>NC_091128.1:163548743-164226243 GCF_040183065.1 Periplaneta americana
ATTCATATATTTAGTTAAACTTAAATAAGGGGCACATCTAGAAAGTAAATACTGTTCCCGCATATTTGTCGTGCATCTGGTGACATTTGAGTCGTGCATTTGTAGTAATTTCCCTCCATTAATTAAGAAAGTTCAGGCGTCATTTCGTGAGTAGTGGTTTAATCATATGTAAAACAAAACACGCCATGCCAATTGTGAACTAAGGTGAGCAATGAAGTGTAAAGCTGCTTGTATATGATCAAATTTTTCTTCGAATTCAATACTTTACAAGAAAACTTGTCAAAGATTGGTCAGATTGAAAAAAAGATTTGTCGAAGACTGTTCCATATTGATAAAGATTTTAAGATGTGGTTCAAGTTCATTGTAACCTATGTAGGCCCACCTACCAAATATTACAATATGCGGTAAATATGTGAATCATTTGGAGAATAATTACTATCCTTTAAAAAAAATTTGTGTTACTTAACTGCACATTACCCTAAAACAAAGAATATTACGATTGCATATTGTTTCAAAACAAAGCATTTACAGGTATTTGCCCATGATATAGGTTAGAATTTTCTTCATTCAAAAAAGTACATCTATTCGTACTTAACGAGATATATCTACCTTGCAATTTCCTCATACACATTATTTTTCTCTATTTTATTGTGGTATTCCACAGAACCCACGATGTACAGGCAAGGGTTTAATTCATATAATTGAATTAACTCAAAAACATCTTTTCTCGGCTAGGACGCCATGTTTTTTTGTGTTACTTGGCGCCATAATAATTTCGAATCTCATTGGTCAAATTCACTGTTGCCAACATATCGTTCTATAATCTCGCTAACTTATAAACAAAAAGTAGCTAAATCTCTCCAAAGTTTGTTAAAAAATCCCCAGAAATGTCGCTAAAAATTAATAATAAATATCACTAAATAAAAATAAGAGAAACATACATATGCGGATAAAAATATAAATTCCTCGTCGTCACCTTCTTCTGCGGAGTCTGGTTATATTGTTGACGGCTATGATGTTGATGTGGAAGGTGTGGTAATAGCTGATTGTGAATACACTGCACTTGATCCAGTCATTGACACTACACTTTCTGGCAAATTGTAAGTGTGGAAATTTTCACTCAAACGTTTGACCACAATTATTTTTGTGAAATCTAACACTTTTTAAATCTTATATATTAAAATATATTAAAACCAGCAAAAACTACAGTCTCATTTGCTTCACACGAACTGTTGGCACAAAATTCCAAAACTCAACTGCCTCGGGTCGGTTCGGAGTGGAAAATCTTCACGTTGCGGGGAAAAACCAAGAATTAGCTGGAGCTCCGACTTGTCACATGTCAATCAAAATTGCCACCGTTTATCGGTGTTGGAGCAATAGCATTGAGAGAGAGACCTAACCCGTGAGCATCTTTCACCCCTGATCACTGAGATATGAGATCAGGGCTTTCACGTATGAATCATTAGACGACTCAGTCATGCACCCGTATCTCTTCTAAAACTAAGTGCACGACTTCAGTTGAATGTTTTAACTTAAAAGAAAGGAAAAAGTGAAAGAATATAAAAATCACCAGAAAAGTCGCTAATTGTATTTTACAAAATTTGTCGCCGAGACTGATTCAAAATTCCCTAGATTTAGTGGCGTATCGCTAAATATGGCAACACTGTGGTCAATTCAGTCAAAGAAATGTCACGTCTTTGAACGATTAGAGCATGTTATTTACTTTCAAGATAGTCAAAGACTTTTAAAATATTGTAATTGCTTTGACAATGAAACTTGTGAAGTATTGGCAAGTCTTGAAAAGTCTTGTTACATATTGAATCTGACGGAAACTTGATCATGTACGACTAACTTTAGAACGCGAGAAATGCTTACTGTCAGTTTAGTTAAGTATATAAACAAACTGTCATATTGGCATAATTAGAGACAAGGTCCATTCAGGGAACATTTAAAGATTATGGGTCATTTCAAGACATATGTCGCCATGCAATAGTTACTATCTGAATGTGCCTCATAATTAAAACATTATATACACTGTTGTGACATTCAGCTTATGTTGTTGTTGAGTGGGTTTCATATTTAAAGTGCATTGAGTTACTTGAACAACATCTGTACACTTTTTTTTTAAGTCTGTCGCAGTACTTTTTTTAATGTATAATATTCCTGGTGGCAGCAGTGGAAAGTGTAAACAAAAGTCATGGTTGCTTTTTTTTCCCCATATTTCTTTCAAATATATCACATGTAATATCTTATTTGCCGTCTCCATAATTTCACTTTTCAACACGTACAAGTCTGTGTCTCGTCTATATATGTTAATTACAAACAAATTTTAGATCTAAAAGTCATTATTTTGTTCTGAATATTTCACAGCGTATGGCAGGAATTCAATCGGAATTCATACTTGGATGTCATAAATTTCATTAGAAATTGATTGTATTATCATAGTTTTAAATGTTGTAATTCCTCACTAATTCTTACTTTTCTCTCATACTCAGGGAAATGTTTAGAATCAGAAATTAAATATATATAACGTACTCGTACATATAAAATATCTTTAGTATTAAGATTAATTTAGATGTTATTAAAATGTTTAACTCATTATATATACTACAAAAAATAATAATTGTTTTTGTACATATTAATGTCTGTTTGATAAAATTAAACAGTTCTTAATGCAGCAATGCTACAATGCAACAACATGTCTAACTTCGATTATGTTAGAGGAACATGCGCAAATATAAGATTCTCCTAAAATTGTATGCATATTTTAACAGCCCCATCTTAATTTTATAATTGTTATACAAGTATTGCCATTATCCAAATTATGTTAGTACATACTGCATAAATACATTTACTCTATTAGTTGGTATGATTTGAATGTATTACGAATGTGAATGATTTAGAGAACTGAATGGCAAGGTTTAATTTCTGATAAGTAATTAAATAAGTAAATATTTCTGTCATTGCAAAAGAATGTCTTAGCATTAGTGAGGAATTATATAACAAATCTCGAGTTCAAATATGTTAATAGTCTTATGATTAATTTATATAGTTGTCAACAAAAACTATGTATATGCCAGTATCTGTTTTTTGGGTACATACGTTCATTTGCAATGTTATATACACAATATGGTGATGTTACTTATTCAGAATACATGCTAAATTTCATTGGTCGTAATGCAAAGATAATGATAGCTGTTGACAGGTCTAGTAAAAAAGTATATTTAAGAGTTAGAGACAAAAAGTATTTTTGTATGTCGAAATTACTTCAGTATGTTAGCCTTTAGTAAGGGAAGAATGCTACAGACTTATGTATGTTGTGTACGCCTTTATTTTCGTGAGCTTTGCCTGTCATCTGCAGACTAAGGCCCGTAACACACTTGAAGAGTTTTCGCTAGCGAGAAGTGTGTTGCGAGAAAATTCAAAGATTGATAACATGGATTCAAATGGACGTCCACACACTGGAAGAGATTCTCGTTCGAGGCAAAAACCTCGCGCGAGTTTGTTGCTGGAATCTGTAGCTCAGCGAATTTTCTTGACACATTTATCAAAGATGTTTGACATTTATACTCTTTATGACGATTGAATGTAGAAAAAGATATCACAAGTGGCGATGAATTGTATTGTTTTTATTTGAAAATGAGGAAAGATGGCTGATAATTGCAGTCAGAAACTTATCGAACTTGTACGATGTCACTCGTAGGCTTATTTATATGATACACAGGATGAAAACTATAAAAACACGAAACTTAAAGAAAAAATCTGGAGATAAATATCAGATTATCTGAAAATAAATAGGGCTATATTTTATTTTGATGAGATTTAATAGTATTGATTAAACATTTGAAATAATGTATCTCTATGTCTTAACAGTTTACATAATTTTAATCAGAACATAGCAAAGAATCCTCCATCATATCATGAATGGCAAAAAACTGTGATCCATTCAACCTGAAGTAACGCCTAAACGTATCATCATTCAAATCGAAATCTGTGTCCAAAATTCGCCCTTATTTTCGTAAGATACAATGTGATTTTCAGATATTTCTGGCTTTAATTTTAGGGCTACTTTTTCTTTTCATTAACAAAATATGTTCATGTAACTCCATTTCCTCATCATCTGAATACTCAGATTCAACATAGTGTTCGTACGTAATTTGTAAAGTACGAGAATATGATTACAGGTTATATATTTAAGTACGACAATATATGTAAATACATAACCTATAATATTTCCCCCAACGAGTGATTACTATAATCAGAAAACTGCTTTCTGCATGAAGGCAGTGCATAGATGATCATAGCGAGGTGTGATCTGTGATAGCGAGAACTCACCAAGTGTGTGGAGGAAGGATCTTTGCCTCTTTCTCGCAACACATTTCTCGCTAGTGAAAACTCTTCAGGTGTGTTACGGACCTAATACTTGGATAACAAAGTTCACAGATATCTCATAGAAATAACAGTTTAATCCTGTTGGATTTTTTCTTCTTCTTCTTTTCGGGACAGGGATGGAAATTGTCAAGCTGATGTGGCTACATAGCTCAATATATATTTTATTCTCTCTGAGCGTAAGTTATGCTCCCAGTAAAGTAATTGTATGTCAACATAGAAGTTTCTCTACATTATATGTAATAAAATTTGTCATTTTCATACTGCTTGGTGTGCTTTAGGAATTTCTGGGTAATATTCAAGCTCTTATAAAGTCCTTTCAAATAAATAATAGCAATAATAACTCAAGTTGATTATATAATACTCTGCACTTACAGTTGATCTTTGCGATGTGTACAGTGCCATGGGAGTATGAAAATATTTCAACTTAAACGAAACTTATATTCTAGTTATAATGATGGAAGACATGTTTCCATGCTATTGGAGTTAGCAAATAGCACATTCGTCCAAATTGTGATATGTGCATACCTCTTAGAGAATTTCTATTATATTTGTTTGCTGAAGAAAATAAGTTAATGGAATTGTAGAATATTTTACATATTTGAGTAATTTAGCACATAACATTAATCATAGCACTGTAAGATTTAATATATCATTATTTTTTAAAATCTGACGCCTTTTTTGTTTGTTTACAATCCTTTTTATTTTAACAATGTTGTGTCATAAGACAGCATTCAATATTTCATAATCTACAGATATTTATCTCTAAATGTAGGCCTACTTTGGCGATTTTTGTCAACTTTTTAAATCTTCCTTGGATCGATAATTGATTGTTATCGAGATAAATCAACTGTTAAAGGTCTTCAAGTTACAGTCAGTAGATCTCTATCTGAAATATTATTACAATAATTTCTATGTATTTTTTTTGGTCCAATTGTTTTTATTCAGAATTCAAAATCAGCACGTGAAAATCGTAAAAAAAAAAAAACTGGTAAAATCTGAATCATCAGCACATGGTGAAAATATGATGAAAGTAAAAGTGAATCAGTCACTATAATGTGAGAGAAAAAGAGTTGTCTCATTAGAATATAAAAGATAAATCTGATCAGACGTCATAAGTTTCCAAATCAGATGCATCTCAGACCTCAGACATAAAATAACAACAATAATTAAATCTGAGATGTCTGGGAATATGAAATCATTTCCAAATATCGAAAACTAGAATAATGCAGGTTCGACTGTGTATGATTTTCAGTCTATTCTCATTTATTTGACACAGAATTTGACAGTTGTTCCCTCCCTATCCCTAAGGAATAAATTATATTATTTTATCTATTCAGAGGCTGATGTGGGATGTCGTTTGAAAATGAGGCAAGACAAAATACATTTATGAATTGAATATTAGCAAACTGTGCACAATATCTTAAATGTTGTTGATGCTGGTCAGAGGCATCTCAGAAATAAAAATAACAACAATAGTTAAATCTGAGACGTCTGGGAATATGAAATCATTTCGAGATATCGAAAATTAGAATAATGCAGATTCGACTGTATATGATTTTCAGTCTATTTTCATCTATTTGACACAGTTTGACAATTGTTCCTTCCCTACCCCTAAAGAATAAATTATATTATATTAAATTTTATCTATTCAAAGGCTGATGTGGGATGTCGTTTGAAAATGAGGCAAGACAAAATACATTTATGAATTGAATATTAGCAAACTGTGCACAATATCTTAAATGTTGTTGATGCTGGTCAGAGGCATCTCAGAAATAAAAATAACAACAATAGTTAAATCTGAGACGTCTGGGAATATGAAATCATTTCGAGATATCGAAAATTAGAATAATGCAGATTCGACTGTATATGATTTTCAGTCTATTTTCATCTATTTGACACAGTTTGACAATTGTTCCTTCCCTACCCCTAAAGAATAAATTATATTATATTAAATTTTATCTATTCAAAGGCTGATGTGGGATGTCGTTTGAAAATGAGGCAAGACAAAATACATTTATGAATTGAATATTAGCAAACTGTGCACAATATCTTAAGTATTGTTGATGCTGGTCAGAGGCATCTCAGAAATAAAAATAACAACAATAGTTAAATCTGAGACGTCTGGGAATATGAAATCATTTCGAGATATCGAAAATTAGAATAATGCAGATTCGACTGTATATGATTTTCAGTCTATTTTCATCTATTTGACACAGTTTGACAATTGTTCCTTCCCTACCCCTAAAGAATAAATTATATTATATTAAATTTTATCTATTCAAAGGCTGATGTGGGATGTCGTTTGAAAATGAGGCAAGACAAAATACATTTATGAATTGAATATTAGCAAACTGTGCACAATATCTTAAGTATTGTTGATGCTGGTCAGAGGCGTCTCAGAAATAAAAATAACAACAATAGTTAAATCTGAGACGTCTGGGAATATGAAATCATTTCGAGATATCGAAAATTAGAATAATGCAGATTCGACTGTATATGATTTTCAGTGTATTCTCATCTATTTGGCATAGAATTTGACAATTGTTCCCTCCCTATCCCTAAAGAATAAAGTATATTATTTTGTCTGATGTGGGGTGTCATTTGAAAATGAGGCAAGACAAAATACATTTATGAATTGAATATTAGCAAACTGTGCACAATATCTTAAGTATTGTTGATGCTGGTCTGTTACACTTCCATTAGTTATTATACTAATTACGAATCTGTATGATATTATTTCATTATGTGTACAATAGCTCTGATAATATTCTTGTTGGCTGTTTGCGAAAATCTTGAGGGGAAAATGAAATGTGACTGAAACAAGTCAGGATTGTGATGTATTGCTGAGAGATACTGTTTTGCACAGACATGTAATTGTAGTAGTAACGATCTCGTGTTTTGTTTACTTGGAAGGGTCTCGGATATGTGAACACATTTCTGAATTTTACAGCTATTCTTCCATTTCATCTCCTGTTGCACTTTCTCACTTTTAAAAATATAATTTTCGGTGGACTATTAAAACGCTGTCTAAATGTCTGTGATGATTAATAAGTGTATATAGTACAAGTTTTAGTATTGTGTGGTTTATTATTGTTGTAGTTGTAACTTCTGTCCCATAAGACAGCCAAGTACAAACTGTCTCTCCAGTCCGCCAGGCAATTAGAATTTTAAAGATAACATCAAGTGATACTTGCAGTGCATGTTGAACAGTTTTTAATTTCAGTTAACCCTTACCTTACGTTCGTCTAGAAGAATGTTTTTGTATCTTATGAAAATCTGAATTAAATTATAGGCCTAAAGTAAATATTGAAGTTCATTAAATTAATTATTAATTGGACATCACCTTTGTTTATTTAAATAAAATTAAGTTAATAATTGAAATATCACTTTCTTTTTAGCACTAAAGTTTCAGATAAGTTACATTAAGGGAGGTGATGGGTGATATTTTTACTTTCTAAATTTTTCGAGCTATGTTCTTGATTTTTTGTAAACATAATCACAGTGTGATAGATAATGATGTGGCGAAGTATTATTTCTGTGAGTCAATTAATTTCTGAGTTATTAACAAAAATATTTTGAAAAATTTGCATAATTCAAAATGAAATGTGTCACTCAATTTTTCAATAAAATGTCTGAAATTTTTTTTCACAAGACCAGTGCCATATTTAGAAAACCATTACATATTAGTTTTCCTGTATCTTTACTACAAAAAGAGGAAACAATTTTTATAACCACTGCAAACCTAAAAATAAAAATTTTCCATTGCCGCTATAAATATTTCATTTTTTATTTTTAAAAATATTCATTTAATCTAAGAGCCTTTACACTTCGAACCTGACGAAATGTGCTGAAAAAAAAGTGTGAATAAACAGCTTGTTAAATTTGCATGGAATTGAAGTTCAGGGGTGCAGTCATTTATATATTGCGTAATTTTTATGCTTTTGAGCGCTGCAGAGCATTGAAACTTTCTCAACATATAAATAAGAGATTGCTGATTCATTTTCACAGAAAACGAAAATGCGATGTTTTCATTGCAAATGACTGAAATTTCACCTGTCTCCCCCCTTAAATGACTTTTGTTGTAGAGTACTATGAACATGCGTATGTATATTTGTATGTAACACAAAATGATTGTATTGTTATAAAAATGGTTTATCTTTAGCATTGCTAAGTTTGTCTTGGGTCTTGTTGTACGAAACCATTTTGCATATATTTGTCAGTCAATCTGAGATTCTGCCATTGCACCATCAAAAATCGCAAGTTTGAGCAATAGAATAAGAATTCTTCTTATATCTTCCTTCTCCTCATCCTTTTCATCCAGCAGTCCTTTTTAAAAAGACTTTCTTTTCGTCTTTGATTTCTAGTCTACTAGTGTAATGAATGTTGTAACAGAGCATTACAAATTTATTCATGAAACCTACTTCTTCACAGAAGTTCTAGTTGGAGAAGAATCATTGATGATGTTGATCATTGCGTGAATGAATTTAGGGCCAATTGGCCACAATTTCATGAACTTCCTCGACGAAACATCAGAATTGTTAAGGTAAATTCAATATTTTCTTATTCACGTGGCAAAATAATATGCAAATTCAATATTTGCTTGTTCATGTGGCAGAATAATATGTAAATTCAATATTCTCTTGTTCACATGACAAAATAATACTAAATTCAATATTTTCTTATTCTTGTGGCAAAATAATACGTAAATTCAATATTTTCATGTTCATGCGGCAAAATAATATGTAAATTCAATATTTTCTTGCTCACATGGGAAAATAATACGTAAATTCAATATTTTCTTGCTCACATGGGAAAATAATACGTAAATTCAATATTTTCTTGTTTTTAAAAAACAGACATAATTTAAACAATTGGAATACTATGTGCGAAACTCAGACTTTCGAAAAATACCATAAATTATTAAACCAGTGAAATAGTTTGTGTTTGGTTAGGGTTGGCAAACAAACCTATGACGTTCATTATTAAATTTTTGTTTGGAAATGCAGCTTATAACTTAATCAGTGGCCATTCTCTTAAAACATACAATATATGGTACAGTGTATAAACAATGGCCTGAAATAAAAATAGTCAGTAATAAATAACAAATTGTGTTAAGAAGAAAGTTTTGCTCATGCTTCCCAATATCAGTGGTAGGTAATTATTAAAATATATATGCACTTATTTTTGTATTTTGCGATTTTGCCGATGAGTGGTTCTGCTTTTAGTTTGTCTGAAGTTAATTAATTTCTTTTATTATCCAGAGGTGTGTATCATCTACAATATGAAGACTTAACAATAACAAGAACACAAATAAATTTATATGAGAATTCAAGGGAAAAAAAATGTTATGACGAAAGTATTCAGATTAGCATCGGTTAGGTTGCGTTAGGCTAGATTTATACGTTACTCAGGACATTCATTCTGTGCATGGCAAATAAGCATAAATGGTTCTGTGCAATGATATTTAAGACCAAATAATGGCTAGTAAAATTGTCCCTAAAAATGATTGAATGCTTAAATTTAAAAGAATTACATATTTCGCACATTTCAATATCTACAAAAATAAAAGTGATGGCCACCGTATGTGTATAAAGTTCAATTAAATTACAATAGAGAAATTGCAAACATTGCAGAGTCATTTAGATTAAATGTTTGTGTTTATACCTATTGTTTCTTTTTAAATTAAAAGATACCACTTAATTTCCTAAGAGTTATCATTAATAAGCTAAAACTCTTCTGCAAAAATTACCTTTAGGAAGTTGATTAGAAATAGGCTATATTTCTCATAACTGACTGAATGTGAAATAAATATTGCATGGTGCGTGTAGCAGTATTTTCAATAAATTATAGTTGGTAATGAAAGTGAGTAAAAATGATTGTGATTTTCCCCAAATAAGGGATCATGATTGTGTATGCTATGACTATGCCGTTAGACACACCGACATTGTAGCTACAACTGGTCTATCCAGATCAGTTAGGAGCAATCATCATTGATGAGCCACAGTGTAACGATTGACTTGAGAAAAATAAGAATATATATACATTGTGGAAAAATATATTTCTCCCAAAATAGTGATCTCTTTGTGTACAGCTTTCTTTCTCTGAAATGTTGAGCATATACTGTCCATAGAGAGTGTTTAAAAATAACTTTATCCCAGATATACTGTATTCATGTAAAGAGTCTTGAGTTTTTACTTTTAGTCTATAAGATTTTTATTTCAAATTATTACTATGTGAAGAAAGCACAAAATGGTGAATTGCTCAAAATCAGACTCTTATTTTTGTATTGCACTCTAAGAAATGATTATTACCCCACATGTGCCGGAATATTTCACTGTATGGCAAATTGTATATGCAGAGGAAAGAATAATATGATATAACTGAGCAATCAGTTGACTGATTATCATGAAACAAGTTCTGGGTATATTATCTTAGTGTATATTGTCATAATAAATGCGCAAAATTCAAAATAAATTATTGTAGTATATATGTGTTTACAAAATTAACAAAACAGGTCCACAGTACAAGTTCGGATCAATTTTCATATATATGTATAATGCTTAGAGCTCACATTTGACTTGCACATATTTTTCATTATTGCTTTTAAGTACTAAGTACCATTTCTTCAAAATCTTATGTCCCAGTCAGCAGACAGGCAGCAAGTTGGCAACAGATGATTTTTGCATTTTATTATGAATGTACCTGACTTGACTAACCATTAAGCATATGGTCTGCTTCAATGCCTGTTTGGGAAACTTTCTCCTGTATACAGTGTAGTAAGTAACTGAATGCGTTTATATTATTCAGGACAGAGAAAAATAATACAGTAAATATGTGCATAATTGGCTGCAATAACAGAAAATGTATAGATTATATTAAATAAATCTGCCTGTATCATGTAATTAAGTCCCCAGCAGATGTTAGATTTCCGTTGTATTAAATCTATAAATTGTAAAATGAAATTCTATTTAATTTTAATTTCACTGTATTGTCGTCTTAAATTGATTACATAATTTGTGTTTGTCATCTTTTGTTGTAACATATTCTGTTGTAAATATTTCACATCCAGACTAGCTGAAGTGATAACAAAATGGTTGCCACGAAAGACTCAGATCATTGCTTCTGTGTATCGAGCGATTCTTGTTTACAGTTACATAATTAGGTGACACATGTGAAAGGGGAAAAATGAAATAAAACCTTGAGACAGGAAACACCTTCCATTAAACATCAAGTGGGCCTGAAAATATGAATTTTCACTGTATTTGCCCTTGTAGTCTTTGTTATATTAAAAGAATATAAGAATGTATCTGACAGTACTGTTGGAGTACTTGGGTTCATCTTACATTAAGACTGAGCCCAAGTTTAGGTGAAAGAATTGTATATTTCTTGTTTAGAATAAATAAGCACATATTTGTAATAATGTAAAGAGTGGATTTACTATTTAGACATTGTGACCTTGCCTGGTAGAGAGAACTTGGTGGACAGTTGTTGCACAAAATTGGAGACTGTTGCATTGTTTGTCTGCCCAACTGTACAGAATGATTCACACAGTTGTATTGGCACTTCAGAGCTTATTCCTCAGGTCATTTTGAGTAAAAATATTAATGTGCGATTTATTTCAAATAATTGAATACTTATTTCCCACTTTGAGAAGAAAATCACTGAAAACTAGACTATAGCTCGCCTGCGCCTACATAGGCTTACCAGGACATGTTTTAAGATGAACTCATTGGTCAGTGTATCTTGAAAAGGTCGCATATTAACATAATTTATATTCAGAATACCCCAGAAATAAACTATTAATTGTCTTTATACAGGGTGTCTACTGGTAACGAAAGTAATAAAAAAGTAACTAATTTAAGCAATTGGTAACGAAAGTAACCAATTTAAGAAATTGATAACGAAAGTAATGAATGGGGGACATGTTTTAAGATGAACTCATTGGTCAGTGTATCTTGAAAAGGTCGCATATTAACATAATTTATATTCAGAATACTCCAGAAATAAACTATTAATTGTCTTTATACAGGATGTCTACTGGTAACGAAAGTAATAAAAAAGTAACTAATTTAAGCAATTGGTAACGAAAGTAATGAATGGGGGACATGTTTTAAGATGAACTCATTGGTCAGTGTATCTTGAAAAGGTCGCCTATTAACATAATTTATATTCAGAATACCCCAGAAATAAACTATTAATTGTCTTTATACAGGATGTCTATTGGTAACGAAAGTAATAAAAAAGTAACTAATTTAAGTAATTGGTAACGAAAGTAACCAATTTAAGAAATTGATAACGAAAGTAACGAATGGGGGTCTGTACTTCCATATCTTACAATGTTAAATTCCGCATTTTTGGATGCACTTTTCTCAGAAGGTATAAAAGATACAAATGTAGAAAAAATAGGGCATTTTATGTAACATTCCGTTATGTAGGTATATAACTGTCTAAATAAATTTAAAATTCCACTGAGCGGTTGGCAAAAAAAAAAAAAAAAATTCATTGATAACATTTTTTGCATTAAGAATTACTACAAATAATTTTTTTTATTTTTGTAGAAGATGGAAATAATCGTAACTTTTTTAATTAATAGAAGAATTTAATTCAGTCAATACTTAACTGTGAGAAATACATTAAAATTTATGTTATACCAAAAAGTAACATTACATCAGGGGCGTATTTTGCGGGCTACCGGGGCTACCGGCGGTAGCCCAAGGAAATTACAAAAGAAAAAGTTTATAATATAACATAATGTAATAATTTTGTATTATTAGTTTTACCATAGTAATTAAAATGAAAGTAATTGTTAGATATATTTTGTGCAATAATAGGGTCAGCGGTAGCCCAAACCCTTTAACCAGTACACGCCACTGCATTACATATATTTTAACGACAAACGTTTTCGCCAATTATATTGGCATCTTCAGGTCGAATAAAACATGTTAACAAAATGAACAAAATGAACTTGTTTTATTCGACCTGAAGATGCCAATATAATTGGCGAAAACGTTTGTCGTTAAAATATATGTAATGTTACTTTTTGGTATAACATAAATTTTAATGTATTTCTCGCTGTTAAGTATTGACTGAATTAAATTCTTCTATTAATTGATATTGTACTTAACGGACCAATATGCCATTGAAATTAATTCTTTTAGCATACAGTGTAAAATGCCATCAGATTGATATTTTATATTAATTTCAGCCTTCTGGGTACAACACTTTCTGAGAAAAATGTACAAATGTCACACAAAATAAGGAAGTGCAGAAAAAAGGTGTCAAAGTTTCCATATCTCACAGTGGGTTTTTACTTCGTTATTTAATGATGCTGTATCAACTATGAATTTATTTAGCATTGATGAGATTGGTGATAGTGAGATGATATTTGGTGAGATGAGGCAGAGGATTCGCCATAGATTACCTGACATTTGCCTTACGGTTAGGGAAAACTTCGGGAAAAACCCAATCAGGTAATCAGCCCAAGCGGGAATCGAACCCGTGCTTGAGCGCAACTCCGGATCAGTAGGCAAGCGCCTTAGCCGACAGAGCTACGCCAGTGGCTTCTCACAGTGTTAAATTCCTCACTTTTGGGTACACTTTTCTCATAAGTTTAAAAAATACAAATGTAGAAAAAATTAGGGCATATGTAACATATCTTTATGTATACAACTGGTTAAATAAATTTAAAATTCCACTGAGCAGTTGGCAAAAAAATATTTCATTGATAACATTTTTTTTCATTAAGAATTACTACAAATTATTTTTTTATTTTTGCTGAAGATAGAACTAAAAGCGGCAATTAGAAGAAGTCATATTATCATTTTACACATATTAAACTACCGAAAAACGATAAAAACCAAAATTTCATTTTTTTTTTTTTTTTTGTCAAAATTCGGTGTACAGACTCCCCTTCAAAGTCTCGAATGATGGTGGGTAACGAAATTACCCATTTTGTTCTGCTTCTTGACCAAGATGGTGCCGAAACAGCTGCAGTTTCAAAAGCAAATTATTGGAAGAAAAGGCTGAGGAGTTAAAGTCCATTCAAATGAAGATAAGAGAACTTAAGAAATGAATCTGATGACAGATTGTAAGATGACTGAAATGTGATTAATGTTTTTTCATCGTGCTTGTGAGTAATTATTAAGTTGTATCTAAAAAGTAACTAATTTTTTGTTTTAAATTTTCGGTAGACACCCTGTTTACATCTTTGTGAATCGTTCTGCCTACTCTACTTGTAAACATGTTAATGATATAGTTTATGTCAGTAATACTTGGCCCTCGTTGTACTAAACATTTCAAACTGTGGTCAGAACAAATCAGCATGTTGAAGAACTGATTGCCAATAAACTCAGTAGAATATTAATATGATGTAAAAGCTTACATAATGAATTAAACTATGCCTCGTTATACCTCACTAAGTAATTTCTTTTGAACGAGAAATGTCTTTACTGTACATTCCAAAGGATTATTTTAAACTTTTCAAAACTGTTCATAGTTACGAGGATTGAAGTGGCATTCACTTCAGATTTCTTTTGTAACCAAATTATATTTTTGAAGAAGAGTCAAAAACAGTTTTTATAGAAGTGAACTCTTGAGATGGTTGCAGTTTGGATGCACTGTGTGTTGAAATATTGTACATAATTATTGATTGTGATGTGATTCCCCTCTCTCCCCCTTTTAATGTTTACTGTTCAAGTTTGGAGAAGAGTTTATTGTATGGTTGTCATTATATTCATATATATATTATTTTTCTCTGGGGTAAGGAAGGCTGTGAGAGATGGATGGATGGATGTGTGAGATTGTTCGGAGCTTCATCTTTAGGCCTATTCTTTCACTGTAAAGATAAATGGTAGTTGAAATAATGCAGTCATTTTGAAATGTTAATGTATACAGTTGAGTTAATGTAATTAAAAACTTACCATGTCCATATTTATTAACTTTTTTATTATTCCCAGCCCCTTAAAAATAATGAAAGTAGGGGGTGGCCAGTATTTGAAATATTTACTTACTTACTTACTGACTTTTAAGGAACCTGGAGGTTCACTGCCGCCCTCACACAAGCCCGCCATTGGTCCCTTTCCTGAGCAAGATTAATCCATTCTCTACCATCATATCCCACCTCCCTCAAATCCATTTTAATATTATCTTCCCATCTACGTCTCGGCCTCCCTAAAGGTTTTTTTCCCTCTGGCCTCCCAACTAACACTCTATATGCATTTCTGGATTCGCCCATACGTGCTACGTGCCATGCCCATCTCAAACGTCTGGATTTAATGTTCCTAATTATGTCAGGCGAAGAATACAATGCGTGCAGTTCTGTGTTGTGTAACTTTCTCCATTCTCCTGTAACTTCATCCCTCTTAGCTCCAAATATTTCCTAAGTACCTTATTCTCAAACACCCTTAACCTATGTTCCTCTCTCAAAGTGAGAGTCCAAGTTTCACAACCATAAAGAACAATCGGTAATATAACTGTTTTATAAATTCTAACTTTCAGATTTTTTGATAGCAGACTGGATGATAAAAGGTTCTCAACCGAATAATAACAGGCATTTCCCATATTTATTCTGTGTTTAATTTCCTCCCGAGTATCATTTATATTTGTTACTGTTGCTCCAAGATATTTGAACTTCTCCACCTCTTCAAAAGATAAATTTCCAATTTTTATATTTCCATTTCGTACAATATTCTGGTCACGAGACATAATCATATACTTTGTATTTTCGGGATTTACTTCCAAACCTATCTCTGTACTTGCTTCCAGTAAACTTTCCGTGTTTTCCCTAATCGTTTGTGGATTTTCTCCTAACATATTCACGTCATCCGCATAGACAAGCAGCTGATGTAACCGGTTCAATTCCAAACCCTCTCTGTTATCCTGGACTTTCCTAATGGCATACTCTAGAGCAAAGTTAAAAAGTAAAGGTGATAGTGCATCTCCTTGCTTTAGCCCGCAGTGAATTGGAAATGCATCTGACAAAAACTGACCTATATGAACTCTGCTGTACGTTTCACTGAGACACATTTTAAATAATCGAACTAGTTTCTCGGGAATACCAAATTCAATAAGAATATCGCATAAAACTTCTCTGTTAACCGAGTCATATGCCTTTTAGTATTTGAAATACACGTATTTTGTAATTTGAAAGGATTTTCGAAAGTACAGGGTCCGGCAGAATGATCTCCCCGGTTTGAATTGGCCACTGCACAGATTTCTTGATAGTTGCATTTGAGTTCTGTATTGTGTATCTTTGAGCAGCAAAAACCATGCCATTTCAGTTACCATGGCATGGACAGATAGACATCATGCATTTTGTTGTTGAAGCATATTTAAAAGATTGTGATTCTGTGATTGCAATGAAGTGGCAATTTCATACTTATTTTAGAGTAGGTCGACACAGAAGAATTCCTGATAAGAAAATCATACTGTTATGGGTGACAAATTTCAAACAAAAGATTAAACTTTCAAACAGAAGTCGTCCAGCAGATGTCTCAACTTTTGGGCTCCTAAGAATATCGCAGCAGTGAGCTCCATAACATTCAGCCATTAAACATGTTCTGGCCTTGGGAATATCTGATCGAGTGTCAGACGAATCTTAAACCTAGACCTCAAGTTCCATCCCTGCAAAGTTATGGTGCTTCAGGAACTTCGGCTATTTGACTGGCTTAACCATCAAGTTGCTTGCAAGACCGTATTGGAAAATGTTCCAGGCGATGCTGTTGTGCTCAGTAGTGACTAAACTCATTTTCATTTGTTGGGCTGCGTCAACAAACAAAATCTTTGTATTGAGCCACAGAAAATCCTCAAGAAATGCAGGAACGACTCTCCACAGTGAGCGTGTTACTCTTTGGTGTCCTGTTACACAATTTGGAATAATACAGCCATGCTTTTTTGAGGAAGAAGGACGCACAGTCACTGTTTGAGAAGTGTGTAGTTCCTGACGGCAAGCATTTGGACGATATTATCTTTAAAATAAAGTGATGAAAATGGTAAGAATTTTTCTGTAAGATGTTGTTTAGTCAACTGTCTTAAGACAGGTCTGAACCTCACAAGTGATGCCAACAAGCCACCACTTATGAGACAACTAAGCCAGGAGATAATGGGGTAGGGTGACCAGTTCCTTTTCCCCCTCCATTACATAGGTTACATCGATCACTATTTACATATTTCACTAATCAGATGTAAATGTGACATTCATTGTTTTTCCCCTGTACCCTTCAATTGTTTTTCCTCTGACACATATCGTCAAAGTGAAATAAATGTACACTGACGTTCAAAAATATCTGATCTGACTAATCAATAGTGATCGATAATATGTTGGTGTAAGTGTGGATTCTTTAGTTATTATTTCTATGAATAGATGGCGAAAATAATAGTCGCTGTTGCCAATCATAGATCAATTTACCTGCATTATAGAATTCAATTCTTCATCCCACTCTATTGATTATAAAAGAACACTGCGTTTAGCTGGGAACTGCTGATATTGTCAATTATGAGAATAATGTATGCTTGATCTACATAATTATTTTCCCTGACGCTTTTTTAACGGCCCCAATAATGGTGCCATATCTTTGGTTCTGACTTATTCCGTGGTTGGAAAGTTCGCTTACACGGTCATAGAATCATAGATCGGATATCTTTGAACGTCAGTATATTATTACAGAGGAAATCATGAATGCGCGCACAGCAGGGACGATTGTTTTAAGCGCGTAGGACAGTATCCCTGTAAGTATCGTGATTCATGATTTGGTGCCATCTATCGATTCAGCTATACATCAGCCAATTCTGTCCCCTGGGACTTCTGCAGCTCCCTCAGATCGATTTCATCTGTAATGCAAGTCACCGTACTACATCCTGCTGTATCCTCGATAAAAAAAGATGATAAAGAAAGTTGAAATTAATGAAGGCGAAATGAGTCCGAAGTTCAATGAAGAAAGTTACCCGAAATTCCGTTTTAATTGGTTGAGAGGGGAAACTTCGGTTTGAACCCTGGCCTGCTCATTTCGCAGTCAGACATGCTAACCGTTACTCCACAGTGGTGGATTTCCCAGGACTATAGTGCGGCCGGAAAGATAAGATCAATGGAGAAAGTCCAAGACCCCATTGGGAATCGAACCCGCGAGCTTTCGGTTTTGCAACATTACTTCTTAACTGCGCACTCCTCAAGAGGATGTAACTTAGTCAATTTTAAAAATATGAATTATATTTTATGAGCTTTTAACATCACAATTGTATTAAGAATCAGTTGCTTGATGTAGGCCTACGCCTCTGAATCAGAATCACCCTGAGTATTGGTATTTACGAAGAACATTCCTTAAATTCAGACATGAGTATTTTCGCTAAGCTAATATTTTAATTATAGGTCTTGCTGACAGTACAGGCCTATTACTTTCCTAGGTTAAGTTAATTTAGGTTGTTTTGGGTTAGATTGCCGATTGTGGTATCCGTACTGAGGGAAAACTCCGATCTCGGGTTCGAATCCCGCGTAAGGCATTGTCCAATGTTAGCGTGATGTCCTGTGTTGTGTTAGACGGAGTTTAACGTTACAGGAGTCCCTCGTTGTCTCTTCAGTGTCAATGTTCAGCGATTCCCTGAAGAGAAGGGGGACAAGATTAAAAAAAGTAATTACCCGTAACTAGATTAGTTCAGATTAGGACTTCATTCAGTATGCTGCAATGAACTAACCAATAATCTATTAAAGTTGTCATGACGTTAAACATAGCCTACAGTCATTAGTATAATAATAATAATAATAATAATAATAATAATAATAATAATAATAATAATTAGCTAGTTACGAACTTTTTCTTTGTTTTATTAACACGAAAATCCATTCCTTCATTTAAGAATACGGTATTCATTTTAAAGATATGTCTTTTCTTCGTTCATTAAGTCCACTGAATACTTTCTTCATAATATTTTTTTTGTTTTCTTGTTATACTGGAAAAAGTTAATTTTAAGATGTTCGCGAAAATACAATTGATAGCGAAAAAGTGATGGGGAATTTGAGTAAATCCCTTTGATTGCGTGTAACATCTATACAGGAATTAAGATAAATACAATTTGCTGTGAGATTTGTGTGTCTAATGAACGGAATGAAATGAGTAAGCTATGAAAAACAGTCAATCCTTCCATAATAATAATAATAATAATAATAATAATAATAATAATAATAATAATAATAATAATAATAATAATAATTTATTTGAGTTAACCATGGCAGGCATTTTGATCAAGAAGGTCATTAATTCATGTAAGTGGCGCTATGTAAAGATTCATCTTTAGCGACGAGAAAAGCTTATAAAGACTATTCGTTTTGATTTTCTATAGTTGTGTTGCCGAGATCTCCGAAAAGTGTAACGATCAATTTACTTCAAAATAGAAGCGAAAAACAAAACCCTGGCAACGCCGGGTGCTTTAAGGTAGTCATTAACCTTGCTTCTTTCTTTATCTAATATAACATATGTCCTAACTGAGAGACGATAATATTTCTTTTCTAATTTGATGGATATACGCACCCTGTACGCTTTTTCGTAACAGGTTTATTTGTGTTCATATTGATTATTTATACATTTCTGAGTACTGCATAACACTAGTTAGTCCTCAATTGGGGACAAGGGAGTCATTGTTTAAGTAGATTTTCTAATTGAAATTCGATATAAAATTTTCAAGTACAGTAAACATAATTTCATTTCGATTTTATAATAGCCAGCTTAAAATACAAAGTACAACGTAAAATTCATCATATATATATATATATATATATATATATATATATATATATATATATAATATATTGTAATACCTATGTGTATCTGAACTGAGGAAGAAGATTAATCAAAATGTGTTCATGAACATTTCTTTTAAAAAGTGTACATTGGCGTTGATTAGAAATACAGTAAATTTATAATTATATCGCTTTTCAAGGACTTCAGTAGACATGGTGGGTCAAACGTAATCAATAAAAAAAATAAATATCCGAAATGTGATTATGTTCCTTTGTTTTTATGTATTATTTCATAATTAATACAAATATAGTTATGCAATCCTAGCATTAAAAACGCTTGTTATGACGCTATAAATCGTGCACAATTAGCCTACTTCTGGCACTGGTGCCAGAAAAGTTTACCTAGCAACTAGAATTCCATGACGTCATCACCGCCTTCACAATACAATTTTATATAACGTACCTGTAAGAGAAAGCTTCAAAACAACAACAAAATAACATTGTCTTAGAAACGGTTACTTAGCAACCATGAAATTACGTCATATCCGGTACTCATGTCTCCAGTACGTCAAAAGTCAACGTTTCATTTTGTATTTTTTTTTTTACATATTTTAATGCTAGAATAGCATAAAACTTTGTATGTAACACACGTATAATTTTCATTATAAACAATCGTGAGAATTATCAAGATTATACACTAGTTACAGGCATATAAATAATTAGTAATTACTATTGTAATGAGACATTAATAACAACAGAAAATGAAACGTTAGTTTAAACCTTTGATTCAACAAATTACCATAGCATGAACGAAATAAATACCGTTCACTAAAATATAACATTTTTAAATAGGTCATAGAAAGCCTAGACAAACTAGACGAATTTTGTTGTTATCTTAAAAAAATAGGGTTTATACGTTCCGTATTTCTTTTGTTTATTTACCAAAGTCCCCGTGAAATCATACACATTTACTGGAATGTAAACGGGGACTCGTACGGAAACAAAAGAAAATATACCTTCGTTTCTTATATAATCATCTCAAGTCTGATTAGTGAAATACCTGTATGATTACTACAGAGTACCCCCCAAAAATGTATACGCTGTTTGTTCATCAATAACTATGGAACAAATTGAGATAAAATTCTCGTTTTTTTTGGGAGAGGGGGGGGGGGAATTGTAGCTTAATGTAGGTGTTCGAAGTAGCCACCATAAGCATTCATTGGCAGAAAATGAAGCAACAATGTACAGAAATTTTAGGATATAATTATAAATATGTATTGATAGGCCCAAATTTTTATTCTTTGTTTTTTTTTTTATTGTAACTTATCGACCAGAACGGGAGTAACGTGTGGTCAACACTATGATCTCTCCATCCGTTTCGTTATAATAGTGAATAAATATTATTACATTTTATGCACATTATTCCCTAAATACTGAATATCAAGGATATCCATTAAATAGTTTAGAAGAAATCGTTGTACACAGACTAATGAACAATAACATACTAAGGAAAACCACGACGCAGAAAACGTGATTTATTTATTTTGCATAATAAACCACATCTCCATATTTCTGACGAGAAATAAAAATAATTATGAAAATACGCTTAAAGATGTATTAGGTCCCTAAATGAAAACAAGGCCTACCGGTATTTGATTTTTTACAATAGGCTAATAATATTATGATTTCATATGCGTACACATAAATGATTAAGAGATTACTATTCTTACAACAGTCTACTCTAAAGCTCTTAAAAATTCAATTAATTGTCTTTCGATATTAGCTCCATTAATAATGAACGTACACAAATCTGACTTCAGTCCCGTATTTGGTGTGTAGCAAAATTCCTAGAACCGTGTAGCGAGATTCAATATTTATTTACTGAAATAAAAGAACAGTCTAATACTTGCTTAAACGTTAACGAATTATTCATTTTACTCGTAACTTTTAGAAAATAATCTCAATATCCAGGGCGCAACAATGGGAAATAATGACCACTGCCTTCTTGACTTTCAATATCATTTGGATGAATGGAAATCCCATGTGTATTTTTAATGACCTTCTGTACATACTTCAAGGAACATACGTAATCAGATACTAAGGAAATCTTTGTTTTGTACAATTACATTGACGTAAATTTCTGGAAAGTAACTGTTTTAACTACTTCGTAAATGCATAATGAGAAAGTAAATGAGATTTATGTCGCACTATTTGTTTTGTGGAATGCCACTTTTACGTCAGAAGTTTTATTGAAAAGATCTTATCTCGATCTTTATTGTTTGAGATTATGTAAACTAATTTGTATATGATTTTAAAATAGTTTATGTTTAAAGTGTAGGGAGCAGCACATTTCTAGACTTACAAATATTTCCCTCATAGATGGCAGTGGTAGCGAGAGGTGAAAGCTGTGTCACGTCAATCGTGGAGAAGAAAGCTTGCCTGTTAGGAAATGGGATGTTGAGAGTGTCATTGAGCCTCATACTTGCGTTACGTACATTAGCAGCACAATAACTAATATTTTCAAAGATTGTTTTTATGTTAAGGACTATAGTTACTCGTTAACCATTTTCGTAACACGGATGGACAATGGTGGCCTGTATTTGTATGCAAATGTGTGTGAAACATGCGGTTCAAGACAGGTGATTTTATTCTGATCTGTTAAACGTCATGGCGAAGTGTAATGAGAGGTGTGTGAAATCAGGTGCTGAATAAAAATGTTGGAATGTGTGGTACTATTTTAGTTATACCTCCAAATATCAGCAACTGGAGGTTTCGGAGGTTGAGACCATGTGGCTTGAAGAATGAACTTAGATGCAGATAGCCTGGTAAGTACCTAATGTTTTTCTGAGATTGTTATGGTTTCTTTTTTGTTGTAGTTTTGACTCTGTTGGATGCTACGTAACAATCGCATATATTAGACGAAAATATTGAAGCGCAAAACCTATGGCTACGGTTTATAGATGTTTATTATCGGTTGAATATTTATTTAAAGGTTGCCCATGTACGCTTTGTGATTCTTCACATCTTGACATTTACGTCCATATTGACTTCCTTTCGGAGTCCGTAAGCCAACTTAAATGACAGATGTATGACAAGAATGCATTGTTTGCTAGTACGTGTTGTTATGCCTACCGCTCGGTTGTCAAGTCGGGATTGAGGTTACGAACCACAAAATAGCGGTACTGTTTCTCCTTGATCACGTGACGGTTTCGCGTTCCAGTCCTATTTTAATTACTACAAACTATTTCCTGTGAATTAGAATATGTGTTAGATATTTAAAGAAACTGCATGCCTTGCATTGTTATTGCTGATTGCTGACCATTTTGGATTTTTAACTAGTGGCGTATATTTTAAAGGCAAAAGGTGAAATTATTTTTATTGGAAGCGAATTACGTATGCAAAGGAAATGTGCATGTAGAGAGCGGTGAAGGATTTCGTATAAGAACATATACATACGTATATTTTTTCTTCTTTTGCGGTAGCGGTACGGATTATTTAGAGAGAATTGATGTGGGTTTACGGAACTATAACTGTAAAAGACTGAGAACATAATTTAATGATAGACTATACACCGACTCTGTGGGACCGAGAAAGCCATTTGTTATCCTTTCTGGAGCATTAACATATTGTTGTCGTAGGCTGCAATAACATATTCATTATAAGTTACAATTAAACATTAAAAACAGAAATTTAGGTCTATCAATATTTATAATTATATCTTAGAGTTTCTGTACATTGTTGCTTTATTTTCTGCCATTGATTATTAATGGAGCTAATATCTGAAGACAATGGATGAAATTTTCAAGAGCTTTAGAAGTAGATTGTTGTAAGAATAGCGATCTCTTAATCACTTATGTGTACATATTTGAAATCATAATTTTATTAGCCTATTGTATAGAATCAAATACCGGTAGGCCTTTTTTCATTTAGGAGCCTAATACCTCTTTAGGCGTATTTTCATAATTAGTTTTATTTCTCGTAAGAAATATGAACGTGTGGTTTGTTATACAAGAAAAAATGAATAAATTAAAGAAATAAAAATATCACGTTTTCTGCGTCGTGGTTTTTGTTATTCTGTGTACAACGATTTCTATGAACGTGTGGTTTGTTATGCAAGAAAAAAATGAATAAATTAAAGAAATAAAAATATCACGTTTTCTGCGTCGTGGTTTTTGTTGTTCTGTGTACAACAATTTCTTCTAAATTATTGAATGGATATCCTTAATATTCAGTATTTAGGGAATAATGCGAATAAAATATAAGTTAATAATATTTATTCACTATCATAACGAAATGGATGAAATCATCATGCTGACCATACGTTACTCCCGTTCTGGTTGGATGATCGTTCACCTCTAATGAGGCATGTGGACGTGAAGGCAGCAGTCGGTCTTGTCCTTTTATGGGCTGTCACGACACGATTAATTACAATTACCGGTACCGGGACTTAACAAAATGAACGGGTTTTCTAAACAGTTTACGTATAAAAGCAGGCCTTTTCTGAATACCGTGAAAGGAAGTTACACCACAGTCTAGTATATACAGTCACGAAGCTCAATACGTAGTAAATATGCAAACATTAGATAGTTGCTCACCACTAGGATCGCTAATATCGGCTCATTACTGGCAATGCAAAATAGTACCAGCACAGTCTATTGTTTTTAGCACCCTGAAAACTCAAGCTTCGTGACTGTAGCCTGTATAGTAGACTGTGGTTACACTTTATCGCACATGTGCAGTAATAGTAATATACGTTACAAGAGCGGTATGTTGACGTTTTCATGGTCGAGGAAAAGATTGAAAAAGCGAAACGTAGTTGAGCTTTTTTAATTTCCGAGAACATGAAAACAAACATAACGCTCGTGTATCGTACATTATTTTGTGCGAAGATCGTTTATTATATACCTGAAAGACGTATTTCTAATTAGTTGCAATGAAATCTCCATGTTGGTTTCTGTTTAATGACTGCAACTTCGGAAAACTTAATATCTTTCTTCAACATTGTTGCTATAAAATGTTTTCTGTGTTTACTATACTCCAGCAGGCCGTGATATACGTCTGTCTTCCCCCCCCCCTCCCCAGTCTATAAATGCGAACTTAAAACAAACGGTAGGGTTATGTAATGATTTATTTTTCATTTTAATATTTTAACAATAGCTTATTATTTATATAACATATTGCAGTAATAACATCGGTATCTGGAATCTTGTTGATTTTTTCACGGCTTCCTTAATGTTACTTGTATCAGGAATGCAATAAGTTTCGTGGAGTAGTAGACTTTACTTAATTTTTGCAAATATTTAAAAACAATAATTAACATTGCTATTTAGGTGAAATTGCAGTGGTAAGTTTCCAATTTATAATTATTACTATGTTAAACGTCTCTAAAAATAATATTTTAAAAGCCTAAAGCAGTAAAATGAATGTCGCGCTTAAGCGGTAAGAAGAGGGAAATTGTTATGTGTGTTACGTTGGGAATACTGAATGCGGTATTTCACACTTACCGCGTATTGGTTCTGTGCGGAAAACAAGCAAATACGCACGATCTCGCACAAAATAGCTTTATCGCATTCTTCATGGCCTACTCTTTTTTATAACATTAATAGTAATACTATTCTGTTTCTATGGTGACAAGTTTTTTTGTTACGGCAATCAAATTATTTGTGCAACTTATGTGGCGTGGACTTCTTACATTTTGATTTGCGATATTCATCTAGCCTATGACTCGTGCTCAGAATCTTTCCTATCGTACAAAAAAAAAAAATCAATTTTATACACAAGTCCCATAAATAACTATTAGTGAAACATTATGCGTCTTTATTTGAATTAAAATGAAATACATAATGGTGATTTAGTTCAAATCGGACGATTTTCTTCGTATTTTTTTTGTAACTTAGAACAAATCCACATTTGAAGAAACATTAGGCCTAAGTAATATGCCTACAAATTGAACAAAAATGAATTAAGGTAAATTAGCCTAATTATTATAACCTATTTACAAAATTATTTCAACTCTTCGTTTCAGTTCTAGGATCTTACCACCTTCCGGGCACATAAGACTAGGCTACGAGCGGCTAGGTACGAGAAAAAAATACTGTATTAAAGGAATAGTGGTCACTAGTTATAAACGCCCTTGCCATATGTGTGTGAATTTCTTTAGAAACAATTTTATTACCGGTAAATTTACAACTGTATGGCAGTTATTGTTACTGCTTAGTTGAAAAGGGAGAAATCATTATAAACTGTTAATATCTTTCAACATTTGTGCCACTTTTGAACATGAATTTCCAGTATAAAGTCTTTACTATATTAGTCTTGTCTAGAGCCACGATGCCCGCTCTTCTAACTCCGCCGACTTCAGACGCAACGCAGTGCACTTCTTCATGGACCTGATGAAAGGATCTTTTTCTAAGGGTCTGTGCTATTAGTTTTCGGATGTTACGAAAGCGTGAATTTCTCAGGAGTTCTCCATGTTGGCAGGATCCTAGGACGTGTGCTAAGGTTTCAATCTCGTTGCAGTATCTGCAACTGAAACCGTCCAAGGATCTCCCATGAAGACTTCTCACTGGTGCCACGTTAGCATTAATCTTAATTGCGTCCCGCCATTCAGAGAAAGACAGATCCTCTTTAGAAAAAATCCATTTATTACCAGGAGTATATTCTTCAAATAAAATAACACCTCTTCCTTTATGTGGAAGCGCACACCTTTTATCGTACTCGTGTTTCTTAAGATTTTGTAGTTTCGTAGTTTATGGATATGAATGTTGTTCATATCCAGATCTTCAGGTGGAATTTTTAACTTCCTTAAACAGACTTTCTTTTCTGCTACGATGTTCGTAGTACACAGTGACTTATATAGAACTAACACATTTCTTTCTTTATTTATTTAAAATCGAATGATGCTAGCCACAATTTGTTATACCCCAAATATAGAGTATCTTTGGGAGATTACTAACCTCTATAGCAAATGTTGAAAATTCTTTATTTATTCGGCTGGAAATTTACTTAATGACCAATTTTCTTTAGGATCCCCATCAGTTTATTCCAATCCACTCTGTCAAAAGCTTTTTCTAAGTCCACATATACTATGTAGGCCTTATTACTTACTGGCTTTTAAGGAACCCGGAGGTTCATTGCCGCCATCACTTAAGCCCGCCATAGGTCCCTGTCCTGAGCAAGATTAATCCATATATATTATTTACCGAAGTGCATATGATATTTCCATGCAGGTATTCTGCGTCATCATGCGATGAAAGAGTAATAGAACGGAGAAAAATTCTCTCCGGCGCCGGGATTTGAACCCGGGTTTTCAGCTCTACGTGCTGATGCTTTATCCACTAAGCCACAAATAAATAAATAATATATATGATATGCGTAAATCACTTCGTGATTTAAGACGGCGCTTATTCCGTCGGATCCCGGCCAACTAGTCACTCATAACGAGTGCACCTCAGCACATGTGTGGACTTCAGTCCTACGTTCATAGACATCTATGACGTAGTGCAGAGGGCGGCCACTAGAGGGAACCCAAGAGTTGGAACTTAATCTGAGACGATTCTGTCCGACGCCGGCGTGGGTATCCGGTGTGTCTTAGTGGATAAAGCATCAGCACGTAGAGCTGAAAACCCGGGTTCAAATCCCGGCGCCGGAGAGAATTTTTCTCCGTTCCATTACTCTTTCATCGTAAGATTAATCCAGTCTCTATCATCATATCCCACCTCCCTCAAATCCATTTAATATTATCCTCCCATATACGTCTCGGCCTCCCCAAAGGTCTTTTTTCCTCCGGCCTCCCAACTAACACTCTATATGCATTTCTAGATTCGCCCATACGTGCTACATGCCCTGCTCATCTCAAACGTCTGGATTTAATGTTCCTAATTATGTCAAGTGAAGAATACAGTGCGTGCAGTTCTGTGTTGTGTAACTTTCTCCATTCTCCTGTAACTTCATCCCTCTTAGCCCCAAATATTTTCCTAAGCACCTTATTCTCAAACACCCTTAACCTATGTTCCTCTCTCAAAGTGAGAGTCCAAGTTTCACAACCATATAGAACAACCGGTAATATAGCTGTTTTATAAATTCTAACTTTCAGATTTTTTGACAGCAGACTGGATGACAAAAGCTTCTCAACCGAATAATAACAGGCATTTCCCATATTTATTCTGTGTTTAATTTCCTCCCGAGTATCATTTATATTTGTTACTGTTGCTCCCAGATATTTGAATTTTTCCACCTCTTCAAAGGATAAATTTCCAATGTTTATATTTCCATTTCGTACAATATTCTCGTCATGAGACATAATCATATACTTTGTCTTTTTAGGATTTACTTCCAAACCTATCTCTTTACTCGCTTCAAGTAAAATTCCCGTATTTTCCCTAATCGTTTGTGGATTTTCTCCTAACATATTCCCGTTATCCGCATAGACAAGCAGCTGATGTAACCCGTTCAATTCCAAGCCCTCTCTGTTATCCTGGACTTTCCTAATGGCATACTCTAGTCTAGAGCAAAGTTAAAAAGTAAAGGTGAGGCCTACACTTCTTTATTGTTCTCTAGGTATCTTTCGCCGATTGTTCGTAGCAGTCCAGTTGCATCTCTCGTATCTTCCGTTACCTATTATGATGCCGAAAACATAACTTGACTTGCCTCGATTGAATTTTTTTTTTTTTTTATGCATTTCAATTCTTAGCTCCTGTCAAATTATCTGGAATCCACTGAGTACGCAGTTTCCTTACAGCAAGACAATTATTATGGAGATTTTTTTTGTATTGCACTCATACCTAACCCTAAAAATGCTCGAATCTCGGCGATGGTGATTCTATTATCTTCTTTAATCATTTGACGCACAGCGTCCATATTTCTGTCGCTGGTCCCTGAAGCAGGTCGACCTTCCCGGAAATAGTTGCTGATGCAAATGCGTCCACGTTTGGATTCAGCAAACCAATTATACAGAGTCCATGCTGCTGGTGCTTCATCTCCCGAAGTATTTTAAAGCCTTTGGATGTGTTTTTTTTGGCGTCAGTGGCGATTTAAAGTTATAAAAATTCATAGCCTTGTCGCCTTAATCCATTAATTTGATAGACTGTTAACTTAAAAAATATAGCAGCAATTTCTTTAATTTGTAAACAGCAGTTGTCTTGGAAACTGAATTGCATTTATTATGGAACAAACGACGATCTAGTTTATTCCTACATTATGCAGAGCTTTGGTTTTTCGGGAAGTGTAGGCAATTTTTATTGATTTTCAGTCATTTTATATGTGAATTTTGTCAATTTTCAGGTCATCAGACTTGGACCTCTAATAGTAGTTTTGACTTACGAATGTGAATTTCTCCCACGTTCTATCTCCCGCACTTGGAGATTTTTTTTACTTGGATCAGTTCTGCACTTTAATCACAGTCTAGTATAGCGAAGTAACAGCCGCCAACAGTTGGATTGCAAACAAGAAAGGACTTTCGACTAGTGAATGGATATCTAGCCTGAAAATGACAGCAAATTTAGCAGCTGTTCGTTCCGTTCCCGGCAGATCTCTCGACGGTACCCGGTGCAGACATGGCTGCCCGGATATTGAAACTTTAGCACACGTCTTGGGATTCTGTGAACAGGGATTGCTCTTGAGGAACTCTAGACATCATCTTGTAAGATCCAAAATTGCTGCCGCATTAAGAAATAAGGGCTGGATAGTAGAAGTAGAAATCTCCTGTCTAGCTGAAAATGGGTCAACGAGACGAGTAGATATTTTAGCGTACAATGCTGACACTAAACAGGGCATCATTGTGGACCCCACGATACATTTTGAAGTAGAATGTCATCAGTCAGCCGAGGTCCATCTTGAGAAGAAGTCGATCTATGAGCCTACATTCAACTATTTCAAGCTGAAATATGCCTTAATTCACGTTGAGGTATTCGGCTTGCTCATAGGTGCTCGAGGGACTATACCAGCTTTTTTCGAAGAATTTCGACGGCAGTTTGCTCTGCCAACATCTCTGAGGGATGACATTGTGATAATTGTGTCAAAAAAATCCTTCCAAATTCTAATTAATCACATGGTGCCACATTAATAGCAATTGTAATTTTTCACACCCTTTTCTTTGTTTCCCTTCTTTAAAATTTAATATCTATGTTTACATATGTATACTATTTTTTTTTGAGGATATACTGTTATTATTATCAGTCACGAAGCTCCATACGTAGTAAATATGCATCCATAGATAGTTGTTAACCACTAGGATCGCTACGATCGCCTCATTACAGACAATGCGAAATAGTACCGGCACAGTCTATTGTTCCTAGCACCCTCACAACTCAAGCTTCGTGACTAGACTGTGCTTTAATCTTGTTTGCGTAGGTATTTTAGATTGAAGAAATGCTAGTAGTTCGTTGATATTTGTTTAATTTTATTGTCGGGTATAAGAAGTAAGGATACTTAATGACTGGAAAGTTGAGGATGAAGGCGGATGCAACGCAGTACCGTCCTTTCTTACCGACACGACCTTGAGTTCGTCTGCCAGAAGTTTCACTTCGCTCCGAGGGATTGGGGTCATCAAGACGGAAATCTGTCCCCGCAATTGAAAGCGAGGACAAGTGTGAGGGAATGAATACACTGCCTCATTAGACAGAGAATAAACTATTATTATTTACAACTTTTGTCATTACATCCTCATTATATGAAGCATAAAGATAATAATTATATTTATGTAGCTATGATGTAAAAATGATTTCGAAACTTCTACGGAAGTAATTACTGATTTTAATTAACCCTGATACAAAATAAGCGACAGGGAATTCATTGGATTCTTAAAATTGCGTGGAGCATATATGCTCTTCATCACAATACAGTATATACAGTCACGAAGCTCAATACGTAGTAAATATGCATCCATAGATAGTTGCTAACCACTAGGATCGCTAATATCGCCTCATTACAGACAGTGCGAAATAGTACCGGCACAGTCAATTGTTCCTAGCAACCTCACAACTCAAGCTTCGTGACAGTATATACTAGCACAGTCGACTATATACAGTCACGAAGCTTGAGTTTTGAGGGTGCTAGAAACAATAGACTATGACGGTACTATTTTGCATTGTTTGTAATGAGGCGATATTAGCGATCCTAGTGGTGAGCACAGTCAATTGTTCCTAGCAACCTCACAACTCAAGCTTCGTGACTGTATATACTAGCACAGTCGACTATATACAGTCACGAAGCTTGAGTTTTGAGGGTGCTAGAAACAATAGGCTGTGACGGTACTATTTTGCATTGTCTGTAATGAGGCGATATTAGCGATCCTAGTGGTGAGCAACTATCTAATGTTTGCATATTTACTACGTATTGAGCTTCGCGACTGTATATACTAGACTGTGTCTGCATGATTTGTTTTTGTGAGGATGGTTGGGAAGATAATACCAATAAAACAATGTGAAATGTACCTGCGTATAAAATGTTAAACATTTGCTGTGTAGGAGTAAATGACCTATTTCTACGGACAGGATGTTTTAGTTTTTGTTCAATTTAGTTCGCGCCATGTTTTGAAAAACATCACGTAAATTTGTCATTATTTAGCAGACAGTTACCATTATTCTTTTCAGGTGAAGAATATTCAGGCCACATTCTAGATATTTCGTATAGAATACTTCTACATTAAAATAAATAACATTTTACTCTGGACATAATAGTATTAAAATAGGTTAAACTAACATTCTTTAAACACCATCCAGTATGTTAAAGACGACCAACTGCAAAATTCTTCGTTACTCATTTGATGATATTCAACTCAGAAGAACGAAACCCCGTCTCCAGATTTGACGAAAACCAGATATAACGAACGCGGAGAGTATGAAAATAAACTCTTTGACAGATGTTAAACATTTGACAGACGTGACAAATGCCAGAGCGAACAAATAAGCTCTCTGACAATTTTGTTAAACATTTGAGATTAGCTGAGTTGACTTGATCATTGTTGGTAATACCGACATTGTTAAATTCAGTAAGCTTAAATGTTTTTGCAATATTAATGCAAGTCTCAAATAATACGTATCTTTGAAGATATGAAATAAGGCTTTTTATTCTAAGCCTAGTAATTTTAGTGTTGACATGATGAAGCTTGGAATGATGCCTATCGTTGTAAGTACTGAATTATATTGTTATACAGGATGGGCAGGGCATGTAGCACGTATGGGCGAATCCAGAAATGCATATAGAATGTTAAGGCTAATTCACAATGAAAATTAAACATAACGTAAGCGTTAACTTAACATTGTAAATGTTACGATAAAATCAAGAAGTCATACCATCATTCACGATGGGAACATAAACATAACAGCAAACATACTTGGTAACCATGGAAACATAACAACGACGCGATTTCCTCATATTCTGTCGTATACTTCAGCGCTCCACGATTGTGTTCTGTTTGCAAATCACGTAAGCATAAGCATGAAAGTTTGGAGTTTGCAAACTTTCATGTTAACGTCTTACGGTAATGTTTATGTCAGTGTTTATGTGAATCATTGTGAATGATCCCATTTGGTAGCCTGGCCGCAAACTTTTGTATTTATGTTACGGTTATGTTTAATTTTCATTGTGAATGGGCCTTTAGTTGGGATGGCGGAGGGAAAAAGTCCTGTGGGGAGGCCGAGATGTAGATGGGGAGATAATATTAAAATGGATTTGAGGGAGGTGGGATATGATGGTAGAGAATGGATTAATCTTGCTCAGGATAGGGACCGATGGCGGGCTTATGTGAGGACGGCAATGAACCTCCGGGTTCCTTAAAAGCCATAAGTATTATTATTATTATTATTATTATTATTATTATTATTATTATATAACAGGGTGAACCGTAAGTAACATTATTAATTTTAGGGGGTTATTTTTTTTAGATATTTCAAACAAAAAAAGTTTAATACAATTTTCCTAGTTTCTAGTTCCTTTTCGAGATAAAAATAGTTTTATATGAAAAATTTCATAGCGTGTTTTGAGAAAGCCATTGATTGAATTCCCAATTTAAGAGAGCAGTGTATTATGATAATAAATTGTTGAAGTAATGTTAATTTTCTCCTTTATAAGATGCAGAAATTTGATCCGAACAAATGTTACATTGTAAAATTCCTTTGCATAACGAAAAGTTACTTTGTTCGGATCAAATTATCTGCACATTTAAAGGACAAAAATCATTTTTTTTTTCGATCACTTATTGTCATAATACACTGCTCTCTTAAGTTTACTGAGCATGTTGGGAATTAAATCAGTGATTTTCTCAAAACACATTTCTTATAAAACAAATTTTCTCTCCAAAAGGAAGCAAAAACTAGCAAAATAATATTAATCTTTTTTGTCTGATATATCTGAAACTGAAAGAATAACCCCTTGAAATTAGTGACATCACTTACGGTTCACTCCGTATATGTACAATGTTTACTTTCTCATTTAATTTGTTTACTGAATTCCAAATATTGTGTAAGACCCTTCCATATATCTGAATCAGTTTGAAACTAATTTACGACTGAAAGTGAACTTGACTGGTTTTGTTTTGGAGCTATGTTCAAAAAGTCATACATAAGCCTCCGTGATTTTCCGCCGTCGCGTGCAAGGTCTCCTGTAGTGACTCCTAGGCCCAATTGTATAAAACTCCCTGACTAAAGATCAACTTTGATCGAAGATCGAAAAGTGAACCGAGTTCAGACACTTCTTCTATTGTATAAAACTTTTCTGCGATCAAATTACCTTGGTTCAAATGCAATCTAAGTTCACGTGAAAAGGATTTGGCAACATCGCATAAACAGGTGAAATACGTGATGCGCGGACCATGTTATACAGGTTTGTTCAGTGTTGCCAATCTAGCGACTTTAACTCTTTTTCAACAACAATTTCTTTTTAACTTTTATATTGCTTAAATAGGGATTTAGTGACCTTTTTAGCACCCCATAGTGACAAAATTTAATCTTTCTTTGTTGATAATGAGAAATCTAGCGACTTTGCAACTACATTTTGGCGACTTTCCGTATTACACTCTGTTGGAGACAGTGGTTTTTTGTGCAATGTAAATAATGGCGGACAATAAGAGGAAGGTTGACTGTTCTCCAAGTTGTTATCATGTTATGGTGTTTGATACTGCTAAACATAATAAAGCTTTATAAAACGACAATTTTCGTTTAGTAATACAGTTAATTGAACATTTATGAATGTACCTATCATATCCATTAATAATTAATGGTTGTTATAAACATAATATAATTATAGGTTATGTTATTTGATACTGTTGAACACGATAGAGCCTTATAAAATATAAAAATGTTTGTGTATTAAGGCAAGAAATTGAAAGAAATATATATAAATGTACCTAACATATCTATTAATATTAATAATAATGGATATTTTATTTGCACAATCTGTCACTCGTATATTTCAAACAGAAAAGAAATAACTGAACTTGGATCATCTAACTTAATCGACGAAATTTCTTCAGTCAAAGTTGACTTTAGTTTGAGACAAATTAATCTCAGATTAGACTTTATACAACACAAATTTCCAAGTTCAGCTAGAACAAGGATCAATTTAACCTCTGATCTAAGATTAACTGGTTTATACAATCGGCCCTACATCATTTCGTCATCATTTCTCCATTTCGTCATCATTCCATAGCAATCCCCGATCGTCGGCTGACGACGCACGGAGGGGGTTGGCCTAGGGGGCCATAGTGCCCCTCCTCCTGTAAATTCCATTTCATTCCCATTTTCTCTCGCCTGGCAGGCAGACGATCTTCATCACGCAGATCGCATGCTCGTTCAGAATGCATAGCGATTTCCCTCGTGTTCCACATCACAGGTATAAACATTTTCTGCCGAGTTGTTCTTCGCATGTAGCTATGTAATGGAACTTGTTGTGGGTGTGAATCCCGATGAAGGACATAATATTCTGTCCAAGGAACTGAACGCCTGTTTCTTGTTTGTGTTTGTCCTCGCGTGTTCTGGTTACAAGCTGGTCAATTGACCGAGGAATGTCACTGCCCACTTAATTGATGTCAGAATACTCAGAAAGGACGTAACGGGCCAAAGGACGGCGCCCTTGAATTGTTAATTTCATATACGTTATTGCTATGATTATAACCTAAAATTTTCAGTTAAACTTAAAACTAATAGCTTCAGACTACAAAATCAGTCAGATGTAAAACGATGGTAGATACAGTGTGTCCCAAAAGTAATGGTGGGGTTTCAGAGGATTTTATTTTTTGAATGATTAGAGGTAGAAATGTAGGCCTAATATTGGTGCCAGATGAAAATAAAACTCAAAGTTTTTAGTCTGTAATTGAAGCACTGAAGGAAACAAAATACGGTAACAATCTAACAAATGCAATTATTTTCATTGTTACAATTAATTATACAAAATGGAAGTCCAGAGAAAAGTGCAATATGTTTTGTGGCATGTGATATGGCGCTCCCTCAGATTTCGAATGGAGGAGACTGCATCCAGGCATGGAGGGTAGTTGCGAATGTATTGGATAAGCAGTTGCCAATAAAGGGTGTTCTCCGCCTTGGGAGTTAGGCGAAGGACTAACAACCCATTGCCGTAGGAAAAAAAGCTTGTTAGGAAATCTCAACATAACGCCTCGGAATGGGACTGATTCTTTGGCGTGACCACAGCAAAGGGGTGGAAAAATGAAAAAATCTTAGAGTAACAATAACAAATATAAATGACACTCTGGAGAAAACGAAACGCAGAATAAATGTGGGAAATGTCTCTTATTATTCGGTTGAGAATCTTTTGTAATCCAGTCTGCTCTCAAAAAATCTGAATTTATAAAACAGTTATATTACCGGTTGTTCTATATGATTGTGAAACTTGGACTTTCTCACTATGAGAGAGGAACAGAGGTTAAGAGTGTTTGAGGATAAGGTGCTTAGGAAAATATTTGGGACTAACAAGCAAACATTCTCAAGGAAGGCAGATAAAAAGTTTTTTTTTTCCTTCTACCATGTTAATAATGTAAAAACAATTGCTTGTACAAATCTTGGCCACTCGAGCGCAATTACGAGGTTCGTAAAAATAAGTTTCCCTGGTGCCGTTTACATAAAGAAAACACAATTTCATTGAAAAAATTTATTGGAACAGATACAATAACTGTTGAGTTATTTTTCAACATATTACCCACTGGAATTGAGACATTTGTCATACCGTGGGATCGACAGAGAGTTGCAGACGACTGTCACACACAGGTTCCGATCCCAGGGGGCAGACTTCTACAACACAGGGATACAAAAGTTCATCCCACTATGTGATAAATGTCTCAATTTCGATGCTGAATATGTTAAAAAAACTAAACATTTGCTACAATATCTTTTCCAATAAATCTTTCCATGAAGTTGTGTTTTCCTTCTGTAAACGGCACCAGGGAAACTTATTTTTTACGGCCCTCGTAATTGCGGTCGAGTGGTCAAAATTTGTATAAGCACTTGTTTTGACATTATTAGCATGGTGGAAGAAAAAATAACTTGTTTTATCTTCCCGTTGAGAATGTTTGCTTGTGAGAGGGAAGAAGTTACAGGAGAATGAAGAAAGTTACACAACACAGAATTGCACGCATTGTATTCTTCACCTGACATAATTAGGAACATTAAATCCAGACGTTTGAGATGGGCAGGGCATATAGAGTGTTAGTTGGGAGGCTGGAGGGAAAAAGATCTTTGGGGAGGCCGAGACGTAGATGGGAGGATAATATTAAAATTGATTTGAGGGAGGTGGGGTATGATGATAGAGACTAGATTAATCTTGCTCAGGATAGGGACCGATGGCGGGCTTATGTGAGGGCGGCAATGAATCTCCGGGTTCTCTAAGGCCCAATTGTATAAAACTCCCTGACTAAAGATCAACTTTGATCGAAGATCGAAAAGTGAACCGAGTTCAGACACTTCTTCTATTGTATAAAACTTTTCTGCGATCGAATTACTTTGGTTCAAATGCAATCTAAGTTCACGTGAAAAGGATTTGGCAACATCGCATAAATAGGTGAAATACGTGATGCGCGGACAGGTTTGTTCAGTGTTGCCAATCTAGCGACTTTAACTCTTTTTCAACAACAATTTCTTTTAACTTTTATATTGCTTAAATAGGGATTTAGTGACCTTTTTAGCACCCCAATAGTGACAAAATTTAATCTTTCTTTGTTGATAATGAGAAATCTAGCGACTTTACAACTACTTTTTGGCGACTTTCTGTACACTCTGTTGGAGACACTGGTTTTTTGTGCAATGTAAATAATGGCGGACAATAAGAAGAAGGTTGACTGTTATCCGAGTTGTTATGATGTTATGGTGTTTGTATTTTTAGTATTTAGTATTTATTTATTTATTTAACCTGGTAGAGATAAGGCCGTCAGGCCTTCTCTGCCCCTCTACCAGGAGATTCCAACTACAATATCAACAATAAAATTACAATTAGTATTAAATTTACAATTACAATTACAAATAATATTACAGTTAGTATTAAATTTACAATTACAATAAAATCAAAGTACGAAAAGATTACCTGAATAATTAAAGCTAGATAATTTATCATAGAGAAACAAAGAATATTTTATATTTACTGAATTACAAATTAAATCTAGAATAACAAAATTGTATAGTGATGAAATTACTGAATATTGAAATATTTTGTGATAGATTAAAGAAACTATTTACAAGTAATCAATTACTGACCAAGTGCCTAGTAAGTTTTCGTTTGAATTCAATTTTATTTCGACAGTCCCTGATGCTAGCAGGTAGCGCTAAACATAATAAAGCTTTATAAAACGACAATTTTCGTTTAGTAATACAGTTAATTGAAAATTTATGAATGTACCTATCATATCCATTAATAATTAATGGTTGTTATAAACATAATATAATTATAGGTTATGGTATTTGATACTGCTGAACACGATAGAGCCTTATAAAATATAAGATTGTTTGTGTATTAAGGAAGGAAATTGAAAGAAAAATATATAAATGTACCTAACATATCTATTAATATTAATAATAATGGATATTTTATTTGCACAATCTGTCACTCGTATATTTCAAACAGAAAAGAAATAACTGAACTTGGATCATCTAACTTAATTGGAGAAATTTCTTCAGTCAAAGTTGACTTTAGTTTGAGACAAATTAATCTCAGATTAGACTTTATACAACACAAAATTCCAAGTTCAGCTGAAACAAGGATCAATTTAACCTCTGATCTAAGATTAAATGGTTTATACAATCGGGCCTAAAAGCCATAAGTTAGAATTCGTCTTCAGCGCCCTGTAATACATATGTAGGCTACTCTTATCGGACAGAACCTGGCTGGGGCAGGATGACCTACCTGTCAGCGTCGGATTTATGAATGCTACCTAGGTCACCTGTCGGACTTAGACATACATCGCTTATATAGGACGTACAATGGGCCAAACCCGCCCTCGTAAAGCAAGCCAGTCGGTATGCGAACCTGTCAGCATAGCCACGAGCGTCGCTTTTGAAGCGCTGGAACACGTGACTGCCGATGTGTCTCACTTTCTGTAGAGATAAGCACCAATTACTTTTATTACAGGAGAAAACACACAGAGCGCCACGCATGCGTCCTGATTATGTTGATAAAAGCATCATCCTTAATTGACGACTGTTTTCTCAGTTCACCTCATTACTCCAGCATGCCTGCAAGCAAATCATTTCTGTAGCCATTGTGAAATATCATAATCATAGTCTATCGTCAAATAATGAGGGAACGAGAGAAAAAGAACAGCTCATTTGGTGTCCATTTTTGCAAAACTAGCCACATCATTGTGTGTTTGCTGATGTGCAGTTAATCATAGCCATCACAGAAGACAACTTTCAACTTGAAGTATTCTCAGATAACACTGGTCTACAAAAAGAAAAAACACTTTTTGTCTGCTACTGAGGAAATTTCAGGTGTTTTATACTGAAATTGATACGCTGATTTCAGATCTGTAATCAGATTTATCATATCACGTCAGGTTTTTGAGTTATGGGACTGTAACATTAATTCTAAATTTTTCTACTCAGTAGCTACATACCTGTACCGTAAAATCAGAGATGTAAATTGAGCTTAATTTATATATTCTTTGTAAATTGTTGTATTATTTAAAATACATTTGTAAGAAGATATACTGTTACAATATGTAGTAAGCACTAAAAACTCTGTTAAATGTGTTTGAGACCTTTGGTTTTCCGCTTATGTTGGCATGTAGTTGATCGCTGTAGGAACCAGCAGAAATCACCCATCATGCTCGGACCGTACTGACCCTGGTACCTGGGTTCCATCGTTGATATGTCCTGATGGAACCTCTCACCATGTTCGTCACTTACAGCGCCGAGATTTGATGGAAAAAAGTCAAGGTGTGAATGAAAAAAGTGCATTTTTAAAGACATGCGACAACCTAGATTCTGAAATGCTCTAAGCATGTTATATACTAGCTCAGCATAATTATCAGCTCGATAATTTCATAAAAACCTAGTTGACACTAGAAGGGTACACGGGAAAAACGATCAAGGTGCATCAAAAATCGAAATTGAGTTAATAATGCTATCTTATAGTGGAAAAGAAGTACTATCATGTGGTCTAGCTAATAATAAGAAATCATCGTTCTTGACATTCCACTACGTCAATTTCTATTAAGTACATACATAAGAAAGTATTAAGTGCTTAAACTTTAAAATTCGTCTTTCTCGAAACTTTCTAAAATGGACCTTGATTGTTATTCCGGTGTAACCTTCAGTACAAATGTTTCTTCAAGTTCAAGGCTTCAGTTTTGATCTGAACGTAATGTCATACATCATAATTAAAAATTTAAAATATTATTATTTTAAAATTGTGACGCGATAGAAAAAAAAAGGACTTCATATCTGTAATCAGCACACTCAAATTATGGTTGGTACACTTGTTTCTGTTCAGTGGCAAAATCACAATAAAGTAAATAAAATGGATTAAATGTATTAAAAATGTTATTATTTTGAAATTGTGACGTGATAGAAACGGACTTCAGATCTGTAATCAGCACACTGAAATTAGGATTCATATACTTGTTTTAGTTCAGTAGCAAAATCGCTGTAGACCATTGCATTGGCGCTGTGTTCCTCCGGCACCTCAATGGTAGAGCTGTGGTTTCACCGTTCCACCAACAGTCGTTCAATCTCCGGCGTTGATTACTGTGTGATTGTCAGTGTCGCTTAGATTTTTTTTTGACGTGAAACGTTCAAGCCGAACCCTATACGGATAAAACTCTCTCGTGTTACCATGGAAACAGAAAAGTGAAGTGAGGTGATTTTCTACGCTTTATTCTGTATTTAATGTGTCGCGATGTTTTCATCATGTCTGTAATTTTCTTAAGAAGGAGACAAAATTAATGTCGGGATAAGCCCTAAAAGAAATGGGATATGGGTCTATATCCCCTCCCCACAAAAATTTTGCATTCTTTTTCCAAGGGTGAAATAGGATTTATTAAATTGGATAATAATAATAATCTAGGCCTATACTAATAATAAATCTGTAGCAGAAATTTTTCTGGTAATTTTCGATTTTCCAAAAATAATTGGTCCTAACATATATAATTAACCACCCTGAAACCGAAAATCGCTTTTTTGAAATTTTTGTTTGTATGTCTGTCTGTCTGTCTGTATGTTTGTTAGCTTTTCACGCGATAATGGCTGAACGGATTTCGATGAAAATTGGAATTTAAATTAGTTCGTTGTAACTTAGATTTTAGGCTTTATGGAATTCAAAATACATTATTTAAAAGGGGGGTTATAAGGGGGCCTGAATTAAATAAATCGAAATATCTCGCTTATTATTGATTTTTGTGAAAAATGTTACATAACAAAAGTTTCTTTAAAAATAATTTTCGATAAGTTTTATTCCTTGAAAAATTTTGATAGGACTGATATTTAAGGAGATAAATGAGTTTTAAAATTAAAATAACTGCCATCTAAGGAATTAAAAAACAAATGACTTCGTCTATAAGGGGCCTTGGACAGCAACAATCGAAAGCTATGAAAGATAGCCTACAGAGAATGTTTCTGTGTTTGTATGAAGTAATATCGGAAGCTAAATTAATCGACTTGTATAATTAATTATTATTTCACCATTGGAAAGTGTAGTTTCTCTAGATGGATATAATGCTATAACGTTATTACAGTAACTTCTGATATAATATAATATAATATAATATAATATAATATAATATAATATAATATAATATAATATAATATAATATAATATAATATATAATTTAAGTTCTTTGAAGGGTTCAGAACCATAATGGGCCAAGCGCCATTTAGTGAATACGTAGAAAACAAGGGTTAAAATTAAATTATTACCATAATTCAATGGAAACCTATAACAAGTAAAATAAAGTATACACATTAAATGTAAATGATGTCAGTCTTCATTAAACTATGGTTGCATGTAATAAAAATTAAGAAACAGGTTAAAGAAATTGTCATTGCACCAAATGAGTGTCTCTGGACCAAAATGATTGCATTTTAATTATTTAAATACAATTTAAATTAAGTAACATATTAAACGATTTATCCTTCTATCAAACACGAATGTTCCCTGGATCAAACGTCCTATTATAATTATGTAATTACTTTATATTTATTTCTAACGGGTGAAGCGGCGCGCACGGGTACGGCTAGTAAAAAATATAATAAAAATCTTCGAAATAGTCTTGGCTTGGCTTCCGCATGTTATCCTTGCTACATGAGCGAGTTTACTAAAGTTTTGTTCAATAACCTCATGGCTTGCTTGAGCCTGGAACTTGCAAACTCACAATTTGTACTTACAAATGGCTTTTAAGGAACCCGGAGGTTCATTGCCGCCCTCATATAAGCCCGCCATCGGTCCCTATCCTGAGCAAGATTAATCCAGTCTCTACAATCATATCCCACCTCCCTCAAATCCATTTTAATATCATCCTCCCATTTACGTCTCGGCCTCCCCAAAGTTATTTTTTCCTCCGGCCTTCGAATTAACACGAGTGCATTTCTGATTTCGCCCATACGTGCTACATGCTCTGCCCATCTCAAACGTCTGGATTTAATGTTCCTATTTGTATCAGGTGAAGAATACAATGTGTGCAGTTCTATGTTGTGTAACTTTCTCCATTCTCCTGTAACTTCATCCCTCTTAGCCCCAAATATTTTCCTAAGAACCTTATTCTCAAACACTCTTAACCTCTGTTCCTCTCTCAAAGTGAGAGTCCAAGTTTCACAACCATACAGAACAACCGGTAATATAACTGTTTCATAAATTCTAACTTCCAGCTTTTTTGAGAGCAGACTGGATGACAAAAGCTTCTCAACCGAATAATAACAGGCATTTCCCATATTTATTCTGCGTTTAATTTCCTCCTGAGTGTCATTTATATTTGTTACTGTTGCTCCAAGATATTTGAATTTTTCCACCTCTTCGGAGGATAATTTTTATATTTCCATTTCGTACAATGTTATGGTCACGATATATTTTGTCTTTTCGGGATTTACTTCCAAACCTATCGCTCTAAACCCTTCAAAAATAAGATTTTACATGTTTATGCATATTTGTTGCTTTATTATAGTTACATATTTCAGACTTGTGCATATAAATTCTGGCTTTAGTTATGACTAATCCAAGTGATTTAGGAACCGAATTAACTTATGGTAGGTGTGCAGAATGGCCCTGGCTTCTTGCTAGTGCCGTGTTTAAGTTCGCATTTTGAATCACTATGAAGAGAAAACTAACAGTATAGAACAAAGGAATTTTAGACACGATCGTTTTAAATTTTCGGATCGTGTAGACAATATAAACACGCACATTTCCTAAGCCAAGACAGGGGCATGAGGCGGCGACCCCTGTGCATGCGTGTAAGGTGCAGCTGGCATGAAAGTGCGATGGATGGGATTAGAGAGTGTGGCAACTGCAGAGAATGAAAGTTGACGTGCCGGGGCCTCACCCACAGGAAAGCGGCTCGTGAGAACTTGAAGGCAGGAAGTCGGACCCAGGCGATTGTTTCGCTTACAAATGAAGAAAACACCAACTTGTTACATAAATACTGGATTTGTTTCCTGTGTAGGAACACGTGTCGTCCGATTTGAGTAATCCGTGTTGAACTTGATAAAATCAGAGTCAAGATTGTGTTTGATAATAATAGAACAAGTGTCTAGCTTTACGTGACTAGGAAACTGAGAAGATAAAGGCCTCCAAAGGAAGATGCGATGTTTTGATGAATATTGTACAAGTTGTAGGTTTTGGAAAGTAGACATGTACGTTATAAGTTATTGATATAGGCAGTTTTCCATTTTACCCCCCCCCCCCCAAATTGATTTTAATATGAAACGCCTATATTACTTATAATAATAATAATAATAATAATAATAATAATAATAATAATAATAATAATAATTAGAGGGTTTGTAATTGAACGAGTTACATCAGCTGCTTGTCTATGCGGATGACGTGAATATGTTAGGAGAAAATCCACAAACGATTAGGGAGAATACGAGACTTTTACTTGAAGCAAGTAAAGAGGTAGGTTTGGAAGTGAATCCCGAAAAGACAAAGTATATGATTATGTCTCGTGACGAGAATATTGTACGAAATGGAAATATAAAAATTGGAAATTTATCCTTTGAAGAGGTGGAAAAATTCAAATACCTGGGGAGCAACAGTAACAAATATAAATGATACTCGGGAGGAAATTAAACACAGAATTAATATGGGAAATGCCTGTTATTATTCGGTTGAGAAGCTTTTATCATCCAGTCTGCTGTCAAAAAATCTGAAAGAATTTATAAAACAGTTATATTACCGGTTGTTCTATATGGTTGTGAAACTTGGACTCTCACTTTGAGAGAGGAACATAGGTTAAGGGTGTTTGAGAATAAGGTGCTTAGGAAAATATTTGCGGCTAAGAAGGATGAAGTTACAGGAGAATGGAGAAAGTTACACAACACAGAACTGCACGCATTGTATTCTTCATCTGACATAATTAGGAACATTAAATCCAGACGTTTGAGATGGGCAGGGCATGTAGCACGTATGGGCGAATCCAGAAATGCATATAGAGTGTTAGTTGGGAGGCCGGAGGGAAAAAGACCTTTAGGGAGACCGAGACGTAGATGGGAAGATAATATTAAAATACGTTTGAGGGAGTTGGGATATGATGGTAGAGACTGGATTAATCTTGCACAGGATAGGGACCGATGGCGGGCTTATGTGAGGGCGGCAATGAACCTCCGGGTTCCTTAAAAGCCAGTAAGTAAGTAAGTAAGTAAGTAAGTAAGTATAATAATAATGATTATACTGGCAGAGTTAAGGCCATAGGGCCTTCTTTTACACTCTACTAAGGATTGAAAATTTAACAAAGTTAAAGAACAGGATACTAAAATATTACAAAAAGTAATAGCATAACAAAATCGACACTAAACGATATGAAAATAATACCATATTAGAAAAAAGAAAGTAAAATACAGATTTAAAGATTGGAATATAATAAACGCAACTCAGTTTGTACAGATAGTTAATAGGGAAAATGTAAGGAAGGATACAACAAATGAAATGTTGTAAAATAATAATAAAAAAATACGAAATTTAAATAGAGTCAACTCACTCACTCACTCACTCACTCACTCACTCACTCACTCACTCACTCACTCACTCCGTATCTCGTGGTTTTCAACACGTTCCGTCTTGCAGAATATTAGCCAAATGTCAGCGTTAATTGAGTCAGGACCTAATTCCTTCAAAATTAATAATAAATTATTCCTCTGTTTTTCTTAGCATTTATTTCTAAATTATCGCCGTTCACACTCTTCGTTAAGTTTTTCTTCTTCGAGTTCTCGTCATCTTTGCGGGAAGCAAATTACGAAAAAAAAAAAATCGTTAGAATATATGTTCGATTTAATTGCCATGTTGTGATTATTTTGTGCTTCTTATTTAAAATAAGAAGCCCTTTATTTTTTACTAAAAATGTGTGCATAAGTCCTTTTAATTAACTCGTAGGTATTGAACATGAATAAAATCCCTCCAATAGTTCAGGAAACAGACAGACAGACAGACAGACAGACAGACAGACAGACAGCACCTTGAGATGTGTGTGTCTAATGCCTACCCACTTCACTTTGCGTGATTCGGGTTCCACATACTGCGGATAGATGGCAGGACTGTGACCCATTTTCAAATTGCACACCACTTCGGCGGGCCACGATATACATGGTGTATCTGTGAAGAGTTATGTCGTATACTAGGGTGAGTGTATGTTAAGTGTTCGTGTAAGTGTAGTGAATGAGTGAGGATGATGATGAAGGTGAGGAAGGGAGAAGGGGAAACTCGGTGCCGGCACGTATCCTACTCCTGTCGAATAGCACCAAGGGGGCCGCCAGGCTTCACGTCCCCATCCGACGGACGAATCACTATCAACAGTGACATATGCCTTCTCTTCATATGCACTGCGCAGAGATTTGGGATTTAACCCAGGCATATTGGTGCACTATTTAGTGATTAGAAGTTGTGCACCGCCATCTCTCCTAGTCCCGAGGTAGAAATTTTACAAAATAAAATACCTGACCCCGCCGGAAATCGAATTCGGGCCGGCTAGTCTGGAGGCAGACATGCTACCACAGAGCTAACTCCTCGGACATGATCTCGAGATGTTATTTGCATCATCACAGTACTTTCTCACATACATCGTATAATGAAAACAAAAGAAATGAAAAGAGAAGGTAATAGGGAACCGCAATCATGTCCCACAGTGCTAGAAACAGGAAGCATCTGTATCAGCTTCAGCTTCCTTCTTAATCTATTTTAATAATGTTGCTGTCTGATAGTGTAAATTCAAGAACTTCCTCGAAGTATCATATAAATCACTCGTACATAATATATAGGCCTAGGTTCGTACATAACTACGTAAAGTATAATACAATACATACATAAAGGTAAAGGTATCCCCGTCAAATGCCATGAAGGCACTTGGGGGCATGGAGGTAGAGTCCCAAGCTTTCCATGACCTCGGCACTAGAATGAGATGGTGTGGTCGACACCATGCTCTGACCGCCTTTTTACCCTCGGGAAAGACCCGGTACTCAATATTTATAGGAGGCTGAGTGAACCTCGGGGCCGTTCTGGAAGTTTGACAACGAGAAAAAATCCTGTTATCACCTGGGATCGAACCGCGGACCTTCCAGTCCGCAGCCAGCTGCTCTATCAACTGAGCTACCTATAATTGGCTTTTAAGGAACCCGCAGATTCATTGTCTCCCTCACATAAGCCCGCCATCGGTCCCTATCCTGTGCAAGATTAATTCTCTACATCATATCCCACTTCCCTCAAATCCATTTTAATATTATCCTCCCACCTACGTCTCGGCCTCTCCAAAGGTCTTTTTTCCCCTTCGGCCTCCAATCTAACACTCTATATGCATTTCTTGATTCGCCCATACGTGCTACATGCCCTGCCCATCTCAAACGTCTGGATTTATTGTTCTTAATTATGTCAGGTGAAGAATACAATGCGTGCAGTTCTGCGTTTTGTAACTTTCTCTAGTCTTCTATAACTTCATCCCTCTTAGCCCCAAATATTTTCCTAAGCACCTTGTTCTCAAATACCCTTTTTTTTTTCTCTTTCTGTGAGGCCGGGAGGGGAATACCCCTGTGCACCGCGACCTGAGGTCTATTGTGCGCCCCTCCTAGGATGAGTTCCAAGCCTACCGACCGCACCCACGCCGAACCGACTAACCGCTAACATCCTGACGACCAGTCCCGCCATCCCTCCAAGTCCATATACCATTCCACCCCCAACAACCCCCACATTTCCCCTCAAACGGTCTGAGGTATAGACCCCCTCTCCCCTCGGGAGGGGAGTGGGTTCCGCTGCTAGGTCACCAGCTACCACTATTGACATATCCATGGAGGCTGGTCGAGAGTGTCAGCAGCTTCGGAGGGCCGCCGTAGGCGCTATCTGAAAACCAAGGAAGATAACCGGAATTAGGAGGAAAGGATGATGAGGGAGGAAAGAGAGTGGCGAGAATGAGTGGGGCTCCATATGCCTGATAAAGTTACTTGATATTCATCCATAGGAGTGAGGGAAAACCCCGAAAAATCCTCACCCAGGCAACCCGTCCCAAGCGGGTAATTGAGCCTCGACCCGCTGGGTTGGGGAGCGAAGACGCTACCACGAGGCCACAGCGGCAAGAACTCTTAGTGAGAATGCCAGAAGAACGGATGCCAAAAATAATGTACTCATACAGTCCAACCGGATTTCGAAGTAGAGATAGCTAGATCTTTGATGACATGAAGAGACCAACTTCATTCTCCTGCAGATAAAACAAACCAACAGACCTAAACCTTGAAGTGGATGACAAAAGCTTCTCAACCGAATAATAGCAGACATTTCCCATATTTATTCTGTGTTTAATTTCCTCCCGAGTGTCATATTTTTTATGTTGATGTTAACATAGGATTTCTATATTAGGCCTAATAGGCATCGTCCTAATTTGAAAAATAAGATGACTAGGACTAGAATTTTGATGACCCATAAATCATGAAAAAATTTCCTAAAAACAATGCATTTATGACCTAAAAATCTTTCAAAATGCCCTTAAAATGCTCTAAAAATTTATCTTACATAATTGGCTTAGGAGGAAAAGAGGTTTTGTATTAAATATTTAGATTAGTAATTAAATTACATTTTACAAAATTTTTTCTAAGTAGTACACTTTAATTATTTTACTTGATGTAATTTCCATGTATGATCATTCACCTCTGCGTCGGCTTGTGGACGTGAGGTCGGCAGTCAATTGGTCGGTCTTGGCCCTTCATGGGCTGTAGCGCCATGGATTTACTTTACTTTTAGTAGCCATGTAGTCTACCATAAGGCCACACTTATCCGGAATTAGCAGGTGTAGAGGAGTCTACTGAAGGGGTGGTTGGAGTGATCCATTACATTGGGGGTGTAGTATATTAAAATGACAATATTTGTGTAGAAAAACGATAAAAATATCATACAAAATAATGGGTATTAATGGACAAAATATGTAAAGAAAATATCAAAGGAAATAAACATTATTTTACATTAATAATGGGCATTTATGGCCAAAATGAAGTGAAAAAGCCTAAAAAATGACCGAATAAAACAAAAGATGCTCTTATGAATTGAAACAGGCAAAAAATGCAAAAAAATGACCTGAGACATATGTCTTAAAACACTCAGTTTATCACATTACATATAAATACTAAAGCATCTATGTTTCTGGCTTACTAAAAAAAACATGCAATTTCATCAAAATCCTAGCCCTAAAGATGACTTTGATCAAGAGCCGCCACCAACTTATGATTGAATACAGTGCTTGGAATGATAACATACCTTTTAATAATGGCATAATTCATGTTTGGATATACGAGTTTTTGGTGCTTTATTCTGCTAACACAAAATCTGGTAAATGATCATTGCTAGGTTTTGGTTACTGTATTTTGTGAAAACACGTGCTTATTCTCGATTGATATTTTTATTCTTACTTAAAAATGTTTTCTAGAGTTACGAGGTTTTGAAATAACAATGACGATATCTTCTCGTAAGCAAAACATATTTAAATTAATGCTCTTTTTTTATTTCTCCTATTATCACATTCGCCCTCTTTATATTTTTACGACCATGTCCATACTGATAAAGTAGGCCTAATATTGATACAGGGACATCATCAGGGAAGAAAAGTAGTAAACTAGGAAATATCGCAATTTTGAGTTTGATAATTTTCATTAGGTTTTTGTTTAATCAAAATACAGTAGGTACTGTATTAACACTTACTGTTTTTACTCACGAATTGAGTTATCCATTCGGACGTATTAATTATGGACTGTACATTGTACTGTTACAGCACATTAGCGTACAATATAGAGAATGAAGTTAAATTGAAAAATAATCATAATATGGATATTTAAACACATTTTTGAAAATGGTGGCCATCATGTCGATACAGGATTCAGTTCTTTTGTGCATATTATCGCACTATAGACTATTGTACCTAATCCCAATTACCAGTTTCGTCCTTCGTACGAGTAACTCATGTTGATATAATTCTATACCTACTCTATAAAAGAGTACCTTACGTACTGTAAATTTAATCTTCATTTCTGCCCGATCCGAAAAGATAAAATTACTCAGAAATGCTATCTACTGTCCATTCAAGTGGTTTTGCCGCAGGGTCGTAGAAAGGGGGGGATCACGTGACAGTTAATTACTTAACGAGGCCCTTTTATTTAAGTTATTTTAAACAGATGTATAATATTACGTAGACGTCCAATTCCTAACAGAAATTAATGTTTTCAGAAAAGAGCTGAGACAGTCCAGCTACTAGACTTTACAGAGGGGCGAACAGAAGCAGGTGGGGGAAACCGGGATGCGACGTAGGCAAACGGACGACAGTACCTGCGCGAAAATATGATTCAATATTGAAATCTCTTTCGTCACTGGAAAACGCGAACATATTTCTGGAACGTACTATACTCACTAACTCAGTACTGCATACGCGGCCTCGGTTCTGTGTGGAGAACGGTTGGAAGTTTATTAGTAGAGGGGGTGAGAGTGAAGTACATTAAAAAACTCAGGTACAATAAAAATTGAAGTAAAAATGAAATGATGTCCCTGTATACAGTATGTAGCCACAGTTTTATAAAACACTGATTCTTGTGCTTGTTATTCCTTTGTACAAAATTATATTCACGTAACCATAACATTTTTTTAAAAACTATGTCTTCCAATTGAAACATTCTTGTTGTTTTCTGTATCGTCACATAAAATGTATATTCAATACGTTTTACATGTTCTCAAATGTCATCAGTCACTATTTTTTAACCGAGTACATATTTCTCCTTAGATATTTTAGATGGAATCCAGCTTTTTATAACATGTGATTAATGTAACAACGAATAGTCTGCTGGCGTCCGTTCGAGAGTCAAACCCGAACGCTCGAGAGCGAAAGCATCTACAGAAAGCGGAAAAAAAGTACTTAGAATCGTTCTTAGATGTGGTCAGCGAAGCGACATGTGGAATTCGCTTCATACCAACCGCATTTCACTTTTTTGAGGGAACTAAAATGAGGTCACAATAACATAGGGCTGTTGTAGATCGTTGAATTCGGGTCATATAATGCAAGAATGTCTGAAAACATACAGAATTTCTCCCTTTTTATACGTATACATCTGCTATTGTATGTAGGTAGCATGTATATTATACTACGCAGATTTGACCGTAAGTAACATCATTCTTTTCAGGGTGTTATTCTTTGAGATATTTCAAACAAAAATAGTTTAATGCAGTTTTGGTCATTTTTGCGACCCTTTCGAGACAAAAATTGTTTTTATGAAACATTTCATAGCTTGTTTTAGGAAAGCCATTGATTTAATTCCCAATATGCTCAGCCAGTTTGAGAGAGCAGTGTATTATGATAATACATGATTGAAAGAATTTCAGTTACGTCACGATTTCTCCATTTCGTCATCATTACATGAGTCGTTCAGAGCAGAAGTGGTGTAAGTCAAAAATGGGTAATGAGGGTTAAAGTAAACATTCTGTAAAAAACAGCGCAAAGTAGCAATTAATATTAATTTTATTTAAATTATTAGTAGTCAGTGTATAGCAAGAAGGTCATATTAATTGCTACTTTGCGCTGTATTTTCCAGAATGTTTGCTTTAAACCTCAATACCCAATTTTGACTTACACCACTTTTGCTCTGAACGGCTCACATAGCATTCCCCGATCACCGGCTGGCAACGAACGGACTGCCTTAAGGGGTTAGGTACAGTTTACAGCAGTAAAAGTTTTGTAAATATTCAAAATTTTTTTCCTCCATTACTGTAAATTGTACAATAATGAAAATTAGTATGTAGGAACGATCATGATTTTAAAATCAAATGTGGGAAACAGAAAACGGATGTAGGTAAATTCTCATTTTTAAATAGAACTATAAATGATTGGAATGACCTACCTGCAGCGGTCTTTGAGGGCTGTCCTTCCTTAAGGAGATTCAAGAATAATTTAAAAAGTTGTGTATAAAGTGGAAATTAAAATTAAGGTGACATTCAACATTTAATTTTTTAAGGTGACATGTATTTATCTAGCCTGACGAGTTTACTTCCTTGGTTTGAATTGTAAATTATTTAAAAATAGCGTGTAAGAGGGCCTTAGACTAGAAATGTTTAGTTTAAATGTAGTTCTGTTTATAAGTATGCATAAGGATGTAATTATTTGACTTATTTGAACTGTTGTATCAGTGAAGCGAGGTGAGTCAGTGAAGTTATGGTTTTACAGTGCAGTGAACAGTTCCGATCAGTGATAATTTATAGCGTCAATGAAATGTGTTCTATAGTGTCAGTGAAATGTGTTACAGAGTGTCAATGAAATGTGTGCTAAAGTGTCAGTGAAATGCGTCATAGTGCCACTACAGGGAATGACATGAGAGTAAAGTGAAAGACTATTGAAACTTATGTAGGACCTATACATAATTATGTAGGTTGTATTGTAAAATTAGGTATTTTATTTATGTTTTATTATTATTGTGTTAAATTGTATTGTGTATAAAATTGTATATGTGTTGTAAAATTGTATTGTGTATTGTAAATTTTATTGTGTATTGTTAATATTGTATATACCACTGCCACCGGGTGCTTGCCCACTTGCAGCGTAAATAAATACATACATACAAAATACTGTCCTTCTGCTATATGAAGAAAATATTTTTAAGATAAAAAAAAAAATTATATATATTTTTTTCAAAACTCATAATGGTGGTAGTTCACTGTGCAGTGACGAAGCGTTTCCCTAATAACCAGACATCGGATTCTAGGGCAAATGCCTATTTTGTTTCTTTAGGAGAAAAGTAAAAATAATTATTAATATTTGTGTTTCATGGATATTGAAAGGTATTCAAAGAGTTTTATAGTGCCCTAAAATGCCCTAAAACGGTTATTAGAGCCTAATTTGTTAATATTCGCCTAAAAATGCCTAACTCACTGTAAAGTTTCGCATTTTACTCTTACTTTTTATAATTTATACTTGCATTCACTGCGAAATTTAAGGCATTTAAAAAGTGGAAAGTTTGCTTCACACCGGCCATGAAACCATTGATAAAGGAAACAAAATGTTTTGAATCTCACGACACTCGCAACAGATTTCACCGAATTTAACATGTTTGGAGGCATAAATGCCGACAAAGAACCAACCTTAGTTTTGAAGCAGGCAACAATCACAACATGTGCTGCTACTGATTCAGAGATATACTATACTATAAAAATGACTGTTTTCGGTCTGAAACCGATTAGCTGTACTGCCCTTCAGAGTGTCATAAAATCACAATTTTTGGAGAAAGAGTGTTTTTGAAATATTTATGAAAAGTCGTAAAACTGCGAATTAGTAGGGTAAACCGTTACAAAATATTTAAAAGAATGGCCCTCCTAGTGTTAACACTACCAGGAAATGCAACAATAAGTGGAACTTTGTATTTTTGTCCAATTGAATCTCAATAACAACGGTTCATTTGAATGCTCGTTAACAGTTGCTCTTTCCCTCACCTTATTTGTGTTGAGAAGTTTTGAGCGGTAGGACGTTTTCCTGTGAAATTTAACGCGATAATGCCGAAAAATATAAGTGCAAAATCTACATTGATCCGGCAATGGCTAACAGAATATTCAGAATTCACTTACTTCTGCAAGATTTGTAGCAAACAGGTATGTAACAATAGTTGAAATATATAAATTCTATTAATTTTAATGAGTAGGCCTATAATATTTATACATTGACTGAGCTATCCTGAGGTATAATTCTTTTTAAGACCACTACACTTTAACCTTTTAAATTCTGATAGTTAAAGTATTTGCAGGTCATTAAAATTTTGATTGTTCGAACCCACTAACTTTGTGATAGAAATGCGGCAATACAACAATTAGGATTTTATTTTAATTCAGTTTACTTTACATTTTTAGATTTCGCAAGAAAAGAAGTGCCACCTAAAGCAGCATGTGCAAGGAGCGGCTCATAAGGCTAAAGCTCAGCAGAAAAATCAACTGCAACAAACTTTACTAACACAGCCTACATCATCCAATCTCAGCAGCAATTTCTATGCTGATTTAACCAGCAATTTCTATGCTGGAATGCAATTGAAAATCCGGTTTTAAGACAGTTTTTACAAAAATACTGCAAAAAAAGTATCCCATCTGAGTCGACCCTAAGAAAAAATTACTTAGACAGAATATACAATGAAACTTTAGCTTCCATTCGGGAGGATATAGATGATTCTTACATATGGGTCTCTGTGGATGAAACCCAGTGGCGTATACTGGTTAAAGGGTTTGGGCTACTGCTGACCCTATTATTACACAAAATATATCTAACAATTACTTTAATTTTAATTACTATGGTAAAACTAATAATACAAAATTATTACATTATGTTATATTATAAACTTTTTCTTTTGTAATTTCCTTGGGCTACCGCCGGTAGCCCCGGTAGCCCGCAAAATACGCCCCTGATGAAACCTCAGATCCTATGAATAGGTATATAGCAAATATGGTAGTAGGAAAACTTAGTCCTGATGGACCTTCGATTCCACACCTCGTATGTGTTAAGGAACTTTCGAAAGTGAATAGCCAAGCCATTGCTTATTTTGTAAATAAAGGCCTACAGTCTTTATACTCAGGTAATATAGACGATTCTAAAGTTCTGTTGTTTTGTACTGATGCTGCCTCATACATGGTTGCTGCAGCTCCACTTCTTAAAACATTTTATCCTAACCCCACGCATGTAACCTGTCTAGCACATGGCCTTCACAGGGTTTCTGAAACAATCCGGAATGAATTTCCTCTTGTCAATTCGTTTATTTCTAACACAAAAAAATGTTTTTGTAAAGCCCCATCCAGGATTTCAATATTCAGAGAGAACTTTCCAGATATCCCACTCCCACTTCAGCCGGTTGTTACACGATGGGGAACCTGGATTCAGTCAGTGGTGTATTATTCTAAGTATTTTAAAGAAATGGTCACAGTTATTGATAAATTACCTGAAACTGATAGTGCAGCGTGTGTGAAAGCAGTGAAAGATTGTCTGAATGACTCACGAGTGAAAAACTATATTGTCTACATAGCATCAAACTTTTCTTTCATACCTGCAAGCATTGAACAATTAGAACGTGAAAAACAATCTCTTTGTAGCCAAATAGCAATAGTAAAGGAAGCTCAAGTGAACATACATTCTGCTTTGGGCGAAACTGGGAAAAAAGTTAAAAAATAAGTGGGACAACGTATTAAATAAGAATGTAGGGTTTTCATTGTTGGAAAAAGTATCAAGAGTGATATCGGGGGAAAGTGTAAATGTTCCAGTAAGTATTGATGTTTCTATTGTACCTAATTTAAAATTTGCGCCTCTCACATCAGTTTCGGTTGAAAGAAGTTTTTCTGCTTTCAAAATGATTCTCAGTGACAAAAGGCAAAGGTTAACTGTGGAGAATTTAGAAAAAATTCTGGTGGTGTACTGTGCAGATAATTATAATAAAGTCTGAGCATGGAACTGAATTTCAATAACTTAAAATGAGTAATCTTGATATCAATAATCATTATTTCATTAGTTTCAATATATTAAATTTGTGCAGCTCTGTTTATAAATATAATATAGTATTCTTTTTTAATGTTTAAACATACTTTTTTGTGCGTATTTTAGTGTATAACTAAAAATTTCAGTGAAAGAAATAAGTATGATACCTTGATGTGCCTAAAATGCCTATTTTCATTAAAATAGAGCCTAATTTTACAAATTTTGAGCTTATTTTAGGCGCCTAAAACTGCAATTTTTAGTGCCTAAAAATCCGATGTCTACTAATAACTCATAAACTTGTTAACTTTTTCATGTTATCTTTCTATTATTTTATTGCTGAAACTCATGTTTACAATATCATGCTCTTTCAACTACATTCCTTAATAAATAATATTTGTTTTATTTTGTGTTAGAAGAAAATACTGCTATTTGAACATTTTTTAAAATGAATTTATTTCTTATCAGACAATCTATCAAAGGTAGAGAAGTGATCTTGCATCATATTGTAGATATGACATGCATAAATACATAAAAAAAATTTCATCACAAAATGTTGTATAGTTTTAGAGTTATGTGGGAAACGCTTCATCACTGCACAGTGAATTGAATTTAGAAAAAGAAATATTTTTTTAAATCGTAAAAATATTTTTGTTATTGGCAGAAGGAAAGTGTTTTACACATACTAATTTTCATTATTGTACAAGAAACAGTAATGGGGGAAAAAAATGTTGAATATTTCCAAAATTTCACTGCTGTAAGCTGTACCTAACCCCTTAATGTAGTCAGCCGATGTGAGTTTAAGAATGCGCCTAGTTTGAGGGTTAGTACTATAGATCGTAACAGGTCGCAGTGCTGGATCATAGTGCCCCCCCTCCCTTAAATTTCATTCCATTCCAACCCATACAGCTTATTTGAGTGAACACTGGACGTAAAGACATCACGTAGATAGAAATATTCTGCCACCAGCACCAGACAGATTAGTTGAAAACTCGAAATAACGGTACAGATAACAACAAAGTAGCTATCAGATAGTTCACAATCCTGTGCTATTTATCAGTGGCGACTCGTGATATTTTTTGTATGTAGGATATGAGATTGACGTCTGATGACCAAGACAAACTAATACTACTACTACTACTACTAATAATAATAATAATAATAATAATACTAATACTAATACTAATAATAATAATAATAAGTTCGATTCTCCTCCCCTTTTTAGTTGTGAAGATGGCTCGGAAGGCATTGTACTGCCCTATATTTACCGATGCTCCGTCGTACGTTTGCGCAATTAATTTCTTGCTACAGTTAAATTCTTCTAAATGATCAAATACAACTTCAGATATTCTTTCGGCTGCCCTGTCATCTGAAAGTCCTGTTAATTCTTGCATTTATTATATTTTATTTTATTTATCTTTATGTAATTTTCTTTCTTATTCATTTTATTTTTTATATTATGTCATTTTAAATTAATTATTATTACGTTTATTCTATTCTTTTAAAATGACCAATGAACTGGGTTTAAGAAGGCTACAAGGGTACTTGAAAATTCTTATTGTAGTGTCTGAGAAGGTCTCCATCACCCAGAAAGAAGGGTCGTAGTATTAGGATACGCGGTCATATCCACAAACGCGGTTAAAATCCAGCCGTACCCCACCGTCTGCACCCTCCCCTGTCCACTAACTTCATAGCCAGAAAAAACCGTTTGCTGTAAGACAGCGTTTCTCAAACTATGGTCCGAGGTCTGCCCTTGTGGTCCTTCAAAAAAGACAGAAGAAAAAATAAAATTCAAACGATTTACGTATCACACTATAGCTTAAAATCTCAGAGTTTGGAAATGACACATGGCAATCGCCTATCACTTTTTCTCCCAGTACTGACATTTTATGAAATATATTACCCTACCCGTCTATTGGGATTTAAAGCACTATGAACGTGGTGTTTCTCGACATCTTTTCCCTGCACATCTGGCGCCGCGCCTGTAATCCAGCCAGGGACCACCCGAATTCATAACAGAGGACCAAAGTACCGAACCTTAATTCAATTTTAAAATATAAGTATACTGGTATTAAAATATGCTATGAAAATTATACATTTACTTTCTAAGAGAACAAGAGTAAGGTGGTCCGCGGAACTGTTCTGACTTTAAAAAGTGGTCCCTACTTCAAAAAAGTTTGAGAAACGCTGTTGTAAGATATTTGGATGGTTCCTCGGAAATTATTTCTGCGCTGTGCAGTGGCGACAACTCAGACAGAAAGTTTTCTATCCTCAGAGGCACGAAATTAAACTGTAAGGTCATCCTCATATCCTTCATGGAGGAATCGCTACTGCTATTTATATTGTAAAAACTAATATGGAGTGTTTTTTTTTATTTTCTTGGGTTATTTTACGACGCTGTATCAACATCTAGGTTATTTTAGCGTCTGAATGATATGAAGGTGATAATGCCGGTGAAATGAGTCCGGGGTCCAGCACCGAAAGTTACCCAGCATTTGCTCGTATTGGGTTGAGGGAAAACCCCGGAAAAAACCTCAACCAGATAACTTGCCCCGACCGGGATTCGAACCCGGGCCACCTGGTTTCGCGGTCAGACGCGCTGACCGTTACTCCACAGGTGTGGACATATATATGGAGTGTTGACGAAACTGTTTGAAAAAAAAATGTAAGAACTTGTATGTGGCGGCGAATCTTTTATATAGATTTTGATTTTTTTTTTTTTTACAAAAGCACAAAAAAGTGTCATAAAACGTAATTTCGCTCTTTTTCACAGATATGTACAGTACATTTCGCATTTTGTACTCAATTTCGCAATTTATCGCGAAATCTACGGTGATGTACTTAGTATGCTTTGAACATAAAATTACTTATTTTGACATAATTTGGCCACATTTCGCATTTATCGTGATTGCGAATTTCTATTGTCTCTAGTTATGAACAAAAGGATTTCTTACAGACAGTATTTCTATTACATGCAGTGTTGCCAACTCGATTCTTAAAAATCCGCTGTGAAGCCGTGCAGAAACCGCTAAATTGCTATATTGTCAATGTAAAATTATATTATTTTGCCGCTGGGAGTGCTAAAAATACCCGCTAAATCCCTATATCAGCAATACAAATTTCATAAATATTACCCGCTAAACTAATGCCGAAAAACGCTAGATCTAGCGGGAAAACCTCTGAATTGGCAACACTGATTACATGAAACCAGCGACTTCTTCATGCGGCGAAAGACACACTTTAAATTTTTTGTCGCCGGAAAATCGGTCATCCTCTGCCGAAAGGCACGCTGGGTAACCACTAAGAAGACATGACATCGGAAGGCGATTTTCACATTTGTGCAGGGACACGTAACAAGGTTGGGTCACAAAGATGTACTGCTATTGCTTGAAGGCCGCTTTCCAAAGCTGTACTTGTGGTCATCCATCGGATGTCCGCGATTTCTTCTGTTTTGTTACAAGGTCAAGATTGCGTCCTTCACCATAATGTGAAGCCGACCGGGAATATCACGAATTAGTTGAAATTTGGTCTGCCAGAGTTGATCTAATGCTTTTCATAACGTGGTTGTGAGGTTCTTGCTTCGTTTGCGTTGTTGTTTAGTCAACTGTCCGAAGACAGGTCTGAACTTCACAAGTGATACCAACATGGCACCACTTATGAGGCAACTAGGCCAGGAGATAATGGGGTAGAGTGGCCAGTTACTTTTCCCCTCCATTGCCGACTAGCTACATGTTACACTAGTCAGATTTCAGATGCATAGGCCTATATATAATTATTGTTCTTCCTCTGACACATATCGTCAAGTGTGATGTACTGCCTGATAATAGATGTACAATTTTTTTTTTCGTTGTTGGTAACTCTATAACATCTATTAGATGCTTTATAGTTGTGCTAACAGATGGAGTTACTTGTCAACAATGTGTGTTCAGGTTACTGCCCAGCGACAGTCCTGATGTATTTTTATATTTGTGATGATTTGTTAATTAATATTAACCCGGCACACTCACAATCACACAAATTTCCAGACTCTAGACACCCGGGGAATTCCTCTTCTTCAAGAAAAATTCACCGAGAGCCGAGCCCGGGAATCGAACCCGGGACTCGAACCCGGGACCTCCTGATCTGGAAGCCAGCATGCTGACCAACGGACCACGGAGGCAGTCGAAGATGTACAGTTGTCAAAAGAAAAAGTGGCCGCTCTCTTGAAGCAAAGTTCCCTTCGGGTATCTTCGCTACAATTCGGAGACAGGCGATGTTACATGTAGTTGGACCACGTTGCCTGATATCTACAGTTATAATTGAGGAGCTTGGTATCAAAGTTGGACAACTCCACTTTTGCTTTTTTTTTTTTACAGGAGAGGCGAAAAACTAGATCCTTGGAAAGCAATGTGACCGTTATACGTACATTTTTTTTAACATTCTTATGAGCCATAGAAATATTTTTTTCAGTCTCAAAATGTGATTAAAAATAATATTCAGGTCGAAATTAAGTTTAAAAAGTGGAGTTGTTCATCTCTGAAACTAAGTCATGGAGTTGTCTGTTTTCGAAACCAAACGAAGCCACATTTAAAGTGGAATTGTCTACTTTTGAATCTAAGTCTCTTCTAACTCAGTTTCAAAGCAGATTTACGTAAAACAGTACTTTTCATCCACAAATCGATTATATAAACAATCAGCCATGTTGGGTTCGAGATGCGTGATGGGAAATGGTGGTACGAATGTGGGCTTCTCATTGGCTACTGAAGGAATTATCTTAATTTGAAACCAAGCCACAGTGGAGTTGTCTACAATTAAGGGCTATTTTTGCTCTGTTCTGTCCGTTTTCCAACCTAAGCAGTTCCAGAATCGCATTCAGCAGACAAAATTCTATGAGAAACAATAGATATCTCGAAATCGCAAAACATGGAGTTGTCTAACTTTGATACTATGCTCTCAATTAAAGTATTCTACGTGTTACTTGATAGCGTAATGGTAGCGTTCCGGTCTCTTATTCGTGAGGTCCTGCGTTCGAATACAACCTCGTGCTTTTTATGTTCTTTTTTGTTTAGTTTTTAAGAGAGAGAGAGACAGACAAAATATACATAATTGAGGACCGATTTTGCAAAACTTGCTAACGGAAAAAACTAAATTTTACAGGAGAGACAAAACACTATAGTAAGCAAGTTTTGCTGTAACTCTCACTTATAGCAGAAAGCAAGTTTTGAAAAAACGATCACACTTTGACACACTACAATGAAGAGAAATAACTCAATTTTACTAAGACGCCTTGAACATCATGTAGAGGCCTGCCTTATGTTAACGAATCCATCAAAATCTCAATTTTGCAAATTTTGCAGTTAACAAGTTTTGCAAAAACGGTCCTCAATTGCTCCTTTCTCTTTTACGATTATTTTAGTAATTAACATCAGGTTCATGACTGTGTTATGCCCCTAATCTTCTGAGGTAGAGAATTCCATTCACGGGAGACTGAGACAGTAAAAGAGGATGAATAGTGGGATGTTCCATGGGCAGGAATTGCTGGGATTTGACTCTCCTGTGACCTGGTGTTTAGATTGTGGTTGGAGGATACATACATCGTCATCGGAAACCCGTACAACTCCCAAGACTTCACTCCAGTCTGTTTTTTAACTATTGTAGATGATAGATGAAAAGAGTAGGAAATGGAGTGTTGGTGTAGTGATAGAGGAAAACGGACCACCCTGAGAAGAATCTTTTGCAACATCTGCTTTGTCCTCCAAAATTCCACTACGACCTGCCCGGGAATCGATCCCAGGACGCCTTGATGGAAGACCAACGCTCTAGCACTTGAGCGAAGAGAACTTCAGTGTTCTCATCTATGGGATTTTAGTGGTTGAAAGAGTGATAGTGTTGTAGACCTCCAAAAACTTCATTTTATTCTGCCATGAAATTCTAGTTGCAAAGGGAGCGTTTGTGGTGTACTTCTTTCTTTGAAACTTTGGTTTACTCTGAAATTTTAGTGGCGGAGGAAACGATTGCAGGATGGTCTGCTAAAAATAACTTTGGTTTACTGTGCTATGAAATTTTAGTGGCAGAGCGAGAGGTTTTGTTGTAGGTTTTCTTTAGAAATGTCGGTTTACTCGGCTGAGAGATTTTAGTGGCGAATAATTCAGTTTGTGGCGTAGGTCTTAAAAAAACTAAGTTTCACTCCGCTATTTGTGTCATTGTGTCTTCGCTTTTGAATAAACTGTGTTGATGAAAATATAATTTAAACTAGTGGCTTGTGCAGGAAATGCTGCAAACTAAGTCCATAAGAAGTTCAAATAAAAATTATTCAGATTTGTTTTCAATGAAGAATATCAGACATTTTGAAAGTTATATGCGCCCTAAATAAAATTGTCCATCGTAAATCGTTAGCAGTTTCAGTGTTTCATTCGTTGCTGGTTGCGGGAAATAAACTTTCTCATCACGGTAGCAAGAAGTGAAATGGCATGCTGTTTTCCCTACAACAAAATATGCTTGGCAGCGATCACAGATCTAATTGATTAAGCCAAAGAAATATGAAATTAATTTTGATGTAGTTTAAAGACTCAGCTAAAATAGGAAGCATGACTCAATTACTACCAAGGAAAATTAGAGAATCAGACACATAAATATCTATATCACACTGCCATTAAATATATGAAAAGACCCACACTACTTGATTAATAACTATAAAAGTATTTCATTTTTAATAACAATATTGTTACCTTACGTAAGTTTTATAGTTTTCAGATAGCCGTTACTCAGTAAATTATATAAATGAAGATCTAATATAAAATATTATTTCTCTGCGTCTACTTACTTAAAGCCTCAAAAGGTTTCACTTTCATATCATCAGTATACCATTATGTGTTGCATTAACTATAATAATATTTCATTTTTAATGGTAATAATGTCATCAAACATTCTTAAGTTTTGTAGTTCTTAATATCCAATACACAGCTGTACTCGGAAAACTACAGACCAGAGAATCAGACCTGTAAATTATTTTTTATACGTTATCAAAAAATTACACAAATGAAGATCGACATATTGACATTATGATGTGAAAGAATCTGAGCCATCTTAGCTCTATGTCAGCAATCCTGTAGGTCATGACCTTCGTGTAATAGTCTATTGTTTATTGTAGTGTGTGTTTCGTTTTATTCTGAAATGCAATTAATTAGTTCTCAAAACTGACGAAAGATGGATTTTGGAAAAAAGGAAAATGATGTAGGAAAATTGACATTTCACTGAAAACGACCATTTTTCTGAAAAACTTTGGGTTCCAAGCTTCAAAATGAGGGATTATTTATTAAAATCCGTTCAGCCTTTTCCCGTAATTTCCATTACCAGTTCAAATTATATATATAGATAAGGGACTATCAGTCAAGAATGCGGAAGCCCAATTAGTATTTCATATATTTATCGTGTTGCTATGGAAATAAAATATAATTTTATATAAGATAAGAACTCTTCTGCCACGATTACTTCTTGCCTGCATCTAGTCATCCTGAGGCATGTGCTGCTGATAGCACTATCAGTGGCGCACACTTCCGCTTGATCGCCATGCAGGAAGTCCTTACATTATTCTGGGTTCTCTATACATTTCCTCTCACTTTCATGTGCTCCACACTCTCTACTTGTCTTGTAAAATCTTTTTTCGATTTGTTGAATAAGAGTTCTGAACTTCTCCGCTGGATTTTTAAATTGGATTCATAAAACGCTGGAAGAAAAGAGGAGTCTTGAGTCGAAAAGAATTTTTGATGGAGTTGAATTCTGTAAAAATTGGTGTCGCCTACTTTCCCATTGAACATTTTACTTGTTTCGCAAAAAATAGAGTTCTTTTTATCATATTGGAAATTACATTCCCGTTTAGAATTTATTTTATTGAAGTATCAGTTAAAAGACATTCAAGGCGCAATCAATAAGTTTCCGAACTGCCCTGAATGTAGACTGCACACAGGACACAGGAAACGGAGAAGTTATAAAGAACCAGGGAAACGCCTGGAATCTATACTAAATGCATCACTTGAAAGGCAGAGAAGAAGACTAGCCATAAGGCGTGTATGAAGATATTTCATCAAAAATCGCAATAGGTCTTTGACATGTTTGCGGAAAATCACATGTAGAAACTCAGTTCTTAAAGACAATCTGACGCTGTTTGATAGACTGACTCAACAGGCATGGAAGCAATGGTCTTCAGTGACAAGCGCATGTTTGTTTAACAGTACTATAAATACAAGTGCAGTTCGGAAATATATTGATTGCACCTTGTAGGCTACATAAATGTGGGTTATAAACTAGTCCCACATATACGTAAAGATTAATGTTTTGGTCCTACAGAATATATCTGTTATGGTAACAATGGTTATTAGAGGAGAAAAATTCGCTCCGGCGCCGTGGATCGAACCCTAGTTAATCAAGATTAAATAATCTTTACGTAGATTCTTCGGCCAACAGTGCATAATACTGTGGAATCTCCGCCACCAAGTCACTCAATTGAGTGCGCTGCTTTTATAATGGTAGTTGACTTAATATACGAGAGAGAGTCAAAAAGTAACCTTGATAATTGTTTTATTAATTGAATATGTACAATAAGACTACAAAGACTTAATCACTTTTCAACATAGCCCCACTACGTTCAATGCAAGTGTTTCTGTTACACTATGTTGAAAAGTGATGAAGTGTTTGTAGTCTTATTGTACACTAGCCGTACCCGTGCGCTCCGCTGCACCCGTTAGAAATAAATATAAAGTAATTTCATAATTAAATAGGACGTTTGATCCAGGGAACAACTTTTACAACAGCGCAAGATATCTGCTTCGCTCATTACCCAATTTTTTTTTTGCATTGTATTTATTGCATATATATTTTATGTATTTTAACACGATTCAATTGAGCATAGTTAAAATTTGAATTATAAAATAATGGATTGCTAAGCTAACGTACTATTACTGCATACTAAATCAATACACTCTCGTTGTTCATTAATTCTCTGAGATTAAAATGAGTGTACATAAATATTATTTTAAGAAATACAGAAAACAAATATACAAAATAGCCTATCAAATTTTCTGTGCATAAGAAGCTATTTTAATCTTACCTGTCCTCGATTTACTCAGACGTTACTGTAATAACATTATAGCATTATGTCCATCTAGAGAAACTACACTTTCCAATGGTGAAATAATAATTAATTATACAAATCGGTTAATTTAGCTTCTAATATTACTTCATACTAACACAGAAAATTTTCTCTGTAGGCTATGTTTAATAGCTTTCGATTGTTAATGTCCAAGGCCCCTGTTTCGATTGTTGTTGTCCAAGGCCCCTTATAGACGAAGTGTTTTGTTCTTAATTCATTGCACCGTCTTAGATGGCGTTATTTTAATTTTAAAACTCATTTATCTCATTAAATATCAATCCTATCAAAATTTTGTAAAGAATAAAACTTATCGGAAATCATTTTTAAAGAAACTTTTGTTATGTAACATTTTTCACAAAAAGCAATAATAAGCGAGATATTTCGATTTATTTAATTCAAGCCCCCTTATAACCTCCCTTTTAAGTAAAGTATTTTGAATGCCATAGAGCCTAAAATCTAAGTTACAACGAACTTAATTTATATTCCAATTTTCATATAAATCGACTCAGCCATTATCGCGTGAAAAGGTAACAAACATACAGACAGACATACAAACAAAAATTTCAAAAAAGCGATTTTCGGTTCCAGGATGGTTAATTATATATGTTAGGACCAATTATTTTTGGAAAATAGAAAATTACCAGAAAAATTTCGGCTACAGATTTATTATTAGTATAGATATTGAATTAATAAAACAATTATCAAGCTTACTTTTTGACTCTCCCTCGTATGTCAACATACATGTCGAACTTGAAATCAGGCCACAAAGGAAAAAACACAGAGGAGGGGGATTCGACCCGATGCTGTGGATTGAACTTCGGCGTAGCTCAGTGGGTAGAAGACTTCGTAAGTAGTACCAAGGACCTGGGTTCGATCCCCGGCGCCGGAGCGAATTTTTCTTCTCTACTAACCGAAGTCCCACATAACTAAAGTTAAAAAGTTCATAGTAGTTTTTTTCGAAATGTTTTAGTGTTTATAGGTTTTTAATATGTCGTTTAGCATTATGTCAATGTTTTCTATATTTATTTTTTTCTTCCTTTCCTTTTTTTCCTTCCTCTATTTGTTTTCCTCTTATTGAGAAATAAAGGGAAGTATTCAGCTTACTATTACGTTTGGAGTATTGCGGTAATGTACCACATCCTCAAAACAAGCATATTACACTTTTCATAAGGAAATTAAAACACTTTGTTGTGAATTACAAAATTCTCATCGATCGCATCGTGATTGCATTGCGACATTCTTCCCAATCATTTAGTACTTCGAATGATACTGAAGAACAATCTGTGTGAATAACGTACAATGAAAACAATTTTGATCTGATTCTGGTAAAGAATTAAGAAGATGTGTAGAAAAAAATAACTTAATGAAAGGATCACTTTGTTGTGAATTACAAAATTCTCATCGATCGCATCGTCATTGCATTGCGACATTCCTCCCAATCATTTAGTATTTCGAATGATACTGAAAAACAATCTGTGTGAATAACGTACAATGAAAACAATTTTGATCTGATTCTGGTAAAGAATTAAGAAGACGTGTAGAAAAAATAACTTAATGAAAGGATCACTTTGTTGTGAATTACAAAATTCTCATCGATCGCATTGTCATTGCATTGCGACATTCTTCCCAATCATTTAGTACTTCGAATGATACTGAAAAACAATCTGTGTGAATAACGTACAATGAAAACAATTTTGATCTGATTCTGGTAAAGAATTAAGAAGATGTGTAGAAAAAATAACTTAATGAAAGGATCACTTTGTTGTGAATTACAAAATTCTCATCGATCGCATCGTCATTGCATTGCGACATTCTTCCCAATCATTTAGTACTTCGAATGATACTGAAAAACAATCTGTGTGAATAACGTACAATGAAAACAATTTTGATCTGATTCTGGTAAAGAATTAAGAAGATGTGTAGAAAAAATAACTTATTGAAAGGATCACTTTGTTGTGAATTACAAAATTCTCATCGATCGCATCGTCATTGCATTGCGACATTCTTCCCAATCATTTAGTACTTCGAATGATACTGAAAAACAATCTGTGTGAATAACGTACAATGAAAACAATTTTGATCTGATTCTGGTAAAGAATTAAGAAGATGTGTAGAAAAAATAACTTAATGAAAGGATCACTTTGTTGTGAATTACAAAATTCTCATCGATCGCATCGTCATTGCATTGCGACATTCTTCCCAATCATTTAGTACTTCGAATGATACTGAAAAACAATCTGTGTGAATAACGTACAATGAAAACAATTTTGATCTGATTCTGGTAAAGAATTAAGAAGACATGTAGAAAAAATAACTTAATGAAAGGATCACTTTGTTGTGAATTACAAAATTCTCATCGATCGCATTGTCATTGCATTGCGACATTCTTCCCAATCATTTAGTACTTCGAATGATACTGAAAAACAATCTGTGTGAATAACGTACAATGAAAACAATTTTGATCTGATTCTGGTAAAGAATTAAGAAGACGTGTAGAAAAAATAACTTAATGAAAGGATCACTTTGTTGTGAATTACAAAATTCTCATCGATCGCATTGTCATTGCATTGCGACATTCTTCCCAATCATTTAGTACTTCGAATGATACTGAAAAACAATCTGTGTGAATAACGTACAATGAAAACAATTTTGATCTGATTCTGGTAAAGAATTAAGAAGACGTGTAGAAAAAAATAACTTAATGAAAGGATCACTTTGTTGTGAATTACAAAATTCTCATCGATCGCATCGTCATTGCATTGCGACATTCCTCCCAATCATTTAGTACTTCGAATGATACTGAAAAACAATCTGTGTGAATAACGTACAATGAAAACAATTTTGATCTGATTCTGGTAAAGAATTAAGAAGATGTGTAGAAAAAATAACTTAATGAAAGGATCACTTTGTTGTGAATTACAAAATTCTCATCGATCGCATCGTCATTGCATTGCGACATTCTTCCCAATCATTTAGTACTTCGAATGATACTGAAAAACAATCTGTGTGAATAACGTACAATGAAAACAATTTTGATCTGATTCTGGTAAAGAATTAAGAAGACGTGTAGAAAAAATAACTTAATGAAAGGATCACTTTGTTGTGAATTACAAAATTCTCATCGATCGCATTGTCATTGCATTGCGACATTCTTCCCAATCATTTAGTACTTCGAATGATACTGAAAAACAATCTGTGTGAATAACGTACAATGAAAACAATTTTGATCTGATTCTGGTAAAGAATTAAGAAGACGTGTAGAAAAAATAACTTAATGAAAGGATCACTTTGTTGTGAATTACAAAATTCTCATCGATCGCATTGTCATTGCATTGCGACATTCTTCCCAATCATTTAGTACTTCGAATGATACTGAAAAACAATCTGTGTGAATAACGTACAATGAAAACAATTTTGATCTGATTCTGGTAAAGAATTAAGAAGATGTGTAGAAAAAATAACTTAATGAAAGGATCATTTGGTTTAGTAGTTCTTTCACTTACATCGGTAAATAACGAAACTACGAATAGTAAATTATAAATAGCAAGTTAGTAATATACAGGGCTTTCATTTCAAAACTTCCCAGTCTAAATAAGTAATTATTTAAATTGAATTCACTTTAAACAAAAAACATCTCAATTTAGATATTGAGGGGGAAGTGTGAAACCAGGCTTAATTGCATTTTAGATTTCATCTCCACCCCCCGCAACCCCACTTCGAAATTTCAAATGGCACCCATATATTTTTATACTTAAAATGAAAGAGCATTCAATTGTTTATACACCTCATTCATTTGTTTTCGCATCTTTTGTTTTCTATCGTTGCCTGGCAACCTGTATTTTTGTTATTATCTGTTGATTGTAGGATGAAAACAGATTATTTTGTGTAATTTGCTAAACTTAATCAATAAGGATGATTTATGTTCTCCTCTCTTGAAGGGTATATACACCATGTTAAAATAATTTAATGCACAAACACAACTATTACATGAAATGCTTCATAAGTTTTTGTAGCTTTATTTTCTTCAGTTGTAATCAACAATAACAAAAATTCTGGTTGCCAGGCGACGGTAGAAAACAAAAGATGCGAAAACAAATGAATGAGGTGTATAAACGATTGAATACTCTTTTATATTTACGTGTAAAAATGTAGGGGTGCCATTTGAAATTTCAAAGTGGGGGTGGCTGGGGGGTTGGGGGTGAAATTTAAAATGCAATTAAACCTGGTATCAGACCTCCCCCGTGTTTTTTGTTTAAGTTTAATTAAATTTAAATAATTATTTAGACTGGGAAGTTTTGAAATGAAAGCTCTGTATGTTACATAAACAAAATAAATATATGAGATAAAAATATGCGATGTAAATAAAATACAGTCTTATCCGTTTGGAAAGACATAAAAGAGAATTACTAGATACATACGGTACATACATACATACATACATACATACATACATACATACATACATACATACATACATACATACGTGTTCTGCCCATGGTCAGGTCTTTCACTGCAAACCCAGCATTCTCCAATCTTTCATATTTTCTGTCTTCCTCTTAGTCTCCTCATATGATCCACATATCTTAATGTCGTCTATCATCTGATATCTTCTTCTACCCCGAACTCTCCTCCCGTTCACCATTCCTTCCAGTGCGTCCTTCAGTAGGCAGTTTCTTCTCAGCCAGTGACCTAACCAATTCTTTTTTCATAAAATTACTATGACATTTATAATGGGGGTGCTGTAGAATTAATTTCATTTCCAATGTGATAGCCTACTGAAGCACGGGAGTTTTGTATCCGCATAAGAAACAAAAGAAGTTACTCAGCAACGACCGAATAAACAAAATGCTTCTTGAATAGATGGGTATTTTCTGACGAAACAACCTTCCATGTCAGTGGGCGAGTGAATACACATATTGCAGTCATATGGGGACGTGAAAATCCGCTTGTCTCATATGAACTGGAACGGAATAGTCCTGAAGTTAATGTTTGGTGCACGGTAAGTCGCTATAATCTGTATGGGCCGTTTATCTTCGCAGAGGAAACAGTTCGATCAGGACCATACCTGGACATGTTGAAAAACTTTTTCGAACCACAACTGCAACAGGAAAACAACATGGGTATCATGTTCCAACAGGATGGTGCACCACCTCATTGGGCAACAGACGTCCGTGAATATCTGGACGACACATTTGGTAACAACTGGCATGGTCGAGGAGGACCAATTATGTTGCCTCCAAATTCCCCAGACCTGACACCACCCGATTTCTTTCTATGGAGTTTCGTGAAGAATGATTTGTATATACAGCGACCCAGGGATATTCATGATCTCAGAGCAAATATTTTCTCAGCTTTTGAGAAAGTTACCCCTGAGATGTTGGACCACATATGGGAGAAATTAGCCATAAGGTATGAACTGTGTTGTGTTCGCAGTGCTGGGCACGTTGAGGTCTAATTTGGACGAAACTTCCATTATTCTAGAATGCATATACAAATTATTTAACAATAAACAGCAACAGTTCGCATTTTATCACATTTTTATTTAATCTTCCCAGACGGATCACTCTGTATATACGTGAGCTGAATTAAAATATATGAGATCATCCTGCCTAAGGTATTTCCGTGGTTTTCCTAAGGGATTAAGACAAATGTCGGGATGAGGCCTAAGAGAAATGGGCCACGGACCTATATGCCCTTCCCCATAATTCCCTCTTTTTCTAACAAACGACGTAAGTGCCCTAGTTCAGAATCTTTAAATTACCTGTTACACAGGCGAGGTCACTCGTGTAGTCGCAATGCGAAAGGACAGGGAACCTTTCAATTTGCAGATTTAGAATTCACGGCGTCTCTCCTGACGACCTTCACCTGCCTTGTCATCGAACAACAGACGACAGAGTCTTCTCGACTCCTCCTGCACTGCGAAATGACACACTTCCTTTTAATGTGCAGATTTACACCAGTCTTTTTTCCTCGTCCCGTCCCGTGATCAATTTGATCACATTCCCCTCCCCTCGCGTATGTGGTACCTAAGAGGTTACGTCCATTTTCAGTTATTCCCCTTCAAAATTTTCTAGAGCTCCTTCAGTGGAGCAGCGTTACCTGGAGTGAGACAAATGGCCAACAGGTTTGGAGCTCACATATTTAGTTTCTTTCAGCCCCGAACCCTTGCAAGGACGCGTTTTGCGTACCTTTTAATTTCTCCTCCCACTTCCCTTTCAATTCAATTCAGTTCAATTCAATTCAATATATGAGATAGATTAAAATACGAGATAAACATGTTAGGTAAGATTAAAATACGAGATAAACATGTTAGCTGAGATTAAAATACGAGATAAACATGTTAGGTGAGATTAAAATACGAGATAAATATGTTAAAAAGGTAAAGGTATCCCCGTAACATGCCATGAAGGCACTTGGGGGGGCATGGAGGTAGAGCCCCATGCTTTCCATGACCTCGGCACTAGAATGAGGTGGTGTGGTCGGCACCACGCTCTGACCGCCTTTTACCCCCCGGGAAAGACCCGGTACTCAATTTTATAGAAGGCTGAGTGAACCTTGGGGACGTTCTGAAAGTTTGGCAACGAGAAAAAAATCCTGTCACCACCTGGGATCGAACCCCGGACCTTCTAGTCCGTAGCCAGCTGCTCTACCAACTGAACTACCCGGCCGCCGAGATAAATAAGTTAGGTGAGATTAAAATACGAAATAAACATGTAAGCTGAGATTAAAATACGAGATAAACATGTTAGGTGAGATTAAAATACGAGATAAACATGTTAGCTGAGATTAAAATACGAGATAAATATGTTAGGTAAGATTAAAATACGAGAGAAACATGTTAGAGATAAACATGTTAGGTAAGATTAAAATACGAGATAAACATGTTAGGTAAGATTAAAATACGAGAGAAACATGTTAGAGATAAACATGTTAGGTAAGATTAAAATACGAGATAAACATGTTAGCTGAGATTAAAATACGAGATAAATATGTTAGGTGAGATTAAAATACGAGAGAAACATGTTAGGTAAGATTAAAATACGAGATAAACATGTTAGCTGAGATTAAAATACGAGATAAATATGTTAGGTAAGATTAAAATACGAGAGAAACATGTTAGAGATAAACATGTTAGGTAAGATTAAAATACGAGATAAACATGTTAGGTAAGATTAAAATACGAGAGAAATATGTTAGGTAAGATTAAAATATGAGAGAAACATGTTAGAGATAAACATGTTAGGTAAGATTAAAATACGAGATAAACATGTTAGCTGAGATTAAAATACGAGATAAATATGTTAGGTAAGATTAAAATACGAGAGAAACATGTTAGAGATAAACATGTTAGGTAAGATTAAAATACGAGATAAACATGTTAGGTAAGATTAAAATACGAGATAAACATGTTAGGTAAGATTAAAATACGAGAGAAACATGTTAGGTAAAAAATATAGCTATATGAGCTAGCGCTCTGGTCTTCCATCCAGACGGCCCGGGTTCAGTCCCCGGCCTGGCCATGTTGGAACTTATGGTGAACAAAGAGACATTGAAGACGTTTTGTCTCCCGTTTCCTTCTTTCATTCCGTCAACACTTTTCACCTCTCCCTCATTTCGTCTTTGGTCTGCAGTAGTTAAACATAGACTGGAATGAAGTCCTGGGAATATTACGGGTCTCCGGTCTGGATACAGGATTTAAGGACTTGAGATTCAGGATCCTAGGGCTTATCAGGTACTAGCTGCTTCTCTGTGTACATACTAGCCGTGCGAGTGTAATTTTTCACTAGCCAGGGCGAAAATAAGCGCCGCCTAGATGTTATTCAGACTTTTACCACCTTTTACTCTGATTTCGTAGACGTCTGCCACCAAGAACGTCACGTATTGTTGAGGTCACGGAACTGCTGCGAGGACAATACCGCTATGCTCTGATTTCATAGAGACAGTCCACACTTGTGGAGTAACGGTTAGCGCGTCTGGCCGCGAAACCAGGTGGCCCGGGTTCGATTCCCGATTGGGGCAAGTTACCTGGTTGAGATTTTTCCGGGTTTTTCCCCTCAACCCAATATGAGCAAATACTGGGTAACTTTCGGTGTTGGACCCCGGATTCATTTCACCGGCATTATCACCTTCATCTCATTCAGACGCTAAATAACCTAAGATGTTGATAAAGCGTCGTAAAATAATTCAGTTCAATTCAATTTATTTGGCCATTAGACATACAGTTTTAGGCTTCGTCAGAATACATTGAAAAAACATATAAATACATTTTAAAAAACACTAATGACAGAAACAGTAAAATTTAAGTAATACAATGAAGACATGAAATAATCTGAAGCTTTTAAATTGAAGAAAACTAACTAAATTGAAATTAAACTTATTTATTAAAATACAATTTCGTACAAATTTGTGTTGAAAAATTCAACAACAGAATAAAAAAGATTATTTAATAACCAATTGTAAAATCTAGTTTTGAAACTATTGATTGGTAATTTATAATATTGACTTGGGAGCTTGTTATATAATTTCATCCCCATAATTAAAAAGTTTGCGTTGCTCTTGTGTAATCTACAATATGGAATATTAATTTGTTCACTATTTCTAATTTCATGATCATGTATATTGGCCACTAATGAGTAATTGTCGATATTTTGTCGAGTGTAAAGTACTAGATCATATATATATATATATATATATATATATATATATATATATATATATACAAATTTATGATTGTTAAAATCCATGATTGTCTGAAACGTGGCCGACAATGTTCCAGATAGTTCGATTTACATAGAATTCTAATGGCCTTCTTTTGTAAAATCAAGACGCTTCCAATTTTGGTTCCATTTCCCCAGAAAATTAGGGCATATCGAATTATCGACTGAAAGAAAGAAAAGTAGGCACATCTTAAATAATTTTGAGAAACGCAAGTAGTTAATTTCTTTAGCAAATATAAAACTCTTGATAGCTTTGTGCATATGTTTTCGATGTGCTTATCCCATGTTAAACTGGAGTCTATAAAATGTCCCAGAAATTTTGTGTAGTTGACTCTGTTGTCCTTATTTAGAAGATAGTTTAGGTTGAAAGTTAAGTTGATAGTTTTTTCTTGATTAAGCAAGAAACCATTAGATTCAAACCATAAAGCCATCTGTGATAGAGTGTCGTTGTTGAGAGCATGTAACCTACTAAAATAAAAAAAAAAATCATAGAAACAAACCTGAATGTGGGCCTACTTAAACATCTGCGACAATGAACTCTCGTGGGGTGTAAAATTTCATTTCAAGAAGTTTTACTGCACAATCAAGCGAAGAACCAATAGGCCTACATGATTGATCTGTTTACAAGTTTAACCGCCGACACGTCGAAAGAAAAATATAGCAGAATATATTTATTGAAGAAATGGGTTTCTGAAGACAAATGTTTTTCTACTGATGGGAAAATCGTCTTCTATACAATCTGGCTTCTTAACACTTATTAGCCACCGACGTGGCTCAGTCGGTTAAGGCGTTTGCCTGCCGGTCTGAAGTTGCGTTCGGGCGCGGGTTCGATCCTCGCTTGGGCTGATTATCTGGTTGGGTTTTTTCCGAGATGAATGCAAGGTAATCTATGGCGAATCCTCGGCCACATCTCGCCAAATATCATCTCGCTATCACCAATCTCATCGACGCTAAATAACTTAGTAGTTGATACAGCGTTGTTAAATAACCAATTGAATAAAAAATAAAAAAAATTAACACTTATTACTTTAAATTATCTTCATTTATATCGTACTATTAAATCTCTAAAATGTATTTTTTACTGCATATATTTCAACTTTTAGCACATATTTCAACAGTTTTTACTGGATAGTTGCATATTTTCAGGTTTTCTAGTGGTCTGATAATTAATTTAGTATAAATAAATGTCATATCAAAATTAAAAAAAAAGCTACATTGACTATATATTTATATGAACTAAATTATTTGTTTTCAGGCTCTCTATCCATTTTATTTATTTATTTTTATTGCTAGTAAGTTTGAAATGAATACAACTTAATACAATGAAAGATAAACTAGCCCACTCCTGAATGAGTAAGACTCGTGCTCAGGAGGGGATTCCAGTACAGACAAAAATAAATTTAAAATTGAGAGTGAATACGGATTAAATAGTGTTTAATGTGCTTAAACCCAACTATAAATCCAATACAATTTTTTTATTTTTATTTTTTATTAATTTGGAGAGGATTCGTGGTTGAAATATTATTGGAATAAAATTTGTTCAATAATCTGGGACCTTGACTCATGCTATGATAAAAAGCTGCATTGGTTTTACATTTTGGTTCATACAAACGCAGAGAATTCATATTTTTAGTTCTATATATATGTATAGGCCCTATACCTTTCAAAATTATTAAAATTTCTATGAAAATATTTTAATAAAATAAAATAATACATTTGTTTAATGTTGAAAACCTTGAAATGTTTAAACAACAATTCAGTTGGGTAATCTTTCTGCTTTTTAAAACAAATTTTTAATACTTAGTAAAATTAACGGATAAAGGTTGGATTTATAAGTTCCACCCCAACTTATAATACCATACATAAATATAGATTGAAATAATGCTAAATAAATTACACGTAAACAGTTAATTGACAAAATATTTCTTAGAATAACAAAGTAACAATGTTTTACGTAATTTATTACAAATATAATGAATATGATTATTCCATTTTAAATGATTATCAATAATTATATCTAAGTATTTAACCTCATTAACTTCATTAATAACTGAACAATTGCAATTTATATCGGAACAATCAGAATTATGCATTTTAATTTGTAGTTTAGATGAAATTGGTTTATTACCTTTATTATTTAAAGAAAATGGGATAGCTATTGCTTTATCTCTATTAATTACAAGTGAATTTAAATCGAACCATTTTTTTATTAATTTTAAGCCGCAGTTTTCCCCACTTTAGTTAACACTCTGTACAGGGAGCTCAATAGGCCGATGAATACCTAGGTGAATGGATCCGTCTGGAGTCCGAACCTCGAAAAAGCCATGCCGAGCGGGATGTAAAGAGCCATTTCGACGTTAAATAGGGTTCTGAAGGAGCCATGCCCCGTGCCTTTTGCTCAGAACTTGTGTATTCTTCCACTCATTGAAATTGGCAGAGTTTCGAATTCCTGGCCTGGGTGTGGTACAGCCATTCAACGCGGGATCATTAAGCATCGTGGAGTGATGAATAATATTGAGGCAAGCCGCTTACATCAGGCTAAAGATTGTAGCGAAAACACAGGTTTGATCAATTGAGATATTTCGGAATTTTGTGATGTGAAATGGATTCGTTGTGTATTGCATAAACAAAGTGTAGAGTAAAAATTGAAGATGAATTAACAGAAAGTTCCTCAATTGATAGCGAAGCACGACATGGTGATAGCCTGTCACCGTTACTTTTTAATCTCATTTTGGAAAAAGCATTGCAAAACTACACGCCTCCCCTTTTGGCCTAAAAATGGGACAAAGAAATTTCATTGTTCTAGAATATGCGGACAAGGATTGCAATAGGCCTATATCTTAAAATTAATGTTATTCAGTTGTGCATTGACATGAACGCGAAACTGACGCGTGCACAATACATGCGTAACTATAGAAAGCTAATACAAGGTCGACATTACTCACATAGATATAGAAAAATAGCAATATAGTTATTTCAAAATTACTTTCCTAAAACAAGCTAATAACAGCATACTTAGGGCATTGGGAATGGAAATAGTAATATGCGATATAAGAGCAGTATGTTGAAGTTTACATTTTCGAGGAAAAGTTTGAAAAAGCGGAACGTAGTTGAGCTTTTTTAATTTCCGAGAATTTAAAGAAAACATGCCGCTCGTATATCGTACATTATTTTGTGTGAAGATCGTTTATTACATACCTGAAAGAGGAATTTCTAATTAGTTGCAATAAAATCTTCATCTTGGTTTCTGTTCAATGACGGCAAATTTGCAAAACAAAAATAGGCTATGTATCTTCAACATTGTTGGTTTAAAATGTTTTCTGTGTTTACTATACTCCAGCAGGCCGTGATATACGTCTGTCTTTTTTTCCCCCAGTCTATAAATGCGAACTTAAAACAAACAGTAAGGTTATGTATTGGTTTATTTTTCATTTTAATATTTTAACAATATTATTTATATAACATATTGCAGTAATAACATCGGCATCTGGAATCTTGTTGATTTTTTCACGGCTTCCTTAATGTTACTTGCATCACGAATGCAGTAACTTTAGTGGAGTTGTAGAGTTTACTTAATTTTTGCAAATATTTAAAAACAATAATTAACAGTGCAATTTAGGTGAAATTGCAGTGGTAAGTTTCCAATTTATAAATATTACTATATTGAACGTCTCTAAAAATAATATGTTAAAAGCCTAAAGGAGTAAAATCAATATGTCACTTAAGCGGTAAGAAGAGGGAAATTGTTGTGTGTGTTAGGTTGGGAATACTGAATGTGGAATTTTAGACTTTCCGTGGATTGGTTTTGTGCGGAAACCAAGCAAATACGCACGATCTCGCACAATAGTATATTACGATACAAGGTTGGGAATTGCTTTTTACAAAATCGAGGGAAGAGTTTGAAAACCTAGCAGAGCGGATTTTTCAATTTCCAAGATTTTGTAATTCATTTCACAAACGTGTGTTGTACAACATTTTTTGCACGATCATATTTTTAAAATTGCAAATACAATATATTTTGCTTTGAACATTTAGAACAATATTATTCCAAAATCCTCGCAAAATTGCACTGTAAAATAACTGAGTAACAATAAGTGCACTGTAATGGGTGTATTTCAGTACAGTTTTATGTTATGAAGAATGGTTTCCCTAGCAACAAGTTTCTGTGTGGGAATTCTAACTTTCAAGGTCTAACAACAATAACTGTAAATAAACAAAAAGCACGATACATAATTATGATAACGCAGAGTTCTTGCACGGAAATATTATGTACCTCTGTACATCATAATAATATGATACGCGTAAGTAATCACTGATTCAAGATAGCGCTCATCCTGTCGGATCCCGGCCACTCAGTCACTCGTAATGAGTGCACCTCTGTACATAGTGCGTTGGACATTGTGCCACTGTCACATAATCTGTGACACAGTAGGCCTGCATCAGAGTAGGCCACCAAAGGGAAAACCGAGAGGTAGAACTTAAACTGAGGGGATTGGCTCCAGCATCGGAACTGGAATCCGGTGTGGCTTAGTGGATAAAGCGTCAGCACGTAGAGCTGAAAATCCGAGTTCGAGTCCCGATGCTGGGGACTGTTTTTCTCTGTTCTATCCATCCTTCATCATGTGGCAAATACTCTAATACAATAAAATATTAATTGACTTACTAAAATTCTATTTCACTAATGCTAGCTTCACCAAAACGTTTGAACGGAGCCGCCATTTTCAGTTGATTATCTGTGGGGTAAACAAATGACGTTAGCAAAGCATGTTTTATAGTACCGTAAAGAATTTGCAGTTTGAAGCGTTGGCAAACAAAGAAACAAATGGTAGGGAGATCATAAAAACAGAAGAAAGTATATAAAGATTAGAAGAAATAAAATACTCTAATACAGTAAAATAGATGTTAATTGACGTACTAAAATTCTATTTAACCGATGTTATCTTCACCAAAACGTTTCTCAGTTGACTGTCTATGTGAGAAACAAATGACAATCGAAGGCATGTTTTATAGTACCGTAAAGAATTTGCATTTTGAAATGTTGGCAAACAAAGAAACAAATGCTAGGAAAGTTATAAAGACAAACAAATGCTAGGGAAATGATAAAATTTTAGCGACAACCCCGGGCCATAAGCTTGAAACGGTGGAACCAAAAAGGTGTACTAGTATGACCGTCAAATTACTCATAGTTCAATGTGTGTTTATCAGCTGTTTTATTCATATTATTACGATTACAAATTGTTTCGTGTTGTTGTGAATATTTCAAAAGTGTAGTCAAGTTCAGCAGGTGTTATTTTTTTTTATAAATAAGCTAATATTCTGTTCGGCTCAACTGTAGAATATGTCAGTTGATATGTCCCCCTATGCTTTAACATATGAAGGAATGCCAACATCCTTCTTGATAAGAGAAAGAATGTGGAAATGAAGTGTTCAGTCAATGTCACAACCATAACACTTTTAATAAATATTATAGTGAAACATACATTGATATAATAATCTGCTAGTAGTCCTGTTACCTCCAGATCCATTCTAATCCGTTTACGTATGACCAAAACCGATAGTAGCAATTTAATATTTGGCAATTGGCGGTATTTTGCGGTGGATTATGGGGCGTAAAAGGTGTATTTGACGTCATATCCGTCGCACCGATTTCAAGCATATTTGCCTTGGAGTACACCCTCCTTTCTTTTTATCCTCTCATTGAAGCGATAAACAGCCATGATTGGTTGAAACACGTCCTTTCGTACCGTTTTATTGGTCAAAAGTAGTATGACGTAGTAAAAGTGTAATAGTCATTGTAAATATTGACTTAAATTTATATTATTGTATTATTAATGTATCAGTTAATTATGCTAGGCTATTATTGACCAATGACTGTTGTCTAGCATTAATATAATAATAATAATAATAATAATAATAATAATAATAATAATTATTATTATTATTATTATTGGAGGACTGACTGTTATTCATAGCATATTAATTATTATTATTATTATTATTATTATTATTATTATTATTATTATTATTATTATTATTGTTGGAGGACTGACTGTTATTCATAGCATATTTCATTCCGTTCATTAGACACACTTAGGCCCAATTGTATAAAACTCCCTGACTAAAGATCAACTTTGATCGAAGATCGAGAAGTGAACCGAGTTCAGACACTTCTTCTATTGTATAAAACTTTTCTGCGATCAAATTACTTTGGTTCAAATGCAATCTAAGTTCACGTGAAAAGGATTTGGCAACATCGCATAAACAGGTGAAATACGTGATGCGCGGACAGGTTTGTTCAGTGTTGCCAATCTAGCGACTTTAACTCTTTTTCAACAACAATTTCTTTTAACTTTTATATTGCTTAAATAGGGATTTAGTGACCTTTTTAGCACCCCATAGTGACAAAATTTAATCTTTCTTTGTTGATAATGAGAAATCTAGCGAATTTACAACTACTTTTTGGCGAATTTCCGTACACTCTGTTGGAGACACTGGTTTTTTGTGCGTTGTAAATAATGGCGGACAATAAGAAGACGGTTGACTGTTCTCCGACTTGTTATCATGTTATGGTGTTTGATACTGCTAAACATAATAAAGCTTTATAAAACGACAATTTTCGTTTAGTAATACAGTTAATTGAAAATTTATGAATGTACCTATCATATCCATTAATAATTAATGGTTGTTATAAACATAATATAATTATAGGTTATGTTATTTGATACTGCTGAACACGATAGAGCCTTATAAAATATAAGATTGTTTGTGTATTAAGGCAAGAAATTGAAAGAAATATATATATAAATGTACCTATCATATCTATTAATATTAATAATAATGGATATTTTATTTGCACAATCTGTCACTCGTATATTTCAAACAGAAAAGAAATAACTGAACTTGGATCATCTAACTTAATCGGAGAAATTTCTTCAGTCAAAGTTGACTTTAGTTTGAGAGAAATTAATCTCAGATTAGACTTTATACAACACAAAATTCCAAGTTCAGCTGAAACAAGGATCAATTTAACCTCTGATCTAAGATTAAATGGTTTATACAATTGTGCCTTAAAAATTACAACATATGATTTATTTATCTTAATTCCGTTACTCTAATTGCTCTATAGATGTTACACGCAATCTTAGGAATTTCTTAAAAATTCCTTGTCACATTTTAATAACTTCATGTAATTTCAACTTCAGTGACGTCATGCGATATTTTGAATCTTTACTGCATGGATAACAATTTCATACAAATCGTTTCTTCCTTAGTATCACGATTATTCCCGACACACGAAAGGTTGTGCACTGTGAATATTCTGTGTGTTGGAGGCAGAGCAGCACATCAAAGAACGCTCAGTCTACAGACTGACATTTCACAAAAATGCTTCAGAAGAGCAGGCATTGCCTTGTTCTGCAGTAATCCTGTTGTTGTTGGTATTTCGTCGTTAATACTGCTTTCCTTGTTTTCAGTGAGGTCATCGTTTCACGTCATAGTTCGTGACGTCACTGAGTGTGGTTTCCGTCGTGTGACGTCTTTCAGCGGTCACACACAAAACAAGGGGGCGCGTTTCCCACACTGTAATGATTCACATGCAGCTGGTAATCACTTCCAGCTCTTTTTCTGCTTAATTTTCTTTACACAAGTGTGTCATCTGTTGTGGTTCAAGTTGCTGAACGGTATCAAAGTACTAATACAACGGAACTGGGTTTGATTTCCGGTAGAGAAGTGGAGAATTCTCAGATGACTTCAGTTTATTTAACCTCTTTGGTGGCGGCGAATCTGTTTCCATTCCTTGCTATAAGTCCCGACGCTGTTATTCCCGGCGTGACTCCGCCTCTTTGCTTACGTCTTAGAAAGTGATGGCTCTATAAAGTCTACTTAAGTAGTATCGTTCGCCATTTTTGTTCTTTCGTTGCCGAGCTACCGGATGAGGGATCTGTTTGCCACACCGTTAAACATTATCATGTTGTAGCTCCTATGATATTAAATCAAACGGACTGTAATTCAGCAAATAATTGAGCGGCAAATAACGTCCTCGTGTGCTTCCTGCCAACGCAAACGAAAGAGCCAAAATGGCGGGCGATTATATAAAGTATTTATCGAGCCTTCTTTATCTTCATCAGCGAATCACAAGACGCACACGTTTAAATGTAGCCGACCTGCAACGTGATTGGCTGCCGGAAATAAGAGCGACGGGACTATAACAATCTTGGTTTCAGGAACGTATTGGCGTACTCAAATCTCACCGTAGTCACAATTCTGTCCAGGAACTCGCGACCCTCTTGGTTGTAGCGCTGGAGATAGTGGGCACAAAGTTCTTGCTTTGTTTTCTTGTCACATCTGGGCATTCATCTTGCACACAGTTTTGAAAACATTGGCTCTTACCGAATAATTTGCTCGGTGCTGCCAACACTGGCCTAATGATAGGCACTTGTTCGTCGGTGGGTTTTTCCGCACAAGTTCTTCAACGCTTGAACTCCTTTGTTTGTTGACAGAAGTCGCGGAACGTGTAGCATGTGGCATCTTTACTACTTATACAGTGGGCCTGCCCTTCTTAAGTGATTAGTACCATTCGCAGTTTACAGAACGAGACAAACGGCTTTCCTGGAACTCAGCGTTGCCAGACTGGCAACACTAAAATCCACCCACATAGCAACCAAATTCTACACAATTGCACACATGACTTTAGAATACATTTCTGTGCACTATAATCCTGTAGAAAAAAAATATATATATATACATACAGGGTGTTTCCGAGGTGGTGTTACAAACTTTTAGGGATGATGGCGAAGGGCACATACATATATCAATTTGAAATAAGGAACCCTGGTCCGGAAATGACCAAGTCGAAAGTTACAAGCAAAAATAGTTCTGTGGAAATGAAATAATTTTATTCCTCTATACACCTTATTTGTGTGTATTTATCTGTACATCTTACACATACTGTATTCATCTGACGTTGTTTACGTTGTCTACCTACAGTATTCCATTCAGTGCGCTGTCTGAGGGGTGGGGACAGGAAACTACACTAAAACAATGCAGATAGCGTAATGTGTAACGGACATGGTCGGTCCTGATATGCACGTCTGTAGACAGCAGTGTATGTGTACAAGCTGCAGTGTGCAGTCGATTAGTTCTAGTGAAATGGAGGAGTACACGAGAGCTGAATAAGCAGACCTGGTTTTCTAATATGAATGAGCCAATGGGAACAGTAGACACGCTCACAGATTGTATCGGTACAAGTACCCACGTAGGAGACATCCGGCCCATACCATTTTTCCACGACTGTTCCAAAAGTTAAGGGAAGGAGGGCACGTGGTGCCAAATTACAATTCCATTTCCACATAACTATTTTTGCTTATAACTTTCGACTCAGTCATTTCCGGACCATGATTCCTTATCTCAAATTGATACATGTGCCCTTCGCCATCATCCCTGAAAGTTTGTAACACCACCTCGAAAACACCCTGTATATATAATTTGTTTAAATACGATGTGCATTAAGCAATCTAATCTTAGGTAAGAAAAATATGTTTATTACGGGTCGTACATGGAGCAGATTATTTTTAGTGGGTTATTTTACGACGCTTTATCAACAGCTTAGGTTATTTAGGGTCTGAATGAGATGAAGGTGATAATGCCGGTGAAATGAGTCCAGGGTCCAACACCGAAAGTTACCCAGCATTTGCTCATATTGGATTGAGGGAAAACCCCGGAAAAAACCTCAACCAGGTAACTTGCCCCGACCGGGAATCTAACCCGGGCCACCTTGTTTCGCGGCTAGACGCGCTAACCGTTACGGACGGTGTGGACGGAGCAGATTAAAAAGAAGAGAAAATCATACTGTAATTTTATTAGTAACAACAATGTAATTTATTCGTCACAACAATAATTCCTTTCTACAATTCACCTTAAACGCTCTCGTCAACAATTGGATCTTCACTCAACAAAGTATTCGTTATAGCACTCCACCGACGACAATGACAGTTTACTTGGATTATTACGCACAACAATGAACTGTTAATCTTAACTAATATTTACAAAGCACTATTTACAAATCAGAACTACCAGTTCTCAGTTCACAGTTCTTCTATCTCAGTCACTCGAGTTCACGGTATCTCGAACCACAGACCTTCAGAGACAGTTCACTGTACTCGAACTCGGGTCCCTCCAACTGCGGTCCACTGCACTCGAACTCAGGCCTTCGGATGCTGACGCAGATGCGGACGCACACTCGAGTCGAACTCCGGCTGGCTTGCTTGCTCTGGCTTTCTCACTGACTGAATAACTGAAAACTCTACAACAACAACTCTAGTTCGCTGGCGCCTGCTCTTTTATAGCAAAATCATAGTTGCGAGAACCTTCTACAGGTGTGTAGAGAATTATCTCAATATCTCTACATCGACATTTCTGGAAGGGCCGGGAAGGTCCGTTCCCCCTTCCCTCCGTAAGCAGCTGCGCGCGCGGACTCGTCGCGTGACGTAATACACCCTCTCTCTTCTCTCCACCGCGCGACGTCACCCAATGTTCCGTGGAGCCTGTGCGATCTGCTTTCTTGCGGGACGCTGGTCGTGAGTTCGATTCTCACGTCGCTGTCACATTGCTCCCCCCTTAGGACTGCTCGTCTCGGGCAGTCCCTTGGTAGGCTGCTAGTCGGTCCAACGTTTGGGGTCCTCCGGCTGCTCCCTCCTTATGGTGGTGCCACCCCATCCTTGGCTTGGCTGGGCAGCAGTACTCGTACTGCATGGGCGCCATCTTGCTTTTCCACTTGGCCCTCCAAGGAGAGCTCGCTGGCCACGGGTTGGTCCTCGGCGTCCATCAGGAACACTTCATCCTGACCAAGACGGAGTATACGGCGCCGGACGTCCACCGTCGCATCGAGTAACCGCATGGCGTCGAGTCCCAGGACGACGTCCTCGGTGATGTTGGCGACGAACACCCACATCTCCAGTTTCCTCTTCCCCAAGGTCAGGTCCAGGAAGACCTCTCTCTGGATGGGCAAGCTCTCGCCTGAAGCAGTCCGTAGCTCGTATTGGCGCAGCGGCGTCCTCCCAGGTAGGCCACGCACGACGTCTGGTCTGGCGATAGTGAGCATCGCCCCAGTGTCCACCAGTACTCTGCATGGACGGCCTTTTATCCGTCCTTCAGCAATCAGCCCATCGTCGCACCTTCTGTCGACCGGTTTCAGGACGAGCCGAGGGGACGGTGATGATGGCGCCGACGTGCTCCTCCTAGCATCGGCCCCCTCTCTCTCCTGACTGTTGCCACGTCGGTCGCAACTCCTCCGCAGGTGCCCAGGTTCACCGCAGGACCAGCAGGTGGACACCCGTCGTCCCCGTTGCTCAGGCGACTGCTGACTCCTCTCAGTGCCAGCCACCTCTCTCTCCGGCCGGTGGCCAGAGCGGTCGCAGTCCCTCCTTAGGTGTCCCGGTCTGCCACAGGACCAGCAGGTGGGTGCCCGTCGTCTCCGCCGCTCCGTTGACTGCTGGCGCTCCTCGACGTCGGCCACCTCTCTCTCCTGCCTGTGGCCGGATTGGTCACAGTCCCTTCTCAAGTGTCCCGGTTTGCCACAGGACCAGCAGGTGGGCGCCCGTCGTCTCCGCCGCTCCGTTGACTGCTGGCGCTCCTCGACGTCGGCCACCTCTCTCTCCTGCCTGTGGCCGGATTGGTCGTAGTTCCTTTTCAAGTGTCCTGATCTGCCACAGGACCAGCAGGTAGACGCTCCTCTCCTCTGCCGCTCGGGTGGCTTCGGTTGGCGCACCCCAGCATCCGTCGCCGTGACGCTCCTGATCCAGTGCGGTGCTGAGACTCCCGCCGCCGACTTGGCCGCCTCCATCCTGAGGGCCGCCGCCAGAGCTGCGTTGATGGTGCGATGCTCTGCCAAGAGTAGCTGTTGCTTTATTTCCGGGTCTCGAACTCCGCTGCCGAAGGTGTAGGCCGCCTCTCCAGCGATGAAGTCATTAGGTAGGCCCCTGAGCGCCTTATGGGCCAGTTGTTCCACCACCATCGCGAATTCTTGCAGGGACTCGCCTGACTGTTGGACCCTCGTTTTCAGTTGGGTCCTGAATGCTGCCGCAAGTTGATGGTCACCATAACGTCCCTCCAGGGCCGCCATTATCTCAGCGGCTGTCCCATCTTCTGGAACGCTGTGAAGAATCTCCGACGCCTGTCCCTGAAGCGCGGCCAGCAGCTGAGTAGTTTTCTCTGCTGGCGTCCACCCATTGTGCTCTGCGATGGCCTCGAACTGGCGACGGAATATCGCCCAAGACGTCGTACCGTCGAACTTCGGCGTCTTGACGTTGTGATGTCTGGCTGAAGGCGATGATTCCGCAGGGCCACTATATGGAGTCCTCAACTCTGTGGCCGCTTCTTGCATGGCACGTCGAACTTCCTCGGCAACTATCTGTTTATGTTCTCTAGCCTGGCGATCCACCAACGCGAGGATGTGCTTGTTTTCTTCAGCATGTTTTTCCATCATCTCACTCGTCTTGTCCAGCAATTCGCTCGTCTGCTCTTGACGGCGCTCGAGATCGCGGATTTTGCCGTCGAAATGGTCTACCTCCTGCCTCAATTCGGTTACTGCCTCGTTTATAGTTGTAAAATTCTTGTTTAGGTTGTCAAGGTCGGCTTTGAGTTCGTCTTTCACGATGGCGACAATTCCATCTACGTGGGCTAAAACGCTTTCAATTTGCGTAGTGACGTCATCTTTCACTCCGCTTATGTCGCCTTTCACTCCGCTTATGTCACTTTTCATCTCCGTTTTCACTTCACTTATGTCGCCCTTCACTTCACTTATGTCACTTTTCATCTCCGTTTTCACATCACTTATGTCGTTCTTAACCTCACTGATGTGCTTGTTCATGTTATCCTTTACTTCACTAATGTGCATGTTCATTTCTGCTTTCATTTCTGCGATGGCTTGCAGGATCAGCTGTAGGTCCTCCATTGTCGATAATATCCCGATTCTGACACCAGTGTGATTTTTATTTAGTAACAACAATGTAATTTATTCGTCACAACAATAATTCCTTTCTACAATTCACCTTAAACGCTCTCGTCAACAATTGGATCTTCACTCAACAAAGTATTCGTTATAGCACTCCACCGACGACAATGACAGTTTACTTGGATTATTACGCACAACAATGAACTGTTAATCTTAACTAATATTTACAAAGCACTATTTACAAATCAGAACTACCAGTTCTCAGTTCACAGTTCTTCTATCTCAGTCACTCGAGTTCACGGTATCTCGAACCACAGACCTTCAGAGACAGTTCACTGTACTCGAACTCGGGTCCCTCCAACTGCGGTCCACTGCACTCGAACTCAGGCCTTCGGATGCTGACGCAGATGCGGACGCACACTCGAGTCGAACTCCGGCTGGCTTGCTTGCTCTGGCTTTCTCACTGACTGAATAACTGAAAACTCTACAACAACAACTCTAGTTCGCTGGCGCCTGCTCTTTTATAGCAAAATCATAGTTGCGAGAACCTTCTACAGGTGTGTAGAGAATTATCTCAATATCTCTACATCGACATTTCTGGAAGGGCCGGGAAGGTCCGTTCCCCCTTCCCTCCGTAAGCAGCTGCGCGCGCGGACTCGTCGCGTGACGTAATACACCCTCTCTCTTCTCTCCACCGCGCGACGTCACCCAATGTTCCGTGGAGCCTGTGCGATCTGCTTTCTTGCGGGACGCTGGTCGTGAGTTCGATTCTCACGTCGCTGTCACAATACAAATGAATTGAGTTTGTTGTTACTTTCTCCTCCGTCCTCTCAACATGATCCATAGCGGTAAAATTTATTTTCCAAGCCGACACTATCCCCCTCAAGTTAATTGTCATGCAGCTGCCCTAGTCCTTGAGCAATGTCCAGTATTTTCTTGTCATTCAGAACTTTGAAAGCTCGAGAGAAAGTCTATAAAGAAAGAGTAAAAAACCTTCAAACAGAAAGACAAAACCTAAGCTAACCTAAGCTACCTCTACAGATTATAGTGCGTTTGTCTCCCGGACTTTTAAACCATTAGTACGTCAGTTTTGTAGGAGGTTGAAGGACTACCGAACGTTTCAAAAGAAACTTCATAAACCTTGTAGAACACTCTTGTATGTGTCATGTATACCGTACTGCGTTATCCATAACAACTACAGAATTAGTGGAATATTAGGTAAAAGCTACTCCTGAAAGCATTTTTTTTTAAACGATCGCTCTCCATTTGTTCGTAATAATTCTTAGTTGAACGCGACTTGAACACCAGTAACCCATGTTTTTTACAAACCCTTGTTCACTACCGGCATGAAGTAGTACTATAATTTTTATGATGAAATAAAGTATGAAAAATAAAGAAAAGCGATTATTAAAGTAAAGTTGAAATTTAATCAAATCGCATTTCGCATAATTTTTCAAGATTAATTAATTTTGATCCCGCCATTTTTTCCGGAGTCTTCGAAAAACGATATAAAATTTACTGGAGTTTCTAATGCACGCCCGTGAATCTATTACAGTAGTTTGTTGGTCACATTATGTCACTACAATTTAAAATCTTTACTTCTTAATCAAGGCTTAAGAAGTTTCTTGTTATATAACAGGTTTGTATCATTACTGATTAACGAGTTTCTGGTATGACGTAATAGTGTATATTTCTTCGTGTTTGTGCGAAGGTCTTTCGGTACAACTCTTCTGGCAGATTTTATTACTGGGTCTAACAATGTTTCTTCTTGATTCCAAATTCTGCATACGGTTACCAAAATATATTCGCAAGGTAACCCGTGTTTTGAATTTTTTAAACTCACTTTTCATTTGGTTTGTTGTTGAAACATAATTCCTAAACTCACTTTAAAAGCTGCAAGAAAATTTTGAATGTGTTGTAAAATGATACATAAATGTTATTAAATGTCAATCTGATTTCTTTTATGAGTTTGGAAACGATACAGGTAGCAAATAGGTAGATAGGTAGCTAAAAGAAAGAAATTTATACTGTTATTTTGTTTATAACAAAGAAAATGAACTACCAGTGATGTTTAATTTACTTTTATTTTAAACCTCTTCCCAACTGTAAATGAAAAAAAAAAGTTTCAGTTTATTACTTTATTCTAACAGTCCGCTGAGTTAGCTCTGTGGTAGCGTGTCTGCCTCCAGACTAGCCGGGTTCGATTCCCGGCGGGGTCAGAAATTTTCGTGTAAAAGTTTTATCTCGAAACTAGGAAAGATGGTGGTGCACAACTTCTAATCACTAGATTGTGCACCAATATGCCTGGGTTAAATCCCAGATCTCTCCGCAGTACATATGAAGAGAAGGCATATATCGTTGTTGATAGTGATTCGTCCGTCGGACAGGGACGTTAAGCCTGGCGGTCCCCTTGATACTATTCGACGTGCAGGCACCGGGTTTCCTCTTCTCCCTTCCTCATCTTCATCATCATCCTCACCCATTCCCTACACTACATTTACACATATCTACACTCACCCTAGTATATGACATAACTCTGCACAGATACACATCATGCATATCGTGGCCCGCTGAAGTGGTGTGCAACTTGAAAATGGGTCGCAGTCCTGCCGCAATATGCGGAACCCGAATCACGCAAGTGAAGTGGGTAGGCATTAGATACATACACTCTTTATTTTAACAATATTAATTACGTTTTAACTTTACAAATGGGGGGGATTATTCTCTTTTAGCAGTAATATTGAAATATGTAATGTTTCTAACCACAAGCATGGAAGAATTGATTTTAAAATAGCAATAACAACTACATTTAAATACGAACCGTATGAGCCACACAGACGAGGTCGAGAGACAAGCATTTATCTAGCCTTTTGGTCTCGCCGTAGACAGGTGCTGTCAAAGGTACTGACAGGACCATTGACTTTTCACCACCTAGAGTCGGTCCATCCTTCGTTTGGGAAAGAATATGACACACTTTTTCTTTTTTACTGCAAACATAAAAGAGTTGTCATGGTTTCCATGTAGCATAAACCTACTGTCTGGTAACATATTCACATATTTATTCAACAAATGAAATACAGTGTGGCTTATAGACAGTTTACAACCAGAAAATTGTAAATGTCAATTTTGAGAGTTGTCATTATTTACACCAGAGATCTTCAATTATAAAAGAAAGAAAGATTCTAAAAGAGTCTTTCTTCTTGTTCCAAACATTTTTGGAACCTACTTAAGAAATGACGCACCACTGGCTGCAGTTTCTTTTGTATGCCTCCGTGGTCTGGTGGGCAGCATAGTGGCTTCCAGTTCTGTATGTCCCGTGTTTGGTCCTCGGGGAATTTTCCTTGAAGAAGAAAAGTTCCCTGGGTATTTAGAGTCTGGAAATTTATAATGTGAGTGTGATTGCGAGTGTGCCAGGTTGTTTTATTTTTTTACTTGATTATTTGACGACGCTGTATCAACTACTTGGTTATTTAGTGTCGATGAATTTGGTGATAGTGAGATGGTATTTGGCGGGATGAGGCCGAGGATTCGCCATAGATTATCTGATATTTGCTAAAACCTCGGAAAAAACCCAAGCAGAGAATCAGTCTAAGCGGGAATCGAATCCGCAACTCCGGATCGACAGGCAAGCGCCTCAGCCGACTGAGCTAAGCTGGTGGCTTATCGGGTTATGAATGAATCAATCTTTAAAATATGAAATACAGTATACCTAGTATATTATCAGGACTGTCATTGGGCAGAAACCTGAACACAAGTTTCAGCGTCACATTGTTCACTTGTAACGCCATCAGCACAACCAGAAATCAATACTACAAAGTTAGCAATGAATAATAAAAAAAGTTTCTTTTGTAAAATGGAGGTATTGGTTTCCCGACTGTTGTTTTTCAGTTCTTTTCATAGTGTGTGGATTATTTTTAAAGTTCCGAAGAGATAAAAATCATTGGTGGTTAGGTCGGGGGATCGAGAGGGCCACTGATAATTCTGTCTTCGAGCACTGTATGAAATTCGTCATATTACGACTCCAGCTGTATATAGTGGGTGGAGATTTTGAAAGTGTAGACATTGCAATATCGGCTACGTGCTTGTATGCACACAGAGGTACCTTCAACGTGCTCTGTTAATATTATGAAATTACTAATAGAAGCTACCTACTCCTTGGCTGTTGTAGTGAAAGTCATTCTGACATTTTCCTCGAGGAAATTACGTACTTCGCTTACAAAGTGGAAATGTCCCTTGTAGGCGCATGTACGTAACAAGACTTAACCGGAATCCATACGTTACGGAAACGGAAGTGAAGAATTGCAAATTTAAAGTAAAAATCAAATACTGAATTTACTACGATATTACTTTCTATTGCCATTTTCAATAATTTTGTATCAATTGTTAGTAAAAGTATGCATTTGTTTTCAATTGAGTTAATATACTTTACGAAATATTTGAAGTTGTAATATAGGCATTACGATATGTAACATTTATTGACGATATGTGTCGGAGGAAGAACAATAATTCATCTGGCTTTCAAGTATAGCTCCCTGTGAAGCTGAATTCTGATACAGTTCCTGGGTAGCTCAGTCGGTAGAGCGTTGGCGCGCTCAGCCAAAGATCTCGGGTTCGATACTCGGCCCCGGAACAATTTTTCCCCTAAAATTATTCAAGTCAGCTTCACAGGGATATACGTCACTGTTCGTTAACAGAAAACCATAATTCATGTCACACAGAGTTTGTGTGCACTCAGTGTTGGGTCTTTTTACATAGACGCACAGTAAATTACATATTCATTTCTGTTTAGGGCAGTTTAAGAAAATGAACTGCAAATGGCGATTATCATTGTTATTATGATAAGGAGCCGAATTATTGCTTAACCGGAAATATTGGGAGAGTTTGAGTTGTTATGGCAATGATTTTTATTTATCACATGTAGATTCCCCGTATTTATTTGGAATTCATCCTTAATACTAGCAACTCTATGGAAATTGTTAAGTATTGATTTCATTTGTAGGTGAAGCCCATCTCTACGTGCGCAGAAATGGAGCGATGTTGTTAGAAGACTTTCAGATATTGACTTAGTGGATTGGGGTTTGGGTTACCGACCACGGAAGGGAAGTTACACCCTTCCCATAGGGTTGGGGTGGGGTGTTTTCCCTTGCACATGTTTGTCTAAGGTGTGGTCATGCGACAGTTGAATGCGGAACCGGCGAAAGTGAACGTTTAATGTTGGTTCAGGAAGCTTACGATGATCGATAAGTTTGTTTTGCAGACATTTCTACCAAGAAATTGTGTAGACGCAGCATTCTGAATTTGTGGTGGAAAAGCATACGTTGCAGAGGGTTTTTTTTCGAGGGTACTCTCGTTTCCCTATATTCCACCAACAAGTCCACACCTGTGGAGTAACGGTCAGCGCGTCTGGCCGCGAAACCAGGTGGCCCGGGTTCGAATCCCGGTCGGGGCAAGTTACCTGGTTGAGGTTTTTTCTGGGGTTTTCCCTCAACCCGATACGAGCAAATGCTGGGTAACTTTCGGTGCTGGACCCCGGACTTATTTCACCGGCATTATCACTTTCATTTCATTCAGACGCTAAATAACCTAGATGTTGATACAGCGTCGTAAAATAACCCATTAAAATAAAAAAAAATAAATCCACCAACAATCCACAGAGGGTAATACGGGTTTCCGATTATGATACACGAAGGGCTTGGAACTCCGGGCCCTTGGCTCTATCAAAAACTGAGGCAGGATGACCCCTCTGTCAGCGTCGTATTGAGGAATGTCATCCAGGCCATCTGACGAATTTCAGTCATCTCATATACAGGGTGATTCACTAACGGATCTTATTTCCGAAAACATTTTGAGCAAGAAATATCATATAAACATGAGTCATAGTCTCAATATTTTTAGAGTTACATTAATTTGAAGTCGTTAGTAAACTACCTTTTTTCTTTAGTTTTAAAGATAAAATAATATTATAAATAGAGAATGAACTATTCAGACGTACTTATCACAACAATTGAGGCGGTAGCCGGAAAAAGGGCCCATAAGCAACAAAGGGACACGGCCGGAAAAGTTGTTTAACATTTTTTTTTATAATTGAAAACGTTAGCAATAATTTCAAAGTTTTTCTGCTGTGATTTTAATATTCTTCATTCATAGATATCCAGAAATGGTTCAGTGACTTGGTTTTGAATTTGGAGATGAGAATTACATTTGAAGAGTAATTTTCCAAACGGTGCTAAGTTATTTGTAAACGATTTTTTATTTTGTAGGTTAACGTTTTTATTTCCCATACATCTATACAGGAGTACACTCGAAAATTTCCAAATGGTGTTATTTTCCGTGTTATTCCCATTATAATCTCACAGTTTTTTTTTCCGAAGTGTACTAAGTCAGTAGTACGAATGTTCCAAACTGTGATAAGTCATTGTGATATGATAGTAAAATGAATTATTATTAAGACATTGCCACTTTCAGTTTTAAATGTAATGCAAAATGTTCAAATAAACATAATTACTAAACAGGTTTAGAACATTTTTTGAAGGCGTGTTAAATCAAGTGACTTAGCAGATTTTGGAACATATTAAAATGTTTAACAGCATTGTTAAACACAATAGCACAATATCAATTTCCAAAAATTAAATTCTATCAATAAAAATCACTTTCCAAAATGTTTTTACTTCCAAAGTCTCCTTTTAGTACCTTCAAGATATTTTCCATTTATAAAAAATCATGTTTCCTGAAAAAGTATCTTTTTTGACTTAGCACCATTTGGAAAGTCACTCTTCATTTTATTTTTCGCCATCTTCAAAATCTACAAAAACGCAGTGAAACCCAAAATAATTTAATTTATGAATTTTCTATGGACTGGTGGGCGGATGGAACCGCTGGCCTAGATCACGCATCAATCGCAGGGACACTGGACAGACTTCCTGGTTGCTCACTAATCTGTTGATAGCCATTCGCAAGTCTTTGATGTAATGTCTCCAAGTGATTGGCTGGACTTGAACATCAAACGGCATAAGGTATAAACACATTGAAGTATGTTTTATCTTTCATTCGATGTGTCCTACTTCCCCGTCAAATAAAAGAAAAATCGTCTGTAACTTCGATGGTGTTCTTCTGTGACTTACGTTTGTTGTATTTGGTGAATAATATCTATTCTCAACGTCTGAAATCGTTTTTCAACGGTATACACTCAAAAACTTGTAAAATGTTTATAAAATGAGGAAAGAAAGAAAAGCTGTCACTCAAGAACGCCACTTCATCAGTCACGTCACAGCTTTCCTTTCTTAAAGAGAATCATACTATTCGGAGGGGCGAAACTTTCCTGCGCCGGTATTTACATTCCTGCGGGTTGACTGTTTGTCAGTCATTTTAGAAACTTACATCTGTTCTTGTTGAAAAGATGCATACGAAGAAAACTTATGTTCGATATATTGTGCTAATGTTCAAAACACACAGTTCGCTTTATCTTTGCTTGAGACACTTTTGGACTTCACGATGGACTTGCAAGTTTCGCGACTGACTTGGTCGTGTACTACAACATTGTCCACATATCTTCATCCAGCAGCGTTAAAAAAGTCAGACGAAAAAGGTTTATACTTTTATTATAGTGTAACAGTATAACACTAGACAAAATTAACTGTTGAAGAATTGTTCATGCCAACGTTTACCTTATTATTACTTTCTATTGTATTCCATTATAATTATATATGGAGAGTCCACTGCAAGAATGATGGATGTCATTTGGAATACATTTTACAGGAGAAGCAATTGAAAGTTTGAAATGCTTAGTGCTCAAAGCTTAACTGTGATTTTCCGATCATTACTGGACAATGACTATCAGTGTTAATGCCATATAACTCTGTATGTACATTCTATGTGTCTTAAGCTATGCATTGACAGTCTTGGTTCATTTTCGACAAGAAAGTGACATCCATCATTCTTGCAGTGGACTCTTCATATATTTCATAGATATCAAATATTTATCGTTATATCATATATCACACCACAGGCAATAAATATAATACCGTACCATATCATATATCATATACCATATCATATATCATATCATATTATCATATATCATATCATATCATATCATATCATATCATATATCATATATCTTATATCTTATATCATATCATATCATATCATATCATATCATATCATATCATATCATATCATATCATATCATATCATATATCTTATATCTTATATCTTATATCTTATATCATATCATATATCTTATATCATATCATATCATATCATATCATATCATATCATATCATATCATATCATATCATATCATATCATATCATATCATATATCATATCATATCATATCATATCATATCATATCATATCATATCATATCATATCATCATATCATATCTCGTATCATATATCATTATATCATATATCATATCATATCTCGTATCGTATCATGTATCATATCATTATATCATATATCATATCATACTATAAGAACTTGATCAAATTTACTAACAATATACAGTTTGACAAATTACAATGAAAGAAAAGTACAAAATTCATCCATCTGTATTGCCTATAAAGTAATTCTTGGAACAATATAAAGTAATTATATGAACATAGTTTAAGATAAACCAATGCATGTAGTATTACTCCACAGTAATGAAGCATGCAGCCCACATCTGTGGAGTAACGGTCAGCGCGTCTGGCCGCGAAACCAGGTGGCCTGGGTTCGATTCCCGGTCGGGGCAAGTTACCTGGTTGAGGTTTTTTCCGGGGTTTTCCCTCAACCCAATATGAGTAACTTTCGGTGCTGGACCCCGGCATTATCACCTTCATCTCATTCAGACGCTAAATAACCTAAGATGTTGATAAAGCGTCGTAAAATAACCTACTAAAAATGAAGCATGCAGACTGAAAAAAATCATATATCATATCATATATCATATCATCATATATCGTATCGTATCATATATCATATCATATAATATCATATCATGTCATATCATATCATATCATATCATATCATATCATATCATATCGTATCGTATCGTATCGTATCGTATCGTATCATATATCATATATCATGTCATGTCATATATCATATCATAACCTATACGCGTTGAGCTCAATGGTGATTATTGCGCAGTACTTACGTATCAAAATAATCGAAGATGTGTTGAATTTCATACTATAAAGAATCTATTTCTGGTATCGAGACGAGAGACAAATATACAACAAAATACGTGGGATTGTAAGACTGAATTTTAGACGATTGCTGGCAGCTTAAAATAAGGCGTCATTGTCATAATATTCAACCAAAGCAACTTTTAAAATGCAAATGAGACTAGAATTTTAAATGAAGTGTCGACAGTTTTATTGACGTTGCTCTAATGAACTTGTTGAGGCTGCTTTGAGGATTCTCACGTTAGATCATCAAAGGAATATCTACGTACAAAAAAAAAGCTGAACACACTGTAGACGATATACTCTTATATAAATATCAGACAATTGAGCTGCCTTTAGCATGTTGATGGAATAAACAATCATTTGACTATCCAACTCCAATATTGCTCTTCTACAAGGTGCCTGAAACCTTTTCTGTTTATTATTATTTGATGAATTGTAATAATAATAATAATAATAATAATAATAATAATAATAATAATAATAATGATTTATTACTAGAACAAAGATAAGTTACGTATTTTATTTACATAAAAGCCACTCTAGCACCTCCAGAAAGAGTACATACTCGTGCTTAGTGGCCATTCCACAACATTTTAAGACATTTTATTAATTAACATAAAAATGTTAAAAAAAACACAGATATTACAGAAATTGAAACTATTATGTTTTCTCCCTGAACCATAATTTTTAAATTGATTTTTTTTAAAATAAGGATCATTAGCAAATTGGTAATTTAGTTATTATCTTGTTATAAAGTCTTGAACCGAAGTTGCTACTGTGATTATAAACTACAGTTGTGGTACATTTAGGTTCTGTCAGGCATATGCTGTCTGTTCATTTTGTTTTATATTTATGTGAATACAAATTAAATATATTTCAGTTTTTATGATAAGGTATTGTTATAAATTTGATGGGTATCAAATACTTTAAGCCACCGGCGTGGCTCAGTCGGTTAAGGCGCTTGTCTGCCGGTCTGAAGTTGCGTTCGGGCGCGGATTCGATCCCCGCTTGGGCTGATTACCTGGTTGGGTTTTTTTCCGAGGTTTTCCCCAACCGTAATGCGAATGCAAAGTAATCTATGACGAATCCTCGGCCTCATCTCGCCAAATATCATCTCGCTATCACCAATCTCATCGACGCTAAATTACCTAGTAGTTGATACAGCGTCGTTAAATAACCAACTAAAATAAAAAAAAAACACTCAAATACTTTAAATTCAGAATACAACAGTTATGAGGGATAATCAGGACCCTTATTAAGACATTTTTATTATTCTTCTCTGTAGCAGTGTTATTGGTACTAAAGGCACTACTCCATCCTATAATACCGTATTGTAATATAGCTTGTATTAATGCGAGGTAAAGTATGGATAGTCAGATAATTTCGTAGCGTAATAAAATAATCAATAATTGTTCTTAATTTACTGTAAAGAAAAAGAACATGTTTATCCCAACGTAAAATAATGTTGGTCGATAATTATTCCAAGATACTTAACTTGAGGAGATTAATTTAGAAAAAGACAGTTACAATTATTAGAAGAACAATTTATTGGATATGGACTATCATAGAGCATATAATGTAGCTGAACACAAGGTTATTTCGACATGCTTTTATTCGCATATGAACAGGCAGTTTCCCGTGTGGTTACGTAATCATGAAGTACGCTTAACAATAGGGTCAATTTTTCACGCACAATGGTTATAATGAACAAGGAAATCCCAGCTCAAAATATTCGCCATATCATTTTTCCTGCATTCCATTCCACTTTCTATGCTGCAAGGTAGCTCGCTGTCTTTATGTCTGAAGTCCTCACTCGATGCCGGCTGCCCTCATGTGTTGAGTCTGCCATGGCAATAGGAGCTGATTGCAAAGTAAGTTGGTGGATCTGTGGGTGGGTGGGACCGCTTCCTATTAATAACCAGGATCGATACTGCAGCCTGTTTCACTACAGGTAATAGCGCGTACTGTCCACTCTCAAATATAATCAATAGTAATACATTAGCGGGTCTCCTGGTTACTGTGCATTATGCTTGTAACAAGAGACGGTCGCCAGCGGAGAACCCATTACTTGAATAAAACTCTATGAGGGATAGACTCCAAATTTATTTCTTCTTATTATAAGTGGATGGACTTACAGGAAATATATTTTCTCATATGACTTTGAGTAGAGCCTCTATTTCCTCAACATAGTTTCATGTCAATGTATGAAGCCTTTTAAATAAATTTTCAATTTTGCCCTTTATAGTACAGTCACAGACATAAAAAATTGCAAAAAAATACAGTATTATAAAAAATTAAACATCTGCTCTCAAGAGTACTACAGAATCACAAATCTTGTCTTAACTCAAAGCTAAAAGATTGCTAATCAATTTTGATGATTTCTAGAAATTTTAATTTTTATATTTTTATTTTTATTTTGCATTTTTATGGACGGAAAGAAAAATTGCACTTCTATTTTTAACTTATTTTTTAATTTGCAATTTGACAGTTTCCTCTTACAGAATTATCTTATATATAATTTGAACTGGTAATGGAAATTACGGGAAAACGGCTGGACGGATTTTAATAAATGACCCCTCATTTTGAAGCATGGAACTCAAAGTTTTTCGGAAAAATAGTAGTTTTCAGTGAAATGTCAATTTTTAAACATAATTTTCCTATTTTCAGAAATCCATCTGTCGTCAGTTTTGAGAACTAGCTAATAGCATTCACGGCCGACTTGTTATTTCCTTCGTTTTTTTGTAAAGGAGAAGCGAAGCGGGCATCAAGTCGGCCGTGTTGCATTTCAGAATAAAACAAAACACATACTACAGTAAACAATATTACACGAAGGCCATGATCTGCAAGAATGCTGACATATTTAGAGCTCAAATTAAATTGTTTATTAAAAACTTAACTTACTAAAAATAATTTACAGGTTCGATTCTGTGGTGTGTAATTTTCTGGGTACAGCTGTGTATTGGATATTAAAAACTACAAGACTTGAGGTGGTTTGATGACATTATTACCATTAGAAATTAAATATTATTGTAGTTAATGCCATGATGTGACTATTTTTCATTAATTATACATATTAATGCTATAGTGATGATACGAAAGTGAAATGTTTTGGGGTTATGTAAGTAGATATAGAGAATAACTTAAATTAGATTTTGATTTCTATATTTTACTAAGTGGCGGCTATATAGTATATATATTATACGTTACTGAAAGCTATGAAACTTACGTAAGATAATAATATTATTAAAAATCAAATATTTTTATAGTTATTAATGAAGTGGGGTTGGGTCTTTTTCATATATTTAATGGCGGTGTGGTGTAGATATTTATATGCGTGGTTCTCTTCAGTATTGGCTCGAGAGAGAGTATCTTTCATTGTTGTGAAAGCAAATAACTTTCCGAATGTCTGGTATTCTTCATTGAAAATAAATCTGAAAAATGTTTATTTGAACGTCTGATGAACTTAGTTTGCAGCATTTGCTGCACAAGCATCTAGTTAATGTATAATGTGAGAACATATCCGGAAAACGTTATTCAATTATCTCTGTTGTTGTCTGAGATATTATATATTAAATGTCCGAAAATGGAAAATAAACAAACTCCGAATATCGAACGGAGAAATTTGAGCACGTAGTGAAGGGACTGAAGCGCAGCGGCTATTTAAAAATGGCGTAAAAGCAATTATTTTTTTCCTAACGGCCCTGAAATTTCGCTCAAATGAAATCAATTTTTAGGCTAAAAAAAATGTTAATTTTCACACATGTTTGGTCATTCCGGTAGGTCGTTCCCTTTAACCATTACCTTTGTTGCAATGCTGTGTATGCATAAATTGTTTTATTTAACGACACTCGCAACTGCCGAGGTTATATCAGCGTCGCCGGTCCCGCAACCTCGGGCACATAAGGTCAGCACTCTACCGACTACGCCACCCAGGCCGACGTTTGTGTGTGTGTGTGTGTGTGTGTGTGTGTGTGTGTCTGTATGTATGTATGTATGTATGTATGTATGTATACTTTATAAGTCCCAGAAAGGAGGCAGTGCGCATGATCAGACATACAACGAAATAAAACTAATTTTATTACCTTAACTAGTCCTTCTCTTGTGAACCAGGTCGCTCGTCCCCTGATCATGCGCACTGCCACAAAACTTTTTTCTAAGACTGTACGTTTATAACAGTACAAATTTCATCATGTTTCAAGCATTAGTTCCTTAGATATTAAATTTAACTTATTTTAATGGTATTAAATGATGCGTAGCCTATATTGAAAATATCCCTGACGATTTCAGAATCGTTACTGCGTTTTAAAATTTTCTGTCAAGGACAAACATCTCATGATTAAGAAAACTGCACATGGATTTTTAAATTTGTGCATTGGTTAATGAGATAAAAAATTTCCACATAAATAATTTTTGCTTGATTATTTTCTTTAATCTTTAAAAGTTACAAATTCATAAAAAGCTTTCAATGAAGAGCCGATTGCATGCACAGCTCTGTGTATTGGAGTGTACTGAGTATTCTTGCAAAGTTTCATATAAATTGCAGCAAATGGAAGCCGCTAACTTTTTATTGACCAAAAGCATAATTTTGAGAAAACGCAATTTTTAGTGCGTGTGGTAGGTTTAAAAGAGTTGCGCGTAGCATTTTAAAAATGTCAGGTGGGGGCTGAATAAAGGGCAGAACGATGAACAAATTTACAAGGTAGCTATTTATGTAAAGAAACAAAGGGTATGTATTTTTGCCATTTTGGCCAAAATTTCAGTCCCTGAAGACTTTTCTCCGCGGGGTGGGGTGGGGGAGGGAATTAGCAGCAGGGAGAACTGCATTGTTGTTTTATGCCACATGTATACATACGTACCAATGGCGAAGCTAAGGTGTAAATACAGGGTAGGCTGAAAAAATCTGCTTACCTTGTATCTTTTTATAAAGCAGGTGTTTAACTGTTTTCTATCAAATTTTTTTGTGACACAGCCCCCACAAGAAGATTTATTAATTTTTTTATTTTAGTAGATTATTTTACGGTGCTTTGTCAACATCTTAGGTTATTTAGCGTCTGAATGAGATAAGGTATAATGCCGGTGAAATGAGTCGGGAACCAGCACCGAAAGTTACCCAGCATTTGCTCATGTTGGGTTGAGGGAAAACCCTGGAAAAAACCTCAAACAGGTAACTTACCCCGACCGGGAATCGAACCCGGGCCACCTGGTTTCGCGGTCAGACACGCTAACCGCTACTCCACAGGCGTGACACATTCCCCACAAGAAGATTTATTTATTTTTTTTATTTTAGTAGATTATTTTACGGCGCTTTGTCAACATCTTAGGTTATTTAGCGTCTGAATGAGATGAAGGTGATAATGCCGGTGAAATGAGTCGGGAACCAGCACCGAAAGTTACCCAGCATTTGCTCATGTTGGGTTGAGGGAAAACCCTGGAAAAAACCTCAAACAGGTAACTTGCCCCGACCGGGAATCGAACCCGGGCCACCTGGTTTCGCGGTCAGACGCGCTAACCGCTACTCCACAGGTGTGGACACCCACAAGAAGCTGATGATCAGTTGACCACTCATTTTCACCCCCAAACAGAATATAGGTGAAACAATGTAACTTATTTGTGTCAGAGCACCCTGTTAGCCAAGGATATTTCTTATACCACGAAAATTGAACGTTTCTATGTCTTCCTTCATCCGATATTTTAATATTATGTAAATGTGGTGTCGATCTCCTATCTCTGTAAGCACATTTTGTTTCATACGTCCAACTTGAAAACTGTTTCTCTTTTAATTCTACAAGTAATGACCTCAATATTCTCTCAGTATGAGCTATTTTACTCAAAATTAATATGTAACACACATACACGCATGAACATTTGATTAAACTAAACCCCAGATCACATATAACAGATCACTCTTACGGGCTTTGAAGACAACTTTTATCAATTTCACTATGCTGCCATCTAGCGACAGTAGAAGAAGTCACTTTATAATTCCCTTTTGAATTGCATGGAGCAACTGTACTTCCATCTAGCGGTCGTTACTAATCGACAGTGGCGATCCTGGTGGTGTCTTCTACATGTTACCGTTTTTAACATGGGGATGGTCAATCTGTTATATTATGTAATCAGGGACTAGACTCAGCAATACAACACTTTCAGAGAACAATAATATAGCGCGACATAATATTGTGACGGAAAGCTAGACTCGTCCCGTAGGGAGATTAGCGAATCGATACCTCCTCCCCGGTCCCCCTTCAAGGTTGCGAGTCAAGATCGTAGCCATACCTTTAGAAGTTTAGAGGCTTTTGCCTTAAGCCTCGTTGCTCGCACTGCTCTCTCCATACTGGAATGACTGCCGTCAGTGAACTTAATATATGGAAGGATCGGAGTGCAACCAAGTGTTGCGATATATCGCTATTACAAACTTATAGGCCTACTGTTACTAGTAATAATAACTACAATTTTTGGGTACGCTAAGCTTAAAAAAAACTCTTCAGAGCTTCGCCACTGAATTACGTACACCAGGCTCTGTTAAGAATATATAATTTAAATACTAATTTAAAAGGGTATAAAATACTCTGTATGGAGTTCGTAGGGAAAGGTCTTTTTCTCTGATACAAACACTAAAACTTTCCAAATTTTTACTTGATATAGATAATTTATTAGCATATAACTATAAACCTTGAAAAGAATATACAGGGTTATTCACGAGAATTTACCTCCACTTACGGAGCTTATTTTCGAAGACATTCTGAGCAAAAAATGTCACATAAACATGCGTCCTAATCTCAATATTTTCAGACTTACACTAATTTGAAGTTGTAAGTAAAATACCTTTCTTCTTTAGTTTCAAGGGTAAAAAAATGTTATAAATACAGAATGAACTATTCAGAAGTATCATTTCTTTAATTGGCTAGTGTTTTCAAGCTAAAATGTGTTGTTAATTGCTTTGTACAGATTTTATTTTTCAATTTTTAACTAAGAATTACATTATTCTTACGCACTTATCACAAAAACTTTTACATATCATACGACTTTAGGAACTTGATTCTTTACAGTTTAATTGTGCATCCTAATGTACAGTCTTGAAGAATTTACAAGAGTGGCGTGATTTGTAACAATTGTTGTGATAAATGCGCAAGGAAAATATAGTTTTCAGTTATAAATCGAAAAATAAAATTCTGTACGAAGGAACTATGGAATTCACAACATACTTTTAGCTTCAGAATACTAGCCAATTAAAGAAATGATACTCCTGAATAGTTCATTCTTTATTTGTAACTAGCTGAAAGTACCCGGCATTGCCCGGGTTTTCCTTTCTGCTTCTATTTTTAGTTAAACTGGTTATTAAATTTTCGGAAATCTCGGAAACCTAACTACAGACAACCAAAACGAATTTCTTTACTAAGCTTTCCTCGCCCATAAATATGAATCTTTTCTTATCGTCACTTACACGAATTAATGAACTCCTTAGCCAAATGTCTTCCTGGATTAACTCAGGGTTGTAAATCATGCACCGTGAAGAAAACATTTCATCATGTGCCTGACGTTAAACTGTTGTTTTAAATTTATATAGTTATTTGTTTTTATGTATTTATTTGTTGTTACTTATTTATGTATTTGTTCTATTAATTTATGTTTATTTATTTATTCTGGTGTAGTTAAGGCCATTAGGCCTTCTCTTCCACACCACCAGAAATACAAATAAAGTAATAGAAAAATCAAACTATAAACAAAGTAAAATCCAACGAAAATATAATTCCTTCTCCTCTTTCTGATCAGTTTCAGCATCGAACCAATATAATTTAATTTATATTGGAAGAGTTTTTACCTCTTGACCGCTGTACACCCACTTATATCATAGGCCTACCCAGTTAATATAACTTGAAACTATATCTCATAAATTCAGAACATATTATATTAATTCTAATTTTATACACAGAATACAGATACAATATAAACTCGCAATGTCGTTTTTTAACATAAAGACTAATATTCTGAGAAACGTATAGGCCTACCGGTATTTTATAAATTAAGAGATTTTTATTTCCACAACGCTTAACATACTACATTTGCAACGTGATTATACAGATATAATTTCGCAGCAACACGTTTTCGGACGTGAACAACAATATTTTGATAATTAATACAGTGCTATTTTCAGTGGGCTTATATACATTCACATACATGACAAAAGTATCATTGAATTGCTTATTGATATGTGTAAAATCTTTTCCCCCCACTTCTTTGTATAAAATATAGCGAGGATGTGAAAAACACGCAGTTTTTAAGTTAATGTCTGCAACTTTGAACGACTGTCCTTGAGCTTCTTTTTAATATGGCCATTACAAATGCTAGTGGCATTGAAATTGCAGTTGCTTAAAATTGAATGAGTATCCTAGCAATACGTGGAATAAAAACATCTCCTTTTATTTTTGCAGTTAATATTGCCAATTCTGTTACGTTTCGTATGAGTTTTTCACACCAATTCTTATTCTGCATAATTTTGGTGGGTCAGTATTTCGCAATAGTACTATTGGTTATTCAATATTAAGTAAATTATGTGGTAGCAATCCTTGTAGTTTCAAAGAATTCTAGAATTCAGTTGTATAAAACAGTTTGCTCACAATCTACAAAACTGCATCGAGAAATTACGGTCCTGGACTGCGTAAAGATAGTTATTGCATGAATTATCTAGTTTTAGCCTTCATGATGTGTAACAACAATGTAATTTAATTTCGTGTTAAAATTTCCAAGGCCTCGTGAAAGTCGATGTTGAATACAACAGACAATAATAAAAAACAATTGACTGTAGAAGATTTTGCATTTTAATATTATACGTGAATATTTGATCTATTTATTTTTATTTTTTACAATTTTAATTAATTTAACTTCCATTTGCACAATTTTAATGTAGCCTATGTTCTTCTCCTGGTTATGAAGGTTAAATGTGCAAACTTTGGCACATATCGGTCAAAGCGTGTAGATTTGTATAGAGAACATACACACACATACATACCCTCATTCAATTTTATTTATTAAGATATTCTTATATCCTTAAAACTAAAGAATAATGGTATTTTACAAACAACTTCAAATTAATGTAATGTAATTAATGTTTATTTATTAAGATATTCTTATATCCTTAAAACTAAAGAATAATGGTATTTTACAAACAACTTCAAATTAATGTAACTCTGAAAATATTGAGATTAGGACACATGTTTATATGACATTTTTTGCTCAGAATGTCTTCGAAAATAAGCTCCGTAAGCGACTGTAAATCCTCGTGAATCACTCTGTATATGCATGAATTTCCGGCCCCTTTTAAACTAAATGCAGAAATGACTGTTTGCTTGCGGGTACAAGAGTACAACCCTTCCCTGCATACACGTTCCACACGCGATTACAGAGAGTGGGAAGAAAGCCTATGACATAAGCAGCAAACCGCACAATATTGGTGAGATAATCCAGTTGATGAATGACGTGTCGAAGTGTATCAACACGCGCGCTGGTGGGGGGTTACCAGAAGCAGCTGATAATATTGTTGGTGACGTCACCGCGTGCTTGCGCGGTGAAGATTTGGAAGACAGTCCGACCGGTAGGCAGTGCGCTCTGCGACAGCCCGCTGAGTGGAAGTTTTTGTGCGTGAGCTTCAGTCGTGCGGTGACTAGACGCAGTTGCCGGCGGATTTGGACTGAAAGCCTAATTCCCGGAAGACTTTTGACTAGGAAATGAGTTTTTCTGTGATGTGTTGTTAGTGTCGGTTCGATGTTGTGGCCCGGAGCAGTGTTTCCTCCGGAATTTTATCGCGGTGTTGTGTCGTCGACTCTCAGCAAGGTAACAGCCGGATCGTTGTCCACGCGGCCTCGCGATGGGGATGTCCAGGGTAAATTTCGGGGCATGCTGCTGCACTGTCCGTGCTCGGGCCCCCACCACGTCTCGGCTCGCTGCAGAGGCCAGCGATCCAGAACTCAGTGGTACATCAAGGTAAGGACGCACGTGATCGCTCCGGCAGTTTCCCGAATTCCACCGGAGGAATGTCATTGTACGTGTCTAACTTCCGTTTAAGTTATAAACAATTTCATATTCCACGACATAGGTCGTATTAGTACGTACGAAACTGAAGGGTACAGGAAAAGAACGAGCTCAGTCCACTTTAGCATACAAAGTAGAGCATCCACCGGCCATTGAACGAATATTGAACACTTTTATCACTGCCAATGTGGAGCTACAAATCAATTTCAATACTTTTATCACAGCCCCAACACATTTCAATTCTTATTGTACTATATATGAGCCGTTCAGAGCAAAAGTGGTGTAAGTCAAAAATGGGTAATGAGGGTTAAAGTAAACATTCTGTCAAATACAGCGCAAAATAGCAATTAGTATTTAATTTATTTAATCTATTAGTAGTCAGTGGATAGCACGGAGGATAGATTAATTGCTGCTTTCCGCTGTATTTTACAGAATTTTTACCTCATTACCCAATTTTGACTTACACCACTTCTGCCCTGAACGGCTGATATATCGAATTATCACTACATTAATACATTTGATATATCACAAAACATACACTGAACGAATTAAATGTAATTATTATGAAAGTCGCCATATTTTCTTCCTGTAATTGAATAGCCCCATGCAGAAAGGGCTTCAGTCCATTAGACCTGGTTTTGAGAAATTTAAGGAAAACGGTGTGTAGCCTACTTTGTATTCCTTTCTGCATAGAACTCTGAGCCTGACGCTTCAGTTTCTGTCTTTCCAAACATTGGACTGAATACCTTTCTGCACAGGCTGATGGAACCATCCATAAAGATATGATTTCCGTCGATATCTCGTTTTTTCAAAATTTGTGACTGAAGCCCTTTCTGCATGGAGCGATTCAATTACGATCCACTTTCACTAGATGGCTACCCACACGAGAAGTAGGGTCGGCAATACATGCAAACGAAATGATACTGAACGTGAGGAATTGAGGAATGTTACTACAGGTATGTAGTATTGTGTGACAGGTTAGATTAGGTGTGTATTATGTGACAGGTTAGGTTAGGTTAGGTGTGTAGCATTATGGGAGAGGTTAGGTTAGGTTTGATTAGGTGTGTAGTATTATTACACTATGTTGGCGACACTGAAATCCACTGTTACATTAAGGAAATAAGGCCGTATTCTTCATTCAGTCACGACGATTTTCGTATATAAGTAAGGTACGTATTTAGGGCGGATCGGGTAGGCTTATAATTCACCCAGTGATCACGTCAATTTCTATAATCAATACTATAAATCAAAGGCATTTTCAGGGCATTTGATCAAATTCCTATAGTGACTGGGACATAAGTAACCTTCACCACTTAGACCGTTCATATTGTCACAGTGTTCCATTCATGTGATTAAACTACATAGAATCCTACTACACACAACACGCGTAACAAATTTTTGAAGAAAAGTGGACAAAGTTAGTTCTTTCTTTGTATCCTTCAACTGTTTCTTCTAGTTCATTTCTTTTTAAACACTTAACGACGTCAAACTTGATTTTCCATGCAGCCCGCCTCGCCCCATTCTCTATTCAATGTGCCTCGAGGTTTTGTTGTGCTTGTCTACCTCCCCCCTCCCAATATGATAGCTATTAGGCATGGGAGGGTATTTCGATAATAACCAGTTATTGGTTAACAGATCATTTTAAAATTAATTTAATCTGAAGGAGGTTAACCGGTCAAAAATATTACCGTTTAACAGGGCAAATTAGCCAGGAAAATAAAATGCCAGTAGGCATCAATGAAATCAATGAACGATTTACAATGAACTGCGAACCATGCAGAATATGCTTAAGACGTTCTTAGATGCTGAAAATCACTAAAGACGTCCATAAACAAAATAGGGTAAAACATGTTGTAATACGAGGTTATGAAATTGCATGTACGATTTACTTAATTACTTCACTCATATTTGGGTAATAGGTAAGGTAAATAAAATGTAATAGTACATTACGATACAAGGTTGGGAATTGCTTTTACAAAATCGAGAAAAAGTTTGAAAAAACGAGCAGAGCAAGTTTTTTAATTTCCGAGATTTTGTAATGCACTTCACAAACGTGTATTGTACAACATTTTATGCACGACCATATTTTTTAAAATTGCAAATACAATATATTTTACATTGAAAATTTAAAACAATATAATTCCAAAACTTTCGCAAAACTGCACTGTAATGGTAACTAAGTAACAATATAATGAGTCTGTTTCAGTATAGTTTTATATGGTTTCCCTAGCAACAAGTTTCTGTGCGGGAATTCTAACTTCCAAGGCCTAACAACAACAGCTGTAAATACCTACTACAGAAAACACGATCGTGCAAAAAATAAAATTACATAATTGCGGAAAACGGAGTGAGACAGATTGCCGACAGGCTTGGAGCTTACATAATATACATTTCTCAGATCCGATTTCCCTTGCAAGGACGCATTTTTTCATGCCTTTGAAATGGTTCTCCTCCAATTCCCCATTCATTGATAGATATTCCACACAGAAGTCCTGGAAATATTGGGTATATTGGTTATGTATAGGGACTATAAAGGAAGTATCATAGCAGACAAAAAAATATGACCCGGCTGATATATGCTGAGTGCCCTTCGGAAGACGTCGGTTGATTTCGTGAGAGCTTAGGTTTACGCGTGAACGAATTACTTATACAAGACTCCGTCACAGTTTACTATATACAGTCACGAAGCTTGAGTTTTGAGGGTGCTAGAAACAATAGACTGTGACGGTACTATTTTGCATTGCCTGTAATGAGGCGATATTAGCAATCCTAGTGGTGAGCAACTATATAATATTTGCATATTTACTACGTATTGAGCTTCGCGACTGTATATACTAGACTGTGACTCCGTTCTGTTTTTCCTTTGTTTTTAGTTTGTTGCTTTTCCTGTATGTTTATAGATCAAGTGTTACAAAATATAACAAAGATATATTTAAAGGGTAAATTAGATGCAAAATAAACATATTTTCCTCCACTTTGACTACTTTGTCCAAAATTTACAGACACAACTTTTATACCAAACCAGCTGAAATCTTAAGCGTAAGTTTGCGAATGAAGATCAAAACAAAAGTTAAAAATTCTTGTTTTCTATGAGAAGAGATGACACAAGAGGGGCACAAATACAGTTCTGTTTCTTAAGTAGATGATTGCTAATATCTCTTGAACTTGAATTATAGGCCTGCAATGTCTGTTTAGTTTCTATTCGGTTTTAGATTTTCTTGTCACTTTATCGCACGTAAGATAAGACTCGAGAAGAAGATACAAATATTTTGATTAGATAGCAATTTTTGTTCTTCGAATAAATACCATTGTTTCTAATACAAATTATATCCCATGTCGTCGGCTTAGAGTGTAAACCTGCTAACAGCCAAAAATAAAATTTTACAAGGGAAGCAAAAAACTAAGCAAGTAAAACGATAGGGTTGGAAGTAAATCCTGAAAAGACTAAGTATGTGATTATGCCTCGTGATCAGAATATTGTACGAAATGGAACTATAAAGTTGGAGATTTATCCTTCGAAGAGGTGGAAAAATTCAAATATCTTGGAGCAACAGTAACAAATATAAATGACACTCGGGAGAAAATTAAACGCAGAATAAATATGGGAAATGCCTGTTATTATTTGGTTGAGAAGCTTTTGTCGTCTAGTCTGCTGTCAAAAAATCTGAAAGTTAGAATTTATAAAACAGTTACATTACCGGTTGTTCTGTATGGATGTGAAACTTGGACTCTCACTTTGAGAGAGGAACAGAGATTGAAGGTTTTTGAGAATAAGGTTCTTAGGAAAATATTTGGGGCTAAGAAGGATGAAGTTACAGGAGAATGGAGAAAGTTACACAACGCAGAGCTGCACGCATTGTATCCTCTACCTGACATAATTAGGAACATTAAATCCAGACGTTTGAGATGGGCAGGGGATGTAGCACCTATGGGCGAATCCAGAAATGCTTATAGAGTGTTAGTTGGGAGGCCGGAGGGAAAAAGACCTTTAGGGAGGCCGAGACGTAGATGGGAAGATAATATTAAAATGGATTTGAGGGAGGTGAGATATGATGGTAGAGACTGGATTAATCTTGCTCAGGATAGGGACCAATGGCGGGCTTATGTAAGGGTGGCAATGAACCTCCGGGTTCCTTAAAAGGCAGTAAGTAAGCAAAAAACTAAGTTTAAATTAACTCTGAAACTTTAGGACCAAATCCAAAGTACAGGTGTGATGATGATGATGATGATGATGATGATGATGATGATAATAATTTATTTCGTATTTTGTTTTTATTTCTGTTTTTGCTAGATTTTCTGCCTCTTGGCTCATGTGCTATTTCAACAACCACTTGGACACGTCTCAGTATTTTTCTGAGATGGGTAAGCATTACGTTGGAATAACACACACCATCATGAACTCATTACCGTTGGTTCTCCATCTGAATACATTGCCAAAGCTTTTAATCTTTGCATACGCCATGGACGGCTGAAGTTCCTCTCATTGTCAAGTGGAAAATTAATAGACCTATTATTAGAAGTTTCGGACATTATTGTTTATGATCACTGCTAAATGAGTAGGATAGCCCGTGAACAGGTTTCAGTCTTGAACTTCATTGTCCGTCTTCCTTGTGCTTGCTGACTTTGCATTTCCTGTAAGAGACTTTTTCTGCGTTGCGCATTCTGCTTCACAGTGATTCACCGGATATTGTAGGTACTTTGACATTTACCCGTTCCACGTTTGTGTCATCGAATCGTGTTTTTCATGTACCCCATGAAGGTGACCGCAATTTAGTGAGTACCGGTATATAATTATTACTATGCCCTAATAGCATTAAGGGGAGACTCCATTGAAAATCGTTAATATATAAAAAAAATGTATTCGCAATTTCACTTCTTTAGAATGTATATTTTCAATCCTCAAATGGATTTAGTTCAATTTTGATAATAATAAACAATAAACGCATGCTGTCATTCGGAAATAAATTCTTCGCATTCTTAATGTACGAGTACCTTTAATGGCTATCGCTTGAAATGTTACGAATTGGATGAAGCATATTGTAGCATACATTCTTAAAATTTAAGTGGGAACAGTTGCATTATAGGACCAACCCCGAGTATTCCATAGTATCGATTATATATTATATAGTTTCGATTATTATATCAAATATGCCATCTTAACAACACTAAAGATACTACAGACATGTATCATTAACCAACAACAATGATATTAAGCGCATATTAGTCATCTTTGTTATACAAAACATTATATTTTATTCAAAATAAAGTTAAAGAAACAAATCAAAGCTAAACTTAAAACTTGAAATATTTTACCATAAATTTAATATGATCCACGAAAAATACTAATTTTACTCCATTTATGCTGCATTTTTAGCCCTGAGAAAATACTAGTATTTCCAAAAACATATTTTCCCTGGACCAAAAAATGTAAATAAAAATTGTTTTAAAAATTATTTTCCCTGGACCAAAAAATTTAAATAAAAATTGTTTTAAAAATTATCTTTTTACCATGGACTTCAGTGGAGATGTTCCGTTTCATTTTCTCCGTTATCCAAGTGATTTCACAAAGTACTACGATACGGCGTTCCTGTGTTTATCATTTAATACCTTGTAATTTCCGATGGCATCTCCACATGAGTGCATCTCGTTTACTTTTACATTTCTTCAAACTCAACCCGGAATTACATGTTTCGCAGAACATTTCACTCTTAAATAAACCACAATCATATAAAAAACCATAGAACATATTTGTACTCATGGATAAAGGAAGTAAAAAGGTTCTCTTTATAATTCCATAATTTCAAATTCTAGGTTACATTTTAAGCCAAGAGGAAGAATTTGATCCACTTCTTTGTGATATTTAACTATATCATTCGAAATTGCTGCCATGATTAAAATCAAACTAATTACAACAATACGCGTTGTTTGGCAACATAATAAAAACGATGTATATCGATAATTTAATTGATCGAAACGCTTCTTCCGTTGACTTTTTTTTTTTTTGTGGCTTTGCATATTCTTATATTTAGGATGGGTCCTATAATGCATCTGTTCCTTTAAATGAAATCTTGATGCAGGAAATTTTACGAATATTTTTGGTGCAAAGAGCATCTCTCTCTATTTTCGAAAATTCGAGTAGGTATCGAATCAAGATCTAATTTACCCATAATTAATTGAGGGACATTATTTTCATCACACTTCAAACATCAACATGAATGGAATATTTCAATACATCTAGCTTATTTTGTTTGATACATTATTATTAACATTGTTACTGAAAATCATGCGATATTCTTTCGTAGATAGTATAAATACATTCTAAAGAAACAGAATGACATAAAAATGAACTTACATTCAGCAATACAAGCGATAGAAAACGACACATAACCTTTTATATGTCATAAGTTTATAACACTGTCTCAATATTGTGAAAGGTTGGCATAGTTTTTTTTTTCCTCATTACATACTTTTTGTTTTTGTCTTATGATCGGGTTCCTGATGGTCACGTTGGCATATCTCTTCCTGAATTTCTTCTGCTGTTACAGCATGTCACTACAAGAATAGATCCTACAGACGAGAAGCGCAAATACCACATTTAATTGCTATACACGCAACAATGACTGGGAAACAAATGACATACAGCTTGCCGCAGCTGGTGGAGATTTTGCTCTTGTGCCAAATCCAATACATTCCGTGTTACGCTCAACTGCGGATCGTCTGATTTTTGTTTTGATCGTGTTCAAAACAAATGTTATGCCCAACTGTTTTTATTGGACAGAATCCAACGTAATGTTACCTTAAGACGCGCAGCTCAAATGTTGGTGGAAATAGTTGCAGTTGATTTGAATCCTGCTAAGGGCATGGATTTTGTAAATTGTCTAAACAACACATTTTTCTACACCATATTTCCAGGGCGTTCTGAAAGTTTTAAGAACATCTCAAGAAAATAATAGTGCATATGAGTCCAACACAATCTAGTCTGAACTGCAAATCTCCACAGCAATAATTTTATTCGTATTTTGCAATACTGCTATCCTCACAACTATTCACATGTTAAGAGATGCGCAAGATAAGTGGTGCGGAACATTGACACGCAGGTATGCAAAATGTCGGCATTCCTACAGAATAAATTATATTATTTATTTAGGAGTTTTTCCCACTCCTGTGGTTTTCATCGACCAAAAACAGATATTCTCAAAATATTTGCTAACATATTTGGAAAAGAACTTCTGTTACTATGATTATTTTATCTTCTTTCTCCAAAGTTCTGTCTTTTTAAATTCGTTATTTTACGAAGCTTTATCAACTGCTAAGGTTATCTCGCGTCTGAATAATATGAAGGTGATAATGACACCGATATGAGTCCAGAGTCCAGCGCCGAACCAGCATTTGCTCTTAATGAGTTGAGAGAAAACCCCGGGAAAAGCATCAACCAGGTAACTTTTCCCAACCATGATTTGAAATAGTAGATTAGGTTATTTTACGACGCTTTATCAAAAGCTTAGGTTATCTAGCGTCTGAATGAGATGAAGGTGACAATGCCGGTGAAATGAGTCCAGGGTTCAGCACCGAAATTACCCAGCATTAGCTCATATTGGGTTGAGGGGAAACCCCGGGAAAAACCTCAACCAGGCAACTTGCCCCTACTGGGAATCGAACCCGGGCCCTTCGTCCATGCATGCTTCTTGCACCTCTTTCATCAAACCTTTTGATGTTCTGCCTTTTTCTTGTCTGTCTTCTACCTTGCATTCTAGGACCGCTCAATTGACAATCTGCTGTTGGACATTCTTATTATACAGGGTGTCTCAGGAGGACTAAAATACTTCAGTATAATGTAGTTTGGGTTAACCTACATCGATTTAACCTGATATACCTATGTCCGAAGTCTTAACGACTGGAGAGAAATAAAGAGGAGAAATACAGGAACGTCTTGCGGATCTGTGTGCTATACTTCACGTGTTAAGCCAGATCTTTTGCACACGGCAGCATCTGAGCATCGCAACGCCAGCGCAACATACACAACTTAATACACGTTCACTTGATATTTAATTCGTGTATTCGCATATTGAATATGCAGACATGCTTTTGTGATGGCAATGCATTGGCTGCTGTTAAGGAATACAGACGTTTTCCCAATCTAAGGGTTCCATCTAGCTATGTCTTTTCCCGTGTTATCCTGATGTTATCTGAAACTGGCAAGTTACCAAGGTTTAATTAAAGTCGGAAAGAGAACCGATACCTGATACGAATTTACAATTCATGGAATCCATAAGAGGAGCTGTCTTAGTAATTTGTCCTGTGTAATTATTTTATTTTCGTACTGAGTTTGTACTTAAGTATGAAATAAATGTCATTGGAACAATACAAAATGCAGCATTTTCAATATTGTATCATTTCACAATGCTCTAAAACGCACAAATACATCTGCAATGCCTCTCGCCCATCAATAATTTCCTAACCGTTACATTTCGGACATAGATATATCAGGTTAAATCGATATAGATTAACTCAAACTACATTATCGTGAAATATTTTACATTACTCCTGAGACATTCTGTATACATGCCAGTAAATTAATAACATTCATTTACCTATATTTTTCTGTCCAAGAGCAGGTCTTACTGTCCACACCTGTGGAGTAACGGTTAGCGCGTCTGGCCGCGAAACCAGGTGGACCGGGTTCGATTCCCGGTCGGGATAAATCACCTGGTTGAGGTTTTTTCCGGGGTTTTTCCTCAACCCAATACGAGCAAATGCTGGGTAAGTTTCGGTGCTGGACCCCGGACTCATTTCACCGGCATTATCACTTTCAACTCATTCAGATGCTAAATAACCTGAGCTGTTGATAAAGCGTTGTAAAGTAACTTACTTAAAATAAAAGCAGGTTTTGCCTACCAATAAAATTTAACACCCGAGGCCGGGTTCGAACCCGCTAACACATAAACCAATTAGCATTGTAACCTCTATGCCATCGAAGACCATAGTAGGCCTACTCGTAATGCAGCGATAAGTGCTAACTAAAGTAGGCACTACGTAAGCTAGAAAAATGAGTAATATTGCTGAAAGAATAGGTCTAAACTAATAGTGTTAATTGAACCAGCCCATATGAAGAAAAACGCGTAGCGAATAATTCCAGCCATACTTGTTCCATTTTGTATATGGTATACTTGTTATAGTCCCGTTGCTCTAATTTCTGGCAGCCACTCACGTTGCAGGTCGGCTACATTTAAACGTGTCCGTCTTGTGATTCGCTGATAAAGACGTTATGAATTTCCTAAGGCTCGATAAATACTAAATATATAATCGACCGCCATTTTAGCTCTTTCGTTGGCCTTCGCAGAAAGCACACGAGGACGTTATTTGCCGTTCATTTATTTGCTTAATTACAGTGCGTTTGATTTATTATCATAGGAGCTACGACATGATAATGTTTAACGGTTTGGCAAATAGATTCCTCATGTGGTAGCTCGGCAACGAAAGAACAAAAATGGCGAACAATACTACCTACCTAGACTTTATAGAGCCTTGACTTCCTAAGACGTAAGCAAAGAGGAGTCACGCCGGGAATAACAGCGTCGCGACTATAATTTGTGACATGGAAGGATTTGGTTCCGTAGTGAAAGAGTAAAATGTATTTTGAATCACCCTGTTTAAAATCTATACTTAGGCTTCCTTCCCAGTGCCTCACGGGACGCCAAGGTGACGACGTCCTGGCGCACCGACGCCACGAGATATGCATCACGGTAGGTCAGGGCCGACGAGGCTCGCGTGCGGGAACAACAGAGTCAGGAATTAGTCACTTCCTTAACGCTAGCCTGAGACACGAGCGTGCGTTATCCTGAAGTAACAATATCTGTGAGACTATGATACACAGACCAGAAACATTTTTCTCGCTAGAAGAATATTCCATGGGCTATGTTTTGGTTTATGTAAATTATGATGATTTAAGATTAAAGGCTGGTTCACAATAAACCGGGAACGAGAAGCAGAGAACGTGAATATGAAAATTTTCGATTCACAATAAACCGAGAATGTAGACGACTATGCATATCGATATGCATGTCAATAACGATATGTAAAGTCGATATTACGCATTCTGATGTTATTTGTGTATAATTGACCAATGACGTTCTCTCATGAGTACAAGGCAGCCAACATAAACACAGGTTAACCAACTTCGAAATTTCAACTGAAACATTTCATTACGTACGGTACTATAAATATGCCCATGCATCTTTATTATCACAACCTATTTTAAGTCTACCATAACGTAAAATAATTAGAGAAGAAACATATGTAATAGAACAACAGTATTTATTGAATTGAAACATGAATATGTAGTGTATAATACACCCAATACAGTAATAAAATATGATTCGCTTCCGATCTGTGTTCAAAGATGCAGCTATTGAAAGCCACGTATTCTCCATTTTCTCATCTTTAAACGAGGCGCGCCACTTATCGTAAACGTGAGGATTTTCCTCAACGCTCAGTATTAGAATCTCATCAAATAAAACTTGCTCCATGATGCACAGCACAGAACAAAATAATGCATAGGTTATGTCACGGTCTTCTTGCTACAAAATATACGACGACAAAATAGCTTTTAGATGGCAATAGAATGAATCTAGTGGGCTGTGATCGGAAACGTGAACGCCGAAGTTGAAACTTGGCCAACTCTCCGTTCCCGATCTCGGATTCCGACAAGCTTTTCGTTAATTGTGAATGCTCAGATTTAAATGTACACATTTTAACAATTTTACCGTTTTCGTTTTCGTTCCGATTCTCGTTTCCGGTTTATTGTGAACCAGCCTTAATTCTTAGCTACCGGCGTAGCTCAGTCGGCTAAGCGCTTGCCTGCCGATCCGGAGTTGCGCTCGGGCGCGAGTTCGATTCCCGCTTGGGCTGATTACCTGGTGGGTTTTTTTCGAGGTTTTCCCCAACCGTAAGGCAAATGTCAGGTAATGTATGGCGAATCCTAGGCGTTATCTCGCCAAATATCATCTCGCTATCACCAATTCCATCGACGCTAAGTAACTTCGTAGTTGATACAGCGTCGTTAAATAACCAAATAAAAAATATTAATTCTTGTAAAGATAATAAAAAAGAAATGAAATTAACATGTCTTTTTACAGTTAAAAAAAAAAAATCAATTTCTCAAAAACCATAAAACTGATAATTACATACTTTAATTTTATTTGTAGCTGTCCACGCAGTTAGTTCTGTGGTAGCGCGTCTACATCCAGACTAGCCGACCCGGGTTCGATTCGCGGCAAGGTCAGAGATTTTCGTGTAAAATTTACACCTTAGGACTAGGACAGGTGGTGGTACACAACTTATAATCACTAGATTGTGCACCGATATGTCTGGGTTAAATCCCAAATCTCTCCGCAGTGGATATGAAGAAAAGGCATATGTCACTGTTGATAGTGATTCGTCCGTCGGATGGGGACGTTAAGCCTGGCGGCCCCCTTGGTGCTATTCGACAGGAGTAGGCTACGTGCCGGCACCGGGTTTCCTCTTCTCCCGTCCTCGTCATCATCATAACTCATTCCATACACTATACTTACACGAACACTTACGCATACATACCCTAGGACACGAGATTCACATCATGCATAACGTGCCCCGCTGGTGTGCAAATTGAAAATGGGTCACAGTCCTGCCATGTATCCGCAATATGCGGAACCCGAATCACGCAAGTGAAGTGGGTAGGCATTGGATACACGCATAAATTTTATTTGTAGCTAACATAACCAGTGTTTAAGCGAGGAAATAAACTTAAGTCTACAGATTCTGCAGAACGACCAGAACAAATTACTTCATTCATATCTCTGATTTAATTTTCTCCATAACCATATTCGTTTCTCAAGTTGTCTCAGGTCCAATGTGTTTGCCGCATTTTTTTTGCACACTTCCGTTGGAAGTTTATCGCATTTTTAGAAGTCGAGTAGCAAAATGCAAGAAATGTGACTTTGACTCAAACCATGAACAATAACACACACTTTAAATCAGTATGAACTGCACAGAGCCAATAGTGTTGCAATTACACATTCGTTTTTTCAAATTTTAGTGAGTAAAAAAAATGTTTTAATCACATATTTTCCATGCAGATTGGTTATTTGTCATAGTATCCTAATTATTGAGGTTCAACCTCCACGAAATACAGAGAAGAAAGTGTTCAAAATGTCATGCAAATCGAGGCATTAGTTTTTTTTTTTTTGTATATTGTTTTTTTTTTTCAAAATTCTAGAAAAATCATACACAAAATTTATTTTCGTTTAATTGACATTGTTAATAATAATAATAATAATAATAATAATAATAATAATAATAATAATAATCTATACTAATAACAAATCTGTAGCCGAAATTTTTCTGGTAATTTTCGATTTTCCAAAAATAATTGGTCCTAACATATATAATTAACCACCCTGAAACCGAAAATCGCTTTTTTGAAATTTTTGTTTGTATGTCTGTCTGTCTGTATGTTTGTTACCTTTTCACGCTATAATGGATGAACGGATTTCGATGAAAATAGGAATATAAATTAAGTTCGTTGTAACTTAGGTTTTAGGCTACATGGCATTTAAAATACATTATTTAAAAGCGGGGTTATAACGGGTCTGAATTAAATAAATCGAAATATCTCGCTTATTATTGATTTTTGTGGAAAATGTTACATAACAAACGTTTCTTTAAAAATAATTTGCGATAAGTTTTATTCCTTGAAAAATTTTGATAGGACTGATATTTAATGAGATAAATGAGTTTTAAAATTAAAATAACTGCCATCTAAGGCCGCGTAATGAATTAAAAAACAAATGACTTCGTCTATAAAGGGCCTTGGACAGCAATAATCGAAAGCTATGAAAGATAGCCTACAGAGAATATTTCTGTATTTGTATGAAGTAATATCGGAAGCTAAATTAACTGCTTTGTATAATTAATTATTATTTCAGCATTGGAAAGTGTAGTTTCTCTAGATGGACATAATGCTATAATGTTATTACAGTAACTTCAGATATAATATAATATAATATAATATAATATAAATTATATAATATAATTTAAGTTATTTGAAGGGTTCAGTACCATAGCGGGCCAAACGCCATTTACTGAATACGTAGAAAACAAGAGTTAAAATTAAGTTATTACCATAATTCAATGGAAACCTATAACAAGTAAAATAAAATATACACATTAAATCTAAATGATGTCAGTCTTCATTAAACTATGGTTGCATGTAATAAAAATTAAGAAACGTGTTAAAGGAATTGTCATTGCACCAAATGAGTGTCTATGGACCAAAATGATCGCATTTTAATTATTTAAATATAATTTAAATTAAGTAACATATTAAACGATTTATCCTTCTATCAAACACGAATGTTCCCTGGATCAAACGTCCTATTTTAATTATGTAATTACTTTATATTTATTTCTAACGGGTGCAGCGGAGCGCACGGGTACGGCTAGTAATAATAATATAATAATAAATACACGGAAAGAAAACTCATCTATCAGTGTGCAAGTTTTTTGTGATCTGTGTGAACTAGTTCAATACATATTGTTAATTAAAGAATTGCCTTTTTATTCATAATGTTGAATAATAATTTATTCATTTATTGATATTTGTGTGCTGGACAACAGCCGTAGGCTAATAATAATAATAATAATAATAATAATAATAATAATAATAATAAATAATAGTAATGATAATAATAGTAATGATAATAATAGTAAATTTATACACAGCAAATGAAAGCCTATAGGATATTCTATCGGTGTGGAAAATATTTTTGATCTGTGTGGAATAATTCAGTACACATTGCTAATTAAAGAAATGCCTTTTGATTCACATTTTTGTTAAATAATCTATATATATAATTTGAACTGGTAATGGAAATTACGGGAAAACGGCTGAACGGATTTTAATAAATGGTCCCTCATTTTGAAGCTTGGAACCCAAAGTTTTTCGGAAAAGTAGTAGTTTTCAGTGAAATGTCAATTTTTCTACATAATTTTCCTACTTTCCAAAATCCATCTGTTGTCAGTTTTGAGAACTAATTTTATCGAATCACGGCCGACTTGATTGAATTTCAGAACAAAACACACACTACAATAAACAATAGGCTATTACACGAAGGCCATGACCTGCAGGATTGCCGACATATTTAGAGCTCGATTCAATTTGTTATTAAAAACTGATTCTGCAGTGTAGGCCTATAATTTTCTGAGTACAGCTGTGTATTGGATATACAAATCTACGAAACTTGAGGTGGTTTGATGACATTATTACCATTAGAAATTAAATATTATTATAGTTAATATCATGATGCGTCTATTTTTCATTAATTGTACATAATATTGATGCTATATTGATGACATGAAAGTGAAACGTTTTGTGGTTATGTAAGTAAATGTAGAGAATATCATAATTTAGATCTTCATTTCTATAATTTACTGAGTGGCCGCTATATATAACTACAAAACTTTAGTAAGATAATAATATTGTTATTAAAAATCAAATATTTTTATACTTATTAACCCAGTGGGGTTGGGTCTTTTTCATATACTTAATGGCGGTGTAGTGTAGATATTGATATGTGTCATAGTCTTCAGTATTGGCTCGAGAGAGCGCAAAAATTACAGTTCCTAAGGAAAGATCAAAAGGTATTACTTACTGATAAAATAAGAGGCCTAGAAAATTTTGTGTTCTCCAGATAGTTTCAGCAAGATCTCTTAGTAGGATAAAATGATTTTACGCTCTACATTTCAAAGTTCTACATGCAGCAGCTATACGGAAATGCTATTGTTCGAAAGCTTAGCAAACCTGACATTTTTTTTACTTTTCCCTACAATCCACAATGACCTGAAATAGCTACTGCTATCGTCCTGACATTGATATTTGCGTTTTCGCGTTGAAACTCAAAAACTGAAGTTGGATAGGTTCAAGAGAAAGTATTTGGCCTAATAAATCCATTCAGAGGGAGTATGTTTCATTATTATGGAAGCAAATAAGTATTAAAAAAAAACAAGTATTCTTCATTGAAAATAAATCTGAAAAATGTTTATTTGAATGTCTAACGAATTTAGTTTGCAGCAGCATTTGCTGCACAAGCCACTAGTAATAATAATAATTAAAACACAAAAAAATTACACTCTTCTATTATTTTGGCTATCAATGCCTGCTCACAGGTCAAGATAGTGCATAAGCTCCCTGTAACTGTATGAAAACAGCATGCAGTAATATGGAAATAATATTCCTTTGCGCATGGTGTCAATATACAAAATGTTTCACTATTGCGGCTTTAAATTAAATATTTAATCATACTGAAATTATGATGTAGCGTTTGCGTTGTATGTCTACTATATAAAGAATCCTAGTTTATAGTCAACATAACTAACTTTAGCATAACATCGGTGTTTATTTACGAATAACAGCCTACGGTAAGTGTGACAGGCACGTGTAGAAGTCGTATGCTCACGTGCTGTCTCTTACCTCTGTGACAAGCTTATGATTTAAAGGAAGATAGGGGGTACATTGAAAAGAAGTGACAATATATATTTTCTAGACAGCAATACTAAAATATGAACTTTTTGATTCTAATTTTAGTTTCGAAATGACATTCTTCTACACACACGTGCTTAAAAGTGATATTTTTAAGCACACAGCATGTAAAAGTGGAAATGCTGAAGGAATTGACTTTTAAATTATCCATTAATTATAAATATTTACATTACAAAATTATTGAAATTATAAAATTTAACATTTGGAGATATAACGTACTTATCCTCTTCTCCTCTGGTGAGCTTGCATATGATCTGGCAGAAGATTGGAGTATTTTACCAGAAAATTGATGGAATAATATACAAAATGTGTTTTAAACATAAATTTAGATAAAACTAAATCTGAGGCAGTTAATGAGAAAAGTAAGGATTCACTAATATCAACCATATCGGTGGAAAGTTCATAGTTTTTTTCTCCCAAATGTTTAACAATCTCTTATTCGGTAACTATTTGCGAGTAGAATCGTGATTTTTGTCCAAATTGATAGGAAATCTAATAAGGAATAACTTATCCCACTGGCGCATTTCAATAGCGTGTACAGTTTTCGTGTTAATTTAATTTTAAAAACTTCTAAATTCAAGCCATTGCACAATACGAGCAAGTGGCAACGTCGAGGCAGAGAGCAGCTCATCTACCTAGGTATCGAGTGCGTTGACCTCTTACATCTGTATCACGAGTAGAGTGTGTTAGCGGCGATGTTGCCGGACTGCTGTAACTTCAAACTTAATTTTCTAATTAACCGTGCATTTAATCACAAAACATAATACAGGTTTTCTATTCAAAACCACAATTCCAAGTCACACAGGTTGTGTGCACTCGATGTGGGTCTCTGGCGTTTCGTCAGCCCACGCGAGTTGTGTGGATATAAAGGGAAAAGTTGAGATTGTGTCGGGTGGAGTTCCCGGGTAGCTCAGTTGGTAGAGCGCTGGTACGTTGAACCAGAAGTCCCGGAATCGATACCCGGCCCCGAAACAATTTTTCCCTTGAAATTATTCAAATCTGCTTTACAGGGAGCTTTACCTGAAAGATTAGATTTGTATAATATACACGTCACTGTGTACGTTAACAGAAAACCACAATTCCAAGTCACACAAAGGTTGTGTGCACTCGATGTGGGTCTCTGGCGTTTCGTCAGCCCACGCGAGTTGTGTGGATATAAAGGGAAAAGTTGAGACGGTGTCGGGTGGAGTTCCCGGGTAGCTCAGTTGGTAGAGCGCTGGTACGTTGAACCAGAGGTCCCGGGATCGATACCCGGACCCGGAACAATTTTTCCCTTGAAATTATTGAAATTATTCAGGTTTTCTATTCATTTACGTGTACTCTATTGTCCATATCAATCTGCAAGGTTATTTCACTTCCACTCTGTATTGTTTCGCCTGTATTCTGTTTTGGGGTGAAAATGAGTGGTCATCATGTTCTTGTAGGGTCGGTGCCACAAACATTTTTGATAGAAAAGCCGAGAACATCTGCTGTATAAAGAGATCTAAGGCAAGCAGATTTTTTAAGCCTACCCAATATTTAGCTTCGCCACTGCGATGTGTAATGTGCTTTTCCAAAGGATTCCTGCTGAAGACGGACGCGTCAGTGTCTGCCTGCTGCTCCCATTGTTCCACAGAGCGAGCTGGCCTTGACTGGCGGCCGATGCTCCTCTTGCATGAGCGACGCTATCTATAGTCGTCGTTGGGTAACCTCCCTCTCTTCTTGGACCTGCTCGGCCTATTGTTAGCCCACCAACACCTCCCAAATGTGATACGTACGCAGTCCGAGTACATGTCACTAATTCGCTCTGCATTTAGACTGCACTTCATCTGTTACCGAAGTAATAGGCCTACAGGGTGTAAAGATATGCTCTGTACAAAATTTTGAGGGTTGTACGCAATAGCGGACGGTGGGTTTGAAAGTTGAGGAGGCCAAGACGTGAATGATGAGAATATAAAAATATAAGGCCTGTGACGTACTTCATTACCAAGCGCAGAATTTATAGATTTTAAGAAATTAAAATTAGGTTTTCCAATTTATGTTTTATGATTTTAAATCTTATGTGTAGGAATTTATATGATTTTACCGGAAAAAATAAAAATAAACAACATAATGTTAATATTATTACAACGGCTTCGTAAAGATTGCCTCTCTTTAGGACACTCTAAGTCCTAACCTACGAATTAGGTCTTTTTAGGTCGTATTGAATTTAAGAATGTTACTCTTCGCTACATAAAACGAACAAGAAAAGCAATATTTCGAAAGTAACGAGATAGAAACAAAATTGATTCGAACCTAAGAATCCGGGTCTTACATTACTATTACATAGTCTAATTTTACAGCACATTAACGGGACGTTCCTCTTTCTTCGCAAACCGATCAAATAGGTCACAACATACTGAATAACTGCTTCTAGAAGAAGCTAGAGACAAATCTGCGTTTGTTTCTAAACTCTCGATATATTTAAAATACTGTATAAGTATAAATACATCTCGTAACACAAAAGAATAAAATGACAAGAACACCCGCAAACAAGAGAAAATCTAATAACATAAATGAAAACTTTTACGCAGGGAGAGAAAACTAACATGTGACTCAATTTTCTGAAACCACACAGAGAGAGAGAGAGAGAGGGAAGGAGAGAGAGAGAGAGATATTGCAAATTTAGCTTTCAGGTATAGCTCTCTGTGAAGCTGATTTGAATAATTTCAAGGAAAAAATTGTTCCGGGACCGCGCATCGAACCCAGAACTTTTGGCTAAATGCACCAAGGCTCTACCAACTGAGCTACCCAGGAACTCCAGACCCTGACTCAATTTCTCGCTTTATATCCACAGACCTCAAAGTGGGCTGACAACCTTCAAGCAACAACATTGAGTGCACACAAACTCTGTGTGACTTGAATAATTTTTGGTTTTCTGTTAACGAACAGTGCGTGTATTATGCAAATCTAGCTTTCCGATATAGCTATCTGTGAAGATGATTGAATAATTTTAAGGGAAAAATTGTTCCGGCGCCGGGAATCGAATCCGGCACCTTTGGCACAATTCGTCTGTAGATATGAAGGGAGAAATTGAGTCGGCGTCTGAGTTCCTGGGTAGCTGAGTTGGTAGAGCCTTGGTGCGTTTATCCAAAGGTCCCGGGTTCGATGTCCGGCCCCGGAAAAATTTTTCCTTTGAAATTATTCTAAATCGACTTGTTTTTCCTAAAAATCGTTCCCTATACATGCAAAGTTATTCAAGGTGGGAAGTTTTCAAATGAACACACGGTATATTCACACTTAAATTTGTTAATTAACCAATTTATTTCGTATTTGTTTTAATACATTTAATTCCGCTAATGAAGAAGCTTAAGATCTTGTGAGACGTCGAGCTAACTTGCTTTCATATTTAATCTGTTCTTATGAACACATCGCACACTTAAGTGCATATCCATACTTGCAGTTGCAAGCCAATCTCGTGCACAATTCGTCACCCACTGACTGTCGTCAGGAGTGAAAGTTGTGTGAAAGCAGCGCCGAGTGTTCCGGCCTGGCCAGATCGCTGCACATTGTGTAATGTAACACGCTGGGAGTCGATCCGCGTTGCTGCAAGCTGCACCGTACGTTATGCGAGAGGCGTTCTATTTAGATCCTAAGCCCAGAAGTTTCTTACTGTTACTACGAGATTTCAGTCTTCACGCTCATTGGTCAGTAAAGAGAAATTTATTTATTTTTCTCAACGTTCCCCAGATTTACCATTGACGTTTCGAAACTATTTACACATTCCAACATCAGAATGTAAAAATATTGTGAAAAAAGTGACAAGGAATTTTAAAATCCCATTCATTGCTTGACTGCGTTACAACATTTTCTGATATCTCTTCTATTTTTACAATAATCCTTTCGTAAGAGATGAACTCGTGCTATATTTTCATTTGTTTTAACGTTACTCTACTCGTATGATACGGAGTTGTCCTATACTTAAGTGTAGCATTGTAATATGGTGTTTTCTCGACGGTCCGCAATCACTACATGACGCCAATGCTTTCTCTTGCATTTAAAATGGCGAATGGGGTAGTTTCTTTCAATATGCAGGTTTACACCACAGTCTAGTATATACAGTCACGAAGCTTGAGTTGTGAGGATGCTAGGAACAATAGACTTTGCTGGTACTATTTCGCATTGTCTGTAATGAGGCGATATTAGCGATCCTAGTGGTTAGCAACTATGTATGGATGCGTATTTACTACGTATTGAGCTTCGTGACTGTATTACTAGACTGTGCTTACACCTTCCTCCATTTCTTTCTCCATCCTGCAGTCAGCTTTTCGAACGCATCTCCCTCTCCCCCTTGTATATGGTATTTAAGAGGTTACGTCCATTTTCGGTTTTTCTCCTTCAAAATTTTTAGGGCTCTTTCAGTGGAACAGCGTAATCTGGAGTGAGACAAGTGGTCAACAGGCTTGGAGCTCACATATTCAGTTTCTCTCAGCTCCTAAGTCCCTTTGCAAGGACGCGTTTTCGCTTATCTTTTAAATTTCTCCTCCCGTTTCTCATCTCTTTCAATTCAATTCAACTCTACTCGGCGGTCTCCTGATTTGAGACAAGTCAGCTTACGTGGTTTTCCTAAGACGCAAAGACAAAATATGTTAAAGTGAACCCTAAAAGAAATGGGCCACGGACCTTTACCTCCCCCCCCCCTTCCACACACACAAATTTCGGCATTCTTCAAAATTGTAAATCCTTCTGAAATCAGATCTTCGGCTTTTGCATGTCGTCTTCGGTTTTCTGGGGGTGAGTTAACTTGAGTGTCATTTGCACAGCGCAAGGGCTCTGATCTCTTTTCTAGCGAGGACTGCGGCGCCCATTCTTCCCAGACGTTTAATTTATTTGACGATCTTGCCCTGTGGCTGTTCTGTCGTGCTTCGCCCCTTCCCTAATATGGTAGCTAATAGGTTACGTCCATTTTTGCTTTCCCCATCAAATTTCTGTAATGCTCCTTCATATGGAACGCCGAAAATCGGAGTGAGACAAGTGGCCAGTAGGCTTGGAGCTTACATAGACATTTTCTCTTCGTTTTCGCCTGTTAAAATTTTTTTCCTCTCATTTCCCCCATTCATCAGCTGGAATTAGTTGTTGCATATAAAATGTTACTTTTTTTTTGTTATACATCTTGATTACACAACTTTTAACACTATATCACTTCGGAAAACGTATTATGTATCTTTCACGTGTTAAATTGTATATTACTTTGTGAACATGTTCCAGCCTGCTATTGGCCATCTTCAGAACTAGTTTTTCATTTGTACCTCTTCATCATTTAGTTCGTGTCACTTAAGACCTTGTTATGCTCAACTAGTCCTAAAGTTAGGGCGGAGAAAAATAACTATAATAAACCTATAATATTTATTCACGCCAGGTTGACTCCACTTTGACCTAGGTAATATGATCCTTACATTGGGAACTTGCAAATAATTTCGAAACATTCATTCAAAGTTTTCTGCCCAAGGGCAGATCTTTCACTGCAAACCCAGCATTCTTCAATCTTCCCTCTTTTCCGTCTTCCTCTTTGTCTCCGCTTATGATCCATATATCTTAATGTTGTTGACCCTTAAATTGGCAAAACTTCATTTCTCACACTAGTTTATTAAACGGTGTCGGACTGTAAAGAAAACAACTATCGCAATGTACATATTTTATAATATGTTGTACAATATTATAGTATTGTGAAATTTTAATTTTCCTACCAGTTTTTTTTCTATTCTGTTAAAATTATACCATATAGCCTATTAACCTGTTGTGTCCTACAGGATACTTTGTCACTTTAAGGGTTAATAATCTGATATATTCTACTGCCCCGAACTTTTCTCCTTTTCACCATTCCTTCCAGTGCATCCTTCAGAAGGCAGTTTCTTCTCAGCCAGTGACTCAGCCAATTCCTTTTTCTCTTCCTGATCAGTTTCAGCATCATTCTTTCTGCACCCACTCTTTCCAACACAGCTTCGTTTCTTATTCTGTCTGCCCATTTCACACGCTCCATTCTTCTCCATATACATTTCAAATGCTTCTAGTCGTTTGTCTTCACTGGAGATTTTGAAATGTCTACACTGTTCAAAAACTAGAATTCCTCTTCAATTGATATTTAGTAACTGAAAGATTTGTATATCAAACGAACGCTCCTGACGAAGACTTCAATACTGAAAGAACCGGTTGAAGTGCTGATAACGAATGCGCGTTTTCATGAATGTTCATAAAGTTGTATACGTACTTACGTTGTAGAATTTATAACCGAATGCAACTTCTTTGTTAACAGTCCAAGGACAGCCTGTGTAAATATGCTAGGAAAGAATTACAACATTATTAACGTCACCACAGACATGCTCGTGACATCAGGAGTCCTCGTATCGAATTCTATTCCCTGTTTTTAATAAATTCGCTTCAGTGGTAAACATGTTATTAAATTCATACGTATGCAAGCCACACAGTCACGTGGTTCTGCCGCGCCGGCCGGAGTGTTGAATCACTTGACATTTTGATCTTGGGGAGGAAGCTGTGGCACACACTGTGGTTACGTGGAGTGAAAACAAACCCAATTGAGTGCGTCCAGCCGGTCGAGGGGGGAATCCCACGCGATCTCCGGTTGCCATGGAGACTGAGTCAGGCGGCCATTCTGGGTTCACCGACACAAAAGGGCAGTTGCATGTGCAGTTTTATAATGTGAACCAATCTCAACCAAATTTGGTGTAGATCTATGCACAGCGGCATTCGAGCTGGAGCAGAGAGTTGTGTCGTACGATTTCAGCAAAAAGGAAAATATTAATTAATTTTATTACTAGGTCTATGGCTCCGATTTTAATGTGTCGTCTTTTTGTTAATGCGTTATAGGCATTTCTCGTGTTTACAATAGCTGTTCATTGTTCCGTAGCTGGTAGAGTTGAGCTTAAGGGAAGAGGATGGTATTTTTTGGTGAAAAATGAGTAAATTTTCAAAAAACAATTTTTTTCCTTAAAATACTCTGTGATATGTGTAGAATACATTGTATAATATTTTGTGGGTATTTGTGCCCTTATCGGTTGTTGAGACGCCATTTTTAAACTTCCTGCGCTCTGGATTTTTAAATTACACCGCACTTTGTTTGTTGTTTCCGGAACTTCATTTTTTTTTTCAAAACCAAATTTTTCTTTAAAATACTCTGTGATGTGTGTGGAATATATTGTATAACATTGTGTGGGTATCTGTGTCCTTATTGGATGTTGAGACGCCATTTTTAAAGTTCCTGCGCTCTGGATTATTAAATCACACCCCCTTTGATTGCTGTTTCTGGAGCTTTATTTTTTTTGCTACATAGCCAGACAAAAATCGATATAATTTTTGAACTATTAAAGGTATATGAATGAAATGTAGAACACACATTCTCTAGACTACTAGGAAACTTTTCTCTGTAACGGAATTTCCCTAATGGATTTCATTTTAAAAATAAGTCTCTCTGTTGCAAGAAAGAAAATAAAAAAATGTTATTAAATTTTAATTGTTTATTTTACAAATATAGGAACTAATATCAAAATTCTGTTATAGACAGTTTGTAGAGCGTGCTTTTACAAATAAATTGTAACATTGTATTTGAATTTATCTTTAAAAATGGCTTAGATATATCGAGTTTAGTAAAATCCTGCATTGGGTACATTTTTTTTTCAAATCTGGCTCCCAAATAATTTATTCAAAATATTTATATTTTGTTGAGTTCCTATAGCCGTGAGCTCTCTACATACAAAAAATTAATTTTTTACACCAAATAGGAAAAAAGTTTTAAAAATCACCATCCTCTCCCCTTAAACGATATTTTCAAGTATCTGTGACAACTGTGACTGTGACAATTAAATATCTGTGACTTTTATCTGTGATTTTGTCACACCGATATTTTATATCGATAAGTAAGCACAATACGCATGAATTACACCGATATTTTGTCACACCGATAAAAATTAACAGGAAATATTGAAGAGCAGTGCAATGTGAATACGATTTCTCTATACACGCCACACATCAGTGGTTTAATTATTTTAATTAATACTACCCTGCACTGTTCGTGTTAGAGATATACATTAAAACTGGATCATATATAAATGAGAGAAGTACAGGTAAAGTTATTAAAATAATGTTGTAGGCTCCTGTAACTATTCAGTTTGTAATTAATAGTATAACCAAAAAAATATTTTTACTGCGTAAAAATTGAGTGGAAAATACTTATACATTAATATAAATTCACAGTAATATGAAAATGTGAAGATCTCGGGGAATACATAAAATATTTATAAAGCATATATACAGACTAAATATGAAAACAAAATGTCAGATTCATGATTATATTATTATAATGCCGCTAATAACTTTGCAACACATCATCACTTCGAAAAAAATAATATTGAACAAAATATCACGAAAAAATAATCAAATACCACCGCCCGATTGCTGTTATTGTATCATGCGCATGCGCAAACTCACGACGTAGAGGAGAAATTATCAGTCACAGACGTTGCAACGGTGACAGAGTACTGAATACGGAGCAGATTTCGATAGCGATATTTTGTCACAGATATTTCGCGTCATCAGTCACAGGTGTATCTGTGACAAAAAATACCTGTGACAAAATATCGGTTTGTGAAATATCGGCCATCTCTAGTAGCTGGGCACATAACACTAATGGATGAAGAAAGGATGTTATTTGGAATGAGAAATGTGTAGTACCGGTATTTTTTTTCACTAAACCAATAGTTTCACTGAAAATAGACATTTTTAAAACACATTTTCAGCTCGGGTAGGATACTCGTATATTTTAATCACAGCGTCCTTTACCGTCGTCCTTTACCGTCTTCGTTATACATGGTTCCTGTCATAGGTAAGCAAGACTCTATACTTTCTCCTAATGAAGCTATTTCCCAGTGGCAAATAGCTTGAAGATCAGCTGATTTAAATCAGTTATTCTCTTTATCTCATCACTGCTTGTCAGTCTAAAGAAGCCAATACATATCGTATTTTCTGCGTTGGAATTTCCCAAGAACACTTAGTAGAGTTTTCCAGCTGTAGGTACCCGTATGCTTCACCCTATCTTAAAATAAATAGAATTTTATCCAGGACTATAACAGACACATTTTTCACCAATCATAAACAGACTCTGTGAGTTGGTTGATATGATATGCAACTAGAATTATTTTCTTTCAGTTGGCAGTAAATTCGTTGGTGTTCGGGTAAAGGGAGATGTCATAAAAATGAGTTCTGATATAAGTGAAAATTAAACTTCGAACCCTTATTGCAAATAATTTTCTACACAAATAAACGACATCAAATGCTAGTATTCTTTTGTTTTTTACACACCCACTTGTAGAATTTAACTTGTATATTCACCTGTGAAACAAAACTCGATTTGCACAAAAAAATGATAGTCCCCTTTATCTGAACACCATCGAATTAAGTACTGCAGTAAAAGTGTATTAATTTATTGTTTTGTTTTTTTTTGTTTCTTTTTCGTGTGGTACCATGTTTTTGAAACTATTTGTCAGAACTTATTGAAAAATTTTATACACATTGTTTATTAGTACCTGGAATTTGACATATAAGGTGAAAGTTTTCTTGACAAAGTCTTAATTATCTTGTTTTAATTTATGAATTAATATAATAATTTTCATAATGTTAGTAAATTAAAAAACAATAGGTAGTTAAAACATTGTCAAAAATCTTTCGCCTCCAATGTCAAAATATATGTAGGCTAGGCTATAATATTTCTATTACGCCTAAGTTCTGGTAAGTAGTTTTTGAGAAAATGGTTGATGAAAAAAGAAAATCAGAAATTTTTACTGAAAGAAAATAATATTAGTTGTTTATTGTGGGTATCAATCAACTCAACAGGGTCACATTTATGATTGGTGAAAATTTTGATTGTTTATCTGCTATACTTCTGGAGAAAATTGTGTTTCTTTTGAGGTAAGGTGAAGTATATGAACACTATCAGGACTGTCGCTGGGCAGAAACCTAAACGTTTCAACATCACATTGTTCACAAAGTAACGCCATCGACGTGCACAACCGGAAAACACTTAAAGATGGTAGGGAGTTAACAATGAATAAAAAACCTACATGTTGTTAGAAATAAGAGCCTTTCCATCAACACCGATAAAAAAAATTGACCAAAAGACTATTAAGAAGGCTGTGAATATTTCGTAAGCAAAGAGTATAATAAATAAATGTTCTGATTGGTCAGTCATACTAATAATCATCTGCATATCGAACACATTGTTGGGAATAAATGCTTAATGTGCAGCTTGGATAGAAACACAGTCTAGTATATACAATCACGAAGCTCAATACGCAATAAATATGCATCCATAGATAGTTGCTAACCACTAGGGTCGCTACTATCGCTACTATCGCCTCATTACAGACAATGCGAAATAATACCTTCACAGTCTATTGTTCCTAGTACCCTCATAAACCCAAGCTTCGTGACTATATATACTAGACTGTGATAGACCTGCGAAAAATTAAAATCGTAGACCAAATCGAAAAAAGTAGATAACGTAGTGAAAAGGTGAATGTAATTACAAAATCATAAAGAACACTGGTAAATTTAGTTGGGCGCTATGAACACGTTTTCAAACAAAATTATGGAAAAACCATTATGCAAAGAATGTATGTATATGACAAGAAATAATGTCTAAGAATGTAGTGTGAAATGAATGTGATAAAAATTTATAGCACTTTCTATGTTCAGTGAATATGTAGTAAAAATCGTGGAATCTTTAATTTAGTCGCTATTTCACACTTTGTCATATCTTGCTACAATTATATAAATCATAATTTCGCCATGAGTTTACAGATGTTATGTTATGTTGTTATCCAGTAAATAAAATTCACTAGTCTATTTTTTTCCGTAGCTGTGTGTTTTCTTAACCCAGACATATCATCTACGCATCAAAATTATCAGCCATTTTACTAAAATGATGTATGAAATTTACGTAATAGAACAGGGAAACAACCATTAGCTATATTAAACTTGATAACTTACTTACAAATGGCTTTTAAGGAACCCGAAGGTTCATTGCCGCCCTCACATAAGCCCGCCATCGGTCCTTATCCTGTGCAAGATTAATCCAGTCTCTATCATCATATTCCACCTCCCTGAAATCCATTTTAATATTATCTTCCCATCTACGTCTCGGCCTCCCCAAAGGTCTTTTTCACTCCGATCTCCCAACTAACACTCTATATGCATTTCTGGATTCGCCCATACGTGCTACATGCCCTGCCCATCGCAAACGTCTGGATTTAATGTTCCTAATTATGTCAGGTGAAGAATACAATGCGTGCAGTTCTGCGTTGTGTAACTTTCTCCATTCTCCTGTAACTTCATCCCTCTTAGCCCCAAATAATTTTCTAAGCACCTTATTCTCAAACACTCTTAACATATGTACCTCTCTCAGAGTGAGAGTCCAAGTTTCACAACCATACAGAACAACCGGTAATATAACTGTTTTATAAATTCTAACTTTCAGATTTTTTGACAGCAGACTGGATGATAAAGCTTCTCAGCCTAATAACACGCATTTCCCAAATTTATTCTGCGTTTAGTTTCCTCCCTAGTGTCATTTATATTTGTTACTGTTGCTCCAAGATATTTGAATTTTTCCACCCCTTCGAAGGGTAAACCTCCAATTTTTATATTTCTATTTTGTACAATATTCTGGTCACGAGACATAATCATATACTTTGTCTTTTCGGGATTTACTTCCAAACCGATCGCTTTACTTGCTTCAAGTAAAATTTCCGTGTTTTCCCTAATCGTTTGTGGATTTTCTCCTAACATATTAAACTTGATAACTGCATAATAATACTCAACTATTTGGTGACAGTCTCCTCATTAGAAAGACGACTGAAACGCCATCTTCAAATTTAATCATCGCCGGTTTGATGGACGTCGGAGATAACGAACGTTAGTGAATAAAAATAAACTCTTTGACAATGATTAAACACTTGACATTCGTCAAATTGTCTTGGTTACGGTTGGTCAAACCGACCGATATTATTTTCAGTACTCATTAGAAGCATGTATACTCAAACATGATACTTTTGACAACATGAATATAAGATTGAGAGGATAATGTGGCTCGAAATGAAGTTTGTACCCTCTTTACCTGAGTGGATGGAAAATCCTGATGTCTAGTGTCACTTCAACTGGAAACAGCTGGTTTAGGACGGAGTGCCTATTGTTCCTGATGGAGATTGGGTCCTTTCACAAATCGTTGTTAATGTCTAATGACATGCAAAAATTTAGTTGATTTTTTTTCAGTGTATAAGCACAGTGTAGTATATACAGTCACGAAGCTCAATACGTAGTAATTATGAGCGTATTCCGAATCTCACCGGTGAGCAATCCGATGGCATCACGGTGTTCCGAATTCCACCGATGACGTCATTGATGCTCCACCGGTGTCGCACCGTGTCATCAACTTGCAGAGGTGGTGACAGTCTCCATCATCCGCCATCAGTGAATCTGATTGGTTCTTGTAAAGGGTGCGTCAGAAAGAACGGATGGATTTCAAACTATCGATACGCAACGAGGAGAGAGATATAGTGAGAGGGACCACGACTGTTGGGTCAGCCATAGAATGCAGTTTCAGTTGAGAATATGATGTTGGTCTGGTGTACAACGTGCTTTCATCGTAGAGACATTTTTGAAAAATGAAGAGTCTGTGATCGCCACTCAGGACTCATTTCGACATCGGATGTCACGCTAGGATTCCAACTCGGAATACAATTTTGCCGTGGGTGGCTTCATTTCGTATCACAGGTTCAACATTAAAGAAGAAATCACCTGGACGAAATTCTATTGCACTGAGATTGTCCGAGGCTACGGTAAGATCTCGCGCCCTGCGACTTCTTTCTTTGGGACCATTTGAAGGCGTAAGTTTGTAAACATCGATCACATACACTGGACGAACTGAAGACAGCGATTCGTGAAGAAATCGTGGCAATTGCACCAGCTATGACTGTGAAAGTGATGGCGAACATCAGAAAACGCCTCGATGCCTGTATTGAAAGTCAAGGACATCATATGGATAATGTTGTTTTACATAAATAAACTGCATGTATTGGTGAATATGTTGATAACAATAAATTTTTGATTTGATGAATCTTTACAATTTTCTTGCCATGTGAAATCCATCCGTTCTTTCTGACGCACCCTGTATAGGGCGGGAATTAGCAGACGAATAACATCGTGCACTGTTGTGTCGTGGCGGTGTGTTCTGCTTTAGTTCTGCTGTATTGTTTGTAATGAGCACAACGTAAAAACAATATGTTAATGGCTTATGAGCGAACATGTCAACGGACCAGTTATTACTACCGGTTCAAGAAATAAATTGTTTATGCTATCTTTTCTTTGAACGAGATGAGAGTACGAAAATTTCGCAAAATTTTGCTAGCGTAGCACAGACAACAACTGGTACAGTCGCCATGACAGCCAACGATCCTTCCAGCAGTTTTGTTCCTTATTTCGCTGCAACGTGACGTCATTGATGCCACCGGACCGGTGAGATTCGGAATACGCTGTATGCATCCATATATAGTTGCTAACCACTAAGATCGCTACTATCGCCTTATTACAGACAATGCGAAATAGTACCTGCACAGTGTATTGTTCCTAGCACCCTCAACAACTCAAGCTTCGTGACTGTATATGCTAGACTGTGGTATAAGCTCGTAAAGTGCGTATTCTGTGCTTACATTACAAAATTCGCTATTTGTCAAAAGAGCGGAAGTCCAAAAGTATAATTTTACAGGAGAGACAAAAAACTGTCGAGAACATCCATCCTTTTAACATAAATTATAAAATGTTATATTCAATTTTAACTATTTGTACTGTTTTTTTTAGTACTTTTAACATAAATTGATATCTATGGTAAGAGAACACATTTCAATGAAAAAATTAATTTTGGAAAAAATGTGACTTCCGTTCTTTTAACAAATAGCGATATGTAATGGCATTCTTAAAGCGAATCCATTCATGTAACGGCAGACCACAGATAACGAACTGCACTCGTGCTACGATTCAGCGCTCGTGTGTGTAGGTTCAAATCCTGCTTGGATCCCCGATTACCTGATTGTTTCCACTTTCTTCTACGTCTAAGATGAATGTGAACCAAATAACTGATTAAAACGTGAAAAGAAAAAGAGAAATATCTAACCTATCGAAAGTATTAGGTAATTTAAGATTGTTCTTGAATTCGACAAAAATATTCTTATACTGATGCTAAATGCTTTTCTCTAAAATGTACGAAGTAGAAGTACAGCAGATGGGTCGTGAAAAATACGTAAGTTCTCTCTGGAATATGAGAAGAGTTTCGACTCTTAGTCGCAAAAAGCAGTTCCACTAGAAGGAGCTCAGAATTTTAAGTTCACAGTAAAAATTCGTATTTTTGCAATTAATAAATTGCTCTAAATGAAAAATTTGGTTAGATTTAATACTTAGTTTTAAAATCGTTTTTGTAAAAATTATTAGTGCAATTCTGTAGCCTATACACACGCACACTTATATAGGCCTATGCTTTTTCTAATTGAGGAATTATTAGTCAGCAAATTCCGGATACCGTACACCAAATATATAAGAAATAAAGAAATAAGGAAATTTTGGAAGAATTCGAGATTGAATCAATATTTTACTGCATTGCAAGTTACCAAAACTAACTGGAAAAATATTGACAGGATATCTAAAATACGATATCGAAAGGCTTTAATAATACTCCTACCAACATATTTTATAAATAATAATATATAATTTGTAATTTTCCGTTTCTGTCATTTGAGACCGTGGACAAATTTGTATGTATTTATTCACACTGCAAATGTGTATATACCCGGTGGCAGTGGTAACTAATTACACTCAATAATGATGATGATGATGATGATAATAATAATAATAATAAAGGTAAAAAAGGTAAAGGTATCCCCGTAACATGCCATGAAGGCACTTGGGGGGGCATGGAGGTAGAGCCCCATGCTTTCCATGACCTCGGCACTAGAATGAGGTGGTGTGGTCGGCACCACGCTCTGACCGCCTTTTACCCCCGGGAAAGACCCGGTACTCAATTTTATAGGAGGTTGAGTGAACCTCGGGGCCGTTCTGAAAGTTTGGCAACGAGAAAAAATCCCGTCACCACTTGGGATCGAACCCCGGACCTTCCAGTCCGTAGCCAGCTGCTCTACCAACTGGGCATCCTAAATTAAATGATGCACGATCACTTAAAATAACATTTAAAGTAAATCTAATTTGTATCTTAACCCAAAGTTCGAACTAAGACACACGAGTGTGATAGGTACCTGCAGAAGTACATTTATTTCGTTGTCAACGCACTCACTGATTCTATCCTGATTTCACTATCACTTCAAAACCATTTCACTGTTCAAATACTTTGCACAGCCACTATGAACTATAGAACTTTACTGACACAAACACACTTCACTTACCCAATAGACTTCACTGACACTACACACTTCACTGATACAACACTTCAAATAACAAATATCAATTACACCCTTTAAATAGTGCGTACAATATACTACCGTCTATTAGTAAAGTCCTTAAGCCTATTTTTAAATACATTTTTGGTTGTTGGTAAAGTCTTTAGTAAGTCCGTGTAGGATGAAATATTCGCAAGCTTTCCGAAGTCTAATAATCGTAATAACACAACCATATTTAATATTTATACACCAGTCTAGATTTCCTAAGGAAACTGGAACTTGGTCGCTATGCTCCTTTTACGGCGACGACTTGGTTACGTCAGTGACAGCATTGTTTCACAGTTTTGTTGAATTTGTATTAGTCGGTCTGTGTTTCGAATTCCCGAGAAGTTGAGGCGAACGAATTGGCCACAAGCCCGGGTCGGTTGTTTGACGTCACGTAATTACGTTGCTTTCTATTCACTATTCATATAATAGCGAGGAGCCTTCTAAGGTAAGATAGACGACTAGGTAAACAGGGTGTTGTGCGTTAGCTGTGATTACGCACTCACTGAGAGGTATTTATCTTTTTTTAATCTTCTTTTCGAAGTTACAAAAGCTATTCAAAGGCGGTAGAATAATAATTGCAGTGGTTGAATAATTATTTGATGCCCTTTCTGAACGACAGAAAGTACTGGGGAGATGATGGGTTGATGATGTAGAAGTAATGGGCAGAATGGCAGGAAAAATCGAAATACTTCGTGAAGACCTATATCGCAACAGCTTTTGCATAAACGAAACACTTCTGCCATAATCATTAATACAACCACCATCACAGTGATTTTCACAACCACCATCACCTCCACTTCGATCAGAATCAGCATCACGTCTGTCACTATGGAAACCAGCGTCGCAATCATTTTTACCACAATCACCATCATGGTCTATACCATAAACCATATTTGTTATTAAAACAACCATCATCGCTATTTAATTATGAACACCACAGCCACTATCACCATTTTGAATACCGGCATCATCATCATCATCATCATCATCATCATCAGTAGCAGGACCACTATCGTAACACTCATCATCATCATCATCATCAGTAGCAGGACCACTATAATCCATCAACCACAACTTCCACCGATATGAATTTTGTAATACGCATAGTTACATAATAATAATTATAGCAGTTTATATTAACGGAAAGTTTCTCTGGACACGATGTAGTTTGTGGAATTTATTCAAATATTCATGTTATCAGCATGAACAAGTCCACACCTGTGGAGTAACGGTCAGCGTCTGGCCGCGAAACCAGGCGGCCCGGGTTCTAATCCCGGTCAGGGCAAGTTACCTGGTTGAGGTTTTTTCCTTGGTTTTCCCTCAACCCAATACGAGCAAATGCTGGGTAACTTTCGGTGCTGGACCCCGGACTCATTTCACCGGCATTATCACCTTCATTTCATTCAGGCGCTAAATAACCTAGATGTTGATACAGCGTCGTAAAATAACCCAATAAATTAAAAAAATAAATAAACTTCTCTCCATTTATTCTTGTAGCATTTTTTATTTTGCTGGAGAACGAAGTTCTTCTTGAAGTTTCATCGTTGCTCTTCAACGATACAATTCAACACCAGTTCAATTCAGTATCTACTCAACTTCAGATCAGTTGAGCACCAACTCAACTGTAGGTCAATTCGTTACCAACTCAATACTAGTTCACTTCAATATCAAGTCAACACTAACTCAATTCAGGTGTAACTCAGTACTAGCTCCTTTTGGTACCAACTCAGTACCAGCTCATTCAGTACCAATTCAGCACTAGCTCATTCAGTACCAATTCAGCACTAGCTCATTTCAGTACGAATTCAGTACTAGCTCATTTCAGTACTAACTCGGTAATAGCTCATTTCTGTACTAACTCGGTAATAGCTCATTTCAGTACTAACTCAGTAATAGCTCATTTCAGTACTAACTACTAGCTCATTTCAGTACTAACTCAGTAATAGCTCATTTCAGTACCAACTCAGTACTAGCTCATTTCAGTACTAACTCAGTAATACCTCATTTCAGTACCAACTCAGTAATAGCTCATTTCAGTACCAACTCAGTACTAGCTCATTTCAGTACTAACTCAGTAATAGCTCATTTCAGTACCAACTCAGTACTAGCTCATTTCAGTACTAACTCAGTAATAGCTCATTTCAGTACCAACTCAGTACTAGCTCATTTCAGTACTAACTCAGTAATAGCTCATTTCAGTACTAACTCAGTACTAGCTAATTTCAGTACTAACTCAGTAATAGCTCATTTCAGTACTAACTCAGTAATAGCTCATTTCAGTAACAACTCAGTACTAGCTCATTTCAGTACCAACTCAGTACTAGCTCATTTCAGTACTAACTCAGTACTAGCTCATTTCAGTACTAACTCAGTAATAGCTCATTTCAGTACTAACTCAGTAATAGCTCATTTCAGTATTAAGTACTAGCTCATTTCAGTATTAAGTACTAGCTCATTTCAGTACTAAGTACTAGCTCATTTCAGTACTAACTCAATACTAGCTCATTTCAGTACTAACTCAATACTAGCTAATTTCAGTACTAACTCAGTACTAGCTCATTTCAGTACGAACTCAGTACTAGCTAATTTCAGTACTAACTCAGTAATAGCTCATTTCAGTACGAACTCAGTAATAGCTCATTTCAGTACTAACTCAGTAATAGCTCATTTCAGTACTAACTCAGTACTAGCTCATTTCAGTACTAACTCAGTACTAGCTCATTTCAGTACTAACTCAGTACTAGCTCATTTCAGTACTAACTCAGTACTAGCTCATTTCAGTACTAACTCAGTACTAGCTCATTTCAGTACTAACTCAGTACTAGCTCATTTCAGTACGAACTCAGTAATAGCTCATTTCAGTACTAACTCGGTAATAGCTCATTTCAGTACCAACTCGGTAATAGCTCATTTCAGTACCAACTCAGTACTAGCTCATTTCAGTACTAACTCAGTAATAGCTCATTTCAGTACCAACTCGGTAATAGCTCATTTCAGTACCAACTCAGTACTAGCTCATTTCAGTACTAACTCAGTAATAGCTCATTTCAGTACCAACTCAGTACTAGCTCATTTCAGTACTAACTCAGTAATAGCTCATTTCAGTACTAACTCAGTAATAGCTCATTTCAGTACTAACTCAGTAATAGCTCATTTCAGTACTAACTCAGTAATAGCTCATTTCAGTACTAACTCAGTAATAGCTCATTTCAGTACTAAGTCAGTAATAGCTCATTTCAGTACGAACTCAGTAATAGCTCATTTCAGTACTAACTCAGTAATAGCTCATTTCAGTACTAACTCAGTAATAGCTCATTTCAGTACTGACTCAGTACTAGCTCATTTCAGTACCAATTCAGTAATAACTCATTTCAGTACTAACTCAGTAATAGCTAATTTCAGTACTAACTCAGTAATAGCTCATTTCAGTACTAACTCAGTAATAGCTCATTTCAGTACTAAGTACTAGCTCATTTCAGTACCAAGTACTAGCTCATTTCAGTACCAAGTACTAGCTCATTTCAGTACCAAGTACTAGCTCATTTCAGTACCAAGTACTAGCTCATTTCAGTACGAATTCAGTACTAGCTCATTTCAGTACGAACTCAGTAATAGCTCATTTCAGTACCAAGTACTAGCTCATTTCAGTACGAATTCAGTACTAGCTCATTTCAGTACTAACTCAGTAATAGCTCATTGCAGTACTAACTCAGTAATAGCTCATTTCAGTACTAACTCAGTAATAGCTCATTTCAGTACTAACTCAGTACTAGCTCATTTCAATACTAACTCAGTAATAGCTCATTTCAGTACTAACTCAGTAATAGCTCATTTCAGAACTAACTCAGTAGGCCTAATAGCTCATTTCAGTACTAATTCAGTAATAGCTCATTTCAGTACCAAGTACTAGCTCATTTCAGTACCAAGTACTAGCTCATTTCAGTACGAATTCAGTACTAGCTCATTTCAGTTCGAACTCAGTAATAGCTCATTTCAGTACCAAGTACTAGCTCATTTCAGTACGAATTCAGTACTAGCTCATTTCAGTACGAACTCAGTAATAGCTCATTTCAGTACTAACTCAGTAATAGCTCATTTCAGTACTAACTCAGTAATAGCTCATTTCAGTACTAAGTACTAGCTCATTTCAGTACCAAGTACTAGCTCATTTCAGTACGAATTCACTACTAGCTCATTTCAGTACGAACTCAGTAATAGCTCATTTCAGTACTAACTCAGTAATAGCTCATTTCAGTACTAACTCAGTAATAGCTCATTTCAGTACTAACTCAGTAATAGCTCATTTCAGTACTAACTCAGTAATAGCTCATTTCAGTACTAACTCAGTAATAGCTCATTTCAGTACTAACTCGGTAATAGCTCATTTCAGTACTAACTCAGTAATAGCTCATTTCAGTACTAACTACTAGCTCATTTCAGTACTAACTCAGTAATAGCTCATTTCAGTACCAACTTAGTACTAGCTCATTTCAGTACTAACTCAGTAATAGCTCATTTCAGTACTAACTCAGTAATAGCTCATTTCAGTACCAACTCAGTAATAGCTCATTTCAGTACCAACTCAGTAGTAGCTCATTTCAGTACTAAGTAATAGCTCATTTCAGTACCATCTCAGTACTAGCTCATTTCAGTACTAACTCAGTAATAGCTCATTTCAGTACTAACTCAGTAATAGCTAATTTCAGTACCAACTCAGTACTAGCTCATTTCAGTACTAACTCAGTAATAGCTCATTTCAGTACTAACTCAGTACTAGCTAATTTCAGTACTAACTCAGTAATAGCTCATTTCAGTACTAACTCAGTAATAGCTCATTTCAGTACCAACTCAGTACTAGCACATTTCAGTACTAACTCAGTAATAGCTCATTTCAGTACTAACTCAGTAATAGCTCATTTCAGTACCAACTCAGTACTAGATCATTTCAGTACTAACTCAGTAATAGCTCATTTCAGTACTAACTCAGTAATAGCTCATTTCAGTACCAACTCAGTACTAGCTCATTTCAGTACTAACACAGTAATAGCTCATTTCAGTACTAACACAGTAATAGCTCATTTCAGTACTAACTCAGTACTAGCTCATTTCAGTACGAACTCAGTAATAGCTCATTTCAGTACGAACTCAGTAATAGCTCATTTCAGTACTAACTCAGTAATAGCTCATTTCAGTACTAACTCAGTAATAGCTCATTTCAGTACCAAGTACTAGCTCATTTCAGTACCAAATACTAGCTCATTTCAGTACCAAGTACTAGCTCATTTCAGTACGAATTCAGTACTGGCTCATTTCAGTACGAACTCAGTAATAGCTCATTTCAGTAAGAACTCAGTACTAGCTCATTTCAGTACTAACTCAGTAATAGCTCATTTCAGTACTAACTCAGTAATAGCTCATTTCAGTACTAACTCAGTAATAGCTCATTTCAGTATTAAGTGCTAGCTCATTTCAGTATTAAGTGCTAGCTCATTTCAATACTAAGTACTAGCTCTTTTCAGTACTAACTCAATACTAGCTAATTTCAGTACTAACTCAGTACTAGCTCATTTCAGTACGAACTCAGTACTAGCTCATTTCAGTACTAACTCAGTAATAGCTCATTTCAGTACGAACTCAGTAATAGCTCATTTCAGTACTAACTCAGTAATAGCTCATTTCAGTACTAACTCAGTACTAGCTTATTTCAGTACTAAGTACTAGCTTATTTCAGTACTAACTCAGTACTAGCTCATTTCAGTACTAACTCAGTACTAGCTCATTTCAGTACTAACTCAGTACTAGCTCATTTCAGTACTAACTCAGTACTAGCTCATTTCAGTACTAACTCAGTACTAGCTCATTTCAGTACTAACTCAGTACTAGCTCATTTCAGTACGAACTCAGTAATAGCTCATTTCAGTACCAACTCAGTAATAGCTCATTTCAGTACCAACTCGGTAATAGCTCATTTCAGTACCAACTCAGTACTAGCTCATTTCAGTACTAACTCAGTAATAGCTCATTTCAGTACTAACTCAGTACTAGCTCATTTCAGTACTAACTCAGTAATAGCTCATTTCAGTACTAACTCAGTAATAGCTCATTTCAGTACGAACTCAGTAATAGCTCATTTCAGTACCAACTCAGTACTAGCTCATTTCAGTACTAACTCAGTAATAGCTCATTTCAGTACTAACTCAGTAATAGCTCATTTCAGTACTAACTCAGTAATAGCTCATTTCAGTACTAACTCAGTAATAGCTCATTTCAGTACTAACTCAGTAGGCCTAATAGCTCATTTCAGTAGTAACTCAGTAATAGCTCATTTCAGTACTAACTCAGTACTAGCTCATTTCAGTACCAATTCAGTAATAGCTCATTTCAGTACTAACTCAGTAATAGCTCATTTCAGTACTAACTCAGTAATTGCTCATTTCAGTACTAACTCAGTAATAGCTCATTTCAGTACCAAGTACTAGCTCATTTCAGTACCAAGTACTAGCTCATTTCAGTACGAATTCAGTACTAGCTCATTTCAGTACGAACTCAGTAAAAGCTCATTTCAGTACCAAGTACTAGCTCATTTCAGTACGAATTCAGTACTAGCTCATTTCAGTACTAACTCAGTAATAGCTCATTTCAGTACTAACTCAGTAATAGCTCATTTCAGTACTAACTCAGTAATAGCTCATTTCAGTACTAACTCAGTAATAGCTCATTTCAGTACTAACTCAGTAATAGCTCATTTCAGTACTAACTCAGTACTAGCTCATTTCAGTACTAACTCAGTACTAGCTAATTTCAGTACTAACTCAGTAATAGCTCATTTCAGTACTAACTCAGTAATAGCTCATTTCAGTACTAACTCAGTAATAGCTCATTTCAGTACCAAGTACTAGCTCATTTCAGTACCAAGTACTAGCTCATTTCAGTACCAAGTACTAGCTCATTTCAGTACCAAGTACTAGCTCATTTCAGTACGAATTCAGTACTAGCTCATTTCAGTACGAGCTCAGTAATAGCTCATTTGAGTACCAAGTACTAGCTCATTTCAGTACGAACTTAGTACTAGCTCATTTCAGTACCAAGTGCTAGCTCATTTCAGTACGAATTCAGTACTAGCTCATTTCAGTACGAACTCAGTAATAGCTCATTTCAGTACTAGCTCAGTAATAGCTCATTTCAGTACTAACTCAGTAATAGCTCATTTCAGTACAAAGTACTAGCTCATTTCAGTGCCAAGTACTAGCTCATTTCAGTACGAATTCACTACTAGCTCATTTCAGTACTAACTCAGTAATAGCTCATTTCAGTACTAACTCAGTAATAGCTCATTTCAGTACCAACTCAGTACTAGCACATTTCAGTACTAACTCAGTAATAGCTCATTTCAGTACTAACTCAGTAATAGCTCATTTCAGTACCAACTCAGTACTAGATCATTTCAGTACTAACTCAGTAATAGCTCATTTCAGTACTAACTCAGTAATAGCTCATTTCAGTACCAACTCAGTACTAGCTCATTTCAGTACTAACACAGTAATAGCTCATTTCAGTACTAACACAGTAATAGCTCATTTCAGTACTAACTCAGTACTAGCTCATTTCAGTACGAACTCAGTAATAGCTCATTTCAGTACGAACTCAGTAATAGCTCATTTCAGTACTAACTCAGTAATAGCTCATTTCAGTACTAACTCAGTAATAGCTCATTTCAGTACTAACTCAGTAATAGCTCATTTCAGTACTAACTCAGTAATAGCTCATTTCAGTATTAAGTGCTAGCTCATTTCAATACTAAGTACTAGCTCTTTTCAGTACTAACTCAATACTAGCTAATTTCAGTACTAACTCAGTACTAGCTCATTTCAGTACGAACTCAGTACTAGCTCATTTCAGTACTAACTCAGTAATAGCTCATTTCAGTACGAACTCAGTAATAGCTCATTTCAGTACTAACTCAGTAATAGCTCATTTCAGTACTAACTCAGTACTAGCTTATTTCAGTACTAACTCAGTACTAGCTTATTTCAGTACTAACTCAGTACTAGCTCATTTCAGTACTAACTCAGTACTAGCTCATTTCAGTACTAACTCAGTACTAGCTCATTTCAGTACTAACTCAGTACTAGCTCATTTCAGTACTAACTCAGTACTAGCTCATTTCAGTACTAACTCAGTACTAGCTCATTTCAGTACTAACTCAGTACTAGCTCATTTCAGTACGAACTCAGTAATAGCTCATTTCAGTACCAACTCAGTAATAGCTCATTTCAGTACCAACTCGGTAATAGCTCATTTCAGTACCAACTCAGTACTAGCTCATTTCAGTACTAACTCGGTAATAGCTCATTTCAGTACTAACTCAGTACTAGCTCATTTCAGTACTAACTCAGTAATAGCTCATTTCAGTACTAACTCAGTAATAGCTCATTTCAGTACGAACTCAGTAATAGCTCATTTCAGTACCAACTCAGTACTAGCTCATTTCAGTACTAACTCAGTAATAGCTCATTTCAGTACTAACTCAGTAATAGCTCATTTCAGTACTAACTCAGTAATAGCTCATTTCAGTACTAACTCAGTAATAGCTCATTTCAGTACTAACTCAGTAGGCCTAATAGCTCATTTCAGTAGTAACTCAGTAATAGCTCATTTCAGTACTAACTCAGTACTAGCTCATTTCAGTACCAATTCAGTAATAGCTCATTTCAGTACTAACTCAGTAATAGCTCATTTCAGTACTAACTCAGTAATAGCTCATTTCAGTACTAACTCAGTAATTGCTCATTTCAGTACTAACTCAGTAATAGCTCATTTCAGTACCAAGTACTAGCTCATTTCAGTACCAAGTACTAGCTCATTTCAGTACGAATTCAGTACTAGCTCATTTCAGTACGAACTCAGTAAAAGCTCATTTCAGTACCAAGTACTAGCTCATTTCAGTACGAATTCAGTACTAGCTCATTTCAGTACTAACTCAGTAATAGCTCATTTCAGTACTAACTCAGTAATAGCTCATTTCAGTACTAACTCAGTAATAGCTCATTTCAGTACTAACTCAGTAATAGCTCATTTCAGTACTAACTCAGTACTAGCTCATTTCAGTACTAACTCAGTACTAGCTCATTTCAGTACTAACTCAGTAATAGCTCATTTCAGTACTAACTCAGTAATAGCTCATTTCAGTACTAACTCAGTAATAGCTCATTTCAGTACCAAGTACTAGCTCATTTCAGTACCAAGTACTAGCTCATTTCAGTACCAAGTACTAGCTCATTTCAGTACCAAGTACTAGCTCATTTCAGTACGAATTCAGTACTAGCTCATTTCAGTACGAACTCAGTAATAGCTCATTTGAGTACCAAGTACTAGCTCATTTCAGTACGAACTTAGTACTAGCTCATTTCAGTACCAAGTGCTAGCTCATTTCAGTACGAATTCAGTACTAGCTCATTTCAGTACGAACTCAGTAATAGCTCATTTCAGTACTAGCTCAGTAATAGCTCATTTCAGTACTAACTCAGTAATAGCTCATTTCAGTACTAACTCAGTAATAGCTCATTTCAGTACAAAGTACTAGCTCATTTCAGTGCCAAGTACTAGCTCATTTCAGTACGAATTCACTACTAGCTCATTTCAGTACGAATTCACTACTAGCTCATTTCAGTACTAACTCAGTAATAGCTCATTTCAGTACTAACTCAGTAATAGCTCATTTCAGTACTAACTCAGTAATAGCTCATTTCAGTACTAACTCAGTAATAGCTCATTTCAGTACTAACTCAGTAATAGCTCATTTCAGTACTAACTCAGTACTAGCTCGTTTCAGTACTAAGTAATAGCTCATTTCAGTATACCAACTCAGTACTAACTCATTTCAATACTGTACCAATTCAGTGCTAGCTAATTTCAGTACCAACTCAATACTAGTTCACTTCAATATCAAGTCAATAGTAGCTTAATTCAGTAGTAACTCAGTACTAGCTCATTTCAATACCAACTCAGTACTAGTTCAATTCAATATCAACTCAATACTAGCTCAATTTCCTACGAGACAAAATTTCGGCACACCGGTGACGCTGATATAACCTCGGCAGTTGCGAGCGTCGTTAAATAAACCATAACATGTAACTAGCTCAATTCAGTAGTAACTCAGTACTAACTCATTTCAGTACAAACTCAATACTAGCTCAATTCAGTACCAACTCAATACTAACTAAATTCATTGCCAACTCGGTACTAGTTCAATTCAGTAGTAACTCAGTACTAGCTCAATTCAGTTACCAACTCAGTACTAGTTCAATTCAGTAGTAACTCAGTACTAGTTCAATTCAATAGTAACTCAGTACTAGTTCATTTACGTATCAAATCAGTAGTAGCTCATGTCAGTACCAACTCAATACTAATTCAGTTCAGTACCAACTCAACATCAGCAGAGTTCAGTACCAATTCAATACTAGCTCAATTCAGTATCATTTCGATAGATCATTCGAGCACCCTTCCAACTCAACAACAGTTCAGCTCAATACTAACCCATAACAAGACTCCACTTCAACATCAGCTCACAATCGACTCAGCTCAACACTTAAGTCAAGAACAGCTTACTCCAGTGTTACCAACTCAGCACAAAGTCTGTGTGTGTCTAATGCCTACCCACTTCACTTGCGTGATTCGTTCCGCTTGTATCCGGTGAAGGACCAAAGTACTAAATTAGTACATGCCGTCAGCCCTGCGTTGAGTTAATTTAGCAACATCGACTTCAATGCTTCCTCGTGCATGGATGTTAGTCTATTGTCAGTTTGATAGCTTTGGTGGAATTTAGCGTCGTGCTAACCCACATAAAATTGTTGAGAAGGCCAAGATATTCAATTTTGAAGTTGTAGTGCCTTGAGAAGAAGAAGAAGAAGAAGAAGAAGAAGAAGAAGAAGAAGAAGAAGAAGAAGAAGAAGAAGAAGAAGAAAACCCACATAGCGTTTGTCCTAATTGAGAAATGACAAGAGAAGTCAAGCTCAGAGAAAGCTTGGAAATCCTACAGAAATAAGACGTGAAGCGAAATGTGTAATTGAATGACAAATAATGATATGCAGCAACTTGCGGTGTCAGATAACGAAGCACGGCTGTGTACACATCCTACACAGTGTCACCTGTGGCGCACGTGCGCTGACTCATCGCTCGACAGTTTGCAGACCCTGATTGCGCACTTATCTTGTTTATCAGTGATATGGCGCATGGTACGCTGATCTCTGAACGCGTCACGCCTTCGAGCACGAAGAGCTTGGGTAAAATTAAATTGTACCTCTAGCTATTCAAATTAGGACTGTAAGGCCTGGTTTCATCAAAAGGGGATATAACTCAACATCGTGCTGTAGCTACAGTTTTAACTCTAGATATGACTAAAATTCTGTTTAATCAATAATAGTTAATTTTAACACTGGGTTAAATTAACCCCATCTTTCAGTTGGGTTAAAAGTTTAACTCGCGGCTAAAAACAAAATGGCTGCTATAAATTGCTCTATTTAGATAATATATTAAACTAGTGGCTTGTGCAGCAAATGCTGCAAACTAAGTTCATTAGACGTTCAAATAAACATTTTTCAGATTTATTTTCAATGAAAGATACTCTCTCTCTCTCTCTCTCTCTCTCTCTCTCTCTCTCTCTCTCTCTCTCTCTCGAGCCAATACTGAAGAGAACCACGCATATAAATATCTACACCACACCGCCATTAAATATATGGAAAAGACCCAACCCCACTTGATTAATAACTATAAAAATATTTGATTTTTAATAATATTATCTTACGTAAGTTTCATAGCTTTCAGTAACATATACTATATATACTATATAGCCGCCACTCAGTAAAATATAGAAATCAAAATCTAATTTAAGTTATTCTCTACATCTACTTATATAACGCCAAAACGTTTCACTTTCGTATCATCACTATAGCATTAATATGTATAATTAATGAAAAATAGTCACATCATGGCATTAACTACAATAATATTTCATTTCTAATGGTAATAATGTCATGAAACCACCTCAAGTTTTGTAGTTTTTAATATCCAATACACAGCTGTACCCAGGAAATTACACACCACAGAATCGAACCTGTAAATTATTTTTAGTAAGTTAAGTTTTTAATAACCAATTAATTTCAGTTCTAAATATGTCAGCATTCTTGCAAATCATGGCCTTCGTGTAATATTGTTTACTGTAGTGTGTGTTTTGTTTTATTCTGAAATGCAGTTAGCTAGTTCTCAAAACTGACGACAGATGGATTTTGGAAAATAGGAAAATTATGTTGAAAAATTGACATTTCACCGAAAACTACTATTTTTCTGAAAAACTTTGAGTTCCAAGCTTCAAAATGAGGGCTCATTTATTAAAATCCGTTCAGCCGTTTTCCCGTAATTTCCATTACCAGTTCAAATTATATATATATATATATATATATATATATATATATATATAGAAGATGGTGTTTCTAACATAGAGAGATCTCTGAGAAATGATTTTCAAAATCTACCTCGCAATGAGAAACAATTTGGAAGGAGATATAGATTGTCGGAAGCCGTGGTCAGTAAGATTATCGATGAAATTCACGAGAGGTTAGAAAAAACAACGTACGGAAACAGAGCTCTCTCGCCTATGCTGCAGTACTATTAACATTAATGCCCACGTGCATCAACGTCGGTTAGTGTAACCATCGGTTAAAATTGTGACCTAATCCCCGATTAAGCATTTTTACGGTGGATCGACCTCGGTTACGACTTAAATAGGAAGTTAACCACAGTAATCTCTAACCGGCCAAATATGAGCGGTTAAAGGAGATAACCAGCGATTAGTAGAGCAAGTAAAGCAAAATGGCGGCCATAACCACAGGTGATTATTTCGAAGACGATTATTATTGTGCAGTACTTGAATTACTTGGATAGAGCGTGAGCGTGAAGGTTCTTTAGTGGAAAGAGAGAATTCTTGCGAGCAATTAGGTGACAGAAAATTTCAGGAGGGATTTCGTTTATCAAAATCTACAAATGGATCAATTGAAATAACACAAGAACAATCATATTTCTCCAACGGATCGGCTGCTTATATTACGATTCTATGTAACTATTATTTTCTGTATTTTAAGAGGGAATACTCGAATACCAGTATCTCTTTCTCTATGTCACTGGCTGAACAAAGAGAGGTTATGGATGGATCTTAGGATAATGCACAATTCCCTGGTGTAGTCCAAGATCGTACACACATTCCTACCAATTTTCTGCATCCTTTTCCTTTATGCATATTCCATCTTTTTTATATAATACATTTAAATCTAGTAATTAAGTCTATCGATAATTCAACCTAACATTGGGATATAATCATTTTTGGATTCAATTTTCCATTTTGTACGATTTTAACCTAAAAGTACTGAAAAACAAAGAAATGGAACTCACAAATATAACAGCGCCCAAAGGCAAACAAATGCAACTCGAAAATGTAGGATACGTTCATTTCGATGTAGAACATAGTGAGCGCAGTCGTTTTTAGACGTTGACTATTATCTTTGCAGCGGTATGGATGCTTTCCTTTAGTCATTTTGTAGAAACAATGTACCATCATAGACTTTACTCTGGTTAAATGAGGTGTCAGCTAGCCAAGTTTTAGTAATCGGTGATTATGAATGGTGCACATAAATTACATTTTAACCACGGCTACTGTTTAACCATCGTTTCGTAATGATTACTGCGTTTTTAATCAATGTTGATGCACTTCGCCATGAGATATTATGCTATAGGGTCTTTTCGTATTATGATTGGAGACAATGTTGGAGTTTTCAAAAGCTACTGTTAGTAGAATTTTCCCTAAGATTTCTGCAGCTATAACACCAATGAGACAAATATAGACCTAGGTGAAGTTTCCTTCCGTTGAAGAACGTCCACGTTTCTTAATCATGTTTCTATCAAATGCACCATTTTTCTAGCATTTTAGATGTTTGCAGGTTCTGACGGTAACGTGGACAACGCTATGGAATTCTTCTGCAATTCTTTCCTGTGTCTCATCCTTTTCCTTTATTTTAATCCATTGTCTTCTTGCACTCTACGACGTCTTTATATTTAGTTGCTAATTCAGTTAGCAAAGATTTTTCTATTGCTAACCTCTTCCATTTTCTTTGTCACTCTTACGGATGGAGTTGTGGAAGAAAAAAGAAACTCGCAACAAGGTGCGTTCATAAAAAATTCTCGTTCACGTCCTTCTAGATTACTACTTTTTCTCTTTCCCTCGAGGGTTAAAATAGTGTTAGCTAACTTTCTGCCGAAAAGACTTGGTGAAAGCATTAATCGCAAGAACGAGTTAAAATTTTAACCTGAAGTTTATAAAATCAGAGTTAATATATATATATATATATATATATATATATATATATATATATAAGGGTGCGTCAGAAAGAACGGATGGATTTCAAACTATCGATACGCAACGAGGAGAGAGATATAGTGAGGGGGACCACGACTGTTGGTTCAGCCATAGAATGCAGTTTCAGTTGAGAATATGGTGTTGGTCTGGTGTACAACGTGCTTTCATCGTAGAGACATTTTTGAAAAATGAAGAGTCTGTGATCGCCGCTCAGGACTCATTTCGACATCGGACGTCACGCTAGGATTCCAACTCGGAATACAATTTTGCGGTGGGTGGCTTCATTTCTTGTCACAGGTTCAACATTAAAGAAGAAATCACCTGGACGAAATTCTATTGCACTGAGATTGTCCGAGGCTACGGTCAGATCTCGCGCCCTGCGACTTCTTTCTTTGGGACCATTTGAAGGCGTAAGTAACCACATACACTGGACGAACTGAAGACAGCGATTCGTGAAGAAATGGTGGCAATTGCACCAGCTATGACTGTGAAAGTGATGGCGAACATCAGAAAACGCCTCGATGCCTGTATTGAAAGCCAAGGACATCATATGGATAATGTTGTTTTCCATAAATAAACTGCATATATTGGTGAATATGTTGATAACAATAAATTTTTGATTTGATGAATCTTTACAATTTTCTTGCCATGTGAAATCCATCCGTTCTTTCTGACGCACCCTGTATATATATATATATATATATATATTTTTTAACCTCTGTTGATGAAGCCGGGCATAAATGTGAAATTTTATCTAGAAGAATTCTACCTTTTTAGCTTTTTAGTCTTCTATTCTTCCTCCTTTTGATATCCTTGCTGTTTATCGGTTTCCTTCCTATATCCCCTTTTATCACTTGTTCGTTTTACGTTTATTTTCTTCTTTGATATTGTAGGCTACCTGTCTTTCTTCATTTGTTTTGTAGCTGTAAAGTCTATCAATCTTTTTTTATTTTGTGCTTGTATGTGATACAGTTCTTTATTTTATTATTATTTTTGTACCGCCCCTTTTTATTTATATCACCTCTACCTATAAATATTTCTATCATTCCTACTTTTTTCTTTTAATTCTTTCATTTTCTACTTTTCTCATTTTTCTCCCTGTACTTTTCTTTCTTTTTCATGTATATTTTATTTATAGGCTACTCTTTGCAATAAAAAGGCCATTGGATTTTTAGTTCGCTTATTTCACGTGCATAGGCCCTACATATCTATAGTTACGACTTTTGTTACTTAAATTGTTTGCGAGAAGAGTTTTATAACGTCATATTATTATAACTTATAACCATAGTAACAAATAGTTCTGGTTTCGTTCGAGTGAAGTCATTTGCTTCCTGTACGCAAAATATAAGAACTGTCGGAAGAAAAATGAGAAAACGGAAGTCGAAAGGCGGAAGAGCAACTAAAAGATAAGTAAGTATTGCTTTGTTAAGGAACGTAACTGTACTAAGTAAACATAAATGTAGACTTGTAGGAAGAGTATGACGTAACCGTTTTTGAAACGGAACATTTAGAATTTTGCTACGCACGCAAAGGCTCGTTAAAATAAGCTTGTGATTTCTGTTTTACTGGGACTCATAGAGGAAAAAAAGACAGACAGAACCTATGTACAGAAGAAATTAATATTTATTTGTTGAAGTAAAATAAGATCCGTGCGAATTCCAGTGTCGTCACTGCCAAGATCTTTGGCAATGGTACATAGCGTAAGGAAGTAACACATATGTTTTATCTTTTATTTATAAAGTTATCTTGTGCATGTATTGTAGTTAAACTTAAACTTGTTACCAGGTGAACTTACGACAAACAAACTAATTAACAGGCTGGGCTTGACATTAAGATATAGAAAACCTTGCCTTAACAACTACTGCATTTATCTCTTTGTGTACACACTTCATTGGTACTTTTAAATCTATTTGCATTTCTGTCTCACAACTATAAATAGATACTCTACGAAGAGAGAAGTATCCTGTATTCTACGAATTGTTTCCAATATAAATTCTCCTAACCTTCAACTCGTATCGAAAAAAACGACTTCACATAGTTGATACATATTTTGTCGTATATTTTACAGTTTCGAAACAATTTGTTTGTTTTTTTTTTTTTATAATGTCGGAAATGCTATAGATCCTAACTGTTCCTTCTTACTGAAAAGGTAAACGCAAACAATACCATTTTTGACAGGCCTCCAAATAAGACGAATGCTCGTATGTAATAGTGAAAACTTTGTTCATAGCATAAATACGCGTCAAGAAATGGCTTTCAAACTCCATCGGCAAGTCTATCGTACTATCAGAAAGGAGTGCATTATATGGCAGTAAAAAATTTTAAAAGCCTCCCTATCGATATAAAAAATGAAACTCAAAACATAAGATTATTTAGGGCCAAATTAAAGAAGTACCTAATTTCTCACGCCTTCTCTTCTGTAGGTGAACTCATGACATTCAACAACGCTTCATGAAATTGATACTACAACTTTGTATTGTACTAGTAGACTTTATTGTAAACCTCTTCTGTATATATTTCATCTAGACTGTGACTATAAATTAAAGGGCCATATTCATAGACATTCTTAGCGCAGGCTTCCGGTGGATGATCAGCGAACTAACGTTTTTCGTATTCATAAACCAGTGTTAGCGATATGATATGATATGAATCCTGTACAAGTAATCAGTCGATAGCCGAGGCTAGTTTAGCACGCTCATAGCGCGGGCTAGCGAAATGTCTATGAATAGCACCCTAATACTTTATAGTAGTATTAAGTTTTTTGACTTGTTCCATATTCTAGCTGTGAAGCAATGTACGAATACCATGGAATGTTAATAAATACAATACAATACAACACAAATACATAAAGGACATTCCTTATAATATAGAAATGGGTCGGCTTGATACTTGATGCCGATACACGTTTTTAGTCTCGATACTCTAAACTTCGATATCCATACATACTTATATTTCGTAACTAAGGGCCGTGTTCATAGACTTTTTAGCGCGGGTTTCCGGTGGATGATCAGTGTTTTTCGTATTCATAAACCAGTGTTAGCGATAGGATATGATTTGAATTCTGTACAAGTAACCAGTGGATAGCCGGGGCTAGCTTAGTACGCTCGTAGCGCGTGCTGCGAAATGTCTATGAATAGCACCCGCAGAGTCTATACTGCCAGTGCCTCACTTCCTGAGCTGTTTCTTTGCGGGGCGAGACGCAGAGGGGGTGAGTGGGCGGTCCTGGGTACCGCATGTGCCTACTACCCTACGTTCAACACATCGGCCTTTTCAGGATTCCTTTCGTCAGCTATGGAGCAATATCAGCCATGGACAAGCGAATGTATAGGCTGTCCCCTCACAAAACAAATTATGTCCTTCTCATCAATTCTTGCAACTAAACACTAATACCAGTGGTAGATTACAGTCTCTACTTGAGATTATCGACCTAATCGCGATTACGGTTGTCATGTGCCCACATCCGTAAACTCTTTCCTCTGTGGCAGTGTTTCTCAAACGTTTTTCCACCGCGAAACCCCTTTTAATCTAAAGTGTAATTGCGGAATCCTTGTAATATTTTATTAGTACTTATTTAATAGTTAACAGAGAAGTGAGAGCTAGTATCTCAATAATTCTGTTCAGTGGGACCAATGTATTTGTTTTTTAAGCCTGCGATCTGGTTTTATGGCGGAAAGTTGTAGTCTCATTTATGCTATACTTCTGCATTTTGTCTTTTCGGCATTTTGTTTTTGTGGACACATACGCAGAGAATGCAGTGATGAAAGTGATAAGTATTATGGGTATTTTCCGTTTTAGACGTTTATTAGGCCTAAACATATTATTACGCATATTATTGTAATATTATTATTACTCATATTCTTGGATTATTATTAATATTATTATTATTATTATTATTATTATTATTATTATTATCATCATCATCATTTGTTTCATGTTATTATTGATTCATATTTTCGTAACATTTATACATTTTTATAGTATACAGCCTCTTGGGCTGATTACCTGGTTCGATTTTTTCCCGAGGTTTTCTCCAACCGTAAGGCGAATGTCATGTAATCTTTGGCGAATCCCCGACCTCATCTCGCCAAATACCATTTCGCTACCATCAATCTCATCGATGCAAAAATAACGTAGTTGATACAATGTCGTTAAATAACCAAGTAAAAAAGTATAAAATAAAATTTAAAATCATATAGGGCTCACGGAACCCCGGAACATACTTTGAGAAATGCTGCTCTATGGCAATTCAGCAATTGTCCAGACTGAACGAAGAGTGGCCTAGTGTGTACTTACATCGCCATCGCCATCAGAGATAATAGCGATAGTGGTAACCACGCTTAGAGTATCCGGTATTATAAACAGTAAAGACCCCTGAAATGGCATAGGATAGTGTTTTGAGCACATGTAATATGCTGCCGTGCCACACGCTGCAACTGCCGTGCCGGTCCGAGCAGACCTAAGAGGCGTGGTTATAAGCACTAGGGAGCTCTCGGTTCAGGACGTGAGACACGGGCAGTATCTGTTTGTGTGCTTTCCCACAGTTCTGTTGTTAAGTGTTCTGATATTGGATATAGTCTGTAGTGTCCTGCAATGTTCGAACATGGGAGAGGCAACCAAGATATTACAAAATTCCTCTTATTTCATATGCAAAACTAATCGCAAGATCTGTGCTGAAGGAGTGGGAGTAGAGGACAACGAATATTTTTTATAATACAGTGGAACAAACACGACCGGCAACCTGCGGGGCGAACATCGACCAATATCGAACTTCGCCATACTCGACAAACTTGAACCGGACATAGCGCCTTTAATGCAAGACGCTAATGCATTTGATACCTGTGTTGGCATTCCGCACAAAAAACTAGCTTCTCGTAGATACAATGCAATCAGAGTTGTACAAAAAAAAAAGCTCTAAAGATGAAATAAAACGTTTCCGGACCAATGTTCGTATAACAATGTTTTCATCCTCTAGATGTGAGAATGTTCCCCCAAAGTTTTGATGTATTTTTCAGTTACACCCAGTATTGTCACTCAATTTTTTTTTCAGCCTCTGTAAATTTGGTTCCTGTTTTCAAAGATTTCGTATTAAATAATGATTATTTCTGCAAATATAACGAAGGATTACAGACTGTTAAATAATCACTGTGGATTTAGGATAAATCACGTCAGATGCAAACTCGGCTTGTAAAAAAAAAAGTCGCAGTTATACAAGACACTTGTGTACGTATCTCTATATTCTTATTAATGAATAGGTTTCGAGATTTTAATTTTAGGACTTGTTTACTACCAACTCGATAAGAGATCACACCATCCAAGGACTATCTTAACATATCTTACCCAACATCTACTGTAAGTGGGAAAACATGTTGTTGATAAACGTTTTGTCGGTGTTCTGTATGTTATCTGGATGGAATGTCCTTTTATCTAAGGAAATTTCACTCACATGCCATTTGCTAAAGGATGTGATCCTTATCTTGCTTATCATTGTATTCATCTGATATTGTTATTAGGGTCGGTCTCGGTAGTGTAGTCGGTATAGCTCTGGCCTTCTGTGCCCGAGGTTGCGGGTTCGATCCCGGCCCAGGTCGATGGCATTTAACTGTATTTAAATGCGACAGGCTCATGTCAGTAGGTTTACGGGCATGTAAAAGAACTCCTGCAGGACAAAATTCCGACACACCGGCGACGCTGATATAACCTCTGCAGTTGCGAGCGTCATTAAATAAATCATAATTTAAATTTCTTATTAGGGGCTTTGTGTAATGAAGTGTATGTGAAGTTTAAGCATGCAAACTGTTTGCGGCTGGAAGAATAGTTCAGGAAGTGCCTGAAAATTTCACCGTGGCGACACGGGTTCGATCTCCTCCCCGGTTGAGGTGGATGTGGGGGGCAAAGTGGTTGCTTAGAGTTTTCCTCGAGGTTCTCCTGTTTTCCTTTACCATTATCATCATTCCACCAACTTACTTACTTACAAATGGCTTTTAAGGAACCCGAAGGTTCATTGCCGCCCTCACATAAGCCCGCCATCGGTCCCTATCCTGTGCAAGATTAATCCAGTCTCTATCATCATTTCCCACCTCCCTCAAATCCATTTTAATATTATCCTCCCATCTACGTCTCGGCCTCGCCAAAGGTCTTTTTCCCTCCGGTCTCCCAACTAAACCTCTATATGCATTTCTGAATTCGCCCATACGTGCTACATGCCCTGCCCTGCCCATTCCACCAACTAGGGTTGCCAAATTCTCTCATCAGGAATCCAGGGCAAATGATAATACTGCGTTCCTACCTTAACGTTGACTACACGTTTGATTGATTCAATTTGCAATACAACTGATTTTATTCGCTTTATGCATTTGAACTAATTATAGCTATAGGGTCTAACTTTTAATTTTGTTACATTTTTCGTAGATTATGAAATTTCCTGTAAATTATTCATAAATCCTGGAAAAATAATGTCTATTACATCCTGTACTAACGTGACGCAAGGTCGGCCCATTCTGACGCCCCACTCCGTATGACCGGAAATAATGCTCCACGATAAACAACTTCTCCTCTGTTGTGAGAACCATAATTGCAGCACTAACCCCAACACTGAATATGCAATATTTTGAACTAGCATATAAAATAAATATTTGGTTGCTAGGGAAACATGGACAGCAGATGGGCGATAATTTCAGTGTTTCTTTTTCGCTCGCATACTGTTCGTTTTTGTTTCAATACATCTGGATAGAAGGCGTCAGGTGGCATTGACGAATACACTGAACATAAGTTGAACAGGGTTTTGAAAAAATGAAGAAGAAATCTTAAAAACAAATTATAGAAATAAGCAAAAATTGTTTCTTTATTTAATTAATTTATTTTTTTTACATCCCGGAACAAATATAACTCAATCCAGGACACAGGACACCATTAAAATCCTGAGCAATCCTTGGAAATCCAGGACGTCTGGCAACCCTGCCACCAACGCTTCACAATCACCCTTCTCTTTGTAAGATCCCAGTCACAGCTTGAAACAATAAAAAAATTACAGGAGATTCATCGGATTCCTGTAATAGCATGAAACGTTTATACTGTTCATGATTGTTCTTGTGAGCATGGTTGGGATTTGAAAATAAAAGTTTGATATTTCTTTTCATTTCTGCCTTAATATTCCCCTCATTTAAATTTAACAAGGCGGAGCCTTCTCGTTAACTACTACATAGAAATTTCCTCATTTCATGAGGCCTAGTCTCGAGACAACAATGCAATTGAGGACCGTTTTAACGAAACTCAACAAACGCCATTTTTTTTCGAATTGCGGATTTTGACGGATTCTGGTCAATTGTAATGAGAGGGAAATGATGCACTGCTCATAATATCACAAAACTCAATATTTTCCGTTGAAAAGAGTGCCTCAATGTAGAGAATTTTTACAAAACTCAACATCTCCAGTTCTTAAATTTTCACAAAACCCAACATATCCTCTAACTCAACATTTCACACTTCTATCCTGTTTCACAAGCGACAGTATTTTACAACAATATAATACATTTGCATTTTGACAACAGTGACACATTTCGGAGCTCAAATATTATACAATATTTTGTTGCTTGCTGCATTAATTCAGTATAAATCTGGCCGCTGTTTTAAGTGCATGTATTTTGTGAATACTGATGAAAATTGGATAAGAACCCTGAGTATTCTAAATCCGTTCAAGCTACTGAAAGGGGCAGGAAGAGTAGAAGCAGAGTACATTAAACTAAGGGTAAGAAATATACAGTTGCGCCTAAAAATAACGGCATACATCCAAACTAGACTGTAATCATTGAGAACAGGGAAAAAAGAAAACGTGCTGCAGGTTCTTTCTGGTTAACTGATCTAATTAATTTTCGAGACAATTTATACAGAGATAGCACAAAAGTTGAACAGGATAATTATTTGCTAAGACATATGAAAGTTGATCTACCTAAACGGCATAGAAGGACTTCAAAAAGTTAGAAAGATTTGTGTCTGTTTTATATTTCGTAAGAGGTGAAAATGGAGACGATTTCCTAGTAGGCCTATGTGCTGCTACGTTTAGAAAAGTGACAGGTATGTTATTACGACATTGAAGGATTATATAGGTAATTTAGGAAAAAAAAATGTTTACTCACAGAAAAATCCTGAAATTTAACTCTTAGATATTGTTTTCAGATTCTTGTGAGTCTCAGAATAAAAATTGCATAATGATTGCTATGCTTGTTGGTTGTCTGGAAAGCTCTGAAGTTTTTAAAGAAATTAAACATTTCTTTCCTATCCGTGACCATAGCTATATGCCTCCGGACCATGTGTTTCAATTGATAGAGAAAGAACTGAGGACACATGAACACATCATATTGCCATCATATTATTGTGAAATTATGACAATGTTTGGGGACGTAAAAGTTTTGGGCAAAGACTGGCATACTTATGATTTAAAATCGATGACAAAAAATATTGTAAAAGTCAATTTACCATTTAAAATATCTGAGATGAGAGTACTTACGTACCAAGAACTTGTAAGAATCATGTAAAGTGTTATGTACAAAACATATTTTTCTGCACCAATAGAAGTTCAAGTGTTTAAACCAAGAAAGACAAGTGCTTCTGTAATGTCTAAAGCATCTGACCTTTCACTGGTGAACCATGTCAGTAAAAACAAAGCTAATGATATGAGGAAGTTAATGATTTACTTCCATAATGGTATTTCGGAGAGGGGAAGCAAGGTATTTTATGGTTAAGTTTTAAAGGGATGTGCCAAAGATTCTGACAATAGAATGGATTATGATGAACCATTGCATTGAGATTATTGTGCACGATTTTGATATTCAGTGATCTGTGTAATGTATTGCACAAATAGAAATAGTTAATTCGTGCAAATAAAGAGTTCTTGTAACTCAATAACAAATTTTGGAAAAAAAAAAAAAAAAAAAACAAAAAAAAAAAAAGCTTGAAATTAGGTTTCTGTGTGTTCAATTAGCAGTTTTTAATTCAGTAGTACTTCAGCACTGTTTTAAAATACATATTAATGATTTTGATGAGGATTTTACAGCTGCGAATGAAAAATAATTTGACATTTTAAGGTATGTGCATTTAAAAAAAGTGGATATGTTGAGTTTTGTAAAATTCTTAACTTTTCTCATATTTTTTTTCCAATAAAATAAGATAACAATAATAGTTGCACTTCATATCAATTAATGCATCTCTGAAAGAGGAACAGTGTCCAATTTTTTCAGAATTATAGCATCAAAGGTCTGAAAATAAACTAAAAAAAAAAACGTTTTCTGTAAAATTTTTAGTGGCGTTTGTTGAGTTTTGTGAAAACGGTCCTCAATTGATAGTCGAAACGATTAACACATCAATATGACGCCAATGAGCTTGAAATTATTGTAATGAATAATAATATGTCATTACAGAAGCTTGAATTTATTTGGAAATTAATACCACAGTTAAATACTTTGGAATTAGACCATGTTAAATTACTTATTTCTGTGCTTATACGTCTTGAATTTATTAATCACCCCGATTCGTATACTATAATAATTTTAGATTAAATTAAAATTAAGTTTGAGGTTTCGTTAGGCTTTTACACGGTAAAAGACGTTTCACGTGAATCTTTTTCAAGGCCATCTGATGGCTAAATCACAGATCTACAGCAATTGTTTTTGACACGGCCCCCTTATATAGAGATATAATTCAGTGAAATAGAGAGATTCAAAATACTTTATTCATGCATTAATTGAAGAGTGTGATTCCGAAACTCGCTCAATCCATTTGGCCATTTTTATGATGTGTGTATATATGATTTATTTAGACTTTTATCATATTTCAAGCATGTTTTCTTCAAAACAATGCCAATCCTTGTCCAACGCCTTGTGTTATTGTGCACGTCACTTGAAAACTCGCTCAGTCCGTAGGCTGGTGGATAAAAACAGTCTAGTCCTTTCATAAAAATGGACTTACCACATTTTGCGACCACTTTCTTCAATTAATACGGATGGCTAGGTGGTTTCTTTCAGAAAATGCTGCAATTCACAGAACTTCTTAAAGTATAAAAAACAAATGAGGTTGGTTGCGCTAACATAGTAAGCATAAATTGCCCATTCTATTTGATCAGTGTTGTAGTAGAAACATAACCTAAACAAATGCTGTTCAGCTAACGAATGCGTTGCGGGTGGTATAAGGGGCAATACCATTTTTTCTGCAGTTTTTCTTGAGTAATAACACAGAAAAACGATTCGCGTTAAAATAGATTGACTAGTATTGGGAATAAAAGATGGAGAGGAACGATGACTGCGAGGGAGAAGAAATATTAGGAAGTAGAGTGGAATATTTCCGAGCTGTGAGACGACGGACGGCTGACCTTTAAAATGGAGAACTGGGGCCAATGTTGGCGTGCTGAATGAAATGTGAGATGGTCAGTTGTCTGGCATCCGACCCAACGTGGGGTTGCACTGCTTAATTATCTCGGAGGAGAGCTGCCCAATGCAGACCAAACGCACGCGCAGTTGCATTTAATGAAGCGTTTAAGCAAAGGAAGTTGCATGCCCAGCAATTGGCGACAGTGGAACAATGTTGGAATCGTAACAAACCCTATTAATTCCTGTTCCATAGCAACGTTGATCACCATAATGTAGTGTTGCAGAAAGTAAAGCTGCGGTAGATTACCATAGAATACTAAATTTCAGTGACAATACGGCAGCTTTCCTAGCAGCATTCGTAGAATACACCAAAGTCCTGCTAGTTGCATATACAACAGGCGATGTTATCTATTAACAGTCTTACTAATAAACAGTGTATAGTTTTTATACGACACTTATGCAGAGTTGAGACAGAAAACGTTACTAATAAACTGTGAATAAGCTATGGCCGTATAAACAGGCTGTAACTATACAATGGGAATTGCTTTGCATTAGCTATATACACGAAACCCCTTGTTTAAGCGTTGTATATAGCGAAAAAATGGCCGCCCCTCTAACAGCTGTTCGTATCGACTGTCATTTTATGATGATGGTTACCTTGTAACCACAGAAGAACAAACCAAAGATCATAGAATTATTAGAATAATATTGCTGTAGCTTGTACTCTTTGACCAAAATGTAGTGTGGTAATCGATTAGAGCCAGTTGTACTGTCGATATTTAACACGCCACACTAGAGCGCTCTACCGGATGCAATAGAGAACCTCAGATATTCTATTACCTTTCGTAACGAAGTAATGACGAAACTATGACGTAGCAGTGTAACAGTTATGCCGTTGTATACGACGTATGTAGTGATTATTAGTAAGGAATTTACACACGACTTATAAACGAGCTACTCATTGTATAAGTATAAGACAGTTAAACGTCTGTATATAGGGTTTTTATTAGTAAGACCGTAATGCTATTAAAATGACGATATAACAAGCAGATTCTATAACGTACTGTTTCCTTGACTAGCAGTCGGCATTCCTGATTACAGATCCCGAGATCTCGGGTTCGATTCTCGTTCTGAACATGGAAATTTGTCCTTAAAGAGGCTGTTTTATAATAACCTCGAAGACTTTTCTGAGAATACGATGTTTCTGGAATTCGTAAAGTTCCAGAAGTTACCCGAGTGATTGTATATTACGAGTTTCTGTAAGAAAAAAATACATTAGTGTTCCCTTATTAGAAATAGATTTAATTAGAGATAAGATATTAACATTAAAGAGAGCTTCCGGCGTGGCTCAGTCGGTTAAGACGCTTGCCTGCCGGTCTGAAGTTGCGCTCGGGCGCGGGTTCGATCCCCGCTTGGGTTGATTACTTGGTTGGGCTTTTTTTCGAGGTTTTCCCCAGTCGTAAGGTGAATGGCAGGTAATCTGTGGAAAATCCTCGGCCTCATCTCGCCAAATACTATCTCGTTATCACCAATCTCATCGACGCTAAATAATCTCGTAGTTGATACAGCGTCGTTAAATAACCAACTAAAAAAACATTAAAGATTTAAATAAAATTTATAGAAATTATGCCTTGGGTTGTTAGAAAAGTATTGGACGATGTGTCTTTCCTTGTTAGAGTGGGTGTGATCTTCATATTAACTTTATATTAATCTGAATTTAGCTATATGTAATTGATTTATTTACATTTTTAAGTAATCACTTGTGTTTGTGCAGGATTACTTCAACTTTATTTTGTATGCCTATGTCATTCTTACCTCTGAGGTTGTGGCTGATATGTATAGATGTGGAATTAAAATTTGGAGCGAGTCTTCATGGGAGTCCACCTTTATGTAGGCAAGCATTTCGCACGACTGTCCACAAGTAGCATATATACAGGGGCTCTTGTTTACTGCACATGCGCAGTGTGTAAGCGAAATTTATACAATAAAGACTCATTAACAGTGAAAATTAAACATAACGTAAGCGTTAACTTAAAAATATAAACGTTACGGTAAAATCAAGACCATTCACGTTGGGAACATAAACATAACCGCAAAGATACTTGGTAACCATGGAAACATAACAACGACGCCATTTCCTCATATTCTGTCATATACTTCAGCGCTCCACGATTGTGTTCTGTTTGCAAATCATGTTAACGTCTGACTGCAATGTTAATGTCAGTGTTTATGTGAATCATTGTGAATGATCTCATTTGGTAACTGGGCGCAAACTTCTGTGTTTATGTTACGGCTATGCTTAATTTTCATTGTGAATGAGTCTTTAGGGAACTACAAATTTTATTTTCGTATCTGCACATCTATTATCAGACAGTACATCTCACTTGACGATATGTGCTAGGGGAAGAACAATGCTGTTTGTTAACATCTAAAGTTTGATTAATATAATATGTTACTAGTCAGCGATGTATGCAATGGAGGGGGAAAGGAACTGGGCACCCTACCCCATTATCTCCTGGCCTAGTTGCCTCATAAGTGATGCCTTCTTGGTAGGCCTGTAACTTGAGATTCAGACCGTCTTTGGACAATTGACTAAACAACGAAAGTAGCTTCAGCGTGCGAAACGTCATGAATATCTGTTACTGAAGTACTTTCATCGGTGGGGAAAAGTCAAAACTGAATCAGTCCTCACGAACAGACAGAGGTGGATGAAGGTACGCAGGAAGTGGCTGAGAATTTGCTGAGTTGCTGTGAGAGCGGACGTTGTTTGAAGCGTGAAAATCGCTGATAGCTGCTCTGTCACCACCAGCGTGGAAGAAATCCAGCAGAACGGGGGAATGCAACGAAATTTGAGTGTCGTGGCAAGAAACATGATCGCCAGTGGAATTAGTTCAAGTCCACTCCAGCGGAAACGACGAACACTTCTGACGCACTACCCTTTGGCCACAGGATACGTCCGCAAACTCATCTTGTGGAGATTACTCATAGATGAATGAGAGATGACGTCTTTTAATATATTACGATTTTTGGAATAATTAAAAATAGGAAGAAAATCAAATATAAAATGGTCCTTTGTCACATCTTACTCAAAATTAATAACTTTGTTATTTTTTACTTATTTAACGACGCTGTATCAACTACTGGGTTAATTAGCGCCGATGGATTTGGTGATAGCGAGATGGTATTTAGCGAGATGAGGCCGAGGATTCGCCGTAGATTACCTGACATTCACCTTACGGTTGGGAAAACCTCGGAAAAAACCCAACCAGGTAATCGGCCCAAGCGGGAATCGAATCCACGCCCGAGCTCAACTCCGGATCGGCAGACAAACGCGCTACCGCCTGAGCTACGCCGATGACTATAGTCCCGTCGCTCTAATTTCCGGCAGCCAATCGCGTTGCAGGTCGGCTACATTTAAATGTGTGCGTCTTGTGATTCGCTGATTCATTTCTTAAGGCTCGATAAATAATATAATCGCCCGCCATTTTAGCTCTTTCGTTGGCGTTCGCAGAAAGCACACGAAGACGTTATTTGCCGCTCAATTATTTGCTGAATTACATTGCGTTTGATTTATTATCATAGGAGCTACGACATGATAATGTTTAACGGTGTGGCAAATAGATTCCTCGTAGGGTAGTTCGGCAACGTAAGAACAAAAATGGCGAACGATTCTACCTACCTAGACTTTATAGAGCCTTCACTTTCTAAGACGTAAGCAAAGAGGCGGAGTCACGCCGGAAATAACAGCGTCAGGACTACTGTTTACAGGGTGGAAGGGGACTGATGCACCAAAATTTGAAAGGTGTTTCTGTCTAGGTACATGTTAAACGTAACAAAACTTTTATTACACGTTTCCTTCGATGAAGCACCGTTAAGCGGGGAGAAAATAGTTCTTCCCAATGCAAATCTGGCTTTCAGGTACAGCTCCCTGTGAAGCAAATTTGAATAATTTCAAGGGAAAAATTGTGTGCCCCGTTTTTTTTTTACAAAATATCCCATGTTTTAGTGAGGTATTTTTCAAATGTACCTGTTTTCAAATAAAATGAGAACCCTAATATAGAGTGTTAGTTGGGAAACCTGAGGGGAAAAAGACCGTTTGGGTAGGCCGAGACGTAGATGGGAGGATAATATTAAAATGGATTTGAGGGAGGTGGGATATGATGATAGAGACTGGATTAATCTTGCACAGGATAGGGACCGATGGCGGGCTTATGTGAGGGCGGCAATGAACCTCCGGGTTCTCTAAAAGCCATTTGTAAGTAAGGTGATCATGGCGTTAAGTTCTCGTGAAGAATCTTCAGTCGATATTTGCACGTACTCTGGAAGCTTGGCCTTCTCTATTAATAAAAATGTGTTCAGGTATCACCACAGTCTAGTATATACAGTCGCGAAGCTCAATACGTAGTAAATATGCAAACATTAGATAGTTGCTTACCACTAGGATCGCTAATATCGCCTCATTACAGGCAATGCAAAATAGAACCGTCACAGTCTATTGTTTCTAGCATCCTCAAAACTCAAGCTTCGTGACTGTATCACCACAGTCTACTATATACAGTCGCGAAGCTCAATATGTAGTAAAAATGCAAACATGGGTAGTTGCCCACCACTAGGATCGCCACGATCGCCTCATCATCGCAGATCTCTCTCCTAGCAGACAACAAAATATGTTACACTTTCGTTGTCGTGTTCTTTTTGAAAAATTAACACCTTCCTTCCATTATTGAAATATTAAATGCATGAAGTTAATTTAGTATTTTAATGAAGTATATTAAATTCCACCATAAACTCGAAGATACTTGCAAGAAATAAGTAATATAATTTTTGTTTGTGCAAAACGAACTGAAATTTACTATAATATCTTCACTCATTCTAGATTATAACGATAATTAACTATGAAACCAATAAATATTAATTTGCATTTCCCTTTACAACAATAATAATGGAAATATGAATAAATGGAGTAACTTAAGCGTACCGGTACTTGTAGTGTATGCTTACGTAGTTAACAAAGTGGGATGAGGTTAAGCACACCAGAATTGGAAATAAAATGTGATCAATAAATTTTATTGTAACACTTTTTTTTACGTCTCTAGTAAAGCAACGAATAAAAATAACAAAATTAACAGCTATAATTAAAAACACATCCTTTGAAAAAAATAGGCCTAAACAATAATAATCCCACCAGAATTGAAAATAAAACGTGATCAATAAATTTCATTAAAACAAACTTAATTTTTCTACGTCTTTAGTAAAATAACACATAAAAATAATAAGAAAAGTAATAGCTACAATTAAAAATATATCCTCTGAAAAAAAAAGTAGACCTAACCTTTATTTCTCTGGAAATTTAGCAGCCTAAGTGACAGAACTTTAACCGGTATGTAATGTCCTTTCGGTTAGACTGAAACATTTCATTGTGAAATTTAAGGATATAATGTATTCTAACAGTCACAAAGAACTTCAAAATTAAGAGTTTTGTTTCTGCACACCATTCCTGTGGAAACCCAGGAACCTTTCTGAATCTTTTGGAAATCGGACGAAGGATAACTCTGGTCTCTTTCTCTTACTGTTGCTACAATTTATAGCACTACAAACGTCTCCTCCTTGTCCCATATTATTATTCCAATTATTGTATTTTAGCCATTAACATTTTCATTACAACCAATAACGAACATTTCACAAGCATCAATGTGAAATACGCAACGAGCTAGCTCTCGATAGAAATACGACACAGTCCAAAGTCGACCATGGACAGTCTATTGTTTCTAGTTGCTAACCGCTTGGAGCGCTTTATCACGAGATTTGCAAAAAAAAAAACACCTCAAGCTTCGCGACTATATAGTAGACTGTGGTATCACTATGAGCTGCGGGAAATTACCTCCAGTTTAGAGACGATTTGCTTCTCTTCCCTGTAAAATAATGTTAATGTATATCGAGTTTTGCGTGGGCAAGCACGTGGTGTTCGTTACCGATGCATGCGCTATGGGCTGCAACCCACGCTACGCTGTCCTGGCCAGACACAATCATACCGGGCCGTACGAGGAAAGTCAGCTAGAGTGACTCATGGCTCAATCGATAAGAGTGATAACAGCCGTGACGACATTCTACTCTAATTTGAAGGAAACACATAGACCTATAAGCGTGGTATCTGTAGTGCGAACTTCTCGTAGAGACAATAACTGTACCAGGAACACAATACCTCACGCAGATAATAATACTAGTAACAGACTACAGTCCCTAATCGCGATTATCGACTTAATTGCGATTATTGTTGTAGTGTATACACATCTGCAGTGTTGCCAACTGAAGTGTACGGAAAGTCGTCAAATAGTAGTTCCAAAGTCGCTAGATTCCTTATTTTCAATAAAGAAATATTTATTTCTTTCTCTACTGGGTGCTGAAAAAGTCGCTAAATCCCTGTTTGAGCAATAGAAAAGTTAAAGAATTTGTCGCCGAAAAAGTTTTGAATGTCACCAGATTTAAAGACAATCGCTAAATTGGCAACACTATACATGATTATCCTCTCGGATACAATCTTGTTTCCAGAACTAGATAATCGTACTGAAGCAAGGCCCAGTGGACGAAGATTAGATTTGAGTAATCTTTGGTTTTCGGTTTGTATCTAATACGCCATGACCGTGCTTTTAGAATTATGAAATAATAAAATAAATCTTGTTTTCGAACGACCTTGGTATTTGTTGTTATGTTGGCTGCCGCTGTGAAATTTTGTATTGTATGACAGAAAAAAGAAAACGGAGTAGATGTCTAGAAAATGGCATTTGGTTGCTATTAGAAGTGAGGGAGAAAATTTAATGTAGATTTGAGAAGAATAAAAAGAAATCCATGAACGAATGGCGGACGAATTATTCATTTATATGTATATATATAAGGTAACAGAAGACAGCTGAAAAATTTATTGCAATAAATCTTCGATTAATTAATTCCATTTGCAATTGATAGTCTAAACGATTCACACATCAATATTGACATATTGATTTATTGATATAGTTCACAAGTACAAAACTTAATAATATAACAAAAGATCTATAAACAAATGTAGTTCTACATACTAAATATACAATTTCCTAGACTCATTATTTTATTGCAAATCTCAATAATCTATTGGTTCAAACTTGCACTTACGTCTGGTTCACACATCAATATGTCAATGAGTTGTTTGAAATTGTAATGAATAATATGTCATTACAGAGAATTGGATTCATTTGGAAATTAATACCACAGTTAACTCAAGTACTTGAGAATTAAGATTGTTAAACTAATTATTATTTCTTTCTTTATACTCCACATATTTAATCATTCATTTGTCAGCGAATAAAATAAGCTCCTTATGTCACATTCATTTGTTTCCCCTTTGTTTTATCACGGCTGGCTGGATTCGAAACTACTTAGTTTTAAGCATTTCAAGCTCACAGATGTTTCGCGCTAAAAATCTTTTGATTGTTGCGATCGGTGTCTCTTGTGATCTATACTAATAATAAATCTGTAGCCGAAATATTTCTGGTAATTTTCGATTTTCCAAAAATAATTGGCCCTAACATATATAATTAACCGCCCCGAAACCGAAAATAGCTTTTTTTGAAATTTTTGTTTGTCTGTCTGTCTGCCTGTCTGTCTGGATGTTTGTTACCTTTTCACGTGATAATGGCTGAACCGATTTATATGAAAATTGGAATATAAATTAAGTTCGTTGTAACTTAGATGTTAGGCTATATGGCATTCAAAATATTTTATTTAAAAGGTGGGTTATAAGGGGGCCTGAATTAAATCGAAATATCTCCCTTATTATTAATTTTCATGAAAAATATTACATAACAAAAGTTTCTTTAAAAATAATTTCCGATAAGTTTTATTCCACGCAAAACTTTGATAGGACTGATATTTAATGAGATAAATGAGTTTCAAAATTACAATAACAACGCCATCTAAGGCGGTGTAATGAAATAAAAAACAAATGACTTTGTCTATAAGGGGCCTTGGACAACAACAATCGAAAGCTATGAAACATAGCCTACAGAAAATGTTTCTGTGTTTGTATGAAGTAATATCGTAAGCTAAATTAACCGATTTGTATAATTAATTATTAATTCACCATTGGAAAGTGTAGTTTCTCTAGATGGACATAATTCTACGATGTTATTACAGTAACTTCTGAGTGAATCGAGGACAGGTAAGATTAAAATAGCTTCTTATGCACAGAAAACTTGATAGGCATTCGTTTCCTGTATTTCCTAAAATAATTTTTATGACAAATGAGTGGTCTCTGGATCAAAATGATCGCATTTTAATTTTTTTAATACAATTTAAGTAACATAATAAACGATTTATCCTTCTATCAAACACGAATGTTCCCTGGATCAAACGTCCTATTTTAATTATGTAATTACTTTATATTTATTTCTAACGGGTGCAGCGGAGCGCACGGGTACGGCTAGTATATAATAATTTGGATGCAATTTAAATTAAGTAACATATTAAACGATTTATCCTTCTATCAAACACGAATGTTCCCTGGATCAGATGTCCTATTTTAAGTATGTAATTACTTTATATTTATTTCTAACGGGTGCAGCGGAGCGCACGGGTACGGCTAGTTAATTAATAAGCTAAAGGATTGAATAGATAAGTAGGTCTAATAAAGATGCAGTAAATATATATATACATGGGCCCTAATTCAAAACACTTAACCGGACAGTTAGAATTTTATAGGTTTTAGGTTCTGGAATAAGACTTTTTAGGTACAAAAAATTAAGCTTTGTAGATGTTATTAAATTTCTGTAATATGTCTATCAGAACTTGAAACATAAGAAATTTGAAGTTTTAGGAATAGAGTAGATTCGAACACAGAAATGTTGGTCTTAATTATTACGAAGCAGGAGAGAGACGAAGTCGGTAGAATTTCAATTCTGTTTACACCTCCATAGGATACATGTAACACGTAGTTTATCGTCAACCTCAATCCAGTGTTATCGACGTGGCGAGTTGTACACGCCCCCACTTTCATCGATAAATAAAACAGAGAAAGAGAATATGCCCTTGTTTCTCTCATAGCAGTTTTGTACATCAAGGTTTGAACAATAAGGCATCAATTTTTACAGTGAATAAAATCAGAACTTATCATCCTCGTTTTACCTTAGAGAAAAAGCTAGTGATGAGGTAGTTTCGGTGATTTCAGAAGTGAAAATGGTTGAATTTGTAAGGATTTTTTTTTTTTTTTTTTTGGAGATGAATTTGAGAAGTTAAGGATCTTATAAAGAAATATGTGAAGAAAAGTAAATTGTTTGGAAATGTAATGTGAAGAATGCAAAACTTGTATTAATTCAGTAAACACTGAAAAATAGTGAAGAACAACAAATAACAATGAAATAAACACAGTTTCCATAATGTTACTTCGTTTCTACGATCGCCATTACGCTAGCCAGTACTGACAACATCACTAAACAAAAGTCACCAGATTTTGAAAATCCTGTACATATTCGTATAATATGCAAGGCATTACAAAAACCTAACCTAACGTGAGTGTACACTAGCGTGAAAGTTTCGTAATGTCACCGAAGTTATGTTGGTGTGACTGGTAAGACCGTTGAAGGTGCATAAGCGAAGTAGGAAGGGATCTACCTCAGCGCTAGTTTAACCGAGACAAATTTTATGACTACCGTTCGTTTTAGTTCTTAATCTTATCTTCTCTGTAGTTATGGAATACTCGTTGTTACGGCTCGCCCCCCCCCTTCAGGTTATTTGCCAGTTTACAGATTTAAACCTCGTTAATTTTATTTACTAACGTACTATTGCCAGTGGCGGCTGGTTGACTGAGGCAAGTGAGGCCGGGCCTCAGTCACTTGGCTTAACTGAAATCAAATTTTGTGTTTTCATATAATGTATTAGTTATTTGAAAGAAAGCATATATCGCTGTAGAAGCATTTGAAAATTTTGATGTATATAGACCTGTTTTTCAGTAAAATTTGTTCCTGAGGCCGGGATCGCTCGTGCCGGGTCTGGCTTGTGATGTATATAGACCTGTTTTGCAGTAAAATTTGTACCTGAGGCCAGAATCGTTCGTGCCGGGTCTCGCTTAATGCATTTCATGTCCTTTCGCGGGCTTTGAGTTTGCGCTTAAAACGTTGTAGCTGAGGCACAATTCGTCTGGCCTGGTCAGATTTCACTCGTCCCATCCATGGGCCGGCCTCAAGGGTAGAGTGGGGTGGGAATAGCAGTGGTGACTTGTCTTCCTAACTAGGCCATAAATAACAAAATTCCAGCTCTTTGGCAGGCAGCCCACTCGATTCTCTCCCCTTATGTCTCAGTTTATGACATATAAGCGAGGGTGTAGTATAGTAGTGAATGTGGGCCAATGTTGTTATGTATTTCGGGAAAATATAAACAGAAACAAATGAGAGAAGTAATGCTGGTGCAGTTAATTCATTGTTAGAGTGTCCTTTTTGAGAAGAAATAATGCTGAAAGAAAGGAAGTTTTAAATAAAGAGAGAGACTACCGAGATACCTACGACATCGCTGATAATTTTTCTCACACATAATCTTAAAACGCGAGTTACTATTGCATCCTGGTATGGGTAACATAAATGGTTATGTGGTAATGTGATGCAAAATAAACTTCTCTTGGCCTTGTTTGTTGCTGTCAAAGAAAAAAAATAAAAAGAAAAGAAAGAAAGGGGAATTTCAACACATAATTTGGGTCGCTTCATCACACTGAAACAATCACTGAAGCTCAAAGCATAACAGCTTATTTGGTGAGTGAAATTATTATTTTTCATTGATAATAATAAGAATAGACTAATAAGAATAATAATACAGTAATAATGATAATAATATAATAACAATAATAATTAATATCATAAACAAACATTTCCTATCGGAGGCAATTAAACTAGTTGCATCTGGCCTCACCGAGGATTTCGATCACCGGCCGCTACTGACTGTTGCAGTAATTATTTGTCGAAGTTCAGTTTATTTATAATTAAGGCTATAAATTGATATCTACACGAGGCTTGTTTTGATATAGGCCTACAGCATCAGATATTGCAGCAGTGTTTTATTTTTAGTGTAATTTGACTTGATTCGTTTTTTAATGTGTTGCCTATACCGTGTGTTTTTCTGAGTATACATACTAGGTTCAAAAAGTTCCCGGAATTTGCTAGCATCATAGAAACAACGTACCTTAAACACTATTCTACAGCATTTCCTTCAAAATAGTTGCCTTCCGCAACAACACACTTTTGCCAACGCGTGTAGAGTTCCTGGAAGCAGGCCTGGAAGCCATTTTGTGAAACCCGTCTTAGTGCTCTCGTCGCGTTTGCGATAACCTCTTCAGCATTGAATCTCCGTCCTTTCAGATGACTTTTCAGACGGGGAAACAGAAAGTAATCAGGTGGTGAGAGATCAGGAGAGTATGGTGGGTGATCCAAAGCAGTTATGTTGTGCCTGGCAAGAAAATTCTTTACAATAATTGCGCGATGAGCAGGTGCATTGTCATGCATAAGGAACCAGTTGTTTTCTACCCACTTTTCTGGACGTTTCCTTCTCACTGCGTCCCAGAGGCGACGGAGGGTTTCTACGTACAATTCTTTCGTTACAGTACGACCTTCTGGAATGAACTCATGGTGCATGAGACCCTGAGAGTCGAAGAAAACTTCCAACATAACATTGCTTTAAGTGTGCTTAAATGCGACAGGCTCATGTTAGTAGATTTACTGGCATGAAAAAGAACTCCTGCGGGACAAAATTCCGGCACATCCGGCGATGCTGATATAACCTCTGCAGTTGCGAGCGTCGTTAAATAAAACATAACATTTAAAATAACTTTGCCTTTGGAAGTGTCCCTAGGAAATTTTTGCTTCCGAGGAGATGTTTTCGATTTCCACTCAGATGACTGTCGTTTAGGGACTGGGTCGTACAAGTAGCACCAGTTTCATTTTGTTTAAGAAATCACCATCTTCATCAGCCATACTGATCATGTCCCCAGCAAAACACAGAACTTGATGTTTGTACTTTGCTCTGTGGACATAATTACAAAATGCGACGAACAAACGAAACACTATGATAAACAATTGCCTACAACTCAAAACCAATAATTGCCATTATCAACAAACTTTAAGGAAATGACATCATGAATGTTACCAACAAAAGAAATGTATAATATCCCTTGTTATATATTAATACGAAAAATGGTAGTAAAATTCCGGGAACTTTTTGAACCTAGTAGTAGGATAGAGGGATTTAACATTGCCATAAGAAACTTAACGTATAAAAACAATGAACAAATAACTTAATCAGTGAGTCATGTTTAGAAATTAGCAGGCTTTGACAATTTGTGAAACAAGAGAACATTAGACATTGTCTTAGCAACCATAAATGATGTGTTTACCTATAAAAGTCGGAGACTATCTGCATACACATAATTTTATTATAATTTTTGTTGCAGTTTTCTTTAACAGTTGTTTTATTTTGTGGTTTCAGCAGCCTACCTGGAGACTGTGGGGAGAGGAGAGGGTGGACGGAGCGGTCTATACTGTGTACCTCAAGAAGGTTCGATACCACCGCCCTACCAAGAGCGTGTCGTCGGTGAGTGCCTGCCTTCACTACTAAATTCCTTTGCATGACTTCCTGCGAAAATGTGATCTACGTCGTACACTTACAGCCATAGATCTCTACCCTGAATGGGAGGATACTAGGCAAAATTACTTAAACGTCGCTCTCCACTTCTTAGAATCTGTTCCTTCTATAATAAACTGAGCAATATTGACATCTTTCAGGATAGAACCACACTCTTGAGAGAAATAAATACCGGTAGCGTTCAAAACACTCCACAAGAATTATTCTAATAAATAGGTCTTAACTGGTTTGCATATTGTATTTTTGGTCTTCTTTCTTAAATTATTTCATATCAATTATTATTACTAACTCACTCCTAATTCTGACTTAACGTAGGTCTAGTCCCTCATCAGTTATTGTATTATTGTTACTAATCTGTGACTAGTTATTTGCATTTCATCACTAATATAATCTAAGTTTTCTTCATACTGTAAATACTTTTGTTTTTGTTTACCGAGATTTACATATAATATTTGCTTGATATCTTTTGTTGAGTAATATTGGATTGTAACTGTTTAAGTTTAAATACCATTATTATACAGAGTGATTTATATAGAACGAACACATTTCTTTCATTAATTGTTTCAAACCGAATTGTGCTAGCGACAACTTATTATACCTAAAATGTAGAGGAATTTTGGGAGATTATTTACCTCTATAGCAAATGTTGAAAATGTCCTCCATCCTGCATAAGGCACAACTCAACACGTCGTTCCATGTTACTGGCCACTCGTTGGAGGATTCTGTTGTCAATAGCTTGAATCTCCTGTGTGATGTTGTGCTTCAGATCGTCCAATGTCTGTCTCTCTGACACATTGAGTAGGTGTACCCTGTCTCCTGCGACAAACGTCTTAATGATTTTTTGGGTGACTGCTCCAGTCGTGCTCTTACGTCAACAACCGTGGGAAGCCTAGATGAACGATGCTTGCCCTTTTCACTCACCAGAGATCCAGTTATTTCCAATTTGTTTACCAGTCCCAGTATTGTGTTTCTTTTGGGAGGATTGCGAACACCAAATTCTCTCTGGTATGCCCTTTGAGTAGCTGTAATTGAATTCGTAATCCAGTATTGCTTCACAAGGAAGAGTCGTTGATTTAATGTGTACTGCACTTTAACGTTGACACAAAATGTCGAAAACAGCTGCCAACAATAGGAATAAAACATAAACATCTGCGCATCTAGTGCTGCCAACAATAGGAATAAAACATAAACATCTGCGCATCTAGTGCTGCCAACAATAGGAATAAAACATAAACATCTGCGCATCTAGTGACAAGGAATCGAAACTCCAGAACATTCTGCTTAATTTGGTGCTAAAATTGGATCACTGAATGAATTTCCAACGGATTAATTAAAGAAAGAAATGTGTCAGTTCTATATAAATAATTCTGTATGTATTACTACTGTTATTTTCATTTTATCTACTCTGTAATTACATTGTTGAGTGGATTAAATAAATAAATAAATAAATAAATAAATAAATAAATAAATAAATAAATAAACAACTTCAGACATCAGACGATAAACATAGATCTGTGTTAGAAGGGGAGAAATCTAAATTTTCCTGCTAGGAAAGAAACCTGAATACGCTGGATTTGTAGATACGAAAGCTGTAATCTTTTGTAATTTGAAAAATCCGTTGCGCGACAGCCCATGAAGGGCCAAAACCGATCAGCCTTATGCTATCCTCACGTCCACATGCCTTAGAAGAGGTGAACGATCATCCAACCGAAGTTATGTGGTGAGCACGATCCCCCAACCGTTATACATAGCTGGTTTTCATAACGTGATTTCGCTAAGTTTACCTATCGTAGCTAGCTTCATAAATTCATTAAGATGCTGGGTGGGCACTGGTCCCACACTGGCCGAAATATTAAGAGGAAGTTCCTTCCCTGTGACGATTCGAACCAGCGCGCATTCCGTAACACGAGTTCAGACATAATGCCTTACACGACGTGGGACCATTTGTAATTATATATATATATATATATATATATATATATATATATATAGTTGATTCATACCTTTAATCGTTTGTTATATTATGCCTACACCTGGATATGTTAGAAATAGCCTGAATGTAGTTGTGGTTTGTGAAAATAAAATTGCGGTGAAGTTAATGTAAATATACAAGGTCCTTACAAAAACGCACTCTATTTTTAATTCAAATACCGTTCTATACATTGCACCTACAGTGTGTTTAACAATTCACAATACAAACCGAGATAATTTGAGAGGCCAAATGAAACATTTTTTATCGAAACAACATGAGGTCGGCGACGCATTGCTATCCCTCCTCGCGACGGCCAATTTGTCGCGATTTTGGTGTCATGTGACGTCATAGACATAGGCATTTTTTTCATATCAATATTTTCAATATATGCTCCTCCTGCATTTGAAACCCTTCGCAAAAGTCTTCTCAAGCTATTATTCGAGCTAAAGTTTCTGCGAAGATGCCCTCCACTGCATGTATGTTAATGTTTTGACGTCAATACAGCTTGTTAGGAGTATAATTGGTGAGAAAAATGTAATCTTTTAGCGTAACACTAAGTTCAAAGAGTATTTGCTAGAAGTTGCACATGCCGAAGTGTACGCGTGCTGCTATCTGTGGACAGTTGCGTGATGTACTTGCAAATGTATAAGCGTTATTTATACTTCATTTACAAAAGAAAACCTCAATCATGTCTTTAATAACAAAGTAAAATCAAATATAATAAATATCGATGTTATGTTAATAATTCCAGATATATTTTTGTGGACTGGTATAAAATAAAGTATAAAAAACAAGGAAAATAATAATTAAAATGAAGTTTTGTACTTGAAGTAAATAACCTCATAGATCAAGCCGAGATCTTTGATTCGTTAGCAATGCATGTTGTTGTGCAGGACTCTGACGACGAGATCTCCCACCTGGAGTGGGAAACTGTGCGCGTGCGGTTCGTGAAGGCGGGCACCCTCGAGAAGTTGGTGGAAAGTCTGGCAACCGACGATGGTGAGCTGGAGTCCACGTACATCAACGTGTTCCTCACCACGTACCGCACGTTCGCCACCGCCAAGCAAGTCCTGACGCTGCTCCTAGATAGGTGAGTGCAGCATACTACTCTTTTAGGGTAGGCAACTTACACATTTCTGTACTTCCTATCGAAAATGAACTGTATGCAATCACAACGTTTATCATCGTCAGTTAACGATATCGTTAGTGGTGCCAATACTGTGGTCTTCATTATCGTGGTTATTCTCGTTATTACAGTAGTCATCAGCATTATAGTCGTCACTGTCATAGTAGGAATTATCATTGTAATAGTCATCGTCATCGTCACTTGTAGTTGTCAGTAGTCATCGTCACGTATAGTTGTCATAGTAGTCATCGTCGTCATCGGCACTGTACTAAGCATTTCCGCCATCGCCACTATACTACTCATTCTCGTCATCGTAGTCATTGACACTATTGGAAGTCATTATAGCCTTCATCATTATAGCAATCTTCGTCGACATCACTCTAGCCTTCACTGTCACCGATACTAGCCATCGTCATCGTCACTGTAATATAGTCATCCTCGTTACTAGTAGTCATCCTAGTCATGGTCACTGCAGTAGTCATCTTAGACATCGTCACTGTAGTAGTCATCGTCACTAGTAGTCATCCTCGTCATTGTCACTGTAGTAGTAATCCTTGTCATCGTCACTGTAGTAGTCATCCTAGTCATCGTCACTAGTAATCCTTGTCATCGTTACTGTAGTAGTCATCCTCGTCATCGTCACTGTAGTAGTCATCCTCGTCATCGTCACTGTAGTAGTCATCCTCGTCATCGTCACTGTAGTAGTCATTCTAGTCATTGTCACTATAGTAATCCTTGTCATCGTGACTAGTAGTCATTTTAGTCATCGTCACTGTAGTAGTCATCCTCGTCATCGTCACTGTAGTAGTCATCCTCGTCATTGTCACTGTAGTAGTCATCCTCGTCATTGTCACTGTAGTAGTCATCCTAGTCATTGTCACTGTAGTAGTCATCCTCGTCATCGTGACTAGTAATCCTCGTCATCGTCACTAGTAGTCATCCTCGTCATCGTCACTGTAGTAGTCATCGTCACTGTAGTAGTCATTTTAGTCATCGTCACTGTAGTAGTCATCCTCATCATCGTTACTGTAGTAGTCATCCTCGTCATCGTTACTGTAGTAGTCATCCTATTCATCGTCACTGTAGTAGTCATCCTAATCATCGTCACTGTCATCCTAGTCATTGTCACTGTAGTAGTCATCCTCGTCACTGTAGTAGTCATCCTAGTCATTGTCACTGTAGTAGTCATCGTCACTGTAGTAGTCATCCTCGTCATTGTGACTGTAGTAATCCTTGTCATCGTCACTGTAGTAGTCATCCTCGTCATCGTGACTGTAGTAATCCTTGTCATCGTCACTGTAGTAGTCATCCTCGTCATCGTCACTGTAGTAATCCTAGTCATCGTCACTGTAGTAGTCATCCTCGTCACTGTAGTAGTCATCCTAGTCAAGTAGTCATCGTCACTGTCATCCTAGTCATCGTCACAGTAGTAGTTATCCTCGTCATCGTCACTGTAGTAGTCATCCTATTCATCGTTACTGTAGTAGTAATCCTAGTCATCGTCACTGTAGTCATCCTAGTCGTAACTAGTCATCCTAGTTATCGTCACTGTAGTAGTCATTTTAGTCATCGTCACTGTAGTCATCCTAGTCATCGTCACTGTAGTAGTCATCCTCATCGTCACCAGTCATCCTAGTCATCGTCACTGTAGTAGTCATCCTCACCGTCACCAGTCATCCTAGTCATCGTCACTGTAGTAGTCATTCTCGTTATCGTCACTAGTAGTCATTCTCGTCATTGTCACTAGTAGTCATCCTAGGCATCGTCACTGTAGTAGTCATTGTTCTCATGGTCACTGTTGTAGTCATCCTTGTCATAGTCACTAGTAGTCATCATCGTCATTGTCACTGTAATAGTCATTCTCGTCATCGTCACTGTAGTAGTCATTCTCGTCATCGTCACTGTAGTAGTCATTCTCGTCATCGTCACTAGTAGTCATTTTCGTCACTACTAGTCATTTTCGTCACTACTAGTCATCCTAGTCATCGTCACTGTAGTAGTCATTGTCATCGTCACTGTTGTAGTCATCCTCGCCATCGTCACTGTAGTAGTCATCCTCGTCATCGTCACTGAAGTAGTCATTTTTGTCATCACTGTAGTAGTCATTCTCGTCATCGTCGCTGTAGTAATCTTCGTCGCTAGTAGTAATCTTAGTCATCGTCACTAAAAAGTCATCCTATTCATTGTGGTAGTCGTCGTCATTGTATAGTCATCGTCATAGTCTTGTACGTAGTCATCGTCAATCATCGCATTCGTTATCTAGATTTTATATGGGACATGTAGCCTGTTGCCGTTCTATAGGCCGAATGTAATCGCTTCAGATGTGGATCTTTTAATGGTCCGTGTTGTAAGACTTAACAAGATGTTTTGTCCGTCTGAAGTCAGGTGTTCTATCGATGTGGTTTTCCCAGATATTGTTGTATATGCAATGAGGATAGCAGTGATTGGTTTTACTTTAAATTCCTTTAGAATGTCGTCATTTCTGTTTATATTTGGAATTACGCAGCCTGCTGTTGTACTTGTACGTCTATGATTCCCATTGTTTTATAATGTTCTCGTACAAAAATAACAACGAAACTCGTTTTGCTCATTCCCTAAAAATTGACACATGCCACAAAGTATAAGCTTGTTTCATAATATATTTTACGTTACGGTGTCCTTTTATGCATAAGACTTCCTTTTGTAAAACAAAAATATGCTTACCTTCAGATGAGTTGCTTCAGAATATTACCAGTAATTAAGTACCGGTATCAAATGCATAATGCAAATATGTCATTTAAAGGATGTTTATATTACCAGTAGAAGATAAGTACCTAAAATCAATTAATGAATAAGAGCCATGCTTAGAAACTATTTGCTGTTTACAGGTATGAACAACTGGCCAGCAATAAGTTGGATCTGCCCGAAATGGTCAGAGAGCAACATCGCAAGTGAGTAAATGCTCTTATTCATTTTACATTGTTGTTATTATTATTATTATTATTATTATTATTATTATTATTGTTATTATTATTATTATTATTATTATTATTATTATTATTATTACCGGTATTATTATCATTATTATTGTCATTAATGTTATTATTATTATTATTATTATTATTATTATTATTATTATTATTATTATTATTATTATTATTATTATCCAACATCATAATCATCACCAAAGAGAGCAGATGGGGTACGTTATCAGTGGACACAAGTTTACTATATCGCGAGCTTTGACTACGTCACGAGGTGGGGGAAGGGGTCTTACCTACCAGGTACAGTCATTGTACGCACAGAGCTCTCTGATGTTATATGTGCTGTCTTAGATAGTTTTCAATATCTGTACATTTCCTGGCGTATTTGAATTTCCTGTCTCCTTCATATTCTTCTTTATTGGTCCTTCTCCACTATTTCCTGTATTTACTTGTTTCCTATCGCAGTCCTTGTAATTAGTTCTACTTGTGTTTACCGTAAGTGCAAAGCATTTATTTGCCTTTACATTATAACATAGTTTACGATATTCGGAAAAAAAAAGAAGCTTCGGCATGTACAATTGCAGCGATTTATTGAGGAGTTCGGATCGCAGCACTTTTCCACGGATGGTGAAAAACTTACATGCATGGTATGTAAAGTCGATCTACTGAGGAATCAGAGACACCATGTACAAAAAAACTACAACTCTAAAATACATAAGGGATGTTTTAAGTTGTTGAATTTGAAGAAAGTCGATGCTGTTCCCACGAGTTCAAATATGGAATGTGATTTTTACCAAGACTTGGGCCACATGTTCGTTAGGGCAAATATTTAAAAAACTGAAACACCCGTATGTCAGATCATTTTTGCAAAAATATACAGGTAGAACACTATCCCGACAGTATATTCTGCGTACAGGTTATTTAGCAAAATGTTATGAAGATGTCTTACGTGAAATTAAAGAAACCTTAAAAGATGAAAAATTGTGGGTATCTATAGACAAAACGACAAATATTGCAAACAGATCCTTTGCTAATGTTATTGTTGGGGCACTTCAAACTGAAGGTGTGGGCAAAATGTTTCTATTGACATCCGAAGAGCTAGAGAAAGTAAATCTTGTTACCATTGCAGTTCTGTTTGAAAAATCAATGCGATTATTGTGGCCTGACGAAATGAAAGCAGGAAAGCTCTGTTTGAAAATTCGATGCGATTATTGTGGTCTGACGACTTGAAAGTAGAAAAGCTTAATGAAGTATATTGTCGTGCACTGTAACAAATGCAGTCATGAAGAAGAGCAAAGTAGTACAAAGTAAAATACTATGTTTTCTATAGTGTTGTATTTATATACAATATATTGTTTTTATGTAGCTACATTAATATCATGTAATACAGAACTATGTATGTTGTAATTAAATGTTAAATATAAACAATAGGTCATTTAATATTATAAAGTGAAATTACTGAATAGTATAGATAATTTGCTGTAGGAACTGTACTCCAGTCGTTATTGTAGCGAAACGATGACATTCGCCCCCTCCCTTCCTTGCTCCCTAATACATTACGATATAGTGCATGTAGCAGTTAACTCAACGGTTTACGTACACCAAATGCTCTCTCTGATCATCACCATCATATTCTTCTGCTCCTCCTCTAGAACGTCATTGTTCAGGGAAACTTACCTTTGTGCTCACGGAGGTGGGTTCGAATCCCGCTTGAGCTGATTACCTTTTTTTTTTTTACGTTTATTCAACTGGAAGGTAATGTCTGTTAATACATATCGAATCCTCATCTCTCTAAAATACGTAGTACCATCTTGCTATCACTAACTCCACAGATGCTAAATAACCATGCAGTTGATACAGTGTCCTTAAATAACTTATTAAAATACACACAATTACTGTACATCTTATAAATACTATCTTACCTGTATGTTTCACAGGAAATAGTTTGTAAGGAAAAATGTTAAGGGGCTAAAAATACATCGCAATGTACTCACAATTGTTGTGTTGTCTTAATAGATTCAGAACAACTAATTTAATAAACTTCTGAAACATAACTTAATGTGCTTTATTTAACATTTCACATTTTTTTCTTCTCCTGCAGTGATTCTTTTTATTTCCGTTATCAAATTTCGTGGGGCCGTGACAGAAATAACACAAAATTACGTAACATTATTCATACATTTGGCAAGGCAAAATCCATAATGCATTTTAGAATCTTGTTTAAATTTATTTGCACCAAAAAAAGACATCTCTCTTATTTAACCAGATAATCTCTGGCCTACATAATAACCACCAGTACCGAAAAATACCTTTCTACTGTCATTTGTAAACAAAAAACAGTTGCCATTTGTTTCTGCTGATGTCATTAACTGTTAATGTGTATTATTTTTCTCTATTCACAGTTACTAAATTTGTAAAAATTGTAGTACTAAACGATTTATTACTACGAACTATTTTTATATTCAGTTTTGAAATAAAAAACATATTACATCTAAACCCGAGACAATTTTTAGGCTTGACACACCTTTTCAGAGCACTGAAGTGGAGAAGATCCTGCATATGAGTAGCATGCATGCCTTAATTGTTGCAGGACGCTTGTGCTGGCGCTGCACGTGTGGCTGGATTCCTACCCCGAAGACTTCCGAGCGCCCCCCACACACCCCACACTCCACCAGCTGCTGTATTTCTGCCGACAACACTTGCCTGAATCAGAGCTGGAGGTGAAGGTTCGCCATCGAATTGACAGGTTCAACAGAGAAGACCAAATGTTGGGTAAGCTGTTTGTGCTTTGTAACGATCTTTCAATTTAGGCGAATTTAGTTTTAGTTTTGATTTGAGTTTTAGTTTTAACTTTAGTTCTTTTCAGGTCTAGTTTCAGTTCGGTTATTTACTTATTTATTGATTTACTTATATATTTATTTACTTATTTATTTATTTATTTATTTATTTATTTATTTATTTGCTTCTTTATTTCATTCTGTATTTGCTTATTTATTTGTTTACTTATTTATTTGCTTATTTATTTGCCTATTTATATAATTATCTATTTGTTTATTTATTTATTTGCTTATTTATTTATTTATTTACTTATTAATTTTCTTATTTATGTATTTTCTTATTAATTTATTTACTTATTTACTTATTTATTTACTTATTTTTTATTTGCTTCTTTATTCAATTATGTATTTGCTTATTTATTTGTTTACTTATTTATTTATTTGCTTATTTAGTTATTTGCATACTTATTTGCTTATTTATTTACTTTTTAATTTTCTTATTTATGTATTTACTTATTCATTTATTTATTTGTATTTATTTACTTATTTATTCATTTGCTTCTTTATTTAATTATGTATTTGCTTATTTATTTATTTGCTTATTTAGTTATTTGCTTATTTATTTAAATATTTATATGCTTATTTACTTATTTATTTACTTACTAATTTTCTTATTTATGTATTTACTTATTCATTTATTTACTTATTTATTTTTTATTTACTTATTTATTTATTTATTTATTTGTTTCTTTATTTAATTATGTATTTGCTTATTTATTTATGTATTTATTTACTTATTTATTTATTTGTTCCTTTATTTAATTATGTATTTGCTTATTTGTTTACTTATTTATTTATTTGCTTCTTTAGTTAATTGCTTATTTATTTGTTTATTTATTTATTTATTTAATTGTTAATTTTCTTATTTATGTGTTTACTTATTCATTTATTTATTTATTTACTTATTTATTTGCTTATTTATTTGTGTGTTTATTTATTTATCTACTTATTTATTTTATTTATTTATTCATTTGCTTATCTGTTTATTTACTTATTCATTTATTTGCCTATTTATTTACTAATTTATTTCTTTACTTATTTACTTAGTGACTTATTTATTTACTCACATTTTTATTTATTTACGTAGTTACTTGGTTTATTTATGTAACAGCACATCAGTGATTTGTCTTCTTTTTGCATTTTCGGCAATTACTGTAATAAAAGTGTGAAGTTTTTCTTTCGTATCTTATATTTCTGACGCATTTGTTGCAGACTCCTGTCTCATGTACACTAACACAAGTCTGCCTAACTTCAACCCCCCTCCTCACCTGGCGAATGGACACTCCTCCAGTGCAGCACCACCCCCGTACCAGTTCCCTGACGTGCCAGAGTGCCACTTCGCAGAGCAGCTCACCAGGATGGACATGGTGAGTCTTATCTCGGAACTTATCCATACGCCAGAGCCAGAGTTGTAACAGTTTTGTCTGCTATGATCACACACATTTGTATAGTAGAGTCCTGATTCTCTGAGCCAAAAGGGACTGAAAATGGATCTGTTATTGAACTTATTTTGAAACCTCCACAGCAGAAAGGACAATACAGTAACATTTTCGTTTATACGTTTTTACGGGCCCTGAAAAAACGTATAAGTAAGAAAAACCTACAAATGAAATGACATTTAATAACATCTGAAATTGCGTTTGAAGTCTATATGTAAAAAACAAGGTCAATTTAGTAAAATTTTCACAAGATAAATTTAGAACTTTATAGAGTTAAGCTATCTTTGAGACTGTAATGCAGTTACTGAATTTTATAACACATATCCTTTAAGCCAGTCAACAATCAACTTCTGAGTCAACCAGCTTTTTTCCTGTTCTCGAAATATAATATAACACCAGGTTGTACTTCCTCGTTAGGAAGGGTTTTTCGTTTCAGAATAAGATGGCAGTCCATGCATGCTTTGTAAAGTAAACTTATTTTGCGACTGAAAAGGGTTATGCTGTGATTTTAATGTGGGTATGTTTTCCACACTGCTGTTGTTATGGAAAAAACATCATGCCAGATTTGGGCCAATACGGTAGCAGTTGATAGCGTAACTTTCTTGTTGATTTCACTGTACAGTATGTCATCTGTTACGAAGTTAGTCTATCTCCTCCTTTTGTGTTGTTTAAAACACGTGGTGACTAAATCAATTCAATTGCCATTGAAAACATCTTGTAGCTAATTCAATACAGCAAACACTGAACAACGAATGAATTAGTTCCTTTGACCTGTGCACTCAAATGATATACATCAAATGAACATTTTTCTTTTTTTTGGTTTCACTTAACGATGTAATGTCATCTTCGTATAAACATAATACTGGGTTAATACAAAAGTTCGTAGCGTTTCCTTTGCTGTGACAAAAGTTTTACTTAAGATGAATACTTACTTACAAATGGCTTTTAAGGAATCTGGAGCAGTGGCGGCTGGTTGGCTGAGGCAAGTGAGGCCAGGCCTCAGTCACTTTGCTTCCTTAAACTAAAAAATGTAGTGATTTTTTGTCGCATATAAAATATTATATTAGTTATTTCAATGAAGCGTATAGAGTTGTAGAAGTAGAAAACTTTGTGATGTATATAGATCTATCTTGCAGTAAAATTTGTTCCTGAGGCCAGGATCACTCGTGCCGTGTCTGGCTTCTGCATTTCGTATGTTTCCACGGGTTTTAAGGTTGCACTCGGATAAATGAAACTGAGGCACACTTCTTGTGGCCTAGAGGGTATTCTCCCACCCATCAGCCTTCACTTCTCCCATTCAGAACCCGGTCTTTTGTCAATGCCGGTCTCAAGTGTCGGTTGGGATGAGGATAACAGTGGTGAATCGTCGTGTTGTCCGCTGTGGTTTTGTGTTTCGGGAAAATAGAAATTGAAAGAAATGCGAGAAATAATGATGATGATAATTGTAGTAAATTCATTGTTAGAGTATCGTTATCGATTGGAAATAATATTGAAAAGAGGAAAGTTTTAAATTAAGACAGACCTACTCCATCACTGACAATTTTTCACAAAGATAATCTTAAAACGCGAGCTTTCAATGCATCCTGGTGTGAGTAACATAAATGGATCTTCGGTAATGTGGTGCGAAACAAACTTTTCTGTTGGTCGTGCTTGTTGCTGTCAAAAAACAAAACAAAAACAGACAAAAAAGAGAGAACAGTGTGTCTATTGAAACTTCAGCGATCTGAAAAATATTTCCAGGGAAATTTCAACACATGCTTCTTCATTTGAGCATAATATTCGTTGCTTTATAAAAATTAAATTGTTAAGCCTACTGAAATTAAATCACAGCATAGCAACTTATTTGAAGATTGACGTGTTATTATTTTTCAATAATGATAATAATAATAATAATGATATAATAATAATAATAATAATAATAATAATAATAATAATAATAATAATAATAATATAGTAATAATAATATAGTAATAGTGTCAATCATAATAAAGTATCATCAATGATAAACATTTTGTACGGAAGGTAGCCTGCTTAAATTATTTACTACAGGCTTCACCCAGGATTTCGGTCACCAGCCGCTACTGATTTCTGTTATCATGGGAAACATTGTTGAAAAATAACAGCTACACAACTTAAAATTATTATTAACTTTATATTGGCAATATGATGATGATGATGATGATGATGATAATAATAATGATGTAATAAAAATGTCAATCATAATAAAGTATCATCAATAATAAACATTTTGTACGGAAGGTAGCCTGCTTAAATTACTTACTACAGGCCTCACCCAGGATTTCGGTCACCAGCCGCTACTGACCTGAAGGTTCACTGCCGCCCTCACATAAGCCCGCCACTGGTCCCTATCCTGTGCAAGATTAATCCAGTCTCTATCATCATATCCCACCTCCCTCAAATCCATTTTAATATTATCCTCCCATGAGATGAATACAAGACAGAAATTAATCAGTAATATATTCGCCTACATTATCTATGACTATCTGCCAATGCTGGGGTATTTTTTCGATTCCCATGTCTGAAGAAATCAGCTGATTTGGAGTTAAAGAAATCATTACGTCAAGTTTGTAAAGCATCTTCGTTAACACAGGACTTCTCTTGAAGGAAAAGGTGAAAATCTGAGGGCGAAGATCAGGAGGATATGAGGGATGTTGAATCATCTCCCAACCAAGCTCCTGGATAGCTGCTTTCGTCATGTTAGTGGTGTGCGGGCTTGCATTATCGTGTTGCAGCACTTGATTCAGTCTTCCAGGTCGTTTTTCTTCAGTTGTGGCTGCAAGACATCTGAGTTGTTGGCAATAAATGCCAGCAGTTATGGTTACATTCCTGGAAAGCAATTCGTAGTACACGACATCTTCTTTACCCCACCAGGCGCATAACATCATCTTCTGTGAATGGACACTGACTTTTGTACAGGGTATTGTGTGTTAAAACGACAAAACCATTTTCTTGCAGTGCTTTCTCCTATGGCATTCTCTCCGTACACGGCACAAATGTTTCGAGCCATTTCCACTGCCTTTGCTCCTTTCTGTGAAACTCACAGAAGAATATGTCGAAAGTGTTTGTTTTTTCCACTTGACACTCCATCTTTTTTAGCCCACAAATAGCGCAAACTTTTTTCAAATCCTCAAAATTCAAGGCGTATTTACAACCACAATACTCCAAATAACAATAAACAGTGTCCTAACAACATAATGCTGTGATGACGAACAAAAGCGCTGCGAACTTATGCATGAATGAAATTTGAAGTTAATTTCAAATGAAAACTTAATAAAATTAATTTTATCACATTAAGCTCATAGAACAACCAGACAACATAACAAAATAAGACAGTGCCATTCAAAATGTGATATTTGCTACCCTAATAACCTAATTCAGTCAAACTTTCAAACCACAACAGAAACAGACCACATGCTGTATCTGAATAGTTTGGCAGCATTGACGTCTTTCTACAGGAATCAAGTCTCGCAGGTCTTACTTTAAGCCGTAATATGTTAGATAAAGAAAGATAATTTTTGGTACATTGTCGCACAATTATTGTGATCCAGGAATTGTTCAAGAAGTTGGTACCACACCAGTGTCTTGGGGCCATCTGGTCCCGACGGGATAAGAACCGGAGCCACGAGGCAGCCACTGTGCTGGCCACGGTGAACCAGTTCAATGCCGTGTCACTTCGGGTGATCAGCACCGTGCTAATGGATCCAGACGTCCGGCCCAGTGAGCGAGCCCGGGTCATAACCACGTGGATCGATATCGCACAGGTATTTGTTATTACTGTTATTATTATTACTATTATTATTATTATTATTATTACTATTATTATTACTATTATTATTATTACTATTATTATTATTATTATTATTATTACTATTATTATTATTATTATTATTATTATTACTATTATTATTACTATTATTATTATTATTATTACTATTATTATTACTATTATTATTATTATTACTATTATTATTATTATTATTATTATTATTATTATTATTATTATTATTATTACTATTATTATTACTATTATTATTACTATTATTATTATTATTACTATTATTATTATTATTATTATTATTATTATTATTATTATTATTATTATTATTATTATACTGTAATTGGCCTTGTGCTGTTGTTTTTGCACGTTAATATTCTAAATAAATAAATAAATAAATAAATAAATAAATTATTATTATTACTACGACAGTATTATTATTATTACTACTACAGTATTATTATTATTATTATTATTATTGCAGTATTATTATTATTATTATTATTGCAGTATTATTATTATTATTATTATTATTATTATTATTATTATTATTGCAGTATTATTATTACTATTATTGCAGTATTATTATTACATTATTATTATTATTATTACATTATTATTATTATTATTATTATTATTATTATTATTATTATTATTATTATTATTACAGTGTTATAATTATTATTATTAGTATTATTAGTATTATTATTATTGCCACCACGTTTAGATTGTTCTTTACACATCTTTAATTTAGAACAGGATGTGTTATTGTATTCAGTAAATACTGTCAATTCATTATTGATATATTATAATTTTTCTGGAACGTAATATTGCTATGAATGTAATTGATTCCATTCTATATTTCCAGGAGTTACGAGTATTGAAGAATTTCTCTTCTCTGAAAGCAATCATCTCAGGCTTGCAGTCCAACCCTGTTTATAGACTCCAGAAGACTTGGCAGCTCTTACCACGTGAGAAGGTACAAATTTTTTAATTAATTTTCGTTAGAAATAAAACCACTTTCACGAGACTTTAGTAATACACTCAGATTTCTGTACTTAATTGCTTGTTTTGTTTTTTTCGCAATAACAAATTTCTTGTACTTGTATTTGAATTTTTCATAAAAATAGATGTACGTATTTGTTTTCTTATTTTGAATTTTGGTTAGTAATAGATTTCCTGTATTTTTTCTCTTATCGGTATTTTAAATTTTTTTGCAAGTTTGTAGGGATCTCAGATAAGATATGATAGATTATCTCCTTGTCTTTTATAGCATAAGGAAGAGTAACGGAACGTCTGGAAATAATGAACCGTGTTTGATTATTAATATAATGCAAAATTCATTGATACCTTTCTAATTCCAGGTGGAGCTGTTCGAGGAGTTGGCCCGAATCTTCAGTGAAGACAACAATCGGTGGGCTCAGCGGGAACTGCTGATGCGTGAAGGAACAGCTAAATTTGCTGACACTGTGGGAGAAAATGACCGTCAGCTGCAGAAAGTGTTCCAGAGACAGTTGAACAACAGCGGGGTATGTGACAGCAAAGTTTCATGTCTTTGTTTTATTCTCAAGTTTGATGATAATGGTTTGAATGTATAACTACATTATTAAAAGTCAGTTACCGATACAGTATTGAATAAAGTTAGCATTAACTTGTTAGTGGCCAATAATGTACTCTCAGGGACAAAAAAAAACCGGACACTTTAATATTTGCTGGTATTTTGCAAAATATTATCTTCTCATACAATATTATGGTAGCCATCTGTTGTTATGGAGACATGTACATTACAACCATATATTCCAATTTTGCTTTCGGAGTCTCAACTATAACAATTTTGTCTCAATCATTTCGTGCTTCATTATCGTTATCATTCGTTATTTCTTTATTTTTACATTTTCTGAGTTTAAGTGGGGTTGTAACATTTGTCTTAAAACAAGATGCGACCTGAAGATGTGGCTCGAGCTGTAGCCCTTTACGATGATGGACGCAGTGTACATTACATTGCAAATGTTATGAATATGGCTAGAAGCACAACCCATGATGCCATAAAACGGTATAGAGAGAGACCCTAGAATATACCAGAAGACCAGGTTCGGGTCGTCCAAGAGCTACAAATCCAAATGAAGACAGGTATATGGTGTTGAGAGTTCTTAGGGAGCGCAACCTGCCAGCTACTAGTGTAGCCCAGCAATTTGTTAACATGCATGGACGCCCAATTTCGGCGAAAACAGTTAGAAGGAGGTTGAAAGCAAGTGGACTGATGTCAAGTAGACCTGCAACTGGTCCCAGACTTCTCAGGATGCATCGAGTTGAACGACTGCGTTTTGCAAATGATCACAGGGATTGGAGAAATGGACAGTGGAGCTGTGTTCTGTTCACCAATGAGTCTGGTTTCAATCTGTGCTCACCTGATGGACGTGAAAGAGTTTGGAGAAGGAGGGAAGAACGATTTTCACAGTGTTGCATTTCCGAAAATGTGCCGTATGGAGGTGGTGGAGTGATGGTTTGGGCAGGAGTGTGTACGGATGCTTGTACAGAGTTGGTTTTTGTTGAAAATGGAAGACTAACAGCTGATAGGTATATAAATGAATGTTTGGCTGATCATGTTGTGCCATTTGGCCAATTTGTAGGCGATAATTTTGTTTTAATGCATGATAATGCACGGCCGCATATTGCCCATGCGGTCGGAGATTATCTCCAAGAATTGGGAATCCATGTTCTTCCATGGCCAGCAAGGAGTCCAGACATGAACCCAATTGAACACGTGTGGGACATGCTGGGATGGTGTGTTAAGAATAGGTGACCGAGACCAGAATCGTTACAAGAGTTGAGGCGAGCACTTGGCGAAGAATGGGAACTTATTCCTCAAGAAGACATTGCTAACCAAATTGAGAGCATGCCAAGACGTATGGATGCAGTTATTCAAGCCAGAGGGGGTAATACCCGTTACTAAAAAGAGTTTTTAATGTTTAAGGCACCATAAAATGAAAAAACAGTTAGACCAAACGATGCTGTAGTTATACGCCCTTTGTAATTTTTTGTAAATTTTCTCATCAGAGATTTTTTTTTTCAAATGTTGTCGTATAAGGTGCTAAATGAAACATTATTTTGTTTAAATGGGTTTTGTTTCATTTTGAAATAATTGGCAACAAAATACAAGCAAATATAGAAGTGTCCGGTTTGTTTTATCCCTGAGTATATTAGGAATAAGTTATCTTCGACGTGGAAATGGGACTTATTGAAAGTATGTTCCACATTAAAAACAAGTCAATATTAGGAAGGTATTGTTTGGTAAATGGATCTATGCTCTAATGGCACAATTCATGACAAACCATAGCCTTCTAGAGCAAGTAGTTTCTGAGTTATTGAATTTTAATTTAACTGAACCGAAAAATGGCTCTTGCAGAAACATGAATAAAAATTACTATAAATATTGTCCTTTCAGTGAACCAACATTAAAACTACAGAAAAGAATTCAATTGCAATGGATACCTGCACATTGCGGAATTGCTGGAAATGAAACTGCTGACTTTCTTGCCAAAAAAGGATCCAATTTAATTCAGAATACAAATACAAGCCTACCTTTTACATCCATCAAAAGACTAATTAAAAATAAATATAAAATCAAGCAAAACCAAGCACAATATACCAAAGCCAAAGATAAAAAATGGAGCATTTTAATAAAAAAACCAGAAATTATTCCAGAAATCACACGTAAATCTGCAGTAGCAAAATTCAGACTGCTTACAGAACACGATTATTTGGCCAAACACTTGAATAAAATAGGAATTTACACAAATCCAAATTGCCCTCTATGTAACAAAGAAGAAGAAATGACTGAATATCATCTCATAACCTGTGAAGTTCTACCTGATTGATCCACCACAGAGAAATATTGGAGAGCAAGAACGTTAATGGCTTCGTTGCCAAAGCCCGGCATTAGATAACAACAACAACAACATTAATGGAACATAATATTAAATTAAACATAAATTCCCAAGTATTAATATTTAACAAAAACAAAGAAATATTTATTTATTTCCACCAACACAGCTTTTATAATTTCCCTAGCTGAAGTAAAATTTGCTCTGGAATATATTTTATTAGTAACAAAAAGAACCATAAACATCACGTTGCTAAGCAACAACATCAAACAGTTCAGTTAGCCATGACGTCAAGATTCTAGGAAACCCTATTTTGTAGATTTACTGCTTGTAAAATTTATTTAGGTATTTATTTAATACTTTACACTCGAGCTACATTAGGTATTGCTGCCCGAAAGAGCAGAGCTCGTGCTCAGGTGCAGTTCAGATCAGTTATACAAAATATATCACAAAATTACGAGAGTTCATTGAGCACAATAACATTAATAAGTGGTAAAATACATACAGCATGTAATAATAGGGTCTATATATAAATAGAAAATACAAAAGTACATGAATACTAGAGTATCAATTTTTAACTCAATTAGCTTAAAAAATTAAATAATTAATCTGATTTGTTTCCTAAATCTATGTGTGTTAAGTGTACTTAGCTCAGGGTAAGCTCTAATTGATGCATTATATATTTTGTCCATTGCGGAAATGCTGGAAATGAAACTGCTGACTTTCTTGCCAAAAAAGGATCCAATTTAATTCAGAATACAAATACAAGCCTACCTTTTACATCCATCAAAAGACTAATTAAAAATAAATATAAAATCAAGCAAAACCAAGCACAATATACCAAAGCCAAAGATAAAAAATGGAGCATTTTAATAAAAAAACCAGAAATTATTCCAGAAATCACACGTAAATCTGCAGTAGCAAAATTCAGACTGCTTACAGAACACGATTATTTGGCCAAACACTTGAATAAAATAGGAATTTACACAAATCCAAATTGCCCTCTATGCAACAAAGAAGAAGAAATGACTGAAGATCATCTCATAACCTGTGAAGTTCTACCTGATTGATCCACCACAGAGAAATATTGGAGAGCAAGAACGTTAATGGCTTCGTTGCCAAAGCCCGGCATTAGATAACAACAACAACAACATTAATGGAACATAATATTAAATTAAACATAAATTCCCAAGTATTAATATTTAACAAAAACGAAGAAATATTTGTTTATTTCCACCAACACAGCTTTCATAATTTCCCTAGCTGAAGTAAAATTTGCTCTGGAATATATTTTATTAGTAACAAAAAGAACCATAAAGATCACGTTGCTAAGCAACAACATCAAACAGTTCAGTTAGCCATGACGTCAAGATTCTAGGAAACCCTATTTTGTAGATTTACTGCTTGTAAAATTTATTTAGTTATTTATTTAATACTTTACACTTGAGCTACATTAGCATTGCTGCCCGAAAGAGCAGAGCTCGTGCTCGGGTGCAGTTCAGATCAGTTATACAAAATATATCACAAAATTAAGAGAGTTCATTGAGCACAATAACATTAATAAGTGGTAAAATACATACAGCATGTAATAATAGGGTCTATATATAAATAGAAAATACAAAAGTACATGAATACTAGAGTATCAATTTTTAACTCAGTTAGCTTAAAAAATTAAATAATTAATCTGATTTGTTTCTTAAATCTATGTGTGTTAAGTGTACTTAGCTCAGGGTAAGCTCTAATTAATTCATTATATATTTTGTCCAAAATTCATGCTGTTTTAGTTTTTGAAAGAGATGTGTAAAGGCAAAATCTCTTGTACAACACAGCCATTACTGCATTCTCGTTCTTGATCAGATATTCCTACTAAAATAATTGAAGAGGTGGATTCCAAACTGGTCTAAGTCAAAATGACAAAAACTGATGAAACAAATTTGTCGCTCCTAGTGCCTGCATATGTTTTTCAAACGAATCTTAAGTCAAGACGTAGAAGACGCTGTTAAATAAATTTACACAGTTATAATTATATAGGCTTGAAAAGGATAAATTAAAACGTGAATAAAAAAAAAAAAGACTTCGGACACTTTGGAATTCACCTCTTAAATTGTGCGGGCCTGCAGTAAAAATGAGTGCATTCATGTGCGAGATGCAATAATTGAATATGGGTGTCATTTAAGCCAGGACCTAGTGACTTAGTTTTAGCAAGTGCTTGGCATTGAAAGCAAACAAACCAAGTATGTTAAGTGGATGAGCATGTGTGTAAAGTGTACATAGGCGTGAGTAATAGTGCTTCTCTGCTAATTTCCTTAACATGACATGTGACATAATGCTTATAGGTTTGGCAATCTGTTGCGAGAAATGAATGCATGGGAAGTTGGGGGTAGTGGGGAGTGGGCTGAGGAAGAAACTAATTGAGCAAGAAGATGACATTAGCACAGTTGTCTGCTACTATCCGTTATGAATGACAATGACCCACTGATTGAAAGTGGCACCTTGATTCTTGATCGAGATCAGTAATTCATATGTGCAATTTGTTTGTTTCAGAATATCAGTCATGGTACAATACCGTACCTGGGAACATTCCTCACAGATCTGACAATGATTGACACAGCTATCCCTGACATGGTGGGTGACGGCCTCATCAACTTCGATAAAAGAAGAAAAGAATTTGAAGTTCTAGCACAGGTAAAATAATTCACACAGTAATGCTTAAACTGTGGGGTCCGAGAGCTAATAATTAGGGGTGCGCATTTGATTTTTCAAAGCAAAATTTGATTTGTTATGTCATTATGGAAAATATAGTATAAGTGCCATGCAATTCCCCAACAAAGCTTTAAAGGTGTCTATTTTGAAATGTTGTGTAAATCACTATGTGCCAAAACCTGCACTCACATCAAACATCACTGTCGGAAGTCTTGTTTTTATAAACGGATATTTAGCTTAAAAATTTCTATTGTGCATTTAGACATCGTGGTACATTCAGAAAAAAAAAATACTGGAAGAACAATAAATATTAGTTCTGGTTACTTGAATTACAGTAGGTTTCACTTTGAAGTTTGTGATCTATCTTTGCGTGAGTTATAGGTGCACAAGAACCAGAAGATACTGGCAGAAATACTGTTTTCTTTTGTTCATGCCTTCTTGTTATGATGATTGATCAGCAAGTTCGTGGTGTTTGAAAACGAGATCTCGACAGTGGCGAGAGATATGAATTGACATACGATTTTCTGCAAAGCAGAACATTAAAGTGTCTCCAGATTTTTCGAGGGAACTTACTTACTAAGGGTCGTATTCATAAACTCTACTTTGGATGAAGACTTCCCAAACTCGACTGTCATAGCAAAGTTTAACTTTGTTGGAAATCCTATTCATAGACAATATTTCTGAGACTTTGGCTTCGGTAAGTCGAGATTTGACGATCTGGTTCTAATGTTGGCAATCAAAATCATGGCCTTCTAAACGAATTAAATTAATAGATAGCTGAAATAGAGTGGGCATTGTCACAAACAGAGCCTTCTTTTGAGTCACTAATCAACGAAACAATTGAACTTCGGCTCATGTTGTACAATTATTAGTCATTCTTGCAGATTTATACAAGAATAATAATTATGTCAATGTAAAATAATTCTAAAGACATGGAAGATAAGAAGATCCCACCAACGACAGACTATGAGAGACATATTTTTATCCTGCTGACAGTTGAACAGACTTGCAAGGAGCATGGCTAACTGAACTGTTTGATGTTATTGCTTAGCAACGTGATCTTTATGGTTCTTTTTGTTACTAATAAAATATATTCCAGAGCAAATTTTACTTCAGCTAGGGAAATTATGAAAGCTGTGTTGGTGGAAATAAATAAATATTTCTTTGTTTTTGTTAAATATTAATACTTGGGAATTTATGTTTAATGTAATATTATGTTCCATTAATGTTGTTGTTGTTGTTTTTATCTAATGCTAGGCTTTGGCAACGAAGCCATTAGCGTTCTTGCTCTCCAGAAACTGCTTGAATCAATATGTAGAAAACAGTATTATGACAACCACAGTAATTTATATCATGATTATAAATTAACTGCATATCCAACTGTATAACGTATCCTCTGTACAACAAAATAGTCAAAATCAATATTAAACCATTAATCTTGGTGGAATAGATAATCTTCTTCGATTATTATTCATCAGTGCATGTTGAAACATGATGAGGATATCTAATATGGTCTGTTTACCAAATCTTATCTTCCTTTGAAATCATTGTCCCTATAAAATTCAGTAGTGTTTTGCACATATCTAATACTTCGTAATACGCCAAGGAATATGACCAGCTTTAACAATTTCCTGATGCCCTCAGCATTCTTGACAAATTCAACATTTTTCCAAATATCAGCAATTTTCCTTACGTCCGCGAACGGAGGTCAAAGTCTAGATTTTCTGCGACTTCGAAGTAAAGTCACGATTGAAGTTTACTTTAGTCAAAGTGTCTATTGTGAATAGGAAAATGGCGACTTTGTACTTTCCAAAGTCTCGTTTATTAATGGCATTTAAGGAACAGTGGGACAAAATGCTCAATGCAGACTCTCTTGCCAAATCCAAAATATGTGGTCAATTTATTAATAGGTTCATGTATAATGGTAAATTAATGTTAAGTGATTGTGTTGCAGATTAAGCTGCTGCAGGGAGCCGCGAATGCATACAACTTACCAGATGACCCAGCCTTTGACCGCTGGTTCGACTCTATCCTGGTGCTGGATGACAGAGAAGCCTATGAGCTGTCATGTCAGATAGAAGCTGCTGTACCAGGGCAGGGGCAGGGCAGTGCTGGCACCACGAAGGAGCTGAGGAACAAGAGGCGAGCTGGGTGAGTATCACAGGAGTTCAAGCACACAAACCACATCTAAAAACTATTTTAATTTGAGTTTTATACCCAGTAGATACACATCTTAGAAATTCTGATATATTAATAGCCATTGTTAATGAATTCCCGAACCTTTTGTGTTTCAGGTTAGGTCATCGGAAAAACGACTCCATTGCAAGCACCTCCAGCAGTTCAAGCAGTCAGTTCTATTGTGATTTGGACAGCTTGCCATCATCACCTCACAACTCACTGGACAGAAAAGTAAGTATTTCTTATGCCATATTCATAAATTATGCTGTGATCTTAACACTTATTGGAGCATGAAAACTGCAACAGTGTTGTAAATTACATGCCCAAAACCTTACAAACAACTTAAGAACAAGGTATATGAGTCTTGTAGAAACGTCACAAAAGTAGCATTCTTGTCATTTGTTGTTTACATTTTGTCCTTTTTCAATTTAACTGGGATGTAGTGAAGCCAGGTATAGTCCGACCATCGGATCTGTGCCCCCGTAAGATATGCGAACTGAATCTTAATTCCTTTTCAGCCTCGGCAATTCATTTCTCCCCCTGTATTCCTATCTCTCTCCCTTTTTCTCCCCCACTACTCACAATTTTGAGCCTTCTTGCGGGACAGTTTATTTGCACTTGCAGTCCAGTGTTGTCAACTCAACATGAATACTGCAGCACGGAGTGGTGAAAGAAATATTATTAAGCAAGTAATAGCATTTTGCATAAGTCAATCAGCGTCATTAGACCTACTTAAATTAAATTATGGGTAAGTAATAATTAACCTTACAGTATTATAAGCAATATTCAAGAGACATGATACTGTTTGACGGAAGTTTGGCAATATCCCTTTTCGGCAAGGTTCGTGGCCTGCTGTTTGACGTAGTGGGAGAGAAACGGGTGGAATGGGGTGAGTAGAGGTGTTAACTTTTCCAAGAATGACGACAGTGCTGAAGGGGCATAGATTCGATGGTCCGACAATATAAGTAAATGTGAATTTAACAGTGTTGTTTTTGTATATGAGAACCTTTTCCGAAGTAAAATCGACAAGAAGCACACTTTTAAAATAAAATAGTAAATTACAAGAATGTGTTGGAGATGTTTAACAAAATATGATAAATCTATACAAGGTGAGTGAAGAGTATGAAACACTGATTGTAGCTTTCCTGTTTTTAAGTTTATGATGAAACTCTTTATACAGAGTGTGGCAGTTGGATCTCATGAATTTGAATTTGCTGTTCTAAAGCGACTATAAGGTTTAAAAATATCAAAATATTACAGGAACAATGCAATTTATTGGCGTATTTTTTCCCCCCTTTCGAAAATAACTCAATATGCATAGGTTGCGCATTCCTTTTCATCAGTGTTGTAGCAGAAACATAACATGGACCAGAAATGAACAAATGAAGTTCTTTAACCAATGAATGCATTGCGGGTTGCATTGACGCAGCTCGAAGAAGGGACAATGTTGTAATTTTTGTTAGCAGTTTTTCTCGAGTGATATGAAGAAAAAAATTCAATGTTAAAGAAAAATTCCACGATCTGGTTTGTGGTCAGCAAGAATTTTGTATGGGGTAAACCTTCACAATGTACCTTCACTGCTAGCTCTTCACGATTTCCCCTCTTCCTCATTCTCGTCATAATCAACATTACTGTACCGGTATTACGTTATTGTTAACTAATGCTGAGTTCTTAGCAATAAAGTCAGTAACTCTCTTGTTCTCCAAAATAGATAGAAGAGAGATGTAGCAAAAAGTATAACTGTTTTAATGTAGGCATCATATTTTTATATTTACTCAACTGTCTGAAGACCTTATAAGTTAAGGTTACCAGATTTTTTTCAGAATTTACAGTGACCGATATCGACATATAAAAATGCCTTTAACATTTTCTGTTAGCTTTCCGTCCACTAATAGTATATTTAAACAATTTAAAGAGTTAAAATATTGACTCTCATTCTATTTACAGACTAAACTTTTTTTTTTCATAAGAGTGAATTTTTTAGATCCCAATTTTTCAGCTAATTCCTGAGGTATAAATGAATAGCTGAGTTGATAGCTGAGTAAGGACTTTTAAAATATTGATACTGGTACAGAATTTGTTTGACCTGTTTTTCTGCTCGTGGAGGTTGTTGTTGTTGTTGTTTTCTAATGCCAGGCGTTTGACAATAAAGTCATTTGCCCTCTTGCACTCCAATATTTTTCGAAGATATTATCATGACCAGCCACTGAAGCACAGATTTTGAGGTGTTCCGAATCCATTTCTTGGTTTGAGTTGCACAATGGGCAGTTAGGGGACTGATATATTCCAATTCTATGCAGGTAATGTGGAGAATGTAATTTCAGATAAAGTAGATTTTTGGAATAGGTTATTGATTTTTGTAGACAAACTTTCGAGAAATATTTGTTCATTTCAGAGACCACAATATCAGGCATTATTAATTTCTCTTCTAGGTGAAATGCATCTGTAAAAACAATAAGTATTACTGTATATTCCAAAATATACAAAATTTGGCCATTCGAAAAATGTTAATTATAAGAAAAAACAATGTATATCAATTTTACACAATTTAAAGAGTTAAAATATTGGCCCTCATTCTGTTTACAGACTAAACTGTTTTTTTTTTTTCAGAAGAGTGCATTTTTTTAAGGAGACCTATTTTAGATCCCAATTTTTGAGCTAATTCCTGAGGTAGAAAAGAGTGCTGAGTTGATAGATGAGTAAGGACTTTTAAAAATATTGATAGATACAGAATTTGTTTAATCTGTTTTCCTGCTCATGGAGAATGTAATTTCAGATCAAGTAGATTTTTGGAATAGGTTAAAAGATTTTTGTAGACAAAATTTCGAGAAATATTTGTTCATTTCAGAGACCACAATATCAGGCATTACCAATTTCTCTTCTAGGTGAAATGCATCTGTAAAAACAATAAGTATTACTGTTACTTACTTACTTACAAATGGCTTTTAAGGAACCCGAAGGTTCATTGCCGCCCTCACATAAGCCCGCCATCGGTCCCTATCCTGTGCAAGATTAATCCAGTCTCTATCATCATATCCCACCTCCCTCAAATCCATTTTAATATTATCCTCCCATCTACGTCTCGGCCTTCCTAAAGGTCTTTTTCCCTCCGGTTTCCCAACTAACACTCTATATGCATTTCTGGATTCGCCCATACGTGCTACATGCCCTGCCCATCTCAAACGTCTGGATTTAATGTTCCTAATTATGTCAGGTGAAGAATACAATGCGTGCAGTTCTGCATTGTGTAACTTTCTCCATTCTCCTGTAACTTCATCCCTCTTAGCCCCAAATATTTTCCTAAGCACCTTATTCTCAAACACCCTTAACCTATGGTCCTCTCTCAGAGTGAGAGTCCAAGTTTCACAACCATACAGAACAACCGGTAATATAACTGTTTTATAACTGTATATTCCAAAATATACAAAATTTGGCTATTCGAAAAATGTTAATTACAAGTAAAAACAATGAAAGTCATTATGGTGACAAAGTACAATTTCTTGCAATTAATTATTATTTTTTTAAGAGTTTCCCAAATTATTGAAGAAAATCTTGTCATCTGATGAATATAAATATAAAAATGAAAGATAAAAGGTAACACAATTTTGTCTTCTGATAAATGCAATCATGTATTTGCAATCAATCATTAATAAAACGTTATTTGCATTTGTACAACAATCTTTGCACTTTTAATGCCATAATTATATTGAGACATTTCATTTCATATACGCAACTAAGAGTGTCCTCCTTTGATCAATGAAAAGTCTGGTCTGTTTATCTTCATGTCGATGATAATGATCCAAGCACACACTGTTATGGGAGAAAAATTGTAGAATTTTTTGAAAAAATAAAAGATATTTTTTTATTTGGGGATAGGAGTGATATGACTGATGTATGCTATGTTACAGACCTCACCATCACAGATGTCTTCGTCGTCAAGTAGTTCCTCACTTCCGTCTCTGGACGCATCCATGAGCAGCAGCAACACTAACACTTCGGCAGGGAACAGCACGGCCAGCCGCACCCTGACTGTGCCGGGCCAGTCCCCCGTGTCCAAGCCGCAGCATGACTTCTACATCATTAGAGTGACTGTGGAGACCAGTTCTGTCGAGACGGATGGTGAGTGGCATTGACTTCATCCTTACATTGTTTGGATTTGTGTCATGTCTAAATTGGGGTCCCCACTAAACACTAGAACACAGATAAGCAAACTCTTACAGCATTAGTCACAATGCTGTATCGATCCCCAAACCAAAGGAAAGGAGAAAGAAGTAAAGATCTGTTAAGATGGCTGTGCACTGTATTCTTACTTACAAATGGCATTTCTAGAACCCGGAGGTTTTGCCGTCCTCACATAAACCCGCCATCAGTACCTATCCTGAGCAAGATTAATCCAATCTCTACCATCATATCTCACTTCCCTCAAATCCATTTTTATATTATCCTCCCATCTACGTCCCGGCCTCCCCAAAGGTCTTTTTCCCTCCGGCCTCTCAACTAACATTCTATATGCATTTCTGGATTCGCCCGTACATGCTACATGCCCTGCCCATCTCAAACGTCTGGATTTATTGTTCCTAATTATGTCCGGTGAAGAATACAATGTGTGCAGTTCTACGTTGTGTAACTTTCTCCATTCTCCTGTAATTTCATCCCTCTTAGCCCCAAATATTTTCCTAAACACCTTATTCTCAAATACCCTTAACCTCTGTTCCTCTCTCAAAGTGAGAGTCCAAGTTTCACAACCATACAAAAAAAAAACCGGTAATATAGTACAGGTAACTGTTTTATAAATTCTAACTTTCAGCTTTTTTGAGAGCAGACTGGATGACAAAAGCTTCGCAACCAAATAATAACAGGCATTTCCCATATTTATTCTGCGTTTAATTTCCTCCCAACTATGCAGTGTATTCGGAATAATTGTCCATGGACCAAAGACTTTGGCTAGATTGTTTGTTGTTGCAGAATATCAAGTTAAAATTAATAATGTGTTTGATCAGCTTATAAAGACGAGTATTTTCACAAACTTCTCTGTACATTAGGCCTTGATTTCTCTGTGTTACAGCAAGATTCTTAGCTAACTTACCTGTATTCTAGAGTCGTTCTGGGATCTCGACAATTTCTACCCACAAACAAATTCATACGGTGGATTACTTCCCGGTGGTACAAATAAAATTTCTGTAAAATGTTGAAGTAATGCACTTCCGTTGCTAAGAGATGGTTGCTCATTTTTGTAAAATGTTAAAATAATGCACTCCTGTTGCTAAGAAACGGTTCTCATTTCTAGTTTAATCAAAATTACTAATAATTCGTAAAAACTGTTCCATTACTGTAGAAATGTACCGTCCAAGGTTCACAACCCCTGAAAAGGGGAAACCGAAACTATTATACAGAGGATATTTACAGCATACAGGGTGAATCGTAAGTAATGCCATTAATTTCAGGGGGTTATTGTTTGATATATTTTAAACAAAAAAGTTTCCTAAAATGTTCCTCGCTTTTGCTTCCTTTCCGAGATAAAAATTGTTTTATATGAAATATTTCATAGTGTGTTTTGGGAAACCTATTGATTTAATTCCCAATATGCTCAGTCAGCTTAAGAGAGCAGTGTATTATGATAATAAATGATTGAAAGAATTTTAGTTTTGTTGTTTAAATATGCAAAAATTTGATACGAACACATGTAATTTATCATTCTGAGAAGGAATTTTAAAATGTTACATTTGTTCAGATCAAATTTTTTTATTTTGCTGAATCGTCTTTATTCATACTTACTGAACATTCTTTTAGAGCGGTATTATTTACTATTATAAGAAAATGGTCAGTGTATTCACAAAATATTATTTGAAAAATTTCATTGTGACTAATTCATATAATAATGCTTGCTCTGTAAGCTTCTAATGTTCACCACTAGGAGCACTGATTTTCAGTATTGTTGCCATTACCTTCCAAATGTCCTAGTATATTTGGGTAAATATATTTTATATTGTTGGGTTTGTGAATATTAAGTTTTGTTGTTTAGGGAAATGTTAGACATATTATGGATGTAGTCGACCTGGTTGGCGAGTTGGTATAGCGCTGGCCTTCCATGCCCAAGGTTGCGGGTTCGATCCTGGGCCAGGTCGATGGCATTTAAGTGTTCTTAAATGTGACAGGCTCATGTCAGTAGATTTACTGGCATGTAAAAGAACTCAGGCTCATGTCAGTAGATTTACTGGCATGTAAAAGAACTCAGGCTCATGTCAGTAGATTTACTGGCATGTAAAAGAACTCAGGCTCATGTCAGTAGATTTACTGGCATGTAAAAGAACTCCTGCGGGACAAAATTCTGGCACATCCGGCGACGCTGATATAACCTCTGCAGTTGCGAGCGTCGTTAAATAAAACATAACATTTAACATCATGGATGTATTTATAAACTAAACTTAACCCTACAGGTATTGTGCTGTACAAGAGCATCATGCTGAGCAACAATGAGCGAACTCCACAAGTTATTCGCAACGCCATGTTGAAGCTGGGTCTGGAGGGCAACCCTGAAAATTACACGTTGGCACAGGTGTTGCCTGAAAAAGGTACGTATAAGAATGCTATGTTCTGGGTGTGCTTGGGTATGTCCGTTTCGAAAGTTTTGGGTACTGAATGGTGGCAAGCTTAAATAATTTCTTACTCTACGAAGACATTAAAATGCGGAATAAAAATTCGAGAATTGTTAAATTTTTAATGCAAAATGCGGGTTTTATGCGAAAGCAAATTACATTAAATGGAATATGAAAATGTTGTTGTTGTTTTCTAATGCCAGGCGTGTGACAATAAAGTCATTTGACCTCTTGCACTCCAATATTTTTCAAAGATATTATCATGACCAGCCAATGAAGCACAGATTTTGAGGTGTTCCGAATCCATTTCTTGGTTTGAGTTGCACAATGGGCAGTTAGGGGACTGATATATTCCAATTCTATGCAGGTGTTTAGCCAAACAATCATGGCCTGTTGCCAATCTAAATGCAGCTACAGACGATTTTCGTGGTAAATCGGGAATTAACTGTGGATTTTGATGCAGAGAGTTCCATTTTTTCCCTTGGGATTTTGTTATCAAATTTTGTTTGTTGAAGTCTAAGTATGTAGATTTAATAAATCTCTTCACAGAGTAATACGTAGATTTAGTAACATGAATCATATAAATAGTATGATATAAACATGATTTAGTAACATGAAAATACATTGATCTTATGGAATCATTTTTGGAACCTGAAATTTGTTGTTGTTTTCTAATGCCAGACGTTTGACAATAAAGTCATTTAACCTCTTGCACTCCAATATTTCTCAAAGATATTATCATGGTCAGCCACTGACGCACAGATTCTGAGTGGCAAGTTGTAGCCGATTTAAGTGAACACCATATTTTAATGTTTTGGTGGCTACTTCATTCACACACAACCCCCAGAATGTCTGGAGGACCACACCTGCTGTTTGTCGACGGGTCCATTGGACCTAGCTGGGAGATCTTGTTGATCACCAGCTTTCCCTCCTTAAGCCACTGGAGGACGATTTTAGTGCCATAGCAGGTCAGCACTAGGAACAGAAAAGTAGGAAGAGGAGGAAGGAAAGGGAAATGAACCCCTAGGCCTCGAATGCTCTAATGCCGTCGGGGTCGAAGAAAGTAAGAGTTCAGTCAGAGGACTGGATAGGAAAGGGTAAAGAGGGAATTAGGTATTGGTTAGAGGAAAATTATACCAAATTCAGTCATTAACTCATCAAGCTGACCAGTGCTAATTGGTGAGTAGCCCCTCCCTTTAGTTCAGCTTGTAAAATTATGCTAACAGCTGCACCACGGGAAGGTAGGGATGGGACATTGGGTATTTGTCCAGGTTGGTTCCTTAAAGCCTTCAATGGGAAGGATTACTGGCTCTCCCCCCTGTATCCAACATATCCTTTTGCAGCCTGGAACATGAAATTTACGTTAATTAATATCCTTTCATAAACGAAATAGAATATGTTCAAAACCAAGCTCTCAGACTCATTACTGGTGGAATCAAAACAACTCCAATAGATTCTATGAGATTCCTCGCTAATATTAACAGCATCAAAATGACAATAGAAGAAAAAGCACTGATTCATATGAAAAACTTATTAGATTACCAGGAAACAATTGGCATTCATACAGTCCTCTCTGTAGATTGAAAACTCAAAAAAGTTTCATATCCATTGTTCGAGAATTAAAACAGAAAATCAATATCCCGAATTTAAAAGAAAACCTACAAATTAAACCAAACCCTTTAACTCTATTAAATACTTACTTACTTACAAATGGCTTTTAAGGAACCCGAAGGTTCATTGCCGCCCTCACATAAGCCCGCCATCGGTCCCTATCCTGTGCAAGATTAAGCCAGTCTCTATCATCATACCCCACCTCCCTCAAATCCATTTTAATATTATCCTCCCATCTACGTCTCGGCCTCCCTAAAGGTCTTTTTCCCTCCGGTCTCCCAACTAACACTCTATATGCATTTCTGGATTCGCCCATACGTGCTACATGCCCTGCCCATCTCAAACGTCTGGATTTCAAGTTCCTAATTATGTCAGGTGAAGAATACAATGCGTGCAGTTCTGTGTTGTGTAACTTTCTCCATTCTCCTGTAACTTCATCCCGCTTAGCCCCAAATATTTTCCTAAGCACCTTATTCTCAAACACCCTTAACCCTATTAAATATAGAATATAATCTAAATTTAACAGAAGAAATACTAAAATCAGAAGTAAACACTGAAATACTAAAACAATTGTCTTTAGAGACAATTAATATTGGATTCGTTTATACACTGACGAATACTTGATCTCCAGAGAACAAGGTGCCAGTGCAGGTGTTACGTGCTGTCTCTTCTCTCTTTATAGATCTCGTGGGTATGGGACAAGTTTTGATGGAGAAATCATTGCAATAAGTGAAAGTCTCAGGAATCTTCTATGCCACATCAATAAATTTAGGAATGCAGTTATATTGTCAGACTCCAAAGCAGCTATTCTATCAATAGTCTCTAAACACACACCTTCATCTCAAACAGCAGAAATAACTAAAATGCTCTCTCAATCAATATCACTCAATAAAAGAATTGTATTCCAATGGATACCATCCCATTGTGGAATCCTGGGAAACGAGAATGCGGATGCTTTAGCAAAGAAGGGCAGCACTGCTACTTACAGACCTATTACTAAATCTACGTATTACTCTGTGAAAAGATTTATTAAATCTACATACTTAGACTTCAACAAACAAAATTTGATAACACAATCCCAAGGGAAAAAATGGAACTCTCTGCATCAAAATCCACAGTTAATTCCCGATTTACCACGAAAATCGTCTGTAGCTGCATTTAGATTGGCAACAGGCCATGATCGTTTGGCAAAACACCTGCATAGAATTGGAATATATCAGTCCCCTAACTGCCCATTGTGCAACTCAAACCAAGAAATGGATTCGGAACACCTCGAAATCTGTGCTTCAGTGGCTGGCCATGATAATATCTTTGAAAAATATTGGAGTGCAAGAGGTCAAATGACTTTATTGTCAAACGCCTGGCATTAGAAAACAACAACGTTAATTAATGTGGGTTTATGTTTTACTGTTTAGGTTTTACTGTATTCATTACATTTTTCCAAACACTGTTTGATGATGAATTTTTGTGATATTTATATTGTTCTATTGTGTATAAAAATTATGATTGAAGCATTGTTACTTCTGTTTGCAGAAATGGTTCTTCCACCGAATGCCAATGTATACTATGCAGTGAACACGGCGTTTAACCTGAATTTCATCCTGAGGCCTAAACGAGGTAACTCATTGGAACCAAGCAGAAGTAAACCTGCAAAGAAATCTCCTCTAGTAACTTGAAAGAAATCTCAACTGAATCCTCACTGGTATTACTACAACGAATTGAATGTTAGAGAATGAACTCTCTTCTGTACTTAGTCGGTGCAATACTTACTGACATTGTCAAAGTAGCTTTTTATACTTTGATGTTTGGAGTGAATGTACAAATGGCACATGTAAACTTATTACCACAGCTAATTTGTTGTGTGTACCTAGACCACTCTTCGTTTGATATTACAGATGCTTCTTCTAGCCACTTGAAAGATACTCATTGGGGTGCATACAAGCATATCTTTAAGATCACAAACATGAATGAAATCACTGTCACTTTGTAGGTGTTAAATGAGTGATTTCAGTTTGTTTGGTTTTATTATTTTCACATGCAAAGCTGTAGTTGCTGTGAAAATATACTGTAGGTGTGGTTATCGACTTGCTAAGAAGTTTTTTTATAAATGATATTGGCTGTTGTCTCTTACAGTGATGTTTTATACGCAAGTTTAAATCTGTTTTCACAATTACATGTACCTGTTATTTGAAATAGACTCTCGAAGTGACGACCATCTACATGTGTACATGGCTAAAACGTAAGCATTAACCTGAGAATGCAAACATTAAACTCAAACTAAAAAAATTGTTACACCATTCATGATGGAAATATAAACATAACCACAAAGATAATTGGTAACCATGGAAACATAACAATGACGTCATTTCATAATTTTCAGTTGTAAACTTAGCCTAAGCCACTGCCAGCTATATAGCCATAGGATGCGATCCAGTAGGCAGTGACTTCAGCACTATATTATGATTGTGTGTTGTTTTAAAATTACGTTAGCATGAACATGAAAGTTTAGAGTTTGTAAACTTATCATGTTATTGTCTAATAGTAATTTTAATGTCATTGTTTATGTAAATCATTGTGAATGGCTCCATTAAATAATCTGACCACTAAGTTTTGTGTTTATGTTACGTTTATGTTTAATTTTCATTGTGAATGAGCCATCATATCTTTAATATATATTCCTGGAAGTCAAGTGGACTTGTTTAAAGGACATTTTAAAGATTTCTTTAATTTTAAGCAGTTTTATGGCTCAGAATTTTCCAACTCTTCTACCTCTTGGGCTATTCTGCGTAATGAATTTTTTTTTAAATTTCCTCTCATTGATTACCGGTACCAGTTTTGTCTTAATTTCTCCTCATTTAGGTTTATTTTTATCTTGCATACATCCAGCTGCTTGAAATGCAGTAATTAATTGGTGCATTGCTGTTTTATCAGGAAGTAAAGAATCTGGGACTTCCTGTAGAATATTCTGCTGTATTTCTTCTATAATCTTTTCACTGTAAGAAAAATCCTAATGCAAACAATACCACGTGACTGAAGTGAGGCTTCATTGGCCGCTGTTTGGCGCCATAGATTCTCAGTACGTGTTCCCGCCTACTGTTGAACATTCTGTTTCATGTTAAACATTTCCCGTTACTCGTTAAGTAGGCCTAACCTCACTACTATGCATTCGTTTGCTTAGGAAACATTTACTTTACAATTTCTGCAATTAAATTATTTTTAATTCTCATGTCTTCACAATGGACAGTTGAGGATACAGAAGCCATACTTCAGTACCACGTGCTTACGTGAACAATTACGAGCTCAAGTGACGCCAGTGTACAAGAACAGACTACCTCAGTATTACTGTTGGTATTCATCCGCGTTCATAGTATATAACAAAATATAAAAGTAGCTTTTCTTTTACATAGGGTTTTACATATGAGTGAAGTTAAATGTTTCATCGTAATTAACAGCAAGAATTATTGAATTTTTTATTTTCAAATAATAAAAGATTATGGTTTCCAAATACGAACTATTTTTTTCCTGCGTCATGTGAGTGTTTCGACTGGCAGCCAGTCATGGGTATGACAGCAACGTGCTTATGTTTACATTAGGATTTTTCTTACAGCGAAAACAGTATATAAAGATCACTTGATGATTGCATCACAAATTAAAATTCGTTGTTAAAGATTTTGCCTCAATTTCAGAATATGACTGCACAACTGTGCATATAAGTTAGTATAGGCTATGCATTTGGTCTTCCAATCTACTAATACCTGCCTGACATCTGTTACTGCCACAGCTACTAGGAGTTGAATGCCAATGGAGAGAGAGGTGTTAGCCAGGGATATATTTTTCTAAAGTTCCATGGTGTTTGTAAAGATTTTTGTAATATACCTGGTAATTCAATCAGAAGTTGTATAATGGTGACGAGGGGCCAACATCTGGAACCAGAATATGTTATATAAATATTTAATTATAATATTCACATATTTCTTAGAGAGCAAAAGGAAGTTTTTACTTTACAGTATAGATGCAACACCCGTATTATCAAATATTATTCCAACCTGGCCATGGCCTTGAAAGACATCGTTTCACTTTGTACAGAATCAAATTTTCGCCATTTAACAAGACTTTTCAAGACTTGCCAAGACTTTAAAAGCCTTCGATCATCTTGAAAGTAGATAACATGTTTTAAACTCATCAAATACTTGACAATTCTTTGAAGGAATTGACTAGTGGGATTCGAAAATATTATGGTGCCAGGAGAAAAGATGTTTGCAAGTTAAGGGGACACTCAACTTAAAAATTGGAGAAAAAGTGTCATAGAAATGAAAAATTAAATTTCTACACTAATTTACGTGACAGAACTAAATCAATACGCAGAATTCTTCCCCTATTCATTGAGAAGTCACAAAGCCAAAAAATAAAAAAAATGATAATTAAAAGTGATATTTCAATTAATGATTGATTAAAAATTGAAATAATTTTTTATTTTGAAAAGTATTGGATCTAATGAGCTGAGATTTTGCATGTTACTTTCCATGTATATATTAAACTTTTTCTCCAAATTTGAAAAAGATTGGTCAAATAGGAAAAAAGTTCCAAAATATAGTTGAGTGTCCCCTTAAGTCAATTATATGAATTAAACCCACGACCTGGGTTCTGTGGAATACCACAGCAAAGTGAAGAAAAATAATGCATTTGGGAAAATTGCGAGACAGATATCTAGAGTTAAATACCAATGTAATTTTTAATGGAGATTCTAACCTATATCCTAGGCAAATATGCTATTAATCATAAATATTTCGTTTTAAAACAATCTGCAATCGTAATATTCTTCGTTTTAGGGTACCATACAGTTAAGTAATACAATATTGTTTTGTACAGCCTAGTTATTCTCCAAAAGATTTACATATCTATATTGTAATAGTATATGGTAGGTTATAGCAACTTCAAACACATGTTTTTTTTTAATACATCTTGATTACACAACTTGTAACACTATATCACTTCAGAAAACGTATTATGTGTCTTTCTCGTCTTAAATTTACATTACCTCGTTAACAGGCTGAAACATGTTAACGAGGTAATGTAAATTTAACACGAGAAAGACACATAATACGTTTTGCGAAACATGTTTTTTTTTTTTAATCTTGTCAAATCTTCAGCAATATGAAACAGTCTTTGACAGATCTTTTTTATCAGTCTTTGACAAGCTTTCTTGTAAAGTATTGAATTGGAAGAAACATTTGATTGTGTACAAGGAGCTTTAGGAATTCCCTAGAGAAAGTTCCTTCACTTTTTTTTTTTTATATCTGTATTTTACAACTGAGCTGACCTGTTACTAATCCATTCCTAATTACCAGAGTTCCTGTTTCATGAAGTTTTGTGCACTTTTTGTTTTCTATATGAATTTCACGTAGTAAGCTTCCTCTGGCTTTGCAATGGCTTTTGGATGAAAAAAAAAATGCTCGGTGTGGCTTCCATTGAATGTGGAAGACTAGCTGTTTGTCCCATGCAGTTCAATTAATGTTTATGAAGACAAACCATTACTCTCTAAACATTCTACAACAGATGTTATCATCGTAACGATTGTGGAGACCTCTGACAGACAAGACTGAAAACATATCGATTGAAAATCTCACTGGTTCACGATGTCCTGTGCATAACATTATTCATCAACCTATATTTTCAACGGGCACAAACTGAAAATGGCTGTCCTTAAGCTGAAACTTGTTGAGAAGATTCAGTGATTTAATTGTAAAGTGTTCTGCATTGAAAATAGACTGAACTAGTATTCAGAGAAAACATGCTCAAGTCAAATGAACCAATCAAAAATCTTGCAGAATCTACTACAAATTTAACCCTGAGAATATGCAGCAAGTGGAGTACTCTATTTTATTGGCTTTTTTTTTTTTTGTGCAGTGGCCAGACTTTCAAAATAGATATTGCAAGGATCACAATAGATTAGACACGAGCCCTTCCATCCCGTATGTGTTCTAGTGTTTTAGGAGCTGTTTTTATCTTTTCTTCGAACTCGTGTGAGTCTGTTTTGTGGGATACTGTACCATAGGTTGAGACAAGTGGCCAACTGGTTTGGAGCTCGCATAGATACTAACCAGAGTGTATTAGTTCTAAATTAAACTACTGATACCTTGATCCAAACAGAAATGGTATTCCAAGTTTCTGAATGTAAACATTCTAGATGAATTATGTCACAAATTATTTTATTCTCATATTTATGTCCCAAAAATGTTCAGAGACCCATTTGTACATACTTGTGTACCTGTTTTTGTACTATGTCACTATCTCTGTGTTTATTTTTTTTTAAATTGTGTGTATGGTAGAATTCATGGATAAAAATCCACTTCGGATAGGTATCTCACCTTGGGAAGTTATCCGGTGAGGTAGATGAAACATGTTTGTGTCATGTTTTGTGTGTTAAATTAATGCTGAGTACAATCATTGTAATCTCTCTACCACATGACCCCAGTTCGTTGATCAATAGTGCCTTTAATGGGAGATACACGAATCACTGATAAACTCACTTACCTTATGGCCTCTTAATTCAATTTCTTGTTTTAAATTAGTATTAGCAAATTTAATATGTCAACATTTTTACTAGAAAATAGATACTTATTGTTAACACTATTTGAATGTCCGTTAGTGTAGCTTTCCAGAACATTTTATTGTGAACTGTATTTGAAAATATGTTTCGTTTAATGACAGTTAGGTTGCCAACATGAATATCTGTCACAAGTCCACTACCAACAATTGATGTTTTAAGTGAAAGGACTAGGATGTCTACCGATAACGAAAGTATCCAAAAGGTAATTAATTTAAGCAATTGGTAACGAAAGTAACGAATTTAAGAAACTCGAATGATTATAGGTAACTAACGAAATTATGAATAATTATAGTTCCTGGGTAGCTCAGTCGGTAGAGCATTCGTGCGCTAAGCAAAGGGTCCCGGGATTGATACCCAGCTCCGGAACAATTTTTCCCTTGAAATTATTCAAGTCTGCTTGACAGGGAGCTTATACCTGAAAGCCAGATTTGCATAACGAAATTATGTTTATTGTTTCGAAGAAGCAGCTCAACAGTAAAGAAACCGGCTAAGCTGGAGCTGAAACAGTTGAATTTCATTGAAATGAAGATAATAAGATAACTGAAATATGATTGTTTTAGCATCGTGCTTACAAGTAATTATAAAGTAGTGGTAACTAAAAAAATAACTAATTTTTGTTTCACATTTTCGGTAGACACCCTGAATACGAAAAATGCGTAATACTGGTCTTTGATGAGTTTTCCGTGAGATGTTAGCTAAAATTCTCCTACTAGCATTTTCTTATGTAAATACATTACATCTCTTTTTGCAGAGTTCTTGATTGGGAGTTTTCCTTCTGGATTATTTTTTAGAAAGTTGCCGTGTTTTCCAGTATGTAAGACTCCACAATTTATATAATTTGTATTGACAAAATAGGATTTAAAATGAATGAGGAACATGTTATTAAAGTGATCTCGAGTAACTCTGATCTCACAGAGAATGAATCGAGTGAAGCTGACTTGTAAATTTCAGAGACTAAACTCCACTGACATTAGCATATATATATATATATATATATATATATATATATATAATTTATTTCCAAGAAATAGTCTGCCCAGGCATCCTGGGTTACCAAAAACACAGAATAATACACATATAAGATTAATAATGATTACAGTAAATAGATGAGTCAAATTGAAATGTGAACTTGGAGCTTAAATTTAAGAAATAATAAATTTGTACATATATTGTAACAATCACACACTAACGGATAGAAAGGGGGGGGATTATGATATTCCGTATAAATTATTTTTCAGAATCGCCACAGACCCTTTAATGCTAGAAGTAATTATTTTTGGAATGATGTCATGGATTCCAAATGTTTTGATAGTGTTTACAGTTGATCGTGGGATGGTGCCCCTCGCTCCGATCATTAAACCATGTACTTCCCAGGTGCCTTCCATATGATATTTTTCACGAAAATACGGAATAGTAGGCTCATAAATTTGTTGTTTCTCTTTGTTGACCTCAGATGGTTGGGTCTGACTCATCTCAAATCTAGAGCCACGATGTCCACTATGTATTTGAATCTTCAAAATTTGGATAGACAAATGGATCTCTTGCAAAACTGGCGGAAATCTGATTCAAATTCTGAAAGGCCTAATGACTTAGAACTTTATCCGAATCAACCATGACTTCTACAGACCTTTGCTCTAGATTTAGAACTGGACATAGTTACGAAGCAGTACCTGCAAACGATGAAAGAGTAATGGAACGGAGAAAAATTCTCTCCGGCACCGGGATTTGAACCCGGGTTTTCAGCTCTATGTGCTGATGCTTTATCCACTAAGCCACACCGGATACCCATCCCGGTGTCGGACAGAATCGTCTCAGTTTAAGGTCCACCTCTTGGGTTCCCTCTAGTGGCAGCCCTCTGCACTACGTAATAGATGTCTATGAACGTAGGACCGAAGTCCAGACATGTGCTGAGGTGCACTCGTTATGAGTGACTAGTTGGCCGGGATCCGACTGAATAAGCGCCGTCTTAATCACGAAGTGATTTACGCATATCACATATATTATTTTAATGTACCGAAGTACATATATGATATTTCCATGTAGATATCCGGTGTGGCTTAGTGGATAAAGCATCAGCATGTAGAGCTGAAAACCCGGGTTCAAATCCCGGTGCCGTAGAGAATTTTTCTCCGTTCCATTACTCTTTCATCATATGGTGACGCAGAATATCTGCATGGAAATATCATATATGTACTTCGGTACATTAAAATAATATATAGTACCTGCAAATATTTAATGTGTTAAACGTCTCTAATTTGTAATAACTGTAATGCAAGTGAAGGAACAATTCTGCACATTCTTCTGGATTGTCCAAATCATGAACAGTAAAGAATACTACTAACAAGACACACACAACGGATCAAGAAACCACTCAACATGCAAACAATTGTTATACAGCTCACTCTCTTGCCCACAGACTGTACTGTAAGCTCCATGCTGTCAGCATTACACTGTTTAAGTCAGGCATGAATGACTGGATATATTAAGTGAATGCATTCTTAGAAACAACTTGAAGATGCTTAACGAAGTGGAACATTACCAATAAAAAAGTTCTTCAGGTTTTTAACCCTTAAATTGATGAAGTGTCATATAGAATACAACATTTTAATTTTTTGCTATAATTGTAATAAAATAACAGAAAAGAAATTGTAAAAAAATATAAATTTAAGAAAATTTCCAGAATAATAATTCCGTTAGTTGGTTCTTTGCAGTTCGCCGTGGTTTAAGGAATACCACACTGTGAGACACAAGAGTTCTTCCAATTTAAGGTGGGGGATACATCATTGGCCTTCAGAAATTTAGTTTATTGTTTATTGTTAGTAAAATAACATGAACAAAAATACAGTCTTAGTTCTTCCCTGAATTAGTAAAAACTTGTGCTCAGGGAGATATCTAAACACAAAGATAAACACAAACAAAGATAATTATTTGACACATACTGGGTCAAGAAAAAAAAATACAGGAATAATTTAACTTTAAAAAGCAATCTCAATTTTAACAATTTAAATCATACAAATACATATACATATTAAAGCAATATATATATGTTCTTTAAAAATTAAATTCCTAACGCTATTTTTGGAATTTGTGATAATAAAATTGTCCAAATTTGGGTTTTTTTCAATTATTTTATTATATAACCTTGGACCAAATTAGGTACCATGGCTAAGAGCTGTGCTTGTGAAACACTTTGGTTTCTCTAGCTGTATAAAATCGGATCTTTTAGTTCCATATTTATGATGATACAATTTAAGTTTATTACGATTTTTATGTATGAAGATTAATAAGGCAATATAATAAATCTGTTTAATTTTCAAAACATTAAAATCAGTAAACAAAAGCTCGGATGAGTAATCAATTGGTTTATTAAGGCATATTTTAATGATTCTTTTCTGAATAAGTATTAGTGGAGTGAGATTAGAATTACAAGCATTTCCCCACCCTAAAATTCCATACTGGAGAATGGATTGAAATAGAGCTAAATAAATGAGACGTAAAATATTAATTGGTAAATATGACCGAAGTATAACAAAGATATAAATTGTTTTACGTAATCTATTGCATAAACATGTAATAGGTTTATTCCATCGTAAGTGTTGGTGGATTGTAATGCCTAAATACTTCACTTCTGAAATTCATTTTTTTTTTATATCTCGGTTACTATAAAAGCTAAGGGCCGAATTCATAGTCAGCACTCATCGTAAGGAAACCCTTAAGCAGTTGCTTATAATAATTTCCAATTCATAAATCCCACTGAAGTGAACACTTATTCAAATCAGGCAGCTTGTCAGCTTACTCAAGTGTTTCCTCATATGCCTTGTAATCAGCTGATTCGGTATACAATAGATGATGATTATGATTTAATATAATTTATCGAGTTCTGTAATTAAAATGAAAATGAGTTTCGGTAAGCAAAAGATATATCAGAGATATGGAAAACCATTTAGAGATGTATAATGATCAACAATTTAAGAGGAGATACCATTTCGACAAGAACACTGTTGTGGATATTCTGATGTCTCTCTTTTCAATTCACAATACAACCATGAGGCTTACCGATTTCGCCACTCCTGAAAGTACTGGTTGCTTTGAGATTTTATGATACAGCAGCATTTCAGGTAGATTTAAGTGGCATTTTTTTTTTTTCGAAAAGTATTCACGTCCCAACAAAGTGTCATTTGCATTTTTGTTTGTATTCTATCCAAGGAATAAGCTGTTAAAATTTGCGTAATTATGTCATTTCCACTTCGTTTAGCATAAAAATAACTGAAAAATAAATTAAAATGATTTACTTACAGGAATATTTCCGGGGTTTGCATTAAACTCAACTGCAATTTTGTTCCATGTCAGTTTCTTCTTTTGGAGATAACAATTATCAATTTTTTTTACTTTCGACGATATCTCCATATTTCATAACTAGTTATCTTAACTCACTTCTTTCTTTTCTGTAAAATGCTTTCTGGACATCTTGTATAATTTTTAGCTCTATAATATTTACTTCTGTATTTGTGTATGACAATAATGCCGATTTAACAATTTGAAGGCGCTGGAAAACAATTGAATGTAGGAAAGCGCTCACGTCTAGCCATGTTGCCATATTTCTTTCGATGTCAAGGGAATGCTAAGAGTATATGAATGAGTAGCGTCTCTGCAATACGATCTGAAATAAGTGCTAAGGAAATGCTCATTACTTAAGTGTTTCCTCATTTTATAAGTGACGACTATGAATTCGACCCTAAATGAACAAAACTTTTCATGCTTAATATACACACATTACACTTTATAAAACACTATTCAGAATATTAAAATAGCTAATAATTACCTGTAAAATAATACCAAATTTGCAGAATTTTTTTTAGAACTGTAAAACATTTACATGATAAAATATACAATTAATTAAATATCTGCATGACCTACAACATACCTATTCCTTCAATAAATATATATTTTTCTTCGGTACCTTCAATATTAAATTTTCTAAAATATTTGATCGTATTGAATACTAAACAAAAATACACAATAAGGTATTCAGATGTGAGGAAAATATTTCTTGAGCCATGGCTGTAAACTCCAAATGAATCCAGCACGCAGAGCTGAGAAGTTCTGGGTTCGATTCCCGAATCTTTCTCAAATTAATATGAATCAAATGGCTTTTGAATTCTTGGCCAGCAGTTTTTGAAAAAATACTTGTGTTGGAGTCTTATATTCTAGAAAATACGGCATATCTTCTCTGACCCAAGGCTTTGCATTTCAAGACACCATAAGGGACCTTTTCTTCTTCTATGTTACATAATTTACAGATTGAGTGTTTTCTGAAGATATCGTTATTTATAAAGGAATTTCACGTTGCTCATTTTAAATAACAATAGTACAGTACGAGATTTCAACTATGTTTTTTTCTCTGCTATAAACATTATTACTGTATTAAATGCGCTGTGATGTACCACTGTTAATCCGAGGTGGCTTTATTAAATACTAATACATCCACTGTATTAAGAAACTTAGTTTTTTACTAAATATACAAGAAAACATAGTGTATCCTTCTAATTCACTGATAGAAAATGCATTTTTGCATTTGGGTATGGGTATGAAGTGTTCTTTTGAGTCAGTTCTCTACTGAGGTAGTGTTTCTCCTTGAATCTACTTATTCTTGCTGTTCGTCAGATCCTTGTTCGGTCCAGAGATAGGCAAATCAGATGTTAATACTATTAAGTGTTGCTCTCTGTTTTGAATTAGACACCCACAGCCTTTGTGACATGTCTTGATCTCACTGATTTGTTCTGGAGTTTTGATAGTTTGGGCTTGTAAGGTGGTCTATGTGCCAAAACATAATAGCGTGTGGTCCAACTCCATCCATGTGTTCTTAGAATGAATGTATTTATTTTCTGTAATTTTGTACTGCATCATGTATATAGCATAAATTCTGTATCAATACAAAATGTACAGAGTCCTATATTCTTTGTTAATTGTAAAATAAATTGGGCTTTTTAACCGGAGAAAATGGTTGTGAATAAGTTTAACTATAACCTACCCTGTATTTACAAGCATTAAACTTGCTTTTCAGTTCTGAGTTCTCCAGCTCCAACTTGTTCATTATATCGGTAAGTATCAAGGGAACCTTGAATAATGGAGATGAGTGGAATAATGTACTTTCTATAAACGTTATTAATGCAAGAAATTTAGATGGAGTTTCTAAAGTGATGCATCACTGAACTCAGGGCGATTCATTTGCTGAAGTGCATTTTTCCAGCTTTTTCTAGCTGGGTGTCATTGTTGGTGGGGGAGGAAGATGGTAATGTGTTTGTGATTGGTAGTGTTGTGCCGAAAAGGGTGTGTGTTAAGAGGAAGGACATACAGGAATGACCAAATACTTACCGGCTTTTAAGGAACCCGGAGGTTCATTGCCGCCCTCACATAAGCCCGCCATTGATCCCTATCCTGAGCAAGGTTAATCCAGTCTCTATCATCATATCCCACCTCCCTCAAATTTATTTTAATATTATCTTCCCATCTATGTCTCGGGCTCCCTAAAGGTCTTTTTCCCTCCGGCCTCCCAACTAACACTCTATATGCATTTCTGGATTCGCCCATACGTGCTACATGCCCTGCCAATCTCAAACATCTGGATTTAATGTTCCTAATTATGTCAGATGAAGAATACAATGCGTGCAGTTCTGCGTTGTGTAACTTTCTCCATTCTTCTGTAACTTCATCCCTCTTAGCCCCAAATATTTTCCTAAGCACCTTATTCTTAAACACCCTTAACCTATGTTCCTCTCTCAAAGTGAGAGTCCAAGTTTCACAACCATACAGAACAACCGGTAATATAACTGTTTCATAAATTCTAACTTTCAGATTTTTTCACAGTAGGCTGGATGATAAAAGCTCTCAACCGAATAATAACAGGCATTTCCCATATTTATTCTGTGTTTAATTTCCTCTTCATTAATTAATTAATTAATTCATTCATTCATTCATTCACCCATTCATCTCTCCATCCATTCCCCTCTCAATCCACCCCTTCATCCATCCAGTCGACCTGGTTGGTATAGCGCTGGCCTTCTATGCCCAAGGTTGCGGGTTCGATCCCGGGCCAGGTCGATGGCATTTAAGTGTGCTTAAATGCGACAGGCTCATGTCAGTAGATTTACTGGCATGTAAAAACTGCGAGACAAAATTCCGGCACATCCAGCGACGCTAATATAACCTCTGCAGTTGCGAGCGTCGTTAAATAAAACATAACATTCAACATCATCCATCCATCCACCCAACCTTACATCTACCCACCATCCATCTAACCACGCACTACTCCATCCATCCATCCAGCCATACATCCATCCACTCATCCATCTAACCACCCACCCTTCCATTCATCCATCCATCCATTCATCTCTCCATCCGTTCCCCTCTCAATCTATCCATCCACCCAACCATACATCTAATCAACTACCCCTCCATCCATCCATCCATCCATCCATCCATCCATCCATCCATCCATCCATCTCTCCATCCATTCCCCTCTCAATTCACCTCTTCTTCCATCCATCCATCCATTCCCCTCTCAATTCACCTCTTCTTCCATCCATCTCTCCATCCATTCCTCTCTCAATCCACCCCTCCATCCATCCATCCATCCACCTACTCATCCATCTAACCACCCACCCCTTCACGCATTCATCCATCCATCTCCATCCATTCTCCTCTCAATTCACCTGTTCATCCATCTAACCACCCACCTTTTCATGCATTCATCCATCCATCTCCATCTATTCTCCTCTCAATTCACCCCTCCATCCATCCATCCATCCACCCAACCATACATCCAGCCACTCATCCATTTAACCACCCACCTCTCCATCCATCCATCCATCTCTCCATCCATTCCCCTCTAAATCCATTCATCCACCCAACCATACATCCACTCACTGGTCCATACATCCACCCATCTAACCACCCACCCCTCCATTCATCCATCCATCTATATCTCCATCCATTTCTCCTTTCACTTCACACCATCCATTCATCCATCCATCCATCCACCCAACCATACACCCATCCACTCATCCATCTAACCACCCACCCTTCCATCCATCTCTCCATCCATTCCCCTCTCAAACCATCCCTCCATCCACCCAACCACACATCTACCCACCCATCTATCTAACCACCAGTGGCGTAGCATGAAATTTTGAGCAGGGGAAGCTAACTCAAGTTGTCTTTCATGCAATATGAGAAAACGTATTACAAAAATACAGTCTTAAAATAAATAGTAGTCAATTTCAAGTCAGCAGTCGAAGATTGGTTGGAACATCGCAAGTAACACCAATAAGGCATGACCTCAAATGATACGTAGTAAAATATGATTTCACGGTTTACACATATCTCTTAACAAATAGACACGTATACGTATAACATCAGCTCACTCCCTGTCATACTTAGAGAAATCACAATATTAGTATCATTACGTAAGTATGCGTCTGTCTTTTGGTTTCATTGACAGCAAGGGAGTCGGTCATTTGTTTTTTAAATCACACTTTTGTTCGTAAGTCAGTCTTGATAATACAATAGTCCTAAAAAAAATTCAAGTAAATTAGTGTCAGGAACTGTTATTTCGCTCATTATTTATTATATCAGCCACAATGGACACTAACACTTCAACTGAACACAACTGACAAAAAGGGATAACTCGGAAACTACTTATTTTAAATGTTAAAGCTAGCTTCTTGCGAGCCTTGCGACTAGGGTAGTTTAGTTAGAAAGGGATGGAAAATCTGCGGGGTGGATTACACAGAAGAAACCAGTCTGCTTGGAAGCTGGTGTGTGCAGGCTTCTTGTTTACTGCTGCATCACAAATCATCCTGAGCTGCCGCATCACAATATTTAACGCGTAAATATAAATTCTATTAAAATTAATAAATAATTTTCTCCATAAACTGCAGGTTTATTATGAAATTATTATTATTAAGTGGGGAAGAAAAGCTTTTTAGCTTACATATACGCTACGCCACTGCTAACCACCCATCCCTCCATCCATCCATCTCTCCATCCATTCCCCTCTCAATTCACCTCTCCATCCATCCATCTAATCACCCACCCCTCCATGCATCCATCCATCCGTCCTTGTAACTTTCAGTATACTTTAACAATATAAGTATTTTGTAATGTGATTTGTAGGTGCGTTCATACACACTGATGTAACTACGATGTTCTGCTGTTATTCATGAAGGGCCGTGCTGATGACAGGGCAGATAGCTGGCGTATCTTTGCATTTTAATGACTCTGCCAACATGAATATGCAGGCTGATGCGGTGTCCATGTTGCTAATTCAAGATGAAATATCTTTCTTGAACGAAGAAACGGATATTATGCACACATTGGGGAACCAAATAATTTCAACTGGTAAACTTAATGTTGGTTTTGATTTTCGAGCTGTGTGTTTAGGCCTTACGAATACAAAACGTCGTTGAGAAACAGAAAGTTACACAGAATTTATTTTTAATTTTGACTTCTTGTACTTGGATATAAAAAATAATGCCACCGCGTACAGTTTCAGTAGAGTCCCTGTGATTAAAAAAAAAAAGTACATTTCTGACTCATCTGTAAAATTACACTATTTCTCGAAGATTAAAAACGTGACAAAATAATGTATGCTTTATTTAGCCTGAGCGAGTTGAAAACTGTGCAAGTTACATACAAGCTAGAGTTCGATCATAGATAATTTCGATACATTGCACAATGGTAACGATCACCTCAAAACTTGGCCAAAATATTTAAAGCTAACTAGCATGCACTGTATACATTTTTTATACTACATTGACTTAAATAAGTCACAAAAAAAAAACAAAAAAACTTCCTGATATTAACCATTAGACCATTGTTTCTCAACCGGTGGTTCGCGACCCTTCTTTTTCATTTAAGTTTTCATTACATTTATAGAGAGCATTTAATTTAAAACTATGAATATTAGGACGGGGTGGTCTTTTAAAATCCATTCGTTTCTCAACTACTTCTTTATTTTGATTTCTTCTGGCTTGCCATTGTTTAACTTACAGCATTGATGCCCTCGACAGAATCGTGAGGGCTCGAATTTAGGCACTTCACATTATTTCTTTTTTCCATTCCTTCTTTTTTCTTTCTAGTTCTTACTTCCTTTTGTTTTATTGCTCTTTCTTTCTTTCTTTTACTTTTCTCTTTCTTTTTTATTTCTTTTTCTCCTACCTTTCGTATTCCTTTTCTATTTCTTTTCTTTTACTTATTTTTCTTCTATCTTTCATATTTAGCTACGTCTTTCTTTTGTTGTTTCTTTTCCTTCTATCTTTCGTAATCTTTTTTTCTTTTTGCTTCTTTTTCTTCTATCTTTTGTATCCTTTTTCCTCTTTCTTTCCTTTTAATTATTTTTCTTCTATCTTTTGTAATCTTTTTTGTCTTTTTTTCTTTTTACTTCTTTTTCTCCTAGCTTTCGTATATTTAGAATAATGTTCCCGTCAGGTATTAGCCGTGAGAGTGGATACGTAACTAAAATTGGCAACATCCGGGATTCTACAGAAAGATAATTTATTTTAACGCAGAAATTCCTTACCTGGTCCTTAAATAAGACGAGACCAATGAGGCGCGGTACATGTTAGTAAATTGAAGGGCTAAGAATTATAAAGGTGCTAACTATTATTTTTACATTTTACACGGCAAGAAAAAGAAAGTTTGTACATTTGTATCTCATTTAATTTGTTATACATATGCTTGATATTCTCTCTAAGCAGAGTCTTAAAAAGTGCTCTGACTGAAAAACAAAAGGGAGGACGTATTTTAGATACAAGGTTACATAAGAAACATGCTTATTTCAATTTCGATAACATGACACTAAGTACCCTTATAAATCTCAACCCTTCAATTGTAAAAAAAATTCCAGTGCTTTTAAAAGTACTATAAGAGCCAGAAAGTACCGGAACTTCGGGTGATAACGCCATGCTCTATAGGCAACATCTCTGCCTTGTCCGTGTGGTATGTGATGTGCAGCTTTCCGCTTAGTTTAGTGAAGACGTGTAATACAGTGCAGCTTTCCGCTTAGTTTAGTGAAGACGTGTAATACAGTGCAGCTTTCCGCTTCATTTAGTAAAGACTTTTAATACAGTACAGCTTCCTGCTTCGTTTAGTGAAGACGTGTAATACAGTGCAGCTTTCCGCTTCATTTAGTAAAGACTTGTAATACAGTACAGCTTTCCGCTTCGTTTAGTGAAGACGTGTAATACAGTGCAGCTTTCCGCTTCATTTAGTAAAGACGTGTAATACAGTACAGCTTTCCGCTTCGTTTAATGAAGACGTGTAATACAGTGCAGCTTTCCGCTTCGTTTAATGAAGACGTGTAATACAGTGCAGCTTTCCGGTTCGTTCAATGAAGACGTGTAATACAGTGCAGATTTCCGCTTCGTTTAGTGTATACATGTAATACAGTGCAGCTTTCCGCTTAGTTTAGTGAAGATGTGTAATACAGTGCAGCTTTCCGCTTCGTTTAGTGAAGACGTGTAATGCAGTGCAGCGTTCCGCTTCATTTAGTAAAGACTTGTAATACAATGCAGCTTTACGCTGTATTTAGTGAAGACGTGTAATACAATGCAGCTTTCCGCTTCATTTAGTAAAGACTTGTAATACAATGCGGCTTTCCGCTGTATTTAGTGAAGACGTGTAATACAGTGCAGCGTTCCGCTTCATTTAGTAAAGACTTGTAATACAGTACAGCTTCCCGCTTCGTTTAGTGAAGACGTGTAATACAGTGCAGCTTACCGCTTCATTTAGTAAAGACTTGTAATACAATGCAGCTTTCCGCTGTATTTAGTGAAGGCTTGTAATACAGTGCAGCTTTCCGCTTCGTTTAGTGAAGACGTGTAATACAGTGCAGATTTCCGCTTCATTTAGTAAAGACTTGTAATACAGTGCAGCTTTCCGCTTCGTTTAGTGAAGACGTGTAATACAGTGCAGCTTTCCGCTTCATTTAGTGAAGACTTGTAATACAGTGCAGCTTTCCGCTTCGTTTAATGAAGACGTGTAATACAGTGCAGCTTTCCGCTTCATTTAGTAAAGACTTGTAATACAGTGCAGCTTTCCGCTTCGTTTAATGAAGGCGTGTAGATATCTAAGGTAAAATGAGCTTGAAAGAGCAGAGAGGTAACATTAAATTTTGTGTTAAACTCGGTTAAACATTTACTGAGACTTCGTCACTCATGTGCCAAGCATATGGAGAAGAAGCAATGTCTCGGACCCGAGTGTATGAGTGGCACAAGCGCTTCGCAAGTGGCCGTCTTTTCAATAGATGATGATCCACGTTCAGGAAGACCCAGATCGGCAAGAACGGAAGAAATGATAGCTCGAGTTGCACAAGAATTCAGGCAGTCAATAGATTATGTGGCTACTTTGTTAGGCATTTCTCTTGGTTCTGTGCAGTCAATTCTCCACAATGATTTGAAAATGCAACGTGTGTGTGAACACGTTGTTCCAAGAAGCCTAACAGATGAGCAGCGGGAAGAGGGACAACTGGTTAGTGGAGACCTGATTGACAGGGTGAACCAGGATCCAACTCTCTTGCACAGAGTGATCACAGGTGAGGAGACATGGTGTTTTCTCTAAGGTCCGCACTCTTCAACGTGGAAATCTCCCGGTTCACCACGGCAAAAGAGATTCCATGCCGACCGATCAAAGGGGAAAGTAATGCTTGAAGTGTTCTTCGATATCTAGGGTCTCGTACATTTCCAGTTTATTCCTGAGGGTCGACCTGTCAGTAAGGAGGCGTATGTTGCAATTCTTCGGCGTCTTCGTGATGCAGTTCGACGAAGAAGACCCAACTTGTGACAAGTACAGAATTGAGTTGTCCATCATGACAATGCCCCTGCACATCGGTCGTTCTTGGTGAGCGAATTTCTCGCACAACACAAAATACCTGTCCTTCCACAGCCACCATGTTCTCCAGACCTTGCTCCAACAGATTTCTACTGATTTCCGAAGTCAAATCCCTACTCAAGGGACGGCGGTTTGCGTCAGCCGAAGAGGCGAAAATTCATGCGGTAAGCGCTCTGCGGGAAGTGACCAAAGATGGGCTGCAGGAATGTTTAGAGAAATGGTATGGACGCTGGCAGAAGTGAGTCACCGCCCAGAGGGCGTACTTTGAAGGCGATGTTGTGTAAATGGTAATAGGCTATGTCATCTGCAACAAAATGATCTATCTACACATGTTTCTCACCGAGTCTATACGCCTGGAGAGTAGGTTACTTACCACACGGACAAGGCAGAGAAGTTGCCTATAGAGCATGGCGTTGCCATCCGAAGTTCCGGTACTTCTGACTCTACTAGTATTTCAATTTAATAATAATAATAATAATAATAATAATAATAATAATTTATTTAACCTGGCAGAGTTAAGGCCATACGGCCTTCTCTAACACTCAACCAGGAGTAAAACTGCGTTACAAAAAACACTACAAATTTACAAAGTACACTACAATTTTACACACAAAACTGAATAAGATAATAATAATAAAATGTAAACAACAAGTAAGTAGAAATCAGACATATTATATAACATACAGAAAGAAAGGAAAAAGCATAATAAAATGTGAACAGCAGGTCAAAATAAATGAGACATACAAAGTATAAAAAATAAGACAATTACTGTCGACCTTGTTGGCGAGTTGGTATAGCGCTGGCCTTCTATGCCCAAGGTTGCGGGTTCGATCCCGGGCCAGGTCGATGGCATTTAAGTGTGCTTAAATGCGACAGGCTCATGTCAGTAGATTTACTGGCATGTAAAAGAACTCCTGCGGGACAAAATTCCGGCACATACGGCGACGCTGATATAACCTCTGCAGTTGCGAGCGTCGTTAAATAAAACATAACATTTAAGACAATTACTGATAATAATAATAATGATAATAATAATAATGATAAAAAGTAAGAATAGTAATAATAATACTAATAGTAGTAATAAAATAGTGCAGTACAAAGCATACAATGAATACAATATTTTTAGGTACACACAGTAAGGAAAATTATGATTATATATATAGCTCAACTTATCACATTAAAGATATACCAGTATCGGAAAATATGAAAAGGAAAATATAAAATAAGTTAAATATCACTAGAACATAAAAAAATGTGAACATAAAATAAAATTGTTGTTGTGTTTTCAGTTTTTACTTTTAAAGTTGTATCGAGTATCTAGGTTCGAAGCTCTAAAACAGATGTCAGTATCGAGTATCGAGAAATCGTGGCATCGATAAATCTCTAAAAATAATTTTTGTTTATTTATGCAATTTTCTCAAAATTCGCGAATGCAAAAGCTCTTATCCTTGTCAACAGTATTGCCACGTATATTTATTGAATTGGTGCATGAGTTCGTAGCGTAAATAAACACTTGGTTGTTATGGAAACATGGACAGCAGAAAACGCTACGAACTTATATGCACCATTCCAATAGCATAAGACCTCAAATCGTTTTCTACAGTATCATATCATTCACGTGTCTTCAGAATTAATTTCATTGTTGGTAGGGATCACAGAGCGAAGATGGAACTGACTCATAAACTCTTAAATCACAATATAGGCCCATTTCTGTAGCTCCAAAATTTTATGTAAATTACACGAAAAATGACCAGTAAATATTGACTGGATTTATCTAATTCAAGAACAAGGTTTTGGTTTTTCGACATAGAAGAAATTGGCTGGGTCACTGGTTGAGAAGAAATTGCCTTTTGAAGGCTGCACTGGAAGGAATAGTGAACGGGAGAATAGTTCGGAGCAGAAAAAGATATCAAATGATAGTCGACATTAAGACACATGGATCATTTGAGGAGACAAAGAGGAAGGCAGAAAATAGGAAAGACTGGAGAATGCTGGATTTGCAGTGAAAGACCTGCCCTTGAGCAGAACACTATGAATGAGTGAAGGAACCAACCTACATTTTTATACTAATAACTAGGGACTGTATTCTCTATCGGGGCGTACGGAGATAAGGTTAGTTGTTCATAGACTATATTGACGTGACGTCATGTTGGCGCGTGGCACAGGTACTATGAGGGAACACTTGCATCTTGTTTGTTCTACAGTTAGTCTATTTGTAATCCCACAATTTGTAAATCGAAGCCAATAAAGCTTCCTTGCTATGTTTGCAGATTCTCTTGCTGTTCCGAACATTAAATGAATGTCGGATAATTCAGCATCAGTGAATCCTTCCATTACGTCAAGATAAAAAATGTTACAATTTCAGTTTAAATGTGTGTAAATACAAAATTTAATTGTGACTCAAGTGAGTTTCCTGCAATGTTATTGACCCTTAACTGACTTGGTTGTTTATCCTGGAGTACCCTTCATGTGTTTGAGTGACGTGCGTATAATCTAAACTGACAGGCGGTTTCATAGGCGTACTTTGTAGACACAAAATCTGCGTGCTTCATAATTGAACGTTCGTTTTCAACTTGATTCTTTCAATATTCTCCCCCAGATCAGGGTTGCCATAAACTTTGGAACTAAAACCGGGACATATAATTAAAACACCCGCTTATTGTGCAAAAATTAATTTTGACTGGAATTAAAATAATTTTGCAAAGAAATTAGGGTAGACCAGGGTAACTGTAAACACTTTTCAGTGATTTCAAATATATTTAAACATTACACATCCCTCAGTAACGGTAAGCTTGACAAAGAAACATTGTTTTATTTTTAGATCTTTCTTTCCCTGAAAATGGGTTTAAAATAATAACGTTGACTTTTTTCACCTGTTTACATTTACCCCTTTGAGAGGGGGGTAATTGTAAACACCAATTTTCGCACGGGCTATCAGATACTGAACATTTTTTGTTCTGTTTCAGAAGAAAGCTGTACTCCTTCCAACTCCAATTTTGGTCACTGGTACATTTCGTCCCTTTAACCTATGATAAATGACGATATAGGAACTCAGTACCTCTCCTGAGCTTCACGATAACTGTAGTTACTATTTTTCATATCTGTGATAACCCTCTCTAAATCCTCTACAGTGTAGTTGTGTGGGGGTCTCTTTGATTACTGAAAAGTACGAAATGTAATCATAGTAAAACATGTTTACAATTACCCCCAAGCAATTAAAACTATGGGGTAAATGTAAACACGTCATAATTTAATGAACTGAGGTTATGGGAGATCTCAAAACCATTGTAATAAAAGTTAACTACTATGCATTACTCATAAAAACAACATATTCTTAAAAAATAGCACTGTACGTTTACTTACAATGCCAAAAATGAAGGTGAAGCAAAATTATTTCTCAACTTTTTTTGTAGACTCTTACAAAACATTCGTTCACAACTAAGCAGTTACTCCCATTTGGCGCCAAACTGCTTTGTAGGTTAGCCAACATGTTAATTTAAATATTCCCCCGGATTAAAATTTTTATATTGACAGTTTTGTATTTCTCACAGCATTTGTTTACAATTACCCCCTGTTTACAATTACCCTCACCTACCCTAACACACCTCTGCACAGAACATCCTTTTACTCATCATCTTTCAGCATATCTATTCCACGCCTCTGGAATTCTCTCCCTGATCATGTCAGAGACTGTCGGACAATATAAAAATTCAAATTTAAATTAAAAAATCACATTCTAGTTCGTGGAATTGCTTGTTGAACACATGTCAAGTTGCGCAACTTCACCTTAACCCATGACATATAGTAAATATTGTAACTATGCTGTTGTAAAATTGAAAATTAATATGTAATGTATTTATTATTATTATTATTATTATTATTATTATTATTATTATTATTATTATTATTATTATTATTACTACTACTACTACTATTATTATTATTATTATTATTATTATTATTATTATTATTATTATTATTGTCAGTTATCATTATCATCATTGCTATCTCTGTTTTCTTTCTTTTCGTTGTATTAGCTTGATGAGAGCACTATAATGTACTTTTGACTCTGTTGACCCTCTATAGGGCTTTAACTTAATTTGTATCATTTTCATCAGTGTTTGTATTTCTTTTTTGTATTTATATGTGCTATCTGGTAGGATGGAAGAGAAGGCCTTATGGCCTTAATCCTGTCAGATTAAATAAATTATTATTATTATTATTATTAAATATTACTTCCTTGTTTTTTCATAATCATTCCATTCATATTTCTCAGATTTGCCTACAGCCTGCATGATGGATGTTTATCTTTGTATATACATGTAAAATTCAATTTGTAGTGGCACTGCAATATGCTTTCTATAGTGTCTATGCTTAACCGATTTCTTTCATCAGTCCATTGTGCTGCCATCAGAGAAAATTTGAGTTCAAGATTTGCATTGTGGGTAGGCACAGCGAAAATATACTGACAGATTTCCAATAAATTGTAATATTGTTCTGTATGATTTACAGTCTCAAAAAATTTAAGCCACTTCTCTTGAGGTTTTCCACTTTCTCATTCATGAACAACCAAGTTTGTACTCACAAAGTTTTTCAAGCAAACAAACTGATCAAACACTTCCAGATTTTGAAAGTTGCACTTTTTTATTTTAGATAAGTGAGTGTCTCTTCTATATCACTATGCCTGTTTAAAATTTTCAACCAGTTCGGCTAAATCACATAATAGATATATTGTAGTAACCTTAAAATACAAAAAAAGAAGCTGTAAACCAACTCAAAATCGGGACATATGACCGTCCCGAACGAATTTGTCGGGACACCGGGACAGTGGACACTAAAGCGGTCACAGTCCCGGAAAACCGGGACTTATGGCAACCCTCCTCAGATTGCATGCGTAAAGGCATAGAAATTGAATCGCGTAGATGCATCTTAACAGTTGCTCTGCATTCTGGACCCTATACGAAGCTGCCAACACATTTTCAGTAGATTTGTTCCGGCAAGCAATTCAGAACTCGTTCCAAAATAATACAGAACATCTTTCGACGAACGCGCCAGTTGTGTACGGTGTCAGAACTAGTTTGAAACTTTACGTTCCTGGAACGTTTCTTGAACTCTTCTTCCACAGTCTTCGAAGTTTCTTCTCATATTAACAATATATTCATCTTCAGAACTTAATTCTTTGTAAAATATGTCACTATCACCTTCCAAATCACACATGATGGACTTTTTTTTAAATTTTAACTTGCCTAGTTTCAAGCATTTTAACCTTAACTTCAGATTAAACCGTCAACAGTTCAGAATTCCCAGTTCTGTCCTTAATCGAGAACCAATTTCACTCGTTCCGAACAAGATCTAAAGCACGTTGGAACAGGGAACTGGGGGTTCAATATCGGTTTGGAATCAGTTCTAGTCTTGTTGGAACGCACATTGGGCTACTGCGCATGAGCAGACCGTTCAGAATCGATTTTGAACCGTGCTGAAAGAAACTTAGTGAATCGCATTACGTTTTGAAGGTAAGAAAAACCTCTTTCAAAACTTTTTCATCAGCATAAGGAAACCCGGATATGTTTCAACCTGTACAGTGATGGAATATGGTGCTTCATGTTGGGATCCTTACAGATTAGAACATATTAAGACACTGGAAAAGTTTCAAAAACGGGCTCTCAAGCGTTGTCGTAATAATTCACCATTAAAATGGGACACACTCACGGACAGAAGAACGCGAATTCGATTATGCGCACTGTTCAAAACATACAGAGGTGAGCCTGCCTGGAGAGAAATAAAAAATAAGTTGCAGCCGCCAAATTACTCTTCAAGGAACGACCACTCATATAAATTGAGGGAAAGAAGACAGAGGACGGACACTGGAAAGTTTTCTTTTCTCAATCGTACTATCAGGGACTGGAATGCTTTACCTGCAGACTTACTAAAGTCTTTACCAATAACCAAAAATGTATTTAAAAATAGGATTAAGGACTTTACTAATAGACGGTAGTATATTATACACAGTATTTAAAGGGTGTAAATGATATGTTGTTATTGAAGTGTTGTATCAGTGAAGAAGTGTGTTGTGTCAGTGAAGTGTGAAGTGTGTTGTCAGTGAAGTGTGTTGTGTAAGTGAAGTGTGTTTGTGTCAGTGAAGTTTTATAGTTTATAGTTGCAGTGCAAAGTATTTGAACAGTGAAATGTTTTTCAAGTGTTAGTGAAATCAGGATAGAATCAGTGAAATGTGTCGTAGTTCCAGTGCAGTGAGTGAGTTGACAGCGAAATGAGTGTAGTGCTGAAAGGTACTTGTGCAGGTATGAACATATCATACTCGTGGGTTTTATTTCGAACTTAGGGTTAAGATACAAATTAGATTTACTTTAAATGTTATTTTAAGTAATCGTGCTTCATTTAATTTAAGATACCCCTTGTTTTTATTATTATTATTTATTATTATTATGATTATTATTATTATTAATTTATCATTAATTGTATTTTTTGTTAATTGTGTTTATTATTAATTGTCATTATTGAGTGTAATTAGTTACCACTGCCACCGGGTACTTACCCATTTGCAGTGTGAATACATAAATACATACATACATACATACATACATACATACATACATACATACATACATACATACATACATACATACATACATACATACATACATTTGGTGAGCATAACAACAATGAACAATATAAGGAAACCCGAACATTTTCGCGTCCAGAGAAAACTTTTCGGAATAGTTGGACAAAGTACTAAATACCGGGACATCTGGTCGCTCTGTATATATGTCTCTGATGGAAAGTTTGAATTGTGCTGAATCAGATTCCACGACTGCGTGAGCTGACTGACAGGCAAGCTGTGGAGGGGGGAACTGTGCAGTATATAACTTATTGGAAGCTTTCCTCCCCCTCTTCTTGTAGACTCAACTGTGACATTGAACTACAGAAGATAACAGGCTGTTTCTAAAGGAACTGTCACGAGAATCGTAAAGTCTCGTAAGATGTATGTGAACAGATTAAGCATTAATTCTCCTTATACTTTTTCACAAAAATTTTATTGCATTAAATTTCCATAACATTTTCAGCTTGCGGTAAACCAGAGACAGCTTTATAGCTGAAGTACGATACATAATATACTTGTGATTCTAACATCTATATATATAATTTTAACTGGTAATGGAAATTACAGGAAAACGGCTGAACGGATTTTAATAAATGGCCCCTCATTTTGAAGCTTGGAACCCAAAGTTTTTCGGAAAAATAGTAGTTTTCAGTGAAATGTGAATTTTCCTACATAATTTTCCTATTTTCCAAAATCCATCTGTCGTCAGTTTTGAGAACTAGCTAATTGCATTCAGAAGAAGCGAAGCGAGCATCAAGTTGGCCGTGTTGCATTTCAGAATAAAACAAAACACACACTACAGTAAACAATATTACACGAAGGCCATGATCTGCAAGAATGCTGACATATTTAGAGCTCAAATTAAATTGGTTATTAAAAACTTAACTTACTAAAAATAATTTATAGGTTCGATTCTGTGGTGTGTAATTTTCTGGGTACAGCTGTGTATTGGATATTAAAAACTACAAAACTTGAGGTGGTTTGATGACATTATTACTATTAGAAATGAAATGTTATTGTAGTTAATGCCGTGATGTGACTATTTTTCATTAATTATACATATTAATGCTATATTGATGATATGAAAGTGAACCGTTTTGGGGTTATATAAGTAGATGTAGAGAATAACTTAAATTAGATTTTGATTTCTATATTGTATATAGTATATGTTACTGAAAGCTATAAAACTTACGTAAGATAATAATATGATTAAAAATCAAATATTTTTATAGTTATTAATCAAGTGGGGTTGGGTCTTTTTCATATATTTAATGGTGTGGTGTAGATATTTATATGCGTGGTTCCCTTCAGTAATGGCTCGAGAGAGAGTATCTTTCATTATTATGGAAGCAAATAACTTTCAGAATGTCTGGTATTCTTCATTGAAAATAAATCTGAAAAATGTTTATTTGAACGTTTAATAAACTTAGTTTGCAGCATTTGCTGCACAAGCCACTAGTAATATCTAATCCTGTCCTTAATTTGCTCCTGTAAGGGAAGAGGATGGTATTTTTTAAAACTTTTTTCCTATTTGGTGTAAAATATTAATTTTTTGTATGCAGAGAGCTCATAGCTGTGGCAACTCAACCAAATATAAATATTTGAAAAAAAAATTATTTGGGGGCCCAAATTTGAAAAAAAAAATACCCAATGCAGGATTGTACTGAAACCGATATATCTAAACCGTTTTTAAAGATAGATTCAAACAGTTTTTTGCAATGTATTTACAAAAGCATGTTCTACAAACTGCCTGTAACAGAATTTTGATATTAGTCCCTAAGTTTGTAAAATAAACAATTAAAATTTAATAACAATTTTCTGATTTCCTTTCTTGCAAACAAATTGACGTATTTTTAAAATGAAATCAATCAACAAAGTTCTGTTACAGAGAAAAGTTTCCTAATAGTCTAAAGAATGTGTGTTCTAAATTTCATGCAGGTATCTTTAGTGGTTCAGAAATTATATCCATTTTTGTCTGGCAATGTAGCAAAAAAATGAAGTTACTGGAAACCGATAAAAGTGGGCGTGTGATTTAAAAATCCATAGCGCAGGAAGTTTAAAAATGACGTCTCAACATCCGATAAGGGCACAAATACCCACAAAATGTTATGCAATGCATTCCAAACATATCACAGAGTATTTTAAAGATTTTTTTTTTTAAAATTTACTCATTTTTCACCAAAAAATACCATCCTCTCTCCTTAAATAACATTTTGCGAGATGTAATAAGGCTGGTGTGAGGTGGAAATCGAAGAAGAAATTCTGGCGAAATTTTATCTTAAAAGGATTATTTTCGCGTAACAGTATTGCTATTATGACGTCAATGATGTAATACTCCAGCAGTTTCGAAAGTTGTATACGTGAACGCAGTTATTTTTAAGTTATTCAATCCGTATTGTAATGTACAAGGAACATAAATTTACTAACAGTGTTGTCATGGTAATTTTTCTCTTGGCCATACGCCGTCCCCCTTATTTTCTCCCTTGAAATACGAGTATATATTACTCTTCTTTCTCTATCTCTCCGACTGTCATTTATTGATTTTTTAATATTAAAAAGGAAGTAAAGGAATTGTTTGCTTTACATTTTAATTGTACTACAATTTTGATTTAAAGACTACACCATGTAGCACCACCGTAGATACACACTTGTCTCGATGAATCTTGGAGTGTGTATTTGCAACACTTATTGTTTTTCAACCATTATTTTATATAATTCTGGATTCCAGTGCTGCAGAGGTGAACAATTTTTGTTAATGAACATCAAACAAAATACATTATGAATAGCAAGAGATGATCTAAGATCTGTACAGATCTCCGCATACAAAATTTAGGTACCCATATGCCATATGGCTCCGTACAGACAATATTTTTTTTTCCCCCATACGATTAATTAAAAAAATTGTAGGTTCCCATACCATGTATGACCCCGTATGCCCTCCATGACAGCACTGCTTAGTCTACTAACATAGCAGTGGGAGGGGGATGGAGTACTTGCTGTAAACACAACTTCAAAACCTGCCGACATTAATGGAATAGACTGTACCAACGGTTACCTAGCAAACTTAAAGAGGATTTGAGTAGGCTGTAGCAATTTTATTGCTTATAAATACCCATATTTTTATTTTTATTAATGTACCTAAGCAAGAGACTAGTTTTTCTTTTATTTTAGTAGGTTCTTTTACGACGCTTTATCATCATTTCAGATAATTTAGCGTCTGAATGAGATGAAGATGATAATGCCGGTGAAATGAGTCCGGGGTCCAGCACCGAAAGTTACCCAGTATTTGATCATATTGGGTTGAGGGAAAATCCCGGAAAAAAACCTCAACCACGTAACTTGCCCCGACCGAGAATCGAACCCGGGCCACGTGGTTTCGCGGCCAGACGCGCTAACCGTTACTCCACAGGTGTGGACAAGAAAGACTAGTGAAATGATTTGTGTGGAGTATTGCATTGTATGGGGCAGAAACATGAACTTTACGAAAAAGTGAATATAAGCGATTAGAAGCATTTAAAATGTGGATATGGAGAAGAATAGAGCGTGTGAAATGGACAGATAGAATAAGAAACGAAGCTGTGCTGGAAATATTGAGTGAAGAAAGAATGATGCTGAAACTGATCAGGAAGAGGAAAAGGAATTGGCTGTGTCACTGGCTGAGAAGAAACTGCCTACTGAAGGATGCACTGGAAGGAATGGTGAATGGGGGAAGAGTTCGGGGGAAAAGAAGATATCAGATGATAGAAACATTAAGATATATGGATAGCTCACCTCTGTGGAGTAAAGGCTGGTTCACAATAAACCGGGAACTGAAACGACAACGAGAACGAGAACGGAAATAATGTTAAAATAAATGTATTTAACGATATTTCCATTCTCATTCTCGTCGTTTCCATTCCCGGTTTATTGTGAACCAGCCTTAATGGTCAGTACGTCTGACTATGAAACGAGCGGGCGGGGTTCAAATCCTGGTTGAGACAAATTACCTGGTTGGGGTTTTTTCCGGGGTTTTCCCTCAACCAATTGAAGAAGAATTGCTAGGTAACTTTCGGCGTTGGACCTCGGACTCATTTCGCCATATCATCATCATCATCATCATCATCATCATCATCATCATCATCATCATCATCATCATCATCATCATCATCATCCAGACCATAGCCCGGGTTAAGTTCACTGTGCGGCGTGCTGTACTTGTACAAGAGCGCAGCCGTTCGGCTACCCAATCATCACAGAATAGGAGTGGTAAGCACAATAAGCCTCAGGCTACAGTGCAAGCCTTCGGGTCCCTCCTCCGTACAAGAGAAAAAAAAATATATATGGATCATATTCGGAAACTAAGAGGAAGGCGGAAAAGAGAATGCTGGGTTTGCAGTGAAAGATCTTCCCTTCGTCAGTAAACTATGAATGAATAAATACAAGACGTATTACATTTTGATCTTTTTTTTTTTAAATCCACAAATTGTTATAAATTTAAATTTATATAAATGTTGGGAATGCGTAAATATAAATGAGCTTATTTAATACGACCTTGCAATTTTAAATAGAGTTAAGGCTCATTCACAATGAATATTAAACATAACGTAAGCGTTAACTTAAGAATGTAAACGTTACGGTAAAATCAAGAAATCATACCATCATTCACGATGGGAACATAAACATAACAGCAAACATACTTGGTAACCATGGAAACATAATAACGACGCCATTTCCTCATATTCAGTCGTATACTTCAGCACGATTGTGTTCTGTTTGCAAATCACGTAAACATAAGCATGAAAGTTTGGAGTTCGCAAACTTTCATGTTAACGTCTTACGGTAATGTTTATGTCAGTGTTTATGTGAATCATTGTGAATGATCCCATTTGGTAGCCTGGCCGCAAACTTCTGTGTTTATGTTAAGGCCCATCCACAATGAAAATTAAACATAACCGTAACATAAACAGAAGTTTGCGCCCAGGCTACCAAATGGGATCATTCACAATGATTCACATAAGCATTGACATAAACATTACCGTAAGACGTTAACATAAAAGTTTGCAAACTCCAAACTTTCATGCTTATGTTTACGTGATTTGCAAACAGAATACAATCGTGGAGCGCTGAAGTATACAACAGAATATGAGGAAATGACGTCGTTGTTATGTTTCCATGGTTACCAAGTATGTTTGCTGTTATGTTTATGTTCCCGTTGTGAATGATGGTATGACTTCTTGGTTTTACTGTAACGTTAAGTTAACGCTTACGTTATGTTTAATTTTCATTGTGAATGAGCCTTTACGGTTATGTTTAATTTTCATTGTGAATGGGCCTTTACGGTTATGTTTAATTTTCATTGTGAATGAGCCTTTACGGTTATGTTTAATTTTCATTGTGAATGGGCCTTTACTGTTGGTCAGTAACGTGAAATAATAATAATAGGTTGGAGGGGGGAAAGTAATCCAGGAAACTGTACAATTTTACAGTTAGTAATTCGACACCTGCAAACCACATAATCAAGTACGTCTTGAGACAAAACGGATTTGACAATCTACAGACACAAATCACCAGATCGCGTGGAACTTATCACCGGAGCTGCCCGGATTTGAAAAGGAAAACGCCTTTCATATAAAAATATCCGTTGTGGAACCTGTTGAGCAGAGAATTAAGTTTTGCGCTGCCAACTTTCACATGCACCCTTGTTTTATTGATCGGTGACATCACAGGCCGCTCGGTTTCTGCATGCAGCCAGTAGAGGTCTTCGCGTACCACGATGGCGGGATCAGTCGCCGTCGGAGTTCTGCCCAGTCCGGTCGCAGCGCGGCGTAGTGTCATTCTAGTGCATTTTTGTTTCTTGTTCTTTTGAGTGTTTTGTTCATGGCTTCCAATACGCCGAGTGTTTGAAATGTTTAAGAGCGTTGCAAAGGGACGCTTAGCGTCCTAACATCCCTTTGTAGTGAGCACTATACTGCTAGGACAATGTCTGAAGGACTGTTTCCGGTAAGTACACGCCTCCCTTTAATATCGAACGGGGTAGACAGTGTAAACAACTGACTGATTTGTGTCACGCCCCTATCTCATCTAATATAGCAAAGAGTTTGGGCGCCAGTTCGATATTTGTAGATGTGACCCATAATCTTGACTGAGGGGCGCCTAGCTGTTTTAAGTCTTGGATATGTGACTAGGACAGTCCAACCTAGGAAGGGGTGGGTTGAAAGTGAGTGGATAATGTGGCTACATCTTCGGATAAGGCTGCTGCCATTCGTGTTATTGTTGACCCATTTTTTTTTGTTAGTTACAGCGATGTGAAAATTTTTTTGCATGAGAGAACATTGTTAAAAATATTAGAAACACGTGCGGAGATAGTTACAAAATTAATATAATTATATATACTATTATAATGAGACACATGGTATAATAATGACCACAGAGTAGAAAAAAGGGTAATTGATAAGCACAGGAACGCCATTTAGTAACTATTTGTAAAATCACTAGAATAACCTAGAAAATGAAAGGGAACAGTTTCAATGAACCATACTAATGCGTACTTACACCGTTTTATCATATATTTGAACCACATAAAATACCAATTTTTACACAATTTGTAATGCATTTTTGGTCCAGGGTAAACACTCGTATTTTACGAAAACAATCGTTTTTTTATTTTATCTAAAAATGAAAGGGAACAGCTCCACTGAGCTATTGTATTGTGCTTTTAAACCGTTTTAATATAAAATTAGTCCATGTAAAATACAACATTTTTACATCATTTGTATTGTATTTTTGGTCCAGGGAAAGTAGTAGTCTTTTAGAAAAACACTAATCTCCTTTTAGATTACATGGAAAATAAAAGGGAATAACTCTTGCGAGCAAAGGTAATGTGTAGGTAAACCGATTTACCACAGATTTGGTCCACGTAAAATATAAGTTTTTGTATTTTTGGTCCAAGGAAAATACTAGTCTTTTAGGAAAACACTAATCTCCTTTTAGATTACATGGAAAATGAAAGGGAAAAGCTCTAGTGAGCAACGATAATGTATAGGTAAACCGATTTACCACACATTTTTTCAACGTAAAATATAAGTTTTTCACTATTTGTATTTTTTGTCCAGGGAAAATACTCATCTATTAAGAAAACTTAAGATAACTTAGAAAATTAAAGAAAAACAGCTGTGAAACTAGCTCATAGCTAGTTCTGGTGATTCCGAAAGTGAAAATACTCCATTACACTACCTTATTACAGACCAGTACTGACAATATCACAAAACAAAAAATTATCAGCCTTTGCCCGGCGCTTGAAAATCCTGCACATATTCGTATATGCAAGGCATAACAAAACCCTAACCTAACCTAACCTAACCTAACACAACCCAACCCAGATTCGTATATGCAATGCATTGCGTAACTGTACGATAGCGTGAAACTTTCGTAATGTCACCAAAGTTATGTTGGTATGACTGAGGAGAGATCCCTGAACACTTGGAGGTGTATAAGCGGAGTACGAGGAGTAGCGGAGTAACTCTGCACTAGTTTAGTCGGAACGGCTCCTGTGAGCCACGGTAATGTGGACTTAAACCGTTTGACCACAAAATTAGTCCATGTAAAATGCCAATTCTTACATCCTTTGTATTTTTGGTTCCGGGAAAATATTCATCCTTTACGAAAACACTGGTCTTTTCAGAATACCTAAAAAATTGAATGCTGTAGTAAGCCACGGTAATTTATACGTATTAAGAAAATACATTTTGAGAGTTAAGATAGAAAGTAACAATTCACCAACATTTAAAATATCTGGGAACGCAGTGGTAACAGAATTTGAGGTGAGGCTGCGATCTCGCTACTCACCACACATAGGAGAAAAAATCTATCAAGACCATTGAAAATAATTTAGAATTATAGCACACAACTCTAAGGGCAAACGGTTTTAACACATATTTGATGCATGTAAAATACCAACTTGTATACCATTTGTACTGCATTTTTGGTCCGGGGGAAAGTATTCTTATTTTACGAAGACACGGTTTTTTTTTTTTTTTTTTTTTTTTGCGGATAACGTAGAAAATGAAAGCGAACAATTCAGATAGCCACAGAAATATGCACTTAAACAGTTTAATCACAGAATGTGTCCATGTAAACCAATTTTTCCACCATTAGTATTGTAATTTCAAAGGCATATTGGTTCCGTTAAGTTCAATGTTGATTGAAAAATGAGTTCTATTCAGCCAATACTTAACATAAACACAATAAAACGTGATTGTTTTTAAATCTGTGTAAATGTTATTATAACACGTTTTATTGTGTTTTATGTTAAGTATTGACTGAATAGAACTCATTTTTCAATTAGTATTGTATTTTTCGTCGAGGAAAAATGTTCATATTTTACGAAAACAAGTTTATTTTTCGGATAACCTAGAAAATGAGAGCAAACACACGGTGAACGACGGTAATGCCTACTTAAACGGTCCATGTAAACCAATTTTTACACCATTAGTATTGTATTTTTGGTCCAGGAAAAATATTCGTATTTTACGAAAACAAGTTTATTTTTCGGATAACCTAGAAAATGAGAGCAAACACACGGTGAACGACGGCAATGCATACTTAAACAATTCTACCACAAATTTGGTCTATGTATAATACCAATATTTACATAAATTCTATTGTTTTTTTGGTCCAAGGAAAATACTAGTCTGAAATGACTACTTCAAATTTTTACTACAAATTTGATCTTGTATAGATATAAATATATAAATCTTTATATAAATACCAAATTTTACACCATTTCTATTGAATTTAAGATCGAGGGAAAATGTTCTTCTTTTACGAAATCGCTATCTACAGTCTTTTTTTTCAACAACCTAGAAAATAAAAGGGACAGCACCAGTGAGTCACAATAATGTATACTTAATAGCCTTACCATGAATTTGGTCCACGTATAACACCAATTTTTACATAATTTGTATTGTGTTTTTGGTCCAAGGAAAATACTCGTCTTTTAGGAAAACACTAGTCTTTTTTTTTTCGAATTAAGTAGAAAATGAAAGGGAACAGCTCCAATAAGCTATAACAATGCGTGATTAAGCCATTTTACACAACATTTTCCCAATTTAAAACATCAGCTTTTATAGGCCTAACATTTCTATTGTATTTTTGGTCCAGGAAAAATACTAGTCTTTTACGAAAATACTGTCTGCAGTCTTTTTTCTGTTAACCTAGAAAATGAAAGGGGACTAAGCTACCGTAATGTGTACCTAAGCTGTTCTGCCATGAAACTGTTCCATGTAAAATACCAAGTTTTACACAGTTTGTATTGTAGGCTACTTTTGCTCCAGGGAAAACGCTAGTCTTTTTTCAGATAATCTAAAAAAATGAAAGGAAACTGCTCTAGTGAGTTATGGTAATACATAGGTAAACCGATTTACCAAGAATTTGGTACACGTGAAACAGCAATTTTTAAATCATTTCTACTCGGTTACTTAACGTTGATGTGATTGGATATTTGGTGAGATGAGGCTGAGGATTCGTCACCATACGGTTGGGGGAGAAAAAAATAATCGGGTAATCACCGCAAGCTAGAATCGAACCCGCGCCCCAGTGAAGCTCAAGGTCGGAAGGTAGCTATAGTCTTTTTTATGAATGTTTTCGTAGAAAACGAGTATCTATATCTCTTTAAGACAGTAAATGTTGATAGTTGTGCTAGAAAATAAACATTAATCTACATTTTGAGAATCTGCTGACAAAGCTGTAAGACAATTTAGTTTATAGAGGCATAGAACTTTTTAATGAAAGCGGATGATAACGGACGTACTTCATTTGTTATTACGGAAAGATGCGATTTCAGAATTCCGTTCGGTTTCATTGACGTTTGAGATTGTAAATACTGTATATCTCTGGATTAGATTCTTAAAACTGTCGATATTGGTCTATAAAATGAAAATAATATACGCTTTTCTACATTCTCAAGCTCTGATGCTTTCCTAGAAAACCCTCAGTTTTCCTCTATTCTACGAATCGGCTACGGTTTCTCTCTAGTACCCAGTACGCCTCCGTTCTGCTAGCAACGCGTTAATATTTCAACGGCTAGCTTTGTAAGCTGCCCGGGAGTGAATTACCCTGCGCTGTGTTATCGAACAAAATAAGGAATTAATGTGTACAGGGACACGTGCTGACGCTGTATCTCGCATGGCAACTGCGCGAGAGGTCCGTAGTTGTACCTAGATTGATAGGTTGGACACCGGAAGCAAGACCAACCGTAAGTTCTGCTGCAACTTGAATGGTACATACATGTCACAACAGTCTAGTATATACTAGACTGTGTTTTAACATTGCCATAAGAATCTTAAGTATAAAAATAATAAATAAATAATTTTTTATTCAGTGGGCTTTGTTTAGAAATTAGCAGGCTTTGACATTTTGTAAAACAAGAGAACATCGTTTATGGTTGCTAAGAAATCTCTTATACAAGCTTACCTAGATGTGGTTATTTAAGCCACGGCATCGGAAAAAAAAATAGTGACAAAGCATGGGAAAGAAGATCGCTCATAATAGTACATTATGCAACGAGCCTATAATGGTAGTAATTAAGACGCGAGTATGTTTGTTTATGAAACTAGCGCAAGCGAGTTTCATAATTTTCATACGAGCGTCTTAATTACCATTATAGGCAAGTTTCATATAACTTTTTATGCTCGACCATATCACAGTCTATTATATACAGTCACGAAGCTTGAGTTTTGAGGGTGCTAGAAACAATAGACTGTGACGGTACTATTTTGCATGCCTGTAATGAGGCGATATTAGCGATTCTAGTGGTGAGTAACTACCTAATGTTTGCATATTTACTACGTATTGAACTTCGCGACTGTATATACTAGACTGTGACCATATTTCTAACTTGAAATTATTCATAAGTATTCATGTTATGGTTATGTAAGTGAGGAGCGGAACTGACTTAAATTGTGAGATGTGCGCAGACGCGAAAGTATTGATTTTTTCCGAGGAACGAATGTGTCATTGACCTTGATATAATCTAGAGAATAACATGAACATTAATTTTGATATAACCTGGAAATTGATTTAGAATTGAAAAACAAGATGACAAATTGAATTTATTTGAATATTATTTACAATTAACGCTAATTATTATAGTAACAGAACATAATCTTCTGCGACAGTATTGGATTTACAGCCTCCGTGACGTTTCCCTAGTTGTCTTTCGATTGCATATCCGAGAATAATCGAAAATCTGAACTTTAACGAATAGGTGTACTTTAATGACATGCATTAAAGGACTGCTAGCAGGTGTATAATTACTACATTTCGGCATGGTCGAGCATAAAAATGTTTAAATCCAACCTCGGCCGCTATCTGTGTGCTAGTTGAGTATCTGACCTGTAACACTGTACTTGTAATAGCATATTTTTCGAAAATATTATTTGAAATATGCTTTTTAATTACCTGGAAATTCCAGTTACCTGACTCAATTTCGGTACAATTTATGTAGGCCCACTGTATGTTAATCAAAACAATTGTGATTTTTATAAGTGTACTCATAAGCAAGATATTGAGATAGTTATTGTGAAGGAGTTTATACTTCTTGAAAGAGTGAAATATTTTTTATATAAAATTATATCTGTGGCCGGGAGGAAAAAGGTCTTAAGTCAATTTTTTTGTGAAAATGAGATTTTTATATATTCTGAAAGCGGAAACAATTCTCTACAATCTGGTAAAACGGCTAAATTCAAATAAGAATCCTGACTGGATTTAAAGAGCGTTACCAAATGCCCTACGTACTTTTTGAATCGAGCACACACAGAATAAAGGACCTAAGAATATTTAATACTTTATTCCTTACAAACAATCACATGTTTACTTTCCATGCTTCCTTATTAAAAAGTCTAACTTGTATTTTAGTCATTTTATCACATACTGATGCCCTTTCCTTTTAAAACTTTAAGCACCAGGGTAAACAGTCCTATAATTGTTTAAGACCCATTTTGCATTCCTAATAATTCAAATTTCTCTTTTATTTTGACATGAAAAAGGTCTTATGTTTAAATAGTCCCTTCTACTCAGTTTGGCTTCTAGTCTTAAAAGGGCTTAAGTGCGGCTATTTTTGGAAATAATAAAGAAAATTGTTAAATGAGCAACATTACCTATTTTAGAAGAAATATAAACAAATAATATCCAGGAAAAACCTCTTAATTAAAAAAAACTCTATAATTGACACCAATTTCAATCTTTCTACTGCTCTCCTGAAAAGTATAAAATTTTTACTTAAGACCTTTTTCCTCCCGGCCACAGATATTATCTTCTTTGTATAAAATATTTCTTTACGTAAACGTTCAATTGTTAAATGTGCGATAGGGAAACAAAAGTAATGCGACTTAATATTTTATGGATGCAGAAGTTAAATTGTTAAATTTGCGATAGCAAAACCAAAGTAATTGGACTTCATATTTTATATGTAGAAGTTCAATTATTAAATGTGCGATAGAAAAACAAAAGTAATACGATTTAATATTTTATATCTAGAAGTTCAGTTGTTAAATTTGCGATAGGGAAACAAAAGTAACACGATTTAATATTTTATGTATAGAAGTTCAATTGTTAAATTTGCGCTAGCAAAACAAAAGTAATACGACTTAATATTTTATAGGTAGAAGTTCAGTTGTTAAATGTGCCATAGGAAAACAAAAGTAATACGACTTAATATTTTGTATGTAGAAGTACAATTATTATTGAATGTGTGATGACAAAACAAAAGTAATACGACTTTTAACTACAGTATTCGCCCTTTTCTCTCTCTTTGTTTCGCTTGTAGCAAGTGGGCGAGTTACGCTGCTTACGTCAATTGACCCGCTGTTCGTATAATATGTAGGAGGATAATAATTATCCGGGATGACTGAATAAAATCAGGGCAACCGAAACAAGACAGTGTGCCAATAAAAAACTGAAACCATTCTGTTAAATAGGTCAGCTGTGAGGAACATCAATAAGCCATGTGCCGTATTAGTGACTAAAGGCACACCCAGAACCAATAACGAGTTCCCGGCGACCAGCTCAAAGGATGACATCTACTATAGATTCATCAGCGTTATTAATCGAATAGTCGAAAGTTTCGCAGTGTTAAAAATGGAATAATTATACACTCTCATTACTGAAGTGTAAGGGGACAGTATTGTCTTGCTATAAAAATCGATTAGAGATTTTTACTTCGCGGAAATACACGTTGCTGACACCTTCTTTATCCAATAATATTTTTGCTCACCAAAATTGATGAATTGATTTTATGTTTATTGCCTGAGTTGATTCAATCTGAAATGGTATACATGAAATAATAACATTCACAACAAAATTAATAGATCTTAATTATTAAAATACATAAAATAACTGTTTAACCAAAATCTAGTCTTGATTTTTTTAAATTTTGTGTACGATACTGGCAGTGTAGTTCTTAAATTCCTTTGAGAACATAACACAACAACAAGACATCGCCATAGAACTTTGTTTCCGCTCATACATTTCACCTCTATCCTTGTTGTGGTTATATCTGCTATTTTTTTTCTTTCTTTGTCCCTTCTTAAGATCTTTTCGGTCTGCCCTTCTCTCTTATCCCTTGTGGATTCCAGCCTAGTGTTTCTTTGTTCTATTGAGTTGACCTTTCTTACAGTATGTGGCACTCAGTTCCATTTTCGTTAGAAAATTGGTTTCGTGATCTGGGTTTCGTTTGTCTTTTAACATAAAGTAGGCCTATTTCTTCGTTTCAGATTGTACCATGCCAAATGATAGTTAGAACTTTCCGAAGACGTGTTTATAAAATATTGTAATTTGTTATGTACTGTATTTCCTTAGCCACCCTCCAGATCTCCCATCTATAGGATAGATTTTACATTACTATAGAGGAATTTTTAGTTTTGTTTTTAATTGGATGTACTTAGTTTTCAAAATTTTGTATAATTGAGGAACGGCAGCATTTGCTTTTAATATTTTAGAATTTACGTCCTTCAGTCATTCCCAATCCACATTTAATTTGTTACCCAAATATAGAAGTATTTTCATCTTACCAATAATTTTATTAAAAGTCGTATCACTTTTGTTTTGTCATCACACATTCAACAATTGTACTTCTACATATAAAATATTAAGTCGTATTACTTTTGTTTTTATATCGCACATTTAACAACTGAATTTCTGCATACAAAATATTAAGTCGTATTGCTTTTGTTTTCCTAACTGAACTTCTACATTAAAATATTAATTCGTATTACTTTTGTTTTCTTATCTCCTAGGTTACATAGGGTTTCATTTGACTGAAATGTTACGTGTACAGGTCGGATGTTCAGGCGTTTATAATACTTAAAATAGGCAGGCAGTAAAGACAGCTAAAACTTCAGGACACAATAGGCAAAAAGAGAAATTAGAATATGGAAAGATACTGTAAATTTAGAAAGACAAAATATATTTTGTCAGCTAACTTACGATATTCATGCAATACACTTTTTTATAGTTTCACATTACCATAAGAACATTCATTCATAGTTTCTGCCCAAGAGCAGGTCTTTCACTGCAAACCCAGCAACGTCAAATATTCCCTTTTTTCTGCTTTCCATGTATCTTAATGTCGTCTATCGTCTGATACCTTCTTCTGTTCCGAACTTTTCTCTCGTTCACCATTCCTTCCAGTGTATCCTTCAGTGGGCAGTTTCTTCTCAGCCAGTGACCCAACTAATTCCTTTTCCTCTTCATAATCAGTTTCAGCATCATTCTTTCTTCACCCACTATTTTCAACACAGCTTCATTTCTTATTCTGTCCATTCACACGTTCCATTCTTCTTCATATCCACATTTCAAATGCTTCTAGTCGCTTCTCTTCACTTCGTCGTAATGTCCATGTTTCTGCTCCATACAATACCACACACTCCACACAAAGCACTTCAATAGTCTCTTCCTTAGTTCTTTTCTCCAGATGCTCCTTTTTCTATTAAAAGCTTTCTTTGCCATTGCTATCCTCCTTTTGACTTCCTGGCAGCAGCTCATGTTACTGCTTATAGTACACTTCAAGTATTTGAAGCTGTCCACTTGCTCTACTGCCTCATTTAGAATTCTCACGTTTACCTTAATTATTTTTCTTCCTATAACCATGGTCTTCGTCTTGTTTGCATTTGTCTTCATCCCATACTGCTCACAGCTGACATTTAGCTCCAGTAGCTTATTCCTTGGTATCATCTCCTCTTCTGCTAACAACCCCATATCAACAAATCTTACACACTTTATTCTTCCTCCTACTATCACTCCTCCCACATTCTGAAAACAGTCCTTTACTAAATCCTCCAAGTAGATATTGAACAGAGTACGTGATAAAGGACATCTTTGACATACTCCTTTCCCTATTTCACTTCCTTCTGACATTTCTTCTCCTATCCTGACTTTGACTCGTTGTTTCATATAAAGGTTACAGAACAGCCTTCTCTCTTTCCAATCCACAGCAGTTTTCTTTGGGATCCCCATCAGTTTATTGCAATCTACTCTGTCAAAAGCCTTTTCTAGGTCCACAAATGCTCACTTCTTTATTCTTTTCAAGGTATCTTTCGTCGAGTGTTCCTAGTAGTCCAATTGCATCTCATTTTCTTCCAACTGTTCTTCCACCTTAGAATATAAACGTCGATTCAGTATTCGCAGGAGAATCTTCGCCGAGTGCGATATCAGGCTGATAGTCCTGAACTCGTTACATTTATTAACATTATTTTTTTTTTCGGTATTGGCAGCAACACTGTCTCCGTAAAATCTTCAGGCCAGTCGCCTTGCTCATACTGCAGGGACATCAATTTATTTTTACTTCAGTTTTTATTGTATCTGAGTTTTTTAATGTACTTCACTCCCACCCCTTCTACTAACGAAGTTCCAACTCTCCTTCACACAGAACCAAGGCCGCATATAGTAAGCAGTACTAAGTTAGTGAGTATAGTACGTTCCAGAAATATGTTCGCGTTTTCCAATGTCGAAAACTTCCAATATTGAATCATATTTTCGCACAGGTACTATCATCCGTTTGCCTACGTCGCATCCCGATTTCCCCCACCTGCTTCTGCTCGCTCCACTGTAAAGGCTAGTGGTTGGGCTTTCTTAGTTCTTTTCTGAAAACATTAATTTCTGTTACGAATTAATTGGACGTCTACGTAATATTATACAACTGTTTAAAATAACTTACATAAAAGGGCCTCGTTAAGTAATTAACTGTCACGTGATTTCCTCCCTTTCTACGATCCTACGACATAACCACTTGGACGGACTGTAGATAGAATGTCTGAGTAATTTTATCTGTGCGGGTCAGGCAGAAGTGAAGATTGAATTTACAGTACGTAAGGTACAGAATTATTTCAATATGAGTTACTAGTACGAAAGACGAAACTGGTAATTGGAATTAGATGCAATAGTCTATAGTGTGATAATAAGCACAAAAGAACTGAAGCCTGTATCGAAATGAACGGCCACCATTTAAAAAAATGTGTTTAAATATCCATATTATGATTATTTTTCAATTTAACTTCATTCTCTATATTGTACGCTAATGTGCTGTAGACAGTATAATATACACTGCATAATGAATACGTTCGCATGGATAACTCAGTTCGTGCGTAAAAACACTTATTGTTAATACCGTACTGTATTTTGATTAAACAAAAACCTAATGAAAATTATCAAACTCAAAATCGCGGTATTTCCTAGTTTACGTAAATGGATTAACTACTTTTCTTTCCTCCTATACCTAGTGAAGTGATTTGTTTGTATATTACGCCAGTATCATCGAACTCCAGTCGTGGAAGGGGTAGCAAACGGCGTTGATCCAGAGGTATAGCCAGGTCAATATTAAAAATGTTAGTAAAAATAAAATGATGTCCCTGTATATTTCGTTGCATAAAGATAGAATGTTCTTCTTGCCTTCACCCAAACATTGCACTAATTCAGTGGAGATTCCATCAACTCCTGTTGCTTTCCCATTCTTCATTTCCCTGTGAATTTTATCATTTGGCAGGTTTGTTTTATTTCCTGTAAGCCAGTAGTTAGAGGCAATACACACGTTTCCACTTTTCACTAATGGCATTTGGTTGGGCAGGAAGAGATTTTAAGCATACTGTGCTGATAAATCCGTTTGTGTAATAACATGAGTTCTGTAAAGGGTTACAAATGTGGGGTAGTGACTCGCAGACGAAAAGGGTAAATGGAAGGAAACTGAAATGTTGGTTTTTAATAGTAATATGCGTTACAAGAGCGGTATGTTGAAGTTTTCATGTTCGAGGAAAAGTTTGAAAAAGCGAAACGTAGTTGAGCTTTTTTAATTTCCGAGAATTGAAAGAAAACATACCTCTCGTGTATCGTACATTATTTTGTTCGAAGATAGTTTATTACATACCTGAAAGAGGAATTTCTAATTAGTTGCAATGAAATCTCCATCTGTTCAATGACGGCAAATTTGCAAAACAAAAATATCTATCTTCAACATTGTTGCTTTAAAATGTTTTCTGTGTTTACTATACTCCAGCAGGCCGTGATATACGTCTGTCTTTTTTTTCCCCAGTCTATGATGAGTCTGGAATCTTGTTGATTTTTTCACGGCTTCCTTAATGGTCACGAATGCAGTAACTTTAGTGGAGTTGTAGAGTTTACTTAATTTTTGAAAATATTTAAGAACAATAATTAACAGTGCAATTTAGGTGAAATTGCAGAGGTAAGTTTCCAATTTATAATTATTACTATATTGAACGTCTCTAAAAATAATATGTTAAAAGCCTAAAGCAGTAAAATCGATATGTCACTTTAACGGTAAGAAGAGGGAAATTGTTATGTGTGTTACGTTTGGAATACTGAATGTGGAATTTTAGATTTTTTTTTTAACCTTGGGGATTAATTGAAGTGAATTTTTAATGGCAGGCAGAGTAACTATCTCATGCCCCCATGTTTTAAATTGCTTCCAGTGCACTTCATTAGAACCAGGTACCCAGCTTCGAAGCCGTTAGCCCTGTGAACTTACAGTATAATTATTTTCCCCTATTATCATAATATAGGTTTGTTATCTAAGAAATTAGCGAGTTCTTTGTGATAGTAGAAGAGAAAGAGTGGGGGAAGGGAAGTGGTCCGTGGCCCGTTTCTTTTAGGTCTCATCCCGACATTTATCTTATTACTCAAGGGAAACCACGGAAAAACCTTGAGCAGGATGAGGTGTCGTGCTGACGACAAGCCAATTGGCTACAATGGGGTCATGAATATGTTGTGGTGGGAGATTGTTATTTAATAATCATTTGAAGTACTCAAACATTAAAATACATATTAATTAGTTACAAAAAATTCAAAGCATCTATGCAGCCAATAACTTGATGACCCTAGAACAGAGAAATAACATTATTAGTGCATTAATTGACATGTATGTCTAAGGAGTCAAATGGTTGTTTAGAGTTCAAGTTGGTATTCGGCTTGTACGTTGTCGTTCCAAGCTAGAGGGTGGAGTACACTCTTAGGTCTTTTATGTTTATCTAATGCAGGATTGTAATATCCTAGTGAAGAAATTAGTGGGTTTGTACTGCCGTACGACTTGGTGTACGTGCAGAAGGCTTGATTTGAAATATATTCTTGAATGGTCGAAATTTCTAGTTCTTCATGAATCTGGAATTTTAGACTTTCCGCTGATTGGTTTTGTGCGGAAACCAAGCAAATACGCACGATCTCGCACAAAATAATTTGCAATAGGAAATAAACTTTCAATATATATTTAAAACGAAATAGAAAAGGCGGAAATGGATACTTATTTTAAAAATAGCGAAAGTCTGGAACGTGAAATTGGCAAAATATTCTCCCCGTCACTTTAGATACCTGGAAACGCAATGAAGTCTATTAAACTTTTGACATAAACCAATAATGACATGCATTTCTTATTTTGATATTTAACAACTCTGTATCAACTACAGGATTATTTAACGTCGATGAAATTGGTGATAGGTAGCATAGCGCGTCCTCAGGTTGCGGCTAGAGGAGACGGCCTCCAGATACGAAGAGTAGATTCGAATATATTGAATAAGCAGTCGTGGACAGCCGATAAGGAGCGGTCCTCCAGCTTGGGGGTTTGGCGAAGAGCTAACAACAACCCATCACCGTAAAAAGAGCTTGTTGCGAAACCCCAGTCCACACCTGTGGAGTAACGGTCAGCGCGTCTGGCCGCGAAACCAGGTGGCCCGGGTTCGAATCCCGATCGGGGCAAGTTACCAGGTTGAGGTTTTTCCGGGGTTTTCCCTCAACGCAATACAAGCAAATGCTGGGTAACTTTCGGTGCTGGACCCCGGACTCATTTCACCGGCATTATCACCTTCATTTCATTCAGACGCTAAATAACCTAGATGTTGATACAGCCTCGTAAAATAACCCAACCCAACAAAAAAGACATACTTTTAGCCGGCCCGGATGGCTCAAGCGGTAGGGGCACGGCATGTCCCTATCGCTTGGTCCGAAGGGTTGTGGGTTCGAGTCCCGCCTCGGGCATGGGTGTTGTGATTGTATTAGTATAAGTAAAAAAAAAAGAAGGAAACAAAGGTAAACAAACAGAAAAAAAACAAAAAAAAAAATAGGTAACTTTGGAAAACGGCCTCTGGCCGGTTGAAATTAAAAAAAAAAAAAAACCAACATAAGGCCTTGGGGAGGCCGAGACGTAGATGGGAGGATAATATTAAAATGGATTTGAGGGAGGTGTGATATGATGGTAGGGACTGGATTAATATTGCACAGGATAGGGCTTATGTGAGGGCGGCAATGATCCTCCATTTGTAATTGAGTAAGAGATGGTATGTGGCGAGTTGAGGACGAGGATTCGCCGTGAACTAACTGACATTCACCTTACGGTTGGGGAAAACCTCGGAAAAAATCCAACCAGGTAGTCGGCTCAAGCGGGGATAGAACCCATTGCCCCCTAGCGCAGTTTCGGATCAGAAGGCAAGCGCACTGCTGACTTAGCTACAGTACATCGGTTGCTGGTATGTGATTTACCTAATACCCGGGTTCTGGTGATATGACATCAATATGCATTTTCGGGTGTTGTAGAAAGAGTGGGGAGGGGAGAGACCCGAGACTAATTAAACCTGTGCAAATCGTTTTGTCGATAGAATTTAATATGAAGCAGGTAATGGTTTTTTTTAAATTCTTTAAATTGTTGCTAAATTAATATAGACGGACGAAAATGTATTTTTTTTTTCAATATTCTTAAAATTATTGGCACATTAGTTTTTCCAATATTCTTTAAATGACTGCCAAATTAGTTTAGACTGACGAAAGTGTATTTTTTTAAATATTCTCAAATGATGTATAAATTAGTTTAGATGAACGAAAATTTGTTTTTGTTTTTTCAGTATTCTTGAAATGATATCAAAATTAGTTTAGACGAAAGAAAATGTATTTCTTATTCAAAGTATTCTTCAAATGATACCCAAATTAGTTTACGCTGACGAAAATGTATTTTTTTTTCAATATTCTTCAAATGATATCTAAATTTAGTTTAGACTGATGATAATGTATTTTCTTTCAAATGATATCCAAATTAGTTTAGACTGGCGAAAATGTTTTTTTTTTCAATATTCTTCATATGATATCCAAATTAGTTTAGACTGACGAAAATGCATATTTTTTCAGTATTCTTTAAATGATATCCAAATTAGTTTAGACTGACGAAAATGTATTTTTTTTTCAATATTCTTCAAATTATATCTAAATTTAGTTTAGACTGATGATAATGTATTTTCTTTCAAATGATATCCAAATTAGTTTAGACTGGCGAAAATGTATTTTTTTTTCAATATTCTTCAAATGATATCCAAATTAGTTTAGACTGGCGAAAATGCATATTTTTTCAGAATTCTCTAAATGATATCCAAATTAGGTTAGACTGAAGAAAATGTATTTTTTTTCAATATTCTTCAAATGATATCTAAATTTAGTTTAGACTGATGATAATGTATTTTCTTTCAAATTATATCCAAATTAGTTTAGACTGGCGAAAATGTTTTTTTTTTTCAATATTCTTCAAATGATATCCAAATTAGTTTAGACTGACGAAAATGCATATTTTTTCAGTATTCTTTAAATGATATCCAAATTAGTTTAGACTGACGAAAATGTATTTTTTTTTCAATATTCTTCAAATGATATCTAAATTTAGTTTAGACTGATGATAATGTATTTTCTTTCAAATGATATCCAAATTAGTTTAGACTGGCGAAAAGTATGTTTTTTAATATTCTTCAAATGATATCCAAATTAGTTCAGACTGGCGAAAATGCATATTTTTTCAGTATTCTTTAAATGATATCCAAATTAGTTTAGACTGACGAAAATGTATTTTTTTCAATATTCTTTAAATGATATCCAAATTAGTTTAGACTGACGAAAATGTATTTTTTTCAATATTCTTGAAGTGATATCCAAATTAGTTTAGATGAACGAAAATGTATTTTTTTTTTTTCAATATTCTTCAAATGATATCCAAATTAGTTTAGACTGGCGAAAAGTATATTTTTTCAATATTCTTCAAATTATATCCAAATTAGTTTAGACTGGCGAAAACGTATGTTTTTTCAATATCCTTCAAATTATATCCAAATTAGTTTAGACTGGCAAAAATGTATTTTTTTTTCAATGTTCTTCAAATGATGTCGAAATTAGTTTAGATTGACGAAAATGTATTTTTTTTAATATTCTTTAAGTGATCGTCAAATTAGTTTAGACCAGGCCTGCACAAGGTTTGCGCTCTCCGAGCCGGCTCACAGCTCATGAGCGGAATGCAGATATTAGCTGCGCTCTGTATGAGGGTGGACTGGAAGAAGGGGTGATCTCGTACAAAATGTACACAAAAGAAAGTACTATTACGAGTACTTACTTACAAATGGCTTTTAAGGAACCCGAAGGTTCATTGCCGCCCTCACATAAGCCCGCCATCGGTCCCTATCCTGTGCAAGATTAATCCAGTCTCTATCATGATATTCCACCTCCCTCAAATCCATTTTAATATTATTTTCCCATCTACGTCTCGGCCTCCCCAAAGGTCTTTTTCCCTCCGGTCTCCCAACTAACACTCCATATGCATTTTTGGATTCGCCCATACGTGCTACATGCCCTGCCCATCTCAAACGTCTGGATTTAATGTTCCTAATTATGTCAGGTGAAGAATACAATGCGTGCAGTTCTGTGTTGTGTAACTTTCTCCATTCCCCTGTAACTTCATCCCGCTTAGCCCCAAATATTTTCCTAAGCACCTTATTCTCAAACTCCCTTAACCTATGTTCCTCTCTCAAAGTGAGAGTCCTTATGAAATGAATTCCCGTTCAGTGTTTGCAAAACTATCTTGGACTATTATTAATTAATAAAGAAATATTTATTTTACAGAAGTAATAGAAATTCTATAGCTACTTAAATGTACAATATCATTTTGTTATATTTTTATTTATCAGTACATCGGAACGAGGTTTTATGCTGTTGGCAGCTGAAAGGAACAGTAGCCTACTGATCGTAATGAAACATCAGTTACAGATGTTCGATGCTGCTTTTATTAAAGTTGATAACAGAAAACAGTTGCTCACAAATATAAATGTTGAGCCAAACATTGCAATCATTTTCACAGCCAGCCTGTGTAGTCTTGTATATTATTGCTAATGTTTAGTCTTGTAAAACTCAACCAGGCTAGTAGTATTATTCAAACGATCTTTAGCTCTTAAGTCACATCGAAGATAAATAAGTTCGAGCTGTAAATCGTTAAATGTTATGTTCCGTCTTTTAGATTCCTCCATAATGTACTGTAGCAGTAGGTAAGCAACGTGAAACAGTTACTGAGAATAGGCCTACACACTGCACTCCACTAGATAACTGAGTGGTCGTTTCCCTCTCCTCTAACTACAGCAAGTCTATGTTATTCTGACGTATCTTCCTCCCCGTTTCGGCGAGCGGTAAACACAGCTCTCCCGCTCCGAAAGAGCGCGCGCGCGCTCGTTGAGCGCTGTTTGTGCAGGCCTGGTTTAGACGAACGAAAATGACTTATTCTTTTAATAAGCGATTGCCAAATTACTTTAGACGGACGAAAATGTATTTTTTTTTCAATATCCTTCAAGTGATTGCCAAATTAGTATAGATGGACTAACCTAAGAATATTTCTAGATATATTATAAAGAAACCGACAGACCAAACGTGGAAAGAACTTTGTGGTGATTTTCACATCTAAATGAAGACTACATGCGGTTGATGCATGAAGTTTTTTGGATACCTATTAACATAGAGATTAAGAATTAATTTTGTAGACAATATTAAATTTATAACTTTGTCATGCAATTTATTTATGCACAGTGTGTGGCATATAGAAGCCAGGAGATTTGTGTGCGCGTTTGCTCTCGTTAATTCCGATGTTGCCAAACATTGCACTGGCAGTAGTGAGCAATGTGTGTCTCCTGGATGGGCAGACGGACTATTACGTACTGCACATCACTACTATGCACAAGGGAGAGATTTTGGGGGTTTAACCCCTCATTTGGGAAGAAATCAGCGAGTTAGAAAGTGAAAGTGAAATGTTTGAATGTGATACACAATACCGGAGGTATAAACACCATTTGCAAACGTGAACGATTTCCACCTCATGCGTGGTAAACATGTCAAAGCTGTCATTTTTACATATCGAGCAAAATAATGTTTTTTTCTCCCTTAAAAATTCCCCCTTTTAAACATCCTGTGAACGACACTGTTGTACATATATAAAATGTAAACTAAATATTGTCGAACTGTTTAAAGTCACAAATAAAATCAATTTCTCCAAAATTCTTTTATAAGAACGAACTCTGAGGAAAAAATCGATAGTGAAATCTTGGTTCCGAAGAATTTGACGTCCTCTATATTAAATAGCTTTTTAGGCATGATGACTTCGATATAGATGTACAGTGTTTATGTAAAAAAAATCTGATATTTAACTACAGGATTACGAATTACAAAATATATACAGGGACATCATTTTATTTTTACTAACATTTTTAATATTAACCTGTCTATACCTTTAGAGAACCGGAAACACCGCTTGCTCCCCCCTCCAAGACTGGAGTTCGATGGTACTGGCGTAAAACACAAATCACTCTACTAGGTATAGGAAGGAAGAAAAGTAGTTCATCCATTTACATAAACTAGGAAATATCGCGATTTTGAGTTTGATAATTTTCATTAGGTTTTTCTTTAATCAAAGTACAGTACTGTATTAAGAATAAGTGTTTTTACTCACGAAGTGAGTTATCCATGCGAACGTATTCATTATGCAGTGTATATTATACTGTCTACAGAACATTAGCGTACAATATAGAGAAAGAAGTTAAATTGAAAAATAATCATAATATGAATATTTAAACACAATTTTGAAAATGATGGCCGTTCATTTCGATACAGGCTTCAGTTCTTTTGTGCATATTATCGCACTATAGACTATTGCATCTAATTCTAATTGCCAGTTTCGTCCTTCGTACTAGTAACTCATGTTGAAATAATTCTGTACCTACTCTACGTACTGTAAATTCAATCTTCACTTCTGCCCGACCCGAAAATATAAAATTACTCAGACATGCTATCTACTGTCCGTCCAAGTGGTTATGCCGCAGGATTGTAGAAAGGGAGGAAATCACGTGACAGTTAATTACTTAACGAGGCCCTTTTATTTAAGTTAAATTAAACAGCTGTATAATATTACGTAAACTTCCAATTCCTAAGAGAAATTAATGTTTTCAGAAAAGAGCTAAGACAGCCCAGCTATTAGAGGGGCGAGCAGAAGCAGGTGGGGGAAATCGGGATGCGACGTAGGCAAACGGACAGTACCTGTGCGAAAATATGATTCAATATTGAAAGCTCTTTCGTCACTGGAAAACGCGAACATATTTCTGGAACGTACTATACTCAGTAACTCAGTACTGCTTACTATCTGCGGTCTTGGTTCTGTGTGGAGTTGGAACTTCCTTAGTAGAAGGGGTGGGAGTGAAGTACATTAAAAAACTCAGGTGCAATAAAAATTGAAGTAAAAATAAAATGATGTCCCTGTATAAGTATCAATTAGAGAACGGAGCGACACGGACCGCGTGGGAAGTCAGGCTCCTGGGATGATTTACATAAAACTTAGTAAACCCTACAAACCATTTCGTTTAGCCTATATGATGTCATTCCATTTTCGGACAATGAAGTGTAATGACATTTTGAATTCCAACCAATCACAATCATAGATCGCGATAATTTCTGCAGCTCGAAGTATTACTATCAATTTAATCGCATGGTCGTTCTTTTGTTTAGTTAGTGTCGCCAACTGTTTCCACGTAAATCGATGAGCATGAATTCATTGTACTAAATAAAGTGCGAAATCCTACTTCCACATCTACATCTTCATCTTCTAATTCCATGTCCATTGTATCTAAAGAAAATGACACTCCTTCCTAACAATTGTTCATTTAATTAATGTATTAATCAGGTTATTTGTAATTATATTATAAAATGTTTAAATTAAATTATGATTCTAGCAGATAATGGAAACGTATTTGTTACAATAACAAGAGAAAAGCGCAGTACGTGTAATTAACATTGTGAAACCTGTATTTCGCTTTTCTCAATTGGCATTACTGAATAACATTAAATTTCTTTATTGCAGTAATCGATATTCATCTATTTCGACTTCACAATGTCTGAATAGGTTAAGTATTCATAAATATACAATTATTAATATTTTGTGAGCGAATTTTAGAGATACATTATTTACATTTTTATTTTATTCACGAAATAGTCCTAATAAATGTTACACGAGATCTGAGATTTGTAAAAATAAACTAAAAACTATTGTAATTGCAATAAAATACAATATAGATTATTAATAGTTATTTTATACAAATTTGTGAGGGTTCTCTTTTTGCGTATTACAAACTTTACATTCGAGCCAAAAAGATAACTTTACGAATGTACATCATACTCCGATAGCACAAATTGACATTAAATACATATTTCTAGTTAAAGAGATTATAAAAGATTACGATTTCACGATTAAGCTCAGAGACATTAAGAAAAGAAGTGGGTACCAATCGAATTATAACCTGTTTTATTCGGTCATAATAATCAGCGTATAGGGATTATAAAGAATGGACACTTCGCGTCGGTACCTTTGATGTAGCCGGACTGATTTCAATGACCTTCAAGCGAGCTAGAGCGTGAGATTCTGCTTTCTCCCCAGAGTTGGCGCTGACATCACACCAGCTAGCAGCGGAAATATAACACATATAATTAATACATCTAGGTACATTATGTACTCAAATAAAATAAATTGGATCCATAAAATAATAAATCCGTTATTAACTGCAATGTCTAGACTCTAGAGTTCCTTTATAATGAGTGTTGAGACGTTGACGCCAACAACAATTAAAATACGTAATGATTTGATAGCGCTGAAAGTGGAAAAACAAAACTCTTATGAGAAGCAAAACCATATACCTATAATTATATACAAATATTAACCGAATTTGATACTTAATTTTATAATGTATTATATTATTTTATAATATAATTTATTATATCTGAAATATAAAAAAAATATTATTACAACTGGTTCGTCACTGAGAAATAAGAAAAAGCTGTTAACTTCAATTTATTTGAAGCAAAGCGTTACTGGATTATGCAATAAGGTAGGCTATGTTTGAATCCTGTGTCTCAACTCTATTCTCAGTTATTATCTCAGCCTATGCTCGATTACACTAACCTCTAGCGCTTGAAAGTAGAACTAAACGCTGGCGCACAGAGGAACAAAGCACAGACAAATTCGCTCAGTGTCCATTCTTTATAATCCCTATTCGCTGTAATAATCAACAAAGCGGTTAGGAAGAGTTGAATGCTAACTCTTGTTACAATGAGTACTACATGTAAATTCAGAATAATAAGGGCTAAAACGTAAATATGAATGTTAAATTTGCTACTTATTTGTGTTACGTGTAATATTTACGTTATGAAAGATCGAGATGATGCATTAATTTCTTACTGAATGAAGTTTGTACATTGAATATTACATTTTATTTGGCAGTGCGTAAAATTAATATCAGTGCGTAAAATGATTACTTACTTTTGTGCGAGATCGTGCGTATTTGCTTGGTTTCCGCACAAAACCAATCCGCGGAAAGTCTAAAATTCCACATTCAGTATTCCCAACCTAACACACATAACAATTTCCCTCTTCTTACCGCTTAAGTGACATATTGATTTTACTGCTTTAGGCTTTTAACATATTATTTTTAGAGACGTTCAGTATAGTAATAATTATAAATTGGAAACTTACCACTGCAATTTCACCTAAATAGCACTGTTAATTATTGTTCTTAAATATTTGCAAAAATTAAGTAAACTCTGCAACTCCACTAAAGTTACTGCATTCGTGATGCAAGTAACATTAAGGAAGCCGTGAAAAAATCAACAAGATTCCAGACTCCTCATACACTGGGGGGGAAAAAAGACAGACTTATATCACGGCTTGCTGGAGTATAGTAAACACAGAAAAAATTTAAAGCAACAATGTTGAAGATAGATATTTTTGTTTTGCAAATTTGCTGTCATTGAACAGAAACCAAGATGGAGATTTCATTGCAACTAATTAGAAATTCCTCTTTCAGGTATGTAATAAACGATCTTCGCACAAAATAATGTACGATACACGAGCGGTATGTTTTCTTTCAATTCTCGGAAATTAAAAAAGCTAAACTACGTTTCGCTTTTTCAAACTTTTCCTCGAACAAATAAAACTTCAACATACCGCTCTTGTAACGCATATTACTATTGTATGCATAGTTGTTTTAAATGCTTACATAATGCATAATAAGTGGGTAATATGAAAATTTATGCTGTATCGCAAGAAAAGTTCTTTATTTATCTACTGTTTATTTCAGAAATAGGGTGTATTAACATTACATTAGACTGTAAAATTAATTGAAAGCATCATGATGCTGGATATCACACTTAAATCTAATATAACGAACGCTGGCTGGCGACGCACGGAGGGGGCTGGCTTAGGGATGGGTGAGGTTGCCTGCTCGAAACCTGGGTACGCAGCGAACCTTAGTGTAGTCAGCCGGTTAGGGAATGCGCCTAGCTTCAGGGTCATCGCAGTAGATCCCGAAAGGTGCCAGTGTTGAATTGTAGTACACTCTCCTTCAATTCAATTCAGTACAAAATTCCATAGATTTTTCACAATATTCTTTGGCAAAATACAGGCGTTTCTTCGTCTTGTGCATGGCTTCTTTAAGGGGAGAGGACGGTACTTTTTAAAACTTTTTTCCTATTTGGTGTAAAATATTAATTTTTTGTATGTAGAGAGCTCGTGGCTATAGCAACTCAACCAAATATAAATATTTTGAAAAAAATTATTTCGAAGCCAAATTTGAAAAAAAAAAAATTCCCAAGGCAGGATTTTACTAAACTGGATATATCTAAGCCATTATTAAAGATAAATTCAAACAGTTTGTTACAATTTATTTGTAAAAGCATGCTCTACAAACTGTCTGTAACAGAATTTTGATATTAGTCCCTACATTTGTAAAATAAACAATTAAAAGTTAATAACATTTTTTATTGTCTTTCTTGCAAATAGATAGATTTATTTTTAAAATGAAATCAGTTAGGAAAATTCTGTTACAGAGAAAAGTTTCCTAGTAGTCTAGAGAATGTGTATCCTAAATTTCATGCATATATCTTTAATAGTTGAAAAATTAGATCGATTTTTGTCTGGCAATGTAGCAAAAAAATAAAGTTCCAGAAACAGCAATCAAAAGGGACGTGATTTAATAATAATGCAGAGCGCAGGAACTTTAAAAATGGCGTCTCAACATCCAGTAAGGGCACAGATGCCCACAAAATGTTATACAATGTATTCCACACATCACAGAGTATTTTAAAGAAAAATTGGTTTTGAAAAAAAATGAAGTTTCGGAAACAACAAACAAAGGAAGGTGTGATTTAAAAATCCAGACGCAGGAACTTTAAAAATGGCGTCTCAACATCCAATAAGGACACAGATACCCACAAAATGTTATACAATGTATTCCACACATCACAGAGTATTTTAAAGAAAAAATTGGTTTTGAAAAAAAAATGAAGTTTCGGAAACAACAAACAAAGGAAGGTGTGATTTAAAAATCCAGACGCAGGAAGTTTAAAAATGACGTCTAAACATCCAGTAAGGACACAGATACCCACAAAATATTATGCAATGTGTTCGACACATATCACAGAGTATTTTAAAGAAAAAATTGGTTTTGAAAAAAAAATGAAGTTTCGGAAACAAGAAACAACGGAAGGTGTGATTTAAAAATCCAGACGCAGGAAGTTTAAAAATGGCGTCTCAACATCCAGTAAGGGCACAGATACCACCAAAATGTTATACAATGTATTCCACACATCACAGAGTATTTTAAAGAAAAGTTTGGTTTTGAAAAAAAAAAAGAAGTTTCGGAAACAACAAACAAAGGACGGTGTGATTTAAAAATCCAGACGCAGGAAGTTTAAAAATGGCGTCTCAACATCCAGTAAGGACACAGATACCCACAAAATGTTATACAATGTATTCCATACATCACAGAGTATTTTAAAGAAAAATTTGGTTTTGAAAAAAAAATGAAGTTTCGGAAACAACAAACAAGGGACGGTGTGATTTAAAAATCCAGACGCAGGAAGTTTGAAAATGGCGTCTCAACATCCAGTAAGGACACAGATACCCACAAAATGTTATACAATGTATTCCATACATCACAGAGTATTTTAAAGGAAAATTTGGTTTTGAAAAAAAAATGAAGTTTCGGAAACAACAAACAAAGGACGGTGTGATTTAAAAATCCAGACGCAGGAACTTTAAAAATGGCGTCTCAACATCCAGTAAGGACACAGATACCCACAAAATATTATGCAATGTGTTCGACACATATCACAGAGTATTTTAAGGAAAAAATTTTATTTTTTGAAAATTTACTCATTTTTCACCAAAAAAATACATACCATCCTCTTCCCTTAAGGGAGATCTTGTGCGAATATTATCGTTGTGCAATGCATTCCTTACAAAATGAGTGTTCCAGTTTGGTTTCACGTTGAGGAAGCTCAGAACCCAACGATGCTCGACGTCTGAAAAGTTCTTGTTGTGATAAATTCTTCGTCGCTTTCAACTTACAAGCACTTTCGAACGTCCAGACGTAGTTTTACTTTCTGTTGTTTCTTTAGAGATAACTGAGCTCACAGCACAGGAGCTGACATAGATGATTGCTTCAGTCTCGTGACAACTTTCCCCATGCTATGGAATAAACAGTTTTATCACGTTGGGACTATAAAACTTTGTTTCTTTCTTCGAGCCATGTCGAGCACGATCGTGGAATACATACTGACAGCTGATAAGTATACCATCCTACGTAAGATACAGCGACATGATTCTATTTTTAAAACAGTTTAATAAACAACAAATATATCTGCTTTGTACAAATATTTTATTAGGATAAGATTTTTAAAAATAATGTTTACGTTTAGTTCTCGTTATTGTGATATACCGAAGTACACTTAACGGCAAAAAGAATGGGCCGACTCTTGGTCGATAGAAATGCTAAGTTCTATCGCGCGGTTCACTCGTGTAAACGCAACGCACTGCAAGGCATTGCTGTGGTGTTTCTTCATTGAAAGTCTTCCGTCTACAATACAGACAACTTTACGAGCTGTGTGTGGGCCAGTGGTAAAATGTCTAACTTTCGTACCAGAAGTGGCGAGTTTGCCTCCCGGTACGGTAAAATTAGTATTACAGTAGAACTTGGTTATAACGACATCCAAGGGACCTTGAAAATTATGTTGTTATAAACGTGTGTCGTAGTAACCGAGATTCACATTATCAATCTAGAGAGGTGGAAAATGAAAAATAACAAACTTAATTGGGCTTATTTTAGATTTATGTATTGACTTTTAAGCCTACTATGAACACAATAAAATACACGTTGGCCTAGAATTATAAATACAGTATTCTGTATTAAAACAGTTTGTTCAGTACTCACCAAACTACTTTTCTTAGAAGTGAAGTAATCAATCATTTTACTCTGTTGTCTTCTACTTGCCCAATACACACTTTCTAGGGCTAAATTACGTTCTATGTACACCAATTTCAGTTGCAATTTCACTGCTCCCTCTAATGACTTCTAAAGCGTCACTCACTTCTTTTAGTGGCCATACTACGTTAAAATGCGTGCACTTAGTGAAAACTTCCTGTCGAAACTGATCTAATACCGCATGAATTCGGGCAGGTTACAATGGGGTGGGGAATCCGCCTGCCTTCCAGAGGTCTATGACAGACGGAGACTGTAAAGAATTTGTCAGGGTCAGATTTCAACAAGAAATTTCTTAAAATACTTTGGTTCTTAGAAAATCTTATTCCAAACTGAGGTTGAAAATGACGTTATATGCGAGGTAGACGCATATGCGTTTGTCGTATTAAGCAAGGTAGGAAAGCATATGTCTTATGGGGAATTAGTTGGGACCACAGAATATTTGACGTTATAGGCGAGGTGTCGCACAAAACGAGGTCGCTATAACCAAGTTCTACTGTATTATTATTTTTTGTTTTTAATGAATTTATTAGTTTAAATGTGAAATGGCATTTGTTCATAAACTTCGTTATGCCTGCCTTGTAAAAATATTATTGTCCATCACCTGTGGGCTATTAATAGGCGAGACCTCAAGAGGCGCCAAGACCAACAACGACCAGTTCTGAGGATGACCCATAAAAGGTCGAAACATGTAAACAAGGTACGTTAGAATTTAACACAAAGTCTTATCATACATATCACGTTAATACTTTAATGGTAGACATTTATTGTCTACACTAGGAATGTACTGTATATACTGCATCTGTACAGGGTGAAATATATTTTGTGACGGACTGTTTACATGTTGAGACACGAAGTAACGGCGCGCTTCATCTCCCACTCCACTTGACCAACACAACACTATCGTTCGTGCGTTCTGAACTTAATGCGTTTCTGTGCCCAGGACCGAAGCCTGGTCATGAGACATAATCATACGATTAGTCTTTTCGGGATTTACTTCGAAAATTATCTCTTTACTTGCTTCAAGTAAATTTACCGTGTTTTTCCCTAATCGTTTGTGGATATTCTCCTAACATATTCACGACATCCGCATAAACAAGCAGCTGATGTAACCCATTCAATTGTAAACCCTCTCTGTCACCCTGGGCATTCCTAATGGCATATTCTAGAGCAAAGTGTCCACACCTGTGGAGTAAAGGTCAGCGCGTCTGGCCCGGGTTCGAATCCCGCTCGGGGCAAGTTACCTGCTTGAGGTTTTTTTCCGGGGTTTTCCCTCAACCCAATACGAGCAAATGCTGGGTAACTTTCGGTGCTGGACCCCGGACTCATTTCACCGGCATTATAACCTTAATTTCATTCAGACGCTAAATAACCTAGATGTGAAAAAGCGTCGTAAAATAACCCCGCCCCAAAATAGAGCAAAGTTAAAAAGTAAAGGTGATAGTGCATCTCCTTGCTTTAGCCCGCAGTGAATTGGAAAATCATGTGATAGAAATTGGCCTATACGGACATTGCCGTACGTCAGAAATTTTTACTTACCAGACAAATTTATGCGATATTCAAAATTAAAAACAAATTTATTTAAATGACGATCGTCCAAAAATAATATGCGTTAAGTGCGTAACACAGCACTCGGCTACGCCTGGTTTTTTAAAAAAAACTATTACCTCGATTCTGTTATATATCACTTCCAACTCTTGTATCGCAATAAGCCTATACTGTAACACAATTTATAATGGGATTATTTCTATACTGGGAGAATATGGATAATAAATGGACCAGATCAAGGGCATTCATTATTCGGTACTTGGTTGAAACTTGTAGAGTGAATGATGAAATATTTTCCGGGAATGAAGCTTCACATCCGTTCGTTCAAATGTACTGCTGGATATCCACAATTTTTTTTCCCCGATAATTATACCAATAGATACAATCAAATGTGTTTCGATTGAAGTACACTCCAAAACCGACCCCCATAAATTACCCATCGGCAACTGGAAGTATGAAGTTGCACACAGCTTTAATTGATTTTGAATTAAACAATATTGCTGGGAAAGGATTACTGTTTGCGCATGGATTGAACGAGTGTTTTGCACCGTGCGGATTAAATAGGCGTTAGTTTAATCCCGTCCTAATCTATTGCGAGGATGTGATATTTCTTCAGAACTTGGGGGTCGCGGTAAATAGAGTGGAATATTGCCGTCTGGTGAGATCCCATAATACCTCTTGATATAAAACAGTTGTAGCGTGATTCTGTTCAATCACATTCCTTCTACGACCACGTTAAGAAGACATTCTGCCATTTGACTAGATTGCATTTTTGTAAGTCGGAGGAGAATTGGTAGCTTTCAGTCCATTTATTTCGAAATGAAGAAAGGGCAGGCTTGTAAAATGGCTGGAAACAATGGGAATATCAAACAGCTGTTCACATTTATCCTTTCTCATGACGTACACTGATTATTTCGATACGAAAAGAAATAATAGTTCATTGAGCAAATAGGCAATTTATTTATTCTAGCAGCCTGTAACTTTGATCAGTCTTTATTACGTGGTGATCAGTTTGCGTTTTGATAAAATAGAAAAAAACACCGTAAAAATTTACTACTTAAAAAAAATAATTTATTGATCGATCAGCGCATTTAGCGCTATACAGATCATTTCCAAATAAAATATAAATACAATATATGACACTGAATTGAGGGCAGCCTAGATTGGGCTCCTCAATAAGCAAAAACAATTGAATAATTTTGAGGGTAAAATTGTTCCGGGGCCGGGAATCGAACCCGGAACCTTTGGTTAAACGTGCCAACGCTCTACCAACTGAGCTACCCGGGAACTCTACCAGACACCGATCCAATTTTTCCCTCTATATCCACAGATCTCAAAGTGGGCTGACAACCGTCAAGCAACCAACATTGAGTGCACACTAACCCTGTGTGACTTAAATTGTGGTTTTCTGTTAACGAACAGTGACGTGTATTATGGAAATCAAGCTTTCAGGTATAACTCCCTGTGGAGTTGATTTGAATAATTTCGAGGGAAAAATTGTTCCTGGGCTCTACCAACTGAGCTACCCGGGAACTCTACCAGACACCGATCCAATTTTTCCCTCTATATCCACAGAACTCAAAGTGGGCTGACAACCGTCAAGCAACCAACATTGAGTGCACACTAATTCTGTGTGACTTAAATTGTGGTTTTCTGTTAACGAACAGTGACGTGTATTATGCAAATCAAGCTTTTAGGTATAACTCCCTGTAAAGTTGATTTGAATAATTTCGAAGGAAAAATTGTTCCGGGGCCGGGAATCGAACCCGTGACCTTTGGTTAAACGTACCAACGCTCTCCCTACTGAACTACCCGGGAACTCTACCAGACACCGATCCAATAATTGTTAATAAATAATTATTTACATAGGTTGGTGTGATGATAAATTTTGATTATAATATGAGGTCCATTGGAAGTCGGCTCTTGATTCTGGTGGGAAATGTGGACTTCCTTCCGAGAGAGTAATGGACGGCGCCTGGAACATTTTCTAGGTTGTTATAGAACTTCTTAGCTTGTGAATGAATAAACTGTTTGATTGTGTCAATACCAGTTTCTCTGTGTAGTTGGCTGTTACGGAACAAACCAAGGAGAATTGAGTGAAATTCGTAGGACTTTATTTTCAAATGACTGGATGTGTTTAATTAAATTTACTACTGAACTTTATTTGTTGAAACTTTGTATATACAACACTGAAAGATGGGAGATTTCTCAGAGCTTCTTCATAAAATATTTTAATATCCTCCTTACAGTTGAAGAAATTCTCTGAAAGAACACAGGTAAGAATCAGCCAAACAGGATTCGAACACACGCTCGTAGGCGACGTCGTTAACTGTATTTCCAGATTTTAGTCGGTTGCTTTCAGATGTATGTAAAATTTATTAAGCAAAACACGTTTATTTTCGATATTTGATAAGAATAATGTCGTGAAGAAATATATAGGGACATCATTTTATTTTTACTTCAATTTTTATCGTACCTGAGTTTTGGAATGTACTTCATTCCCACCCCTTCTACTAGTAAACTTCCAACCGTTCACGACACAGAGCCGAGGGCGCGTAAGCAGTACTGAGTTACTGAGTATAGTACGTTTCAGAAATATATTCACGTTTTCCAGTGACGAAAGAGCTTTCAATATTGAATCATATTTTCGTACAGGTACTGTCGTCCGTTTCCCTATGTCGCATCCCGGTTTCCCCCACCTGCTTCCGTTCGCCCCTCTGTTAAGTCTAGTAGCTGGGCTGTCTTAACTCTTTTCTGAAAACATTAATTTCTGTTAGGAATTGGACGTCTACGTAATACGAGTATTATACAACTGTTTAAAATAACTTAAATAAAAGGGCCTCCTTAAGTAATTAACTGTCACGTGATTTCTTCCCTTTCTACGACCCTACGACATAACCACTTGGACGGACAGTAGATAGTATGTCTGAGTAATTTTATCTTTTCGGATCGAGCAGAAGTGAAGATTGAATTTACAGTACGTAAGGTACTCTTTTATAGAGTAGGTACAGATTTTTTTTTCTTTATTTTAGTAGGTTATTTTACGATGCTTTATCAACAGCTTAGGTTATTTAGCGTCTGAATGAGATGAAGGTGATAGTGCCGGTGAAATGAGTCCGGGGTCCAACACCGAAAGTTACCCAGCATTTGCTCATATTGGGTTGAGGAAAAACCCAGGAAAAAACCTCAATCAGGTAACTTGCTCCGACCGAGAATCGAACCCGGGCCACCTGGTTTCACGGCCAGACTTGCTAACCGTTACTCCACAGGTGTGGACGGTACAGAATTATTTCAACATGAGTTACTAGTACGAAGAACGAAACTGGTAATTGGGATTAGGTACAATAGTCTATAATATGCACATTATAACTGAAGCCTGTATCGAAATGAACGGCCACCATTTTAAAAATGTGTTTAAATATCCATATTATGATTATTTTTCAATTTAACTTCATTCTCTATAGTGTACGCTCATGTGCTGTAGACAGTATAATATACACTGCATAATGAATACGTCCGCATGGACAGCTCAGTTCGTGAGTAAAAACACTCATTGTTAATAGTGTACTGTATTTTGATTAAACAAAAACCTAATGAAAATGATGAAACTCAAAAGCGCTATATCTCCTAGTTTACGTAAATGGATGAACTACTTTTCTTCCCCTCCTATACCTAGCAAAGTGATTTGTTTGTATATTACGCCAGTATCATCGAACTCCAGTCGTGGAAGGGGTAGCAAACGGTGTTGATCCAAAGGTATAGTGAGGTTAATATTAAAAATGTTAGTAAAAATAAAATGATGTCCCTGTATATTCCATTTTTATCTGCGTTATTTAGGACCATTTGAGCTCTGCTTGGATCTTAAACGAAAAAGAGGCAACCGAGTTACCCAGGGCATATACATTGTTGTCTCAAAGAGGTTTGTTCCCAATCAGCCGTTCAGAAAAGAAAAGGTGATGCGAGTATAGCGTGATAGACCCAACACTACCTAACGCCCTCCTGTGCCCTTAACACACAGTTTAACGAGTCCCGACCTACTTGCACCACGCTTGTCTAGGTATTTAAAATATATGTATATTCAGTTTAGAAGAAAAAGTATTACTTCAGTTCACATCAGTTGTTGATCTAGTAGCTATTAAGAAAAAATTGGTTACTCTTCGTTTTCTTACACCATGATTAAGGAAGCCAATATTCGAACATACACTCTTAACGTATACATAAGAGGTTGTCTGGGTTGTCTCGAGAGGGTGATCCTTCCTCTAGGAACGTGTTTGACCCAGCACCTTATTCTCAAACACACTTAACCACTGAATAATTTCGAGGGAAAAATTGTTCCGGGGCCGGGAATCGAACCCGGGACCTTTGGTTAAACGTACCAACGCTCTGCCAACTGAGCTACCCGGGAACTCTACCCGATACCGCTCCAATTTTTCCCTCTATATCCACAGACCTCAAAGTGGGCTGACAACCGTCAAGCAACCAACTTCGAGTGCACACTAACTCTGTGTGACTTAAATTGTGGTTTTCTGTTAACGAACAGTGACGTGTATTATAGAAAACAAGCTTTCAGGTGTAACTCCCTGTGAAGTTGATTTGAATAATTTCGAGGGAAAAATTGTTCCGGGGCCGGGAATCGAACCCGGGACCTTTGGTTAAACGTACCAACGCTCTACCAACTGAGCTACCCGGGAACTCTACCCGACACCGCTCCAATTTTTCCCTCTATATCCACAGACCTCAAAGTGGGCTGACAACCGTCAAGCAACCAACTTCGAGTGCACACTAACTCTGTGTGACTTAAATTGTGGTTTTCTGTTAACGAACAGTGACGTGTATTATAGAAAACAAGCTTTCAGGTGTAACTCCCTGTGAAGTTGATTTGAATAATTTCGAGGGAAAAATTGTTCCGGGGCCGGGTATCGAACCCGGGACCTTTGGTTAAACGTACCAACGCTCTACCAACTGAGCTACCCGGGAACTCTACCCGACACCGCTCCAATTTTTCCCTCTATATCCACAGACCTCAAAGTGGGCTGACAACCGTCAAGCAACCAACATTGAGTGCACACTAACTCTGTGTGACTTAAATTGTGGTTTTCTGTTAACGAACAGTGACGTGTATTATGCAAATCAAGCTTTCAGGTATAACTCCCTGTGAAGTTGATTTGAATAATTTCGAGGGAAAAATTGTTCCGGGGCCGGGAATCGAACTCGGGACCTTTGGTTAAACGTACCAACGCTCTACCAACTGAGCTACCCGGGAACTCTACCCGATACCGCTCCAATTTTTCCCTCTATATCCACAGACCTCAAAGTGGGCTGACAACCGTCAAGCAACCAACTTCGAGTGCACACTAACTCTGTGTGACTTAAATTGTGGTTTTCTGTTAACGAACAGTGACGTGTATTATAGAAAACAAGCTTTCAGGTGTAACTCCCTGTGAAGTTGATTTGAATAATTTCGAGGGAAAAATTGTTCCGGGGCCGGGTATCGAACCCGGGACCTTTGGTTAAACGTACCAACGCTCTACCAACTGAGCTACCCGGGAACTCTACCCGACACCGCTCCAATTTTTCCCTCTATATCCACAGACCTCAAAGTAGGCTGACAACCGTCAAGCAACCAACATTGAGTGCACACTAACTCTGTGTGACTTAAATTGTGGTTTTATGTTAACGAACAGTGACGTGTATTATGCAAATCAGGCTTTCAGGCATAACTCCCTGTGAAGTTGATTTGAATAATTTCGAGGGAAAAATTGTTCCGGGGCAGGGAATCGAATCCGGGATCCAATTGGATCGGTGTTGGGTAGAGTTCTCGGGTAGAGCGTCGGTACGTTTAACCAAAGGTCCCGGGTTCGATTCCCGGCCCCGGAACAATTTTTCCCTCGAAATTATTCAAATCAACTTCACAGGGAGTTACACCTGAAAGCTTGATTTGCACACTTAACCTCTGTTGCTCTTTCAAAGTGAGAGTCCAAGCTTCACAACCATACGGGATAACCGGTAATATAACTGTTCTATAAATTCTAACTTACAGGTCTTTTGAGAGCAGAGTGGATGACGAAAGCTTCTCAACCGAATAATAACACACATTTCCATATTTATTCTGCGTCTAATTTCCTCCCGAGTGTCATTTATATTTGTTACTGTTGCTCCCAGATATTTGAATTTTTCCACCTCTTCGAAGGATAAATTTCCAATTTTTATATTTCCATTTCGTACAATATTCTGGTCACGAGGCATAATCACCTGTACTTTGTCTTTTCGGGATTTACTTCCAAACCCATATCTTTACTTGTTTCAAGTAAAGTTTCCGTGTTTTACATAATAGTTTGTGGAAGACACCGTCGTGGCTCAGTCGGTTAAGGCGCTTGACTGCCGGTCTGAAGTTGCGCTCGGGCGCGGGTTCGATCCCCGCTTGGGCTGATTTACCTTGTTGAGTTTTTTTCCGAGGATTTCTTCATCCGTAAGGTGAATGCCTATGATAGTCAATTAATCTCGCTGTAATTTTTGGGATTCATAGATAAATGTCTAAGGAAAGGATAGAAGAAAATTCGAAATCAATTTTTGTTTGGAAAGTGAGAAAATAAGTGACCTATTCAAAATAGACATTGACACCCCCAGAAGTTGGTAAGCGACGAATTTTATTATTTTTCACTTTATATGGGAGATCAAAGTGAGAGAAATGTTGAGATATAATGGAAATTAGTTTTAAAAGTGCTTTCCATTCAAAATCTTCACTAGTTTTCGAGTTACGGCGAGTTGAAAGGGTATTTTCGCCTAGCGGACTTTTGTATGCAGAGTGACTAAACTTTTGTCTGTTCACTGCTAGAACTGCTGATTGTCATAGAAATCATCGCTGCGATTTCAAATTTGTTTTCGAAATATTTCCATTGCTTAATAGTCTTTGTAGCTTTATTCTCTTCAGCTCTAATCAACAATAACAAAAAATCCAGGTTGCCAGGCGACGACAGAAAACAAAAGATGCGAAAACAAATTAATGAGATATATAAACAATTAAATACTCTTTCAAATTTAAGTGTCACAAGATATCCGTGTCATTTAAAGTTTCAAAGTGGGGCAGCTGGAGGTGAGGGGGTGAAATCTAATATGTAATTAGGACTGGTTTTAAACTTCCCTCTCAAAATCTAAGTTGACGTGTTTTTTGTTTAATTAAATTCAATTTGAATTATATAGTTATTTAGACTCGGTAATTTTGAAATAGAAAGCCCTATATGTTACTCATAAAGAGAGTACAAAATCTTTGCACACTTCATATTTAATGTTTTTCATAGACTGTGGTTTCATGATTTGTTAAATTATGTTTGTACAGCATAGATAGATAGATAGTTTATTTTGCAAAAACACGTGGAACATGTATGGCATCGTCATATACAATTTAAAATACATGAATATTAAAAAACTCATCGACATCATACATGGATTTGCCAATAATATAGTCCTAATTCGTGTCCTAAACTCTCGGAATGGAAGATTCCTTATATCAACAGGTAGACTATTAAATAATTTAAAAGCAAAGAATAGAAACCTGTTTTGAGTAATACTGTATTTACATTTGTCAATATATAAATTTGTATTATTTCTTGTAGAATATTTATGAACAGAAGTACATGCTATGTAATTATTAATGTTATTCCGAATGTAAAGGAGACAGGCCAATACATACATAGACGGCAATGTCAAAATTCGTGATTTAAGACTGCGCTTATTCCGTCGGATCCCGGCCAACTAGTCACTCATATCGAGTGCACCTCAGCACATGTGTGGACTTCGGTCCTGCGTTCATAGACATCTATGACGTAGTGCAGAGGGCGGCCACTAGAGGGAACCCAAGAGTTGGAGCTTAATCTGAGACGATTCTAACCGGCGTCGGAGTTGTATCCGGTGTGGCTTAGTGGATAAAGCATCAGCACGTAGAGCTGAAAACCCGGATTCAAATCCCGGCGCCGGAGAGAATTTTTCTCCGTTCCATTACTCTTTCATCGTGTTATAAAAAGAGGTTTACAATGAATCGTATTTGGTACTCCATGAATTAATCTTAAAGCTTTCTTTTGTAATATGAAAAGAGCTTGAGCAGAAGTATGGTGACCCCAAAGAATAATACCATAATTTAAATGACTTTGTATATGGCTATAAAATATTGTAAACAATACCTTGTTAGGTAAATTATTCCTTAACAACCTTAACATATATAGGCCTTTACTTAATTTCTTAGCAACATAGTCAAGATGAGTTTTCCATCCCATTCTAGGCTCAAGAAAGATGCCCAGAAACCTAACAGTAGTATTACTAACAGTAGTAAGACGATTAATACCAAAGTTTAATTTAACAGTTTTGTTAGAATTAATCATAAGGTTATTCACACTACTTATCTGTTCCTGTAGAGCCCCTGAATTTGAGTTCTACTCGTTGGGGCATAGTCAATTTATTTTAAAATAAAATACCGTAATATCATTTTGAAATTCAAAGTTTGAAAAATCTTTAGCGTTGTGTTCCAAAGTTGTTACCACGTTCTCCTAAGAGCAGTACTTCATTCTGGCTGTTAAGATAAAGTCTTTTTGTAAGCCACTTGAGTTGCATGAAATATTTATGAAATCTGTAGCGGGCCCAGAGGAGCCAACAGATGTTCTGGCTGATCTCCAAACGTACTGTACGTAGGTTCCAAAACAGCAGATACAACTTCACCGTTACCGGACGTTATTGGCTAATGAGGATTTGAAATATCCTCTATTTCAGCTAACTCACAACGCAGTTTTGTGCGAAAATATTTGTCCGACACTTATCATTGTTACATTCCAGTGATATTAGTTTATCTCTCATAAGAGATTTTATTGTCGCCGCAGACTTTCCGTACATCTGTAGACTACAGCATTAGTTACTAATACGTGTTCTTTTAGGAGTTATATTTTTATGTGTAGACGTACGAATGAAATGAACGAAAGTATTTCTGCATCAACGTAGAGCATTTGGAGAGATCCTTCATGTATACATCTACCAAGAAACAGGGCTAAGATGAATGACAGACATTACAAATTACTTTTAAGATCCGGGAATAAGACATGGCTCATGAAGATTAATAACGTCCACCAGATATCGAAGACCATTTCTCCCGTTCACCATTCCTTCCAGCAACCTCTTATTTATGTTTTGACCAAGTTTGTGCTGTACGGCGCTTGGAATCAAACAATTAAAGTCATATTTAAATGGCTGCGTTGAATTTGATTTGCATGCCAACACTAAAAGCTGTTTTCTGACATTTATTTCTTATTTTGGCACATTTCCTCATGCTCAAAATGAAAGCTTAACAATTTTGATGCTAGGAACGTGACATTTTTCTTGCATATTTTAATAAAACCCTGTTCCATTTTGTGATAGAATAAATATTTTTTTAATCTACAAGTAGAATCTACTAAGTTGACCCTAAATATAAGATGTTGAGTGTGAGGGAATGTAAAAGTGTTTGTTTCTATTCCTGGATTTAAATAAAAAATGATTATTTGATTTATAGATATCACAGATGTTCGAATAAACATTCAGGCATACAAAATTTTTATGATGAAATAGGTATTTGAAAGTGTGAATTTTTAAAAATTTGAATAACATACAAACTATCCCTGTGGATGCTGAAACCTGTAGCAGGAGAATGGCGTTATTAAAAAATCAAGTCTGTATCTTAAACATTGCACAAAATAGAAAATTTGACCCATAAACTCCTTGATTACTACATAATTACTTTCTTATTCTATGAGGTCTAGTCTCGAGACAACAATGTAAATAATAGTCGAAACGATTCCCACATCAATATGACGCCAATGAGTTGTTTGAAATAGTAATATATAGAATAATAATAATAATAATAATAATAATAATAATAATAATAATAATAATAATAATTCAACAGATAATGAAGAAAAAATGGGACTATAAGGGTCAGTACATCAGTTATTCATGGATTTCAAAAAGGCATATGACTCGGTTAAGAGAGAAGTTTTATATGATATTCTTATTGAATTTGGTATTCCCAAGAAACTAGTTCGATTAATTAAAATGTGTCTTAGTGAAACTTACAGCAGAGTCCATATAGGACAGTTTCTGTCAGATGTTTTTCAAATTGTCTGCGGACTAAAGCAAGGAGATGCACGATCACCTTTACCTTCTAACTTTGCTCTAGAATATGTCATTAGGAAAGTCCAGGATAACAGAGAGGGTTTGGAATTGAACGGGTTACATCAGCTGTTTGTCTATGCGGATGATGTGAATATTTTAGGGACAAACACGGGAATTTTACTTGAAGCAAGTAAACTAATAGGTTTTGAAGTAAATCCCGAAAAGACAAAGTATATGATTATGTCTCGTGACCAGATTATTGTACGAAATGGAAATATAAAAATTGGAAATTTATCCTCTGGAGAGATAGAAAAATTTAAATATCTTGGAGCAACAGTAACAAATATAAATGACACTCAGGAGGAAATTAAACGCAGAATAAATATGGAAAATGCCTGCTATTATTCGGTTGAGAAGTTTTTGTCATCGAATTTGCTCTCAAAAAAGCTGAAAGTTAGAATTTATAAAACATTTATATTACCAGTTGTTCTGTATGGTTGTGAAACTTGGACTCTAACTTTCAGAGAGGAAAAGAGATTAAGGGTGTTTGAGAATAAGTGCTTTGGAAAATATTTGAGGCTAAGAGGGATGAAGTTACAGGAGAATGGAGAAAGTTACACAACACAGAGCTGCACGCATTGTATTCTTCACTTGACATAATTAGGAATATTAAATCCAGACGTTTAAGATGGGTAGGGTATGTAGCACGTATGGACGAATACAGAAATGCATATAGAGTGTTAGTTGGGAGTCCGGAGGGAAAAAGACCTTTAGGGAGGCCGAGACATAGATGGGAGGATAATATTAAAATGGATTTGATGGAGGTGGGATATGATTGTAGAGACTGGATTAATCTTGCTCAGGATAGGGACCGATGGCGGGCTTATGTGAGGGCATCAATGGACCTCCGGGTTCCATAAAAGCCGTAAATAATAATAATAATAATAATAATAATAATAATAATAATAATACTTACTGGCTTTTAAGGAACCCGGAGGTTCATTGCCGCAATCACATAAGCCCGCCATAGGTCCCTATCCTGAGCAAGATTAATCCAGTCTCTATCATCATATCCCATCTCCCTCAAATCCATTTTAATATTATCCTCCCATCTACGTCTCGGCCTCCCCAAAGGTAATAATAATAATAATAATAATAATAATAATAATAATAATAATAATAATAATTTGGTTAGAAATGTATACAATAAGATTGTATATATACAAAAATGTAGCACTTCCTTGAAGTATTATACTATAAAATTACATAGATCAATTACAAATTTAAATTAAAAAATATTAGCACTTTATTTACTAGTGAATATTAATTTTAAGATGTTGTTTATTGTAATGGTCGTAACTTTGAACTTAGTATTTATTTTTACCGATTGAAAATAGTCGCAGCAATTAAAAGTTTTATTCACTACTTTTATTCCACCATAGCTCCATCATTGTTGTATCATGCTGTTGAAAGGAGTGTCAAACTAAAGAATTAAGACCGACTCAAGGAGGTGCGTGAGGGCGGGCTCGATGTTCATGAATGCACGATATCTGCTGTAATTGATTTCCTGCACACGATTGCATCGTGGCGCCACTTATGGACGATGATTTATCGGCTGCAAATCTTAACGACTTGGGCAAATTGGCATCATCACGATAGGGCATGCACATTGAATAATTTCAGCAATTCGGCACATTGATTCCTGCCGTAGTAATTTTATACACGAAGCCAGCCACCTGGCGGCTTTCGCACACACTAGGGCTGAATTCATCACATTAGATTAAATCCCTTTCTGAACGTGGCCGTGAATGATGATTACGCAGGCTTATCCTTAGAGCACACAAATTAGTTCAAATATTGTGTACATCATGCTTTGTCGTGTTAGCACCGTAATGGCGTCTTAGCAACAATGTAAACATTGCTAATGTAGGAGCTATGGGTGTCGAAATGTGTGTGAATGTGTTTATATTACATTGGAATTGCCAATTACGATTGTTTCAAAGGATTCAGAATTTCTTAAAGGCATGTGTTCAACGAATCCAAGATTTGTCTACAAATAATTTATTTTCAGCAAGTCTTTCGTGGCTCCGACTTAAAGAACGTAGAACTTTACACTCCTTGCCATTGCTCTTTCGAATTCTGCACACTTCAACACCAAATTACCTTTCGTCTCTTTTCTCTTATCTATACTCTAACTACGACGTAAATACCAGATCACTTATCTGTGGCACGCTAAGTATACCTCTTCATAGAACATCTCGTTATTCATAATCTTTTACAGTATCCACCTCGCGTCAATGGAATTCCCTGTCACAAAGTATTAGGGGCTGGAAAACAATAAACACTTTTAAAAACAGCTTAAAAGATAGCCTTCTTAGCATTTCACTCCAATCATACTGACTTAAACTATCACTGTCTACATTGTTACTCCTTCCTTTAGACATGCATCCTGATAGTGCTGTATTTTCAAAATTGTCTCATAATAATCTCTTTCTATTATCTAACATTATTTGAAATATATTAACATTCTATTATTTTAGCTTAATTCTGCTATATAGTTTGTATTTTAGTGTTTAATAGTTCATAGTATTTTGTTGTTTAATTCGTGAATAACTCTTGTATACATGTAGCTCTTATCTAAATCAAATTGTTGAATTCTTTGTAAGTTGATACATATGTATGTATACTTTTTGCTAGTTGAGTGGGAGAGAAGGCCTTACGGCCTTAACTCTGCCAGCTAAAATAAATTATTATTATTATTATTATTATTATTATTATTATTATTATTATTATTATTATTATTATTATAGAAATCAGCGATTCCAGAGCAAAGCGTGAACGTGGTAAACAATGGTCATCATTTGTGATGGAAAAACATGATTAGGGTACCTTGGTTCCAGGATTAACGTTGATTGACGTTAAATATTAGGTTTCGTATTAAAACAACTTTATCTAGGCATTCAAATGATGTAAGGGGAGTTGACGTAGACATTTGTAATATTTTTGCTTGAGCTCTACATTGTTTATTCTCATGTACATACTCAGCATTAGTCTTTCTTTGTTTGGGTACATTATCACTAGATTGGAAATTATCTTTTTCTTCACGTTATCTTTATAAAATCTCATGTATTCTGCTTCTTGTAGACAAGTTTATTTGTGCGTGGCATTAAATGCTTGCAATTGTTAAGGTTATTGCGTCATGGTTTCAGCGTTGGACTTGTGTAAGCCAAAAAAAAAAAAAAGCTCTCACCCCTAAATTGCAAGAGGTGAATCGAAACTGATTGCATTTTTGGAAAGGTTGCATTTATTAATGTAGTTCACTCGCAGTTCACAGGGTGTGACAGAATAAACTATTCCTAATTTTATGATGTGATAGAAGTAATGAAAAAAAAAAAAAACATTTTTTCTTAATAAAGTAGTGTCCGTAAATGCTTCGTATGAAAGACAGAGCTCATCACTCACATTATGGCTGCATTTATGTTTCAGCTGTTCTTGTTACCATGGAAATAATAAATGAAGTTAGTTTGTTGTTGTATGTGACAGAATATCGTTTGTGAGATCTGTTCATTTAATTTCATGGTATACAAATACTCGCGTCAATGGAATTCCTTGTCACAAAGTATTAGGGGCTGCAAGACAATAAACACCTTTAAGAACAGCTTAAAAGATAACCTTATTAGCATTTCACTCCAATCATACTGATTTAAACTATCACTGACTACATTGTTACTTTTTTCTTTAGACATCATCCTGATTGTGCTGTATTTTAATTGTCTCGTAATAATCTCTTTCTATTATCTAATATTATTTGAAATATATTAACATTCTATGTATTTTAGTTTAATTCTGCTACACAGTTTATTTCAGTGTTTAATTAATAGTTCATAGTATTTTGTTGTTTAATTTGTAAATAACTTTTGTATACATGTAACTCTCATCTAAATCAAATTGTTGGATTCTTTGTAAGTTCATGCATATGTATATACACTTTTTGCTGGTTGAGTGGAAGAGAAGGCCTTACGGCCTTAACTCTGCCAGCTAAAATAAATCATTATTATTATTATTATTATTATTATTATTATTATTATTATAATATTGAACTTCCAGACATGCATAATGCATTTGGAGTAGCTTACGACAATGCTAATTTGGCAAAGCGAATCTATGAGGAGCAACACCCTCAGCGCCATATTTCTTGTCATACGACATTTTAAAGACTGGGTCAACGTCTTCGAGATAGTGACCAGATGTACATTTTCCGAATGGCTGGCTAGGGAAAGCAGGTCCAGTTGCTTGGCCGGCATGTTCCCCACATATGACAAGTTGATTTTTGTGTTTTTGGGGTCATATTAAATCAATTGTTTATGAAACACCCAACAGAATTAGTTGCTAGAATTATTCTTGCTTTTGACGGTCTTCGTAACCGACCACAGATATTTCGAAGGATTCGTCGTTCAATCATACGGCGTTATACTGATGATGAAAGGACAATCATCTATGATCCTTGCATTCCTTATTTTAGCATCATGGTTGATTGTTGGTCAGTACACGGACTTCTTTTTGGAGTTCGTGGTACCATCTCCAAATACTGTACACCTATAATCTTTTAAAATCTAAAGGATTCACATTATACAATGTTGAGAAAATTCTTAGAGAAATTCTAAAGGACTCAATTCAAATTTTGCAGTGTCATCTCATATTTCAAGTAATATGATTCACTTTAATTTTCTTTTGAATTTTATTGTATATATTCTCATTATAAACTTTTATATATGTATTTGTTTTCTGGATCCTTGTGGTCACCCTTATTGAAGGGGAGATGGTTTTATTTTATAAATCCGATACATTACTCACAAATTAGCAATCACGAACAGTATAAAAATGTTTCACGCAATTATAGGGATTCGATTAATTTCGAGTCAATTTTCGATAATGTTCGATACGATCTTTAATATCTCGGACTTATTATAATTAACATAGCTAGCTAACTTTTTTTTTCTATTTTTATTCATCTGCTTGAGACGTAACAATATGAATAGTTTGAGGGATGTTTCGAAATGAGTTCATTAGTAATTGCCCTATTTTTGAAGTAAGAGCCCATAAATTGACGAAAGAGGTTGTAGATAGTCAGTAAAACTACATTCGAAAGTTTTCTCTTCATGTTCGCTGTAATATACTCGTAATATTGCACCTATGATGATGAATAAGCTGTCAAGAATGAAATGCTGTTACATTAGTGCTCCATGAAAGTCTTCCGGTTTATCCCGACAGATGTCTCTTCTTGTTACCTTTCGGAGCGTGAGCCTCGATTGGCCTGGTTGACGGGCGGTCTGTGATCTGTTTTCCGTTACCTCCAAGGGACAAAGAGGCGTCTGTTTTGTGCGGCAAAATGTGTTTGTGTTAACTTCGCTTTGATGATATATGAGCGTGTTAATTGCTCTGTTTGGCTGCGTTTTCAACTTGGGGCACGAGGATAGGACCAAGTATTTTGAAGCAATGAAGATGAAATATAATTTCTGTGCATCAGTTTACATTATTGTACCTTAAAATAACAGTAGGAGTAGGAGTAGGTAAGTAGAAGTAGTAGTGGGTAGGTGGTGGTGGTGGTAGTGGTGGTAGTAGTGGTGGTGGTGGTATACTGGTTAAAGGGTTTGGGCTACCGCTGACCCTATTATTACACAAAATATATCTAACAATTACTTTAATTTTAATTACTATGGTAAAACTAATAATACAAAATTATTACATTACGTTATATTATAAACTTTTTCTTTTGTAATTTCCTTGGGCTACCGCCGGAAGCCCGCAAAATACGCCCCTGAGTATAATAATAATAATAATAATAATAATAATAATAATAATAATAATAATAATAATAATAATAATAATGTATGGCTGTGAAACTTGGACTCTCACTTTGAGAGAGGAACAGAGATTGAGGGTTTTTGAGAATAAGATTCTTAGGAAAATATTTGGGGCTAAGAGGGATGAAGTTACAGAAGAATGGAGAAAGTTACACAACGCAGAACTGCACGCATTGTATTCTTCACCTGACATAATTAGGAACATTAAATCCAAACGTTTGAGATGGGCAGGGCATGTAGCACGTATGGGCGAATCCAGAAATGAATATAGAGTGTTAGTTGGAAGGCCAGAAGGGAAAAGACCTTTGGGAAGGCCGAGACGTAGATGGGAAGATAATATTAAAATGGATTTGAGGGAGGTGGGATGTGATGGTAGGGACTGGATTAATCTTGCTCAGGATAGGGACCAATGGCGGGCTTATGTGAGGGCGGCAATGAACCTCCGGGTTCCTTAAAAGCCAGTAAGTAATAATAATAATAATAATAATAATAATAATAATAATAATAATAATAATAATAATAATAACAATAACAGTGGAATACATCTCATTTTTATGTTACGATGTATTTCCTAAATGGTTAAATAATTTATGAAATACTACATTCTTCTCCTAGACTTCTCGCATTGATAATTAGGATTAGTAATGTTAATGTTATGTAGGCCTAATATTAAAATGTATTTTGTCTGACAACATGAAATTCATTGCTTTGACTAAACAGTTTACGATTCATGAGACCTAACCTAAAAATATAGCATATTTAGTTTTTTTCACGTGAAATTATCAGTACGAACTTCGAAAACAGAATAGCACTTCGAAATATATAGCTTACTTAAAATACTTACAAGGAATTTCTTTCTTGGAGAAGTCGCTACCGTGCTATATCCTCTCTTGGATATTTTAATAAAATCTAAACACGAAAGAAATTAATTAAAATGTGAAATATACAGGGTGTTTCCGAGGTGGTGTTACAAACTTTCAGGGATGATGGCGAAGGGCACATGTATCAATTTGAGATAAGAAACCCTGGTCCGGAAATGACTGAGTCGAAAGTTATAAGCAAAATAGTTGTGTGGAAATGGAATTGTAATTTGGCACCACGTGCCCTCCTTCCCTTAAATTTTGGAACAGTCTTGGAAAGATGGTATGGGCCGGATGTCTCCTACGTGGGTACTTGTCCCGATACAATCTGTGACCTTGTCTACTGTTCCCATTGGCTCATCTGTATTCGAAAATCAGGTCTGCTTATTCCGCTCTCGTGTACTCCTCCATTTCACTAGGACTGATCGACTGGACACTGCAACTTGTACACATACACTGCTGTCTACAGACGTGCATATCAGGACCGACCATGTCCGTTACACATTACGCTATCTGCATTGCTTTAGTGTAGTTTCCTGTCCCCACCCCTCAGACAGCGCACTGAATGGAATACTGTAAGTAGACAACGTAAACAACGTCAGATGAATACAGTATGTGTAAGATGTACAGATAAATACACATAAATAAGGTGTACAGAGGAATAAAATTATTTCATTTCCACACAACTATTTTTCCTTGTAACTTTGGACTCTGTCATTTCCGGACCAGGATTCCTTATCTCAAATTGATACATATGCCTTCGCCATCATCCCTGAAAGTTTGTAACACCACCTCGGAAACACCCTGTTTTTCCGTCCGTTAGCCACATGCATTTTCATAGCAAGTAAGTCTTATAAGCTATTTCTTATTTAATTATTGTTACTTGAATAAAGAATTGAATTGGAATCACAACGCAACACAACTGAATTATGTATTGATATTAATATTAACATCGATATTACTAATTAATTACTAATTCACAAGCATAGGTACTTGTATTTTCATCAGTTTTCTTTACTGAAAATCGAAATTATTGCTGCCAACTTAACAGTTAGAAAATAACTGCCGGTTGTAGTATTTATCAGTACCCGAAATTCGAAATGAAGTTGGTAAAAGAAAATTAAACCCGAGAGCTAGAAAATCATTACAATTCACTAGCATATGTAGTGTGAATTTATTTCCACTCAACAATAGGATTTATTCTTCCAACAATAATTCCTTTCTACAATTCGCCTTAAACGCTCTCGTCAACAATTGGATTTTCACTCAACACAGTATTCGTTATAGCACTCCACTGATGACAATGACAATTTACTTGGACTAGTACGAACAACAATGAACTGTTAATCTTAACTAATATTTACAAAGCACTATTTACAAATCAGAACTATCAGTTCTCAGTTCACAGTTCTTCTATCTCAGTCACTCGAGTTCACAGTATCTCGAACCACAGACCTTCAGAGACAGTTCACTGTACTCGAACTCAGGTCCCTCCAACTGCGGTCCACTGCACTCGAACTCAGGTCCCTCCAACTGCGGTCCACTGCACTCGAACTCAGGCCTTCGGATGCTGACGCAGATGCGGACGCACACTCGAGTCGAACTCCGGCACACAAGTCTGGCTTGCTTGCTCTGGCTTACTCACTGACTGAATAACTCATCAACTGAAAAACTGCTGTCGTTCCTTCGCGACCGTAATTTATAACCACAGCGACGTAGCCTCGAAAGTTCGAATTCGCGAGTCTTCCACTTCGAAGGATTTCTCGGCCTCTCTAGGCAAGCAGAAGATGCGCGCGCAAACTCCCTCTGCACTCTCTCGCCGCGTAGGCCCTTCCCCCTTACTTCTTTCCGCCGCGCGCCGTCCCCGCGCGATCTGCTTTCTTGCGGGACGCTGGTCGTGAGTTCGAATCTCACGTCGCTGTCACAGTAGTAATAGGAGGAAAATGGTTAGGTTTCAACCTTAGGGTATTAAGTAAGCTGATCCAGACTATAGTTACATTACATATTTATTATGCAATTTGGAACAGATGCATTATAGGACCCACCCCGAGTATTCCATAGTATCGATTATATATTGTATATTTTCGATTGTAATCGTCTTGGCATCCTTCCATAAGCATCCTGAATTTTGTGCCATCAACAGGAAGACAAGGATAGACAACATCTTGCAAAATGCCCTGCTCTGAAATCCTCCAAGGAAGTCGACCGCTACTGGGAAGCCAGAGCCCGAATGTTTTTGATTACTTAATCCGTAGTTTTGTTCACCACTTTCTTGTTTTTCCCTCAGTCAATGGTAGTAAATATCATGTAATAGCCATTAGATAAATAAATAAATATTTTCGATTATTATATCAAGTATGCCATCTTAACAATACTAAATATATAGTACTATAAACATGTATAATTTAATAAAACCAACAACAATGAATTAAGCGCATATTAGTCACCTTTGTTATACAATATATTACATTTTATTTGAAAATAAAGTTAAACAAACCAAAGCTAAATTTTAAACACATTAACATTAGACTTTCAAACAATACAACATTGGTATTAATACAACAATAAAATTAAGTTCATATTAGTCATCTTTATAATATATTATAAAATACTAATTCTACTCAATTTATACTGCATTTTTGGTCCAGGGAAAATACTAGTCTTTCACAAAAACACATTTTTACTAGTATTTTCCCTGGATCAAAGAATTAAAAACAAAATTAGTGTAAAATTAGCATTTTACCATGGACTTGACTAGAGATGTCCCGTTTCATCATCTCCGTTATCCGAGTGATTTCACAAAGTGCTACGATACAGCGTTCCTGTGTCTATCATTTAATACCATGTAATTTCCAATGACATCTCCACAGGAGTTCAAGTTTACTTTTAAATTTCTTCAGTCTCATCCCAGGATTGCATGTTTCGCAAAACATTTCACTCCTAAGTAAACCACATTCGCATGAAAAAACCATAAACATAGCCTACATGTCTTTCTTCATGGATAAAATTACTAAAAAGTTTACAACTTATTTATAATTCCATAATTTTCATTTCGAGGCCTACATTTTAAATGAAGAGGGAGAATTTGATCCACTTCTTTTTTATATTTAACTATAGCATTGGAAATTGCCGCCATGATTATGACCAAATTAATTTACAACAATATTGATTGGTTGGCAACATAATGAAAACAATATATATCGATCATTTAATTGATCGAAACGCAACTTCCGTTGACCTTTTTATGTGGCTTAGCATATTTTTATATTTAGGGTGGATCCTATAATGCATCTGTTCCTGCAATTTTTCTTATTAAACATTTTGCCGATTTCTTTGATGTTGTAAACTAAATTCTCTCACATGTTTTCTATATTAATTCCCTTGACATCAGTTTATTTATAATAACTGCAGTAGTTTTAATCAAACGCAGCATTTCAGTTACGCAGTTCATGTCCAGTTTTATAAACCTGACTTGCAGATATCGGTTATAATTAGTATTCTCTCAATTTTGATAATAATTATTTATATTCGCCGTCATGCTAAGTAATATCACTGTCAATTGTTTTGGATGGAGATAACAGCAGCGACATGCTGTCATAGGTGAATAATGGCAGGCTGTGACGTCATTGTCATTGGCAGGCGGTTCCTATGTCTGCTGACCCAGTCAAATTGGTTTCGTGGTGAGGGTGGCTTAGCTGTGATGAATTATTTACAAGACGCAGCCCAGTTGATATATTATAGCCTACTGTCCCTAATTTTTATGTTTGATATGTAAAGTCCACACCTGTGGAGTAACGGTCAGCGCGTCTGGCCGCGAAACCAGGTGGCCCGGGTTCGAATCCCGGTCGGGGCAAGTTACCTGGTTGAGGTTTCTTCCGGGGTTTTCCCTCAACCCAATACGAGAAAATGCTGGGTAACTTTCGGTGCTGGACCCCGGACTCATTTCACCGACATTATCACCTTCATTTCATTCAGACGCTAAATAACCTAGATGTTGATACAGCGTCGTAAAATAACCCAATAAAATAAAAACAAAATATGTAATGTGAGGTACCGACTTCAAAACCTTAGCATACACGCAGAGGCTGAGTGCTATTCTGATGTTACATGCTTTCACGCTATGTAGAGTTTTCGCCAAGAAACTAATTATTTCATTTTTCAAAGAAATTCTTTTACAATGAACCAACAGGCTACAAGAAATCTTTGTTACTAAAGTGCCATTTTGTAGTTGTGCATATCTTTTTCGCAAAAATTCTGCTATTTTAATGTTGCTTAGACTATAATAATACTCCATAGTTTATTTTTTTTTTTAAATACTTATCTACAGTAATCTCAATAGAGGTTTTGATTTATCCTAAAAAAATCAAAACTCGAGTGGGATTTAATTGACTATTACACGATTATAAGAAATAAAGTACTCTGATACAATAAATATTGATTTACTAATAGGTACTAAACTGTCTAGAACAGGCCTGCACAATGTTTGCGCTCTCCGAGCCGGCTCACAGCTCATGAGCGGAATGCAGATATTAGCTGCGCTCTGTTAATAATAATAATAATAATGGTAAAGATAATAGCAATAATGATGCTAATAACTATGATAATGATGATGATAATAATAATGATAATAATAATAATAATAATAATAATAATGGTAAAGATAATAGCAATAATGATGCTAATAACTATGATAATGGTGATGATAATAATAATGATAATAATAATAATAATAATGGTAAAGATAATAGCAATAATGATGCTAATAACTATGATAATGATGATGATAATAATAATGACGATGATAATAATAATAATAATAATAATGGTAAAGATAATAGCAATAATGATGCTAATAACTATGATAATGATGATGATAATAATAATGATAATAATAATGATAATAATAATAATAATAATAATGGTAAAGATAATAGCAATAATGATGCTAATAACTATGATAATGATGATGATAATAATAATGACGATGATAATAATAATAGTAAAGATAATAGCAATAATGATGCTAATAACTATGATAATGATGATGATAATATAAAGACGATGATAATAATAATAATAATAATAATAATAATAATAATAATGGTAAAGATAATAGCAATAATGATGCTAATAACTATGATAATGATGATAATAATAATGACGATGATAATAATAATAATAATAACAATAATAATAATAATGGCAAAGATAAGAGCAATAATGATGCTAATAACTATGATAATGATGATGATAATAATAATGACGATGATAATAATAATAATAATAATAATAATAATAATAATGGTAAAGATAATAGCAATAATGATGCTAATAACTATGATAATGATGATAATAATAATGACGATGATAATAATAATAATAATAACAATAATAATAATAATGGCAAAGATAAGAGCAATAATGATGCTAATAACTATGATAATGATGATGATAATAATAATGACGATGATAATAATAATAATAATAATAATAATAATAATAATGGTAAAGATAATAGCAATAATGATGCTAATAACTATGATAATGATGATGATAATAATAATGACGATGATAATAATAATAATAATAATAATAATAATGGTAAAGATAATAGCAATAATGATGCTAATAACTATGATGATGATGATAATAATAATGACGATGATGATAATAATAATAATAATAATAATAATAATAATAATATTTACTGGCTTTTAAGGAATCCGGAGGTTCATTGCCGCCCTCACATAAGCCCGCCATCGGTCCCTATCCTGAGCAAGATTAATCCAGTCTCTACCATCATATCTCACCTCCCACAAATCTATTTTAATATTATCTTCCCATCTACGTCTCGCCCTCCCCAAAGGTCTTTTATCCTCCGGCCTCCCAACTAACACTCTATATGCATTTCTGGATTTGCCCATACGTGCTACTTGCCCTTCCCATCTCAATAATAATAATAATAATAATAATAATAATAATAATAAATAATGATGATGATGATAATGGTAATAATAATACTAATAATAAAATATGATTTTTTTTTCGTAATGAATTTGGATGTTTGTGGTCGATTTATTTTACGAAATAAATATCGATTTCCAGTGATGGACTTCTATTAGACGTACAAGGCAATTTTAAAGCATTTTTTATTTAAAGTAATACAGAAAGCAGAATATTAATTTAATTATATAAATATATTCTTAAATATGAACACTTCATAGAACTCTGCATCACTTGAAGAACACCACACCTATACTTTAGAGTGTCTTTATTTATGTTGAGAAAAATGCTGAGAATTTGTGTGCCCTGAATAAAATAATCATGTCGATTAACACCTCCAGATAAATTGAGACGTTTCCTGGAATGACAGCTGAACGTAGTTACCTAGTTTTTCCATTTCCAGCGTATATGTTGATTGGCTATGTATTGTATTGTAGCTCAGTCGGCAGACTCGCTGGGCTGTTGATCCGGAGCTGCGTTCGGGCTTGGGTTGGATCCCCCTTTGGTCTTTGGTTTCTTCCGAGGTTTCCCCCAGCCGTGGGACTGAAGCCGGATGGTCTATGACGAGTCCTTGGCATCAACCCCTTTGATTTGATTACCCCCCTTTGATTTGATTACCTGGTTGGGTTTTTCCGAGGTTTCCCCCACCAAAAGGCAAATGCCGGGTAATATTTTGGCGAATCCTCGGACCTCATCTCATCTAACTTCATCTCGCCAAAATGTAAAAAAAAAAAAAAAAAAAAAATGTAAAAAATTGCACAAAATTGTAAAAATTGTAGAAAATTACTAAATTGTAAAACTATAAAAATTTGTAAAAATTGTAATTGTAATATTGTAAAATGTTGACTTGTTCCACATCTTAAAGCTTCATTGCTCATGTAAGATCTATGGAATAAAATGAATCAATGAAGGAATGAATTCTTAATAGCATATCTCCCTCCTGACAAAATACTTCCCTCAAACTAACACACTGCCCTCTAGAAACATTTGAATGTCGTTCTGTGCAATGTTGTTATACCAGATCTAAATGTTTGATAATCGTATCAAATTCAAGATTTTGTAGTTAAGTTCTTGTTCCAGAGAACGCGTCATTAAATGTTGCTTCCTCTGTGAAGATAATTCTGATCAAAGAACACTTGTCACAGTACACATTCTTTTCATATATTGTTCCTACGAACAAATTCCAAATATTTTAAACTGAATTCCTGCAATTTGTACAGCTTTGAATAGTAAGGCTTTTTCTCTGTGGGCAGTTAGATTTCGTGATGTGAGGTCCAGCATTTTCTCGGGTGATTGATTTTCTTGGACTCAGCTGGAATGCTTCCCGAACGCGTCCGATTGCTTCATTTGACGTGTCCGGTATCCCTGTGGATTTCCTCTTCTCTACACTGTCTGGCTCTTTAACGACCCATACCATTTCTGGATGCTTTTGTCTGGTTCTGCAGCTTCATAAAAAACGCCATGAAAGTGTTGTACTAATTTAACACATTCTAATTTTGCGTATCGGAATAGTATTCTGTTTTATTTCTGCACGGAAACCATGGCAACTAGTAAAAAATAGTGTTAAATGCCAATCAGTTGTTAGTATGCTTGCAATATATTAATCACGTAAATTAAATTGGCCATTTCGCTATAAAATAGTACACTATTTCAAACAATTTCATCGTCAAACTATAAATGCTTTTATATTCTTAACATGCCCAACAAAACTATCGTCTTTGTCACGACGTAATGTAACGTAATTTTAGTTCAATTTGAACACAATGCCGATATTTTATATTTTTACTGAAATCATTTTAGTTAGTCATAATATTAATAAAACTGAGCGAGTTGACTCATGCTAATATTTGAGGCTGGCATTCGGAAGGTCCCGGGTTCAAACCCCGTGGCCGACCAATCTGACTGGAGTTTTTATTGTTTTTCCCTCAATCATGAAAGCAAATGCCAGATTGGAAATTTACATACAATGATTCATCACCGCCTCAATCACCAATATCGCAAACTTTAATCAAATTCTAAAGTCAGTTACATGCACTCAAGCCATAGGCTATATAACATACGGCAATAAAAGCAATAGTAAAGATAGCCTACTGTTATACCCAAAGATCCTACACACGCGATATGACCTTAGATGTACGTGAATGACCACAAATATTGTCAGAAAACGCAGGCTCTAAGTTTCTAAAATTTTATAAGAAAAAGAACTCGCAATTGGACAAAAATTACAAGATACCACAACAAGATTTATTAGAACTTAAATATCTGATAAAAGTATAAAAAAAGGTTACTAATAATATTTTTCAAACCAGTTTGGTCCAAGTATGGAAAAAAATCTGCAGTTACATCATTTGGTAACCATAACATTATTATGGTCTCTCTGACATCTTTAATATTTTTCCTGCTTGCAATAAACATTTGTTTCTGAAGAGTAGACTACTCTGACATGTAGAGTTGTTTATTTTAATACAATTCATTTTTTATTTTCCTATATAAAATATATTAAAATTTACATAATATTTTGTGACATAATTTTTCTATTTTCAAAGAAATGGGCATTATAGTAGTCTACCTTTTGCATAAATTCACGTTAAATCAGTGTACAAAATTTGAGAATTCTATCTCTAATGGTTGTGGAGTTATGAAATAATTTGTGTGAAAATTTTTAAATTTTGGAAAATTTAATTTAAAGTAAAAAATGAATTCTAAAAAATATTACTAGTAACATTTTTTACACTTTTATCAGATTTTTAAGTTCTAATAAGTCTTTGTTGTGGTACCTTGTAATTTTTGTCCAATTGTGAGTTCATTTCCTTATAAAGTTTTAGAAGTTTAGAGCCTGCATTTTCTGATAATATTTCTGGTCGTTCACGTACATATACCCTTATAGCGTGTATAAATAACCTTAGCAAAACACAGTATTAATAAACCTCTACTGGGTGTTCATTTCAAAGTGTGTCATGACGTCACTGTTGTTGGGTCACCGATTTGAAGCGAGTTTCAGTTTATATGTTAGAGAAGTTGCCTATTATTTAAGGCGTTCTTCAATCTGAACTTGAGAATGTGTACGGTATAACTTGAACGTCGTAGCAACAGATGGCGGTCTGTACGGTCTGTGTGCTACCATAACCTCTTTCGAACTGTGTTTTGCGCCGGCAAGTCGTACGCAGGGTATTTGTTATCATCGGTTGCGTACGGTAACATTCCACAACACAAATCAAATGCTCCGTGTCCATGTTGACCGTCGAAGTTAATGTCAACAAATACGTAAGTAATCGTCTTAACCCTCTCCCCATATCCCGAAAGTACGTATTTCCAAGCAGTTCACATTCCTGCCACTACCGGCTTACCGTACGTATCGGTACGTACTCTTCAGAATGAACGCCGTACTTGCTAGCCAACTTCTCTGCCTCTTAGATTATACACCTGAGCTGCGGAAGTGTAGGAAGATTGAATTCTCTAGGCTCATCAGCTAGCCACATGAAGGCATACAGCGAGCCAAGACACATTTTGAACTGAACACCCAGTATTTTATGTTTACTTACATTTATAGAACAGAAAAGTTGGACTCTTAAGATTACTTTATGATTTTTATACTATAATTAATCATATTTCATTTTGTAATGCGTGCTATTTCATATTTGAATCGTTTTTTTAGAAACCTCTTAAGGTATGAAATACAAAGTTTTGGAGAAACACAAGAAACTGTTTTAAAAGATATGCTTGAGTGAAGAATTGGAATATTTGAAATGGCATATATTTATAAAAACATAACGAATATTTCTGTATGCAAAATAATATTTTTAAATAGAATATGACTTGATATTCAAGTTTGAAAATGTACGATTTACGGGGTTTCTCGAAATTCGGTAAAGATTTAACAAAACAGTATCTTTATTTCATAAAATATTTGAACATTTTGTTAAAAAATAATAGCAATTTGATTCTCAAAACCAGTATTTAGAAGCTGACTTCATAATTTTTGTTTCGTGTGAACAAATTTTACTCTAACCTGTATGAAACGTCACAAAGGTCATAAATAATAAAGTTCTGCATGAAATAATTTAATACAATAATATATTAGCCCACATAAGACAACATTATTCTAACAAACCCAAAATTCTAACACAAAATAATTAATTTACCAAACACAACAGCTTAGGCTATAGTTCATTCTGTGTGAGCCTCGTCACAGCCTTATGGGCCTTCTCCACGAAACCTAACTTTCAAGCGCACATGTTACAACATAATTACCGTTTGACTTGTATTTTTCTACAAAATATTATATCTATCCTTATAGAACAGGAATTAATGTCTCTCATACTTCATCGGCAAGTCTATCGTGCTATCAAAAAGGAGTGCGTTATATGGCAGTAAAAATTTTTAATAGCCTCCCTATCGATATAAAAAATGAAACTCAAAACATAAGATTATTTAGGGCCAAATTAAAGAAGTACCTAATTTCTCACGTCTTCTATTCTGTAGGTGAATTGATGACATTCAATAACACTGCATGAATATTTCTGTCTTGTATTAAGTGCTGATATTAAACTGTTTTCGCTGTTATTTATACTCGCTTTAACATCTCTGGTCATATCGCGAGTTAATTATTTCGGCAAATACCTTACTATAATAATACCGGACAGCTGGCAGTTTTACGTGCGAACGACGATGGTTCTGCTACCTACCTGCCGGGATGGAGATACTCGCGAAACAAGCTGTAATCAATTGCAATGTATATTGTTGCTGGGCTAGTTAATTTGTTAATAGTTTTATGAATTAGTAGGCCTACTAGTGTTAAAACGTCAGGGTGTATATGTGCTGTTTATAATTGTGACAATTGCAGCATTACAAATTGCTCCGAATCGTACTTTCGATTTCCGACAGTTCATAAAACGTAAGTCAACGGCATTCTTTAGTAGGCCTAATTCCTTCGTCTTTGTGTTGATAGAAAAATACAAATTAGTTTTTTTATTTGGACCTAATGAATAAATAGAATTTAAAATGTATTGGATTTTAAGGTTTTATCAAATTAAGTTTTATTGTTGTCCACATGCCTTTACTAATTATTACAAGCATAAGATTACTATCAATTTTATCTTTGCAGTTGTCAGCAATGCGTATATAAAACATTACTGTAAATTCATTCCTAATATCAGATTGGTTTTGTCTCGGTAAACCAAAGAAAAAATATGTAACAATTAATTACAGAAAGTAATATGAAGTATGCAATATTTCTCATAATATGCAGCTTTGATATAAGATAATAATTTTACATTAAATATTATTCAACATTTCTTAAGTGTTTCATATATAAATTCCACATCAGTAACTCACGTTTTAAACAATAGTCCGAATCTTGCTATGTTAATATTTGTATATGTGGACATAATTCCATCCCTCTGCGCTAGATGTCAGGTCCGCGATTTTTCGCACTCACGCCAATGCTGCTAGTATACAGCTGTCCGGTATTATTATAGTAGGAGATTTGATTTCGGTTAAATCCGAAGGCCTGTGTACTATTGTTGAGTACTGGTTCTATTGTTGTGAACTAGATGGCGTATGTAGATGTTTACTGATTTTGTTATGAATATGAGTTTGGTGATGAATGAAACCGGTGATATTCAGGGATGTTATGTCCCGAATTTCCTGATATTTGCCTTAGAGTTGAGGAAAAACCCTGAGAAACCTCAACCAGGAAATTCAACCCAATCAGGAATCACTAAACCTTTGTATTGTACTAGTAGACTATATTTTAAAACCCTTATGTATATATTTCAACTAGACTGTGACTATAATTAAGACTTTACAGTAATCACAGTCTAGTATATATGTTACCGTTAAAACCTGAAATCATTCAAAACCAGTTTTAACTAGTAAAAACTAGTAGATAGAAAGAAAGTTTTCGTAAGATCTAAAATCAATGACAGGTTAGGTTTTTTGTTGTGGTAAAAGCCTAAACAAACCAAAAACCTAAAAAAAAAAAACCAAACCTAACCCATCATTGATTCTAAAGGGTGCGTCAGAAAGAACGGATGGATTTCAAACTATCGATACGCAACGAGGAGAGAGATATAGTGAGGGGGACCACGACTGTTGGGTCAGCCATAGAATGCAGTTTCAGTTGAGAATATGGTGTTGGTCTGGTGTACAACGTGCTTTAAATAATCGTAGAGACATTTTTGAAAAATGAAGAGTCTGTGATCGCCACTCAGGACTCATTTCGACATCGGATGTCACGCTAGGATTCCAACTCGGAATACAAATTTGCGGTGGGTGGCTTCATTTCGTATCACAGGTTCAACATTAAAGAAGAAATCACCTGGACGAAATTCTATTGCACTGAGATTGTCCGAGGCTACGGTAAGATCTCGCGCCCTGCGACTTCTTTCTTTGGGACCATTTGAAGGCGTAAGTTTGTAAACATCGATCACATACACTGGACGAACTGAAGACAGCGATTCGTGAAGAAATCGTGGCAATTGCACCAGCTATGACTGTGAAAGTGATGGCGAACATCAGAAAACGCCTCGATGCCTGTATTGAAAGTCAAGGACATCATATGGATAATGTTGTTTTCCATAAATAAACTGCATGTATTGGTGAATATGTTGATAACAATAAATTTTTGATTTGATGAATCTTTACAATTTTCTTGCCATGTGAAATCCATCCGTTCTTTCTGACGCACCCTGTACATCTTAAGAAAACTCGCTTTCTATCTACTAGTTTTTACTAGTTAAAACTGGTTTTGACTGATTTCGGGTTTTAACGGTCACATATACAGTCATGAAGCTTGAGTTTGAGGGTATTATGAACAATAGACTGTTCAGGTACTATTTCGCATTGTCTGTGACGAGACGATAGTAGCGATCCTAGTGGTTAGAAACTATCTATGGATGTATATTTACTACGTATTGAGCTTTGTGACTGTATGTACAAGACTGTGGTATTGTTAGGATTTTTTTTACATGTTCCATATTATAGCTGTGAAGCGTTGTACGAAAGCCATGGAATGTAAGTACATACAATACAATTAGCAATAAACTCAATTTTGTTAAAATTAGACTTACGGTGTTTCTCAAAAAACCGATTCATTTGTATATATTATTGTAATGTAATAAGTGTTTATAATTTTGCTTTTACGTTGCCATGGAAGCACAAGCTTCACTTTTTTCCCGGGAGTGAGCTAATTACTCATATAAATTATGTAATTTTAGGCTTTATGTGAAAGATCTCATTATATAAAGCATTCTCAAACTTACCACAAGGAGCAGCGAAGCATTCGCTTTGGTAATCAGTTCTCTTCGCTTTGTATCTAAATCACTAAGACTTCAGCTGGATTGTAAGGCTTCTTTCTGCTCCCTTATCGATTTGCTAGAGCAAATGTCGGAAGCGGAAGCTACTGTACTATTAAAGTAACATAATTCTGGGTAACATCTGTGACGATCTGGGTCACACATACATATACCATCCTGAGTCTTGAGACATTTGTTGTTTTATTTTTAAAGTTCAGTATAGTTCTACACTTTAAAATAATAATAATAATAATAATAATAATAATAATAATAATAATAATAATAATAATAATCCGTGGCGCTACAGCCCGTGAAGGGCCCAGACAGACCAGCCGAAGCAGAGGTGGACGCCCACATGCCGAAGCAGAGGTGGACGATCATCCAACCAGAATGGAGGTATCGTGTGGTTAGCACGATGATTCCCCCAGCCGTTATACCTGGTATTCGCAACCGGATTTCGCTACCTATCGTAGCTCCCCAAGTGCATCACGATGCTGGGTGGGCACCGGTCCCATACACTGGCCTAAATTTCATGAGAAAATTTCTTCCCCCATGAGGAATCGAACCAGCGCGCATTCCGTAACGCGAGTCCTAGGCGGGATGCCTTAGACCGCGACACCACGGCGCGGGACACACTTTAAAAAGTTCACTAAAATGAAAAATGCTGAAAAAATTCTGCAGGTTGCAGTTCGGGCACAAATGCAGGTATATTAAACACTATTCTTCAGGTCTCTGCATATACACGTACATCCCGCATATACAGTCATAGTAGACTTACGGTCATAGTAAACAGTACGTTCCAAAAATATGTTCGCGTTTTCCAGTGACGAAAGAGCTTTCAGTATTGAATAATTTTCGCACAGGTACTGTCGTCCATTTGCCTACGTCGTATCCCGGTTTCCCCCACCAACTTTTATTCGCCAGCTAGTGGCAGGGCTGTCTTAGCTCTTTTCTGAGAACATTACCTAATTTCTGTTAGGAATTGGACGTCTACGTAATATTATACAACTGTTTAAAATAACTTAAATAAAAGGGCCTCGTTAAGTAAGCAACTATCACGTGATTTCCTCCCTTTCTACGACCCTACGACATAACACTCGGACGGACAATAGATAGCATGTCTGACTAATTTCGGACCAGGCAGAAGTGAAGATTGAATTTACAGCACGTAAGGCACGTACTCTTTTATAGAGTAGGTACAGAATTATTTCAACATGAGTTACTAGTACAAAGGACGAAACTGGTAATTGGAATTAGATGCAGTAGTCTATAGTGCGATAATATGCACATTAGAACTGAAGCCTGTATGGAAATGAACGGCCACCATTTTAAAAAATGTGTTTAAATATCCATATTATGATTATTTTTCAATTTAACTTCATTCTCTATAGGCCTATTGTACGCTAATGTGCTGTAGACAGTATAATATACACTGCATAATGAATACGTCCACATGGACAGCTCAGTTCGTGAGTAAAAACACTCATTGTTAATACTGTACTGTATTTTGATTAAACAAAAACCTAATGAAAATGATCAAACTCAAAAGCGCAATATTTTCTAGGTTACGTAAATGGATGAACTATTTTTCTTCCCTCCTATACCTAGTAAAGTGATTTATTTGTATATTACGCCAGTATCATCGAACTCCAGTCGTGGAAGGGGATAGCAAACGGCGTTGATCCAGAGGTATAGGCAAGTTAATATTAAAAATGTTAGTAAAAATAAAATGATGTCCCTGTATGAAGTATAGTATACTTACTTACAAATGGCTTTCAAGGAACCCGCAGGTTCATTGCCGCCCTCACATAAGCCTGGAATCGGTACCTATCCTGTGCAAGACCAATTCAGTCCCTATCATCATATCCCCCTCCCTCAAATCCGTTTTAATATTATCCTCCAATCTACGTTTCGGCCTCCCCAATGGTCTTTTTCCCTCCGGACTCCCAACTAACACTCTATATGCATTTCTGGATTCGCCCATATGTGCTATATGCCCTGCCCATCTCAAATGTCTAGATTTAATGTTCCCAATTATGTCAGGTGAAGTATACAATGCATGTAGTTCTGCGTTCGATTCCCGGTCGGGGCAAGTTACCTGGTTGAGGTTTTCTCCGGGGTTTTTCCTCAACCCAATATGAGCAATTTTTTTTTTCATTCAAATTCAAATTTATTTACAATTTACATTTGAAATGAATACATATGAATAGATACCCGAAATGAGCATATGCTCGTGCTCGGGTACAGTCCAGTAGTCTACATAAATTTTACAGAGATCAAATAATAATGCTGATGATAGAAATAATATTAACAATAATAGTAGTAGTAATAATAATAATAATAATAATAATAATAATAATAATAGTAATAATAATAATACTAGAATAATTGTGACGGAGATGATACAAAGATAGTAATACAAAATAATTCATTAATAATAATAATAATAATAATAATAATAATAATAATAGTGATAAAACAAAGATATTTACAATAATAAAATAAATACTAGGACGGATATAATAAAATATAAAACCACTAGCGAGAGTTAACAAAACTTAAATAAGCATAAATAACCAGGAAACAAATGACGAACTCGAAAATCAACAGAAAAGTTCGTTGTTTCACAGACGACAGCAACCGCCGTATTGGCATTGTGTTGTGCATTAATGGTAGTAGGGGGGAGCCGAAAGTCTACGTAACTGCCGTTCTCTTCGAATCTTCTCGTACAATCATGGGAAGTTAATGCTGCAAAAACAAAATGTCTCGAATCAAACTGTTCATTATTACCAGGATAAATACAAATGCTGGGTAACTTTCGGTGCTGGACCCCGGACTCATTTCACCGGCATTATCACCATCTCATTCAGACGCTAAATAACTTAAGATGATAAAGCGTCGTAAAATAACCTACTAAACTAAAAAAAAAAATCTACAACGCACAATAGAAACAGGAACTCAACAATAGTGAACACGGCCTAGTGGTATAGGCTACCCACAGTCTTAAACACGCGATATGACCACATATGTTAAAGCGCGTGTAAATAAACTTAAAAAAAAAAAAGACGATCCTATTTCTGAAAGCTTTAAAACCGACACGGCCTCCTGACGACAAAACAATAGAACGGAGAATTTAATACCTCTTCCCCGTCTGAGAGGTAGTGTTGGACCTGTCCTACGTTTTACAGCGAGTATCGTTGGATTTCGGGTATTGAGCGAAACAGCTTCTTTCAGAAATAGATAGCTAGCTTTTATTACCTACTCTATCCTCCAGTGGGCACGCATGGTCTGGGTCGATACGAATCGTTTGTATACTGCATAAAGGCAGGAACTGGCATGGGTTTTTGATAGTACAGGAAAGGTTTTTCTAGATTTTGACGGAAGTAGCTACACGTTTCTCCCTCCTTATATTGAGGGACTATTTTGGCATGCCGTCTGTATTTGTACAGCTAATTGTCTCGTATTGAGCGGATTTTATTTGCATTCAATATCTACTATCCAATTCAACCAGGGGTGATAAAACCATGAAATAGGTACATTACAAAAAATTGGTTTGTAGATATTTAAAAAATAATTGGTTGTCATTTACAAAAAAAAAATAACATGATACGTTTGAAATAGTCTAAAAAACATGTCGCTACATATTTTTACGTAGCAACGTGCTATAAAAACTTAAAACAAGCTGTTTGAAACATTATTAAAAATTCTGGAAACATATCAACGTAACTTTATTGTTATGTGACAGTTACTACAATTTTTAATAATTATTTTAGACGGAACAAAGAAAAATTATATAGATATTTTAATTAGGTACTGGTTTATTAGAAACCGCAGATAACTGAAAACTGTAACAAATAATACAAATATGGCTACAGTTTCGTCAAATTACTTTTACCAATACCATCCCATCGCACCTCCTCACACTCATCCTCTTTCACAATAGCCCTGCCAAGACTCTGGAATTCGTTACCTGCTAGTATCAGGGATTGTCGAAATAAAATTGAATTCAAACGCAAACTTACTAGGCACTTGGTCAGTAATTGAGACTCGTTCAGACATGGTTTCTTGTAAATTGTTCTCTTAGTCTATCACAAAATATTTCAATATCCGGTAATTTCATCACTATAGATTTTTGTTATTGTAGGTTTAATTTGTAATTCAGTAAATACAAAAATATTCTTTGTTCTTAACTTCTATGATAAAATGTATAGCTTTCATTAATCAGGTAATCTTGTCGTACTTTAATTTTTATTCTAATTGTAATTGTAAATTTAATATTAATTGTAATTTTATTGTTCATATTATAGTTGTAATCCCCTGACGGCCTTATCTCTACCAGGTTAAATAAATAAATACTACTAAATACTACTTTATCATAGAATGTCTTTCATCTGTTACATTTTTGCGGAAACTGAAAAATTAAATTAAATATCTGCTTAATATTTTTTCACTCTATAGAGTGGAAACATTTTTTAACACCCTCAGCTTAGCGTATTTACTTATGTCCACATTATCGCTAATGACAAACGTTGATTTGATCAATGAATATTTAGACCAAATACTGGAAGACTTTGAGACGCTTTCATTTTATCAAAAAAGAAAACTAATAAATAAACTGTTTTGTGCAACTTTTAGTTATTGTTCATATACCGTAGGCTTACTTTGAATCATTTGTATATCGTTTCTTATAACTTTTCGACTTTTCTGGTAATAAATACGTCGCTATGTACACTGTACAGCTTCTGGCATTTCATTTTCTTTTACGTTGCTTTCACATAACACAAAATGGCGATAACAACAACAATAATGCTTGTTGGCTTTACCTTGTTTTAATGTGGTTGCTAAGAAACGCTAAACCCGTCATCCTGGATTATAAAAAAAAACAAACAATTTTAATAAATTTATTGCAGATTTATTTGTGCTAATTTATAGTAAAATACACAACACTTAGATAAAATATCTTGCTTAATATATCTTACCCAAAATAGCTTCATTAAACTCGAGGGTCTTAAATCTCCCTAGGGACGTGTTCTAATATTTATTTGAATGTGTTTTGAACAATATATAGTTCAAGAAAATAAACTGTAAACAGTAATACAATATTTTAAAGAAATCCAATTGTTTCTAAACGCATGGACTCCTAACTTATAAATAATAGAGAGTATAGCCTATTATGTAACTTCGTTGCAATCATATTTTATTTCCTGTCTGCGTAATAGATAAGGTTCCTTCTGTATTCATTATTTACAGGAATAATAGAGGGTATATTTGTTTAATAATGTAGTTGATTCCAATTGTTCTATAGTATATAGTTTTAAGAGGAAATAAGTGTCATTTACCAACATCCGTTTTTAAAAGTTTCATATTTATGTGAAGTCCGACAATATCGCTATTACATTTGGAACGAAATATTGCTTATATTTCACCACGTATTTAAATGTATTGTGTAAAAACGGTACATATGTATATCGTTTTCGCTTTTAGCCTAGATCGTATTTTATGAAAGTGTGAGTTAGATACGTACTACATCAATTTATTCAAAATTGTGTAAACGCAGGCAACAAACGAATGCAGTGATGGTTGTTTTTGACAATGCTCCTACGAGTAAGATTTAACCATTCTTTATCATTACTTCACAATGGCCACTATCACTATAATCCTTTATGCTGTAATTGAAGCTTGTTTTTATGGAATTCATCTTCTCTGTTAGTTAAATATTCTCCGATATCTTGTCCTCTGAGTTTGTGATTCTGTATTAATTCTGAGTTCTTTGTCGGTATTCTTGAAATTATATTTATCTTGCTTCTACGTAAGTTATACTACTAGGTTCAAAAAGTTCCCGGAATTTTACTACCATTTTTCGTATTAATATATAACAAGGGATATTATACATTTGTTTTGTTGGTAACATTCATGATGTCATTTCCTTAAAGTTTGTTGATAATGGCAATTATTGGTTTTGAGTTGTAGGCATTTGTTTATCATAGTGTTTTGTTTGTTCGTCGCATTTTGTAATTATGTCCACAGAGCAAAGTACAAACATCAAGTTCTGTGTTTTGCTGGGGACATGATCAGTATGGCTGATGAAGATGGTGATTTCTTAAACAAAATGAAACTGGTGCTACTTGTACGACCCAGTCCCTAAACGACACTCATCTGAGTGGAAATCGAAAACATCTGCTCGGAAGCAAAAATTTCCTAGGGACACTTCCAAAGGCAAAGTTATTTTAAATGTTATGTTTTATTTAACGACGCTCGCAACTGCAGAGGTTATATCAGCATCGCCGGATGTGCCGGAATTTTGTCACGCAGGAGTTCTTTCATATGCCAGTAAATCTACTGACATGAGCCTGTCGCATTTAAGCACACTTAAAGCAAAGTTATTTTGGAAGTTTTCTTCGACTCTCAGGGTCTCATGCACCATGAGTTCATTCCAGAAGGTCGTACTGTAACGAAAGAATTGTACGTAGAAACCCTCCGTCGCCTCTGGGACGCAGTGAGAAGGAAACGTCCAGAAAAGTGGGTAGAAAACAACTGGTTCCTTATGCATGACAATGCACCTGCTCATCGCGCAATTATTGTAAAGAATTTTCTTGCCAGGCACAACATAACTGCTTTGGATCACCCACCATACTCTCCTGATCTCTCACCACCTGATTACTCTCTGTTTCCCCGTCTGAAAAGTCATCTGAAAGGACGGAGATTCAATGCTGAAGAGGTTATCGCAAACGCGACGAGAGCACTAAGACGGGTTTCACAAAATGGCTTCCAGGCCTGCTTCCAGGAACTCTACACGCGTTGGCAAAAGTGTGTTGTTGCGGAAGGCAACTATTTTGAAGGGAATGCTGTAGAATAGTGTTTAAGGTACGTTGTTTCTATGATGCTAGCAAATTCCGGGAACTTTTTGAACCTAGTATGTATTATATTTTTTTAAGTGAAATATATTCTATTCACGTATTTGAACATCTTATTTTAGGTATTGTTACTGAGTATGCAACTACAGAAATGCGAACTAGGCCTTCATTTGCTCGATTTTTTGTTTACCTGATCTATTTCATGTTCAATTTTCACTTTCATAGGAGGTACTTCATTAACTCATGTGTATGTTTTTGTTTGAATATTATATTTTTAATCCATTTCTTTAAAATTACGGAAGTTTTATTGTTGATTTATTTAGTAATTCTTTTGTTTATACATTGGTGTTTTGTTTAATTTCATGGCGGCCTCTACAATAGTATACCTACGTATTTTGTATAAGGTTTTAAGACCGTTGGAATAAATTTAATTAATTTTAAAAGAATATTCTGTGAAATGAATGAAACGTTTGTTTTTACATACAGAAAGGAAGTGAAATAGCCTTGCAGATTTCTAGAGCGAATAGCTCATGTTGTATGTAACAAAAAACTATACTATCATATTGGTGGAAAGTTTATAGTTTTTCAGAAAAAGGAAATGTTTTTTCCCAAATGTTTAACAATCTCTACTTCGGTAACTATTTCGAGTAGGATCGAGATTTTTATTTATTTATTTTTATTTATTTATTTATTTATTTAACCTGGTAGAGATAAGGCCATCAGGCCTTCTCTTCCCCTCTACCAGGGGATTACAACTACAATATTAAGAATACAATTACAATTATAATTACAATTAATATTAAATTTACAAATACAATACAAATCAAAGTACTAAAAGATTAAATGATTAATAAAAGCTAGACAGTTTATTGTAAAAGTTAAGAAGAGAGAAGCATTTATTTTATTGATTAAGTAAAAATTAAACCTACTCTACGCAGTAAGAAAATGCTTAATAAGCTTGCTTTTGAACGCTACTAAATTCCGACAGTCTCTGATGTCACTGTCGATAGGAAATCTAATGAGGAATAATTTATCCCTCTGGCTTAATTCAATAGCGTGCATGGTTTTCGTGTAAATTTAATTTTAAAAACCTCTAAATTCAAATCATTGCACGATGCATGTGGCAACGTCTTGGCAGAGAGCAGTTTACCTACCTAGACACCGAGATCGTTGACCTCTTACATCTGTATCACGAGTAGAGTGTGTTAGCGGCTGTGTTGTCAAATCCTCATCCTCATCTCGCTATCATCAATCCCATCGGCGGTAAATAACCTAGTAGTTGATACAGCGTCATTGAATAACCAACTAAAAATTTATTTGTTGAAGAATATTCATCTACCCATCTTTTTATTTTGAGCATTTCTACGTCTAATTTTGAAATAGAATATTAGTACAGTCTAGTATATACAGTCACGAAGCTCAATATGTCGGAAATATGCATCCACAGATAGTTGCTAACCATTAGGGTCGCTACTATCGCCCCATTACAGACAATGCGAAATAGTACCGGCACAGTCTATTGTTCCTAGTTTCCTCAAAACTCAAGCTGTCACGAAGCTGAATATGTCGGAAATATGCATCCATAAATAGTTGCTAACCTCTAGGATCGCTACTATCGCCCCATTACAGACAATGCGAAATAGTACCGGCACAGTCTATTGTTCCTAGTTTCCTCAAAACTCAAGCTGTCACGAAGCTGAATATGTCGGAAATATGCATCCATAAATAGTTGCTAACCTCTAGGATCGCTACTATCGCCCCATTAAGACAATGCGAAATAGTACCGGCACAGTCTATTGTTCCTAGTTTCCTCAAAACTCAAGCTGTCACGAAGCTCAGTATGTCGGAAATATGCATCCATAGATAGTTGCTAACCTCTAGGATCGCTACAATCGCCCCATTACAGACAATGCGAAATAGTACCGGCACAGTCTATTGTTCCTAGTACCCTCAAAACTCAAGCTTCGTACTATATATTCTAGAATGTGATATTAGTCCTTTTAAGTAACACACCCTCATATCAATTCGTCTGTAACTCTCTTTTCTTTCATTGGAATTAATTTCTAATGTCTAACCTGGTCTTAAATTGTCGACGACAGTTTCCTGCTCTGAAAATTATTGTAAGAAATATTGTCTTGGTTTTCGCTTCGTTTTATTCACCAATTCCCCACTTCTACACGCCAACACTGACATTCCGATCACTTCATACAATGTCACCTTTATCTATTTAATTCTATTGCTAATTTAGTTATCTAAGGACTTCAGTTCCATTACTTATTTCTGCCGACATATTTTGCATCTAATCGATTTAATGCGCAATTATTACTTGAATAATTCAAGAAAAGCACCGCCATCTACTTGAACAATTTTAATTGCTTGGCTTTTGTTTCAATGATCTCCGTAATGTTCCACATATTATTTGAAACTTTCATAACGTAAATAATATTTCATTATTAGAAGCTTAAATGTGCAGTAACGTGTAGTTTAAGAACCAACGTTCATGTTGTGAAACAGGTCGCTGCAGCCAGCGCATGTGAACACTATCTGGATGAAAGCGATAGCAGAGTAACATAAAAATCGAAATATTTCTCGAACATAAATCCACGTCGGCAGCGCGCTCACGTGACAGTTTTATTGCTGATAACACGCCTCATGTTGCTAATGAAATTCCTGTACGGGTGACGATGTCACGAAATTCTGACTATCGGACATTGCTATAGGTCGTGATTTCAGTGCTGGTGGTCACTCATCTCGATTATTTAACTTTACTTTCTCAATACATGGACTAAAGGCAATGTTGGACAGAGAAAGGAAGTGATAGAGGTTACGAGTGACAAAATGATTGACAATGACCGTACTGTAATATTGACGAAGGCTGCGATTGACGAAGACCACGATTGACGAACGCTATGATTGATAAAGGCCATGATTGATGAAGGCCATGAGTGACAGATGACTAGAAAATAGCCATGATTGATGAAGGCCGTGATTGAAGAAGGCAATGAATGGCGATGAGTGACAGATGATTAGAAATGGCCATGATTGACGAAGGCCATGAGTGACGGATGACTAGGAAATGGCCATGATTGATGAAGGCTATGAGTGACGGATGACTAGAAAATGGACATGATTGACGAAGGCCATGAGTGACAGATGACTAGAAAATGGTCATGATTGATGAAGGCTAGGAGTGACGGATGACTAGAAAATGGCCATGATTGATGAAGGCTATGAGTGACGGATGACTAGAAAATGGCCATGATTGACGAAGGCCATGAGTAACGGATGACTGGAAAATAGCCATGATTGATGAAGGCCATGAGTGACAGATGACTAAAAAATGGCCATGATTGATGAAGGCTATGAGTGACAGATGACTAGAAAATGGCCATGATTGATGAAGACTATGAGTGACGGATGACTAGAAAATTGCCATCATTGATGAAGGCTATGAGTGACGGATGACTAGAAAATGGCCATGATTGATGAAGACTATGAGTAACGGATGACTAGAAAATGGCCATGATTGATGAAGGCTATGAGTGACGGATGACTAGAAAATGGCCATGATTGATGAAGGCTATGAGTGACAGATGACTACAAAATGACCATGATTGATGAAGGCTATGAGTGACGGATGACTAGAAAATGGCCATGAGTGACGAAGGCCATGAGTGACGGATGACTAGAAAATGGCCATGATTGACGAAGGCCATGAGTGACGGATGACTAGAAAGTGGCCATGAATGAAGAAGGCTATGAGTGACGGATGACTAGAAAATGACCATGATTGACGAAGCCCGTGAGTGACAGATGACTAGAAAATGGCCATGATTGACGAAGGCTATGAGTGACGGATGACTAGAAAATGGCCATGATTGACTGAGGCCGTGAGTGACAGATGACTAGAAAATGACCATGATTGACGAAGGCCGTGGGTGACAATGACTAGAAAATGGCCATGATTGATGAAGGCTATGAGTGACGGATGACTAGAAAATGGCCATGAGTGACGAAGGCCATGAGTGACGGATGACTAGAAAATGGCCATGATTGACGGAGGCCATGAGTGACGGATGACTAGAAAGTGGCCATGAATGAAGAAGGCTATGAGTGACGGATGACTAGAAAATGACCATGATTGACGAAGCCCGTGAGTGACAGATGACTAGAAAATGGCCATGATTGACGAAGGCTATGAGTGACGGATGACTAGAAAATGGCCATGATTGACTGAGGCCGTGAGTGCCAGATGACTAGAAAATGACCATGATTGACGAAGGCCGTGAGTGACAGATGACTAGAAAATGGCTATGATTGATAAAGGCTATGAGTGACGGATGACTAGAAAATGGCCATGATTGATGAAGGCCATGAGTGACAGATGACTAGAAAATGACCATAATTGACGAAGGCCGTGAGTGATAGATGACTAGAAAATGGCCATGATTGACGAAGGCTATGAGTGACGGATGACTAGAAAATGACATGATTGACGAAGGTCATGAGTGACGGATGATTAGAAAATGGCCATGACTGATGAAGGTTATGAGTGACGGATGACTAGAAAATTGCCATGATTGATGAAGGCCATATTTGATGAAGGCCATGGTTGATGAAGGCCATGGTTGATGAAGGCCATGGTTGATGAAGGCCATGGTTGATAAAGGCATGACTGACGAAGACCACGACTGATGAAGGCTATGGGTGACAAAATTACTGCGATTGATGAAGATCATGATTGACTAAAGCTATGGATAATAAAATAACTGACAATGACTATGATTTATGAGAATGGCTATAATTGACGAAGTCTATGGATGACAAGATGACTGACAGTGACTGTAATGGACGAAGAGAACGATTGACGGAAGCTATGAGTGACAAAATAGATGAAAGCCATGATTTATAGAGGCTGAAAGAGGCCACGATTAACGGAAGCTACGGGTGACAAAATTAGAGACAATAACTATCATTGGTGAAGGTCACGATTGACGAAAGTTAGTGAACGACGAAAGCGAAGATGGACGAGGTCTATGAATGACGATGATTGTGATTAAGAATATCACGATTGGCAAAGAACTACAATTACTTACCAATGTTCGTGACTTACAATTTGATTGTGGCGGTAAAACTTATGTTTCAACTGATTACTTGTCTGTATTTCAATGAACTTCACAAACAAATGAACGTAGATTCCTTCAAAATCAAATCCCTACATTGCATCAATTTAAATTTTCCTCCAACATTGCTAAAATTGAATTACGCCCTCGTTGCTCTCCTGGAAGGAAACCATCGGTTGCACAGACTGAGCTGTCCAATATTGAGTTTGTTAGGAGGGGGAACGTAAAGGAGTGGGGAGAATCTGACGGGGGGAGTTCATCCCTTCAACCTCCTTATGTAACCCCCTCTTTAACCCGCCTGTCAACATGTCATACGGTGTGAAAATCTGTTTTGACAGGAAAGAGGGTTCCCCCATCCCACGTGTTTGCTCTTCTTTCAAAGCCTTCTTCACTATAACTACGTATATGCTCTGGAGTAGAGTATTGTAGGCCATGGAAGCTTCTGGAGATTTAATGCTACAATATATATTATAGCCTATATAAGTTGATCTGATACATAATTGTATTTTTTGTTAGCGATCCATTTGATACGTAGGGGTGTGACTTTATGGTGATTATTTTAATCTGATTTCGGTGATTAAAATGGTTTAATTTCGGTGAATATTTCGTAAAAAAAAAACAAGCAATTTCACGCATATTTCGTACCCTAAAGAAGATTAAACAATAATACAATTACATTTTTTAAATTACTATTGAAACAATCCCTTTAAAATTAACAGAAAATTGGATAATTTCAAGGGAAAAATTGTTCCGGGGCCGGGTATCGATCCCGGGACCTCTGGTTGAACGTACCAGCGCTCTGCCAACTGAGCTACCCGGGAACTCTACCCGACACCGTCCCAACTCTTCCCTTTATATCCACACAACTCGCGTGGGCTGACGAAACGCCAGAGACCCACATCGAGTGCACACAAACACTGTGTGACTTGAAATTGTGGTTATCTGTTAAGGTACACAGTGACGTGTATATTATGCAAATCTAATCTTTGAGGTAAGGCTTCCTGTAAAGCAGATTTGAATAATTTCAAGGGAAAAATTGTTCCGGGGCCGGGTGTGCACTCGATGTGGGTCTCTGGCGTTTCGTCAGCCCAACCGAGTTGTGTGGATATAAAGGAAAGAGTTGGGACGGTGTCGGGTAGAGTTCCCGAGTAGCTCAGTTGGCAGAGCGCTGGTACGTTCAACCAGAGGTCCCGGGATCGATACCCGGCCCCGGAACAATTTTTCCCTTGAAATTATTCAAATCTGCTTTACAGGAAGCCTTACCTGAAAGATTAGATTTGCATAACAGAAAATTGTTTGCATCATTAATTAAATTCGTAATTTAATTTCATTCGACTGTGAGGATGTGACGGCTCTGCTTTCTTGATCTCACGAAGGCAATTATCGCGGGACAGAGAAGTAACCGTTGTCTGCTTGTGCTGCTCCCTGGAAGTAGTACCTGAAATTATGCATACAGCGTTGCCAAGTGTCACACGCATGTTATACTGAAGGATGGAATATGTAGAAATGTTTACTCAATTGTTTTTTACTGTTTCAACATGAAATCAGTTATTTGTACGGGTGGTAAAAAATCAAATGCTTAGTTTCAACAATTATCTGTAGTAATTACACGAGCCGAAGAGAGAGTGAAATTATGCTAATAAGATGAAACCACGAGTGCAATTTAATAAGATTATTCAACGAATCAAATTAAATAATTTGCAAAACCGAATTACTTACTGTACGCAAATTATAATTATTATAAAACGCATCAATGAGACATTATTATGTTTCCTTGTAATGAAGTTCAAAGAACAAACTGCTATCTATCACGGCATACTGAATACTATTGCCAACTACTCAGAGCGGAAATACGAAACAACAATACTTAACCATAGTCTAGTATATACAGTCGCGAAGCTTGGGTTGTTTTTTTTTGCATTTCTCGCGATAGTTTCTAGCCGCTTGGAGCGCTGTGTGTACTAGGAACAATAGACTGTGTCACTGCTATCGTGATCTAATACAAGCCGTAAGGCAGACCATGTGACTCGCTTAACCCGATCACGAAGGGCGGCGTTTCAACCATATAAATTAATTGGAATGCATAAAAAGTACCAGGTATTTCTCTAAAATGTAGTGCAATTGCATTAATAAAATTTAAAACAATGATTAGGAGACACTTAAGACATAATTCCTTGCGAGTTAAGGTGTAATATTCTTTTTGGTGTGAAAATTACGTTGTTCGTATGTGTAATAGACCTACCCGCCTTTATTTCGATTAAATATTGCGAAATTATTGTACATTCATTTATGCACGATTCAATAATTTTCAGTTGCACCGCACGGATATTTAGATATGTTGAAATTATAGGTTATGTTTACTGTCCCAGTTGTCCCTTTCTGTCTAATTTTAGTGGTCTCCAATGCCCTGCCATTCATATGGAAATATTATAGGTTATGTTTACTATATCTTATATTCCTAAATTCGCAATTATACATTATAATTAAGCATAATGTCATGTATAATACTCCGCACATTCAATTTGAGTGTATTTTAATACTGCAATTGAGTATTGAACTATTGTATTTATCTACTACTTAAGAAACAAAGTAACAATCGTACGTACACTAATTTCATAAGAGTGGTATGATAAATTTTCTGTCTTTATCAAGGAAGGTAGATGTGCTATATTAAAATCACAATATTAATTATTTTTCATTAAACCTTAAAATAGCTTCCATTCTAAACTTAAAATGTTGATGCGAAAAGATTATGTTAACATGTAAAATTCTCTTCACATTAAAATAACACAGTTTTGTAATTATTTCTGCAACATATTATGCAACAAGAAGTAAAGGGAACTTATGGACACATTACACTAAATAAAAACTTAGCTATGATACGCAATAAAATTATAATATAATAATTCACTGAGCTCCATACACTGAAATAGAAAACCCGAACATATATTACGGCCTGGTCTAGATCGAAAAGGCATTGACTGTGCCGTATTTCGCATTGTTGTGAAAAGTTGTGTAAACTGTGAAATGTTCGTTATCGGTTGTAATAACTGTAAATGGCTGAAATACAATAATTTGAGTAATAATATGGGACAAGGAGACGTTTGTTGCATTATAAATTCTAAGAAAAAGATGTCAGAGTTATCCTTCCGAAAGATCCAGGAAGGAGAGTTTATAAAATATGAAAATAATATATAAACCTTATGTATTTCGTATTTCAATAGTGGAAGGAAGGTGTTAATTTTTCAAAAGAACACGATATCAAAAGTACAATACATTTTATCGTCTGCTAGGGAAAGAGTCTGTGATCAGGCGATAGTAGCGATCCTGGTGGCTAGCAGCTATCTATGGATGCATATTTCAACTGTCTATGTTTGCATATTTAGTAAGTATTGAGCTTCGCAACTGTATATACTAAACTGTGACTTAACCTCAAAAGTAAGATAAGCTGAAATATTACATTAACACAATAAAACACGAAAGGCTTTTACAGATATTTATTTATTATTTGATGTTAGAGTTATTTAAAAGGCAATTTTCAGAGTTAAATCCTTAAAGTTACCTGTTTTCAATTCTACCCTGCTTATGAATTTTCTAGTGTTTATAAATGATCTTGCCCCCTTAATAAAAGATGTAGGTCACCCCATATTATTTGCAGATGACACAAGTATAGTAATTACAGCCAATAGCTCCAACACATTCCAATCTTCAACAGGGGAAATTCTCTTCAAAATATGTGACTGGTTCTCAGTCAATATATTAGTATTAAATTGTAACACAACTAACATAATTCAATTGAAATCCTGTGCAAAATCAACCTCGCAAACTTCTAGCGCAATAATTAACAATAGATCCCTATTAGAAACAACAACAACCAAATTTCTTGGCTTAAAAATCGATAATGTGTTAAATTGGAAAAATCATATTAAAGAAATTACTCCCAAACTAAATTCAGCTTGTTTTGCTATTAGATCTATGCAAAAGATAGTACATATCAATACCTTAAAAACAATATACTTTGCATACTTCCACTCGGTAATGAGATTTGGAATAATATTCTGGGGAAATTCCACAGATAGTAACAATATATGTCTATTACAAAAAATATTAATTATAATAATAGTAGGTGCCAAATCTAGGGAATCTTGTAGGACTATTTAAAAAAAAAACTACAAATAATGTCCATGGCTTGTCAGTATATCTTTTCATTAATAGTCTTCCTCGTATGTAATCGTGAAAACTTTGTAACTAATTCAACAGTTCATAGCATAAATACATGTTAAAAAAATGACTTTCATACTCCATCGGCAAGTCTATCGTGCTATCAAAAAGGAGTGCGTTATATGGCAGTAAAAATTTTTAATAGCCTCAAAACATAAGATTATTTAGGGCCAAATTAAAGAAGTGCCTAATTTCTCACGCCTTTTATTCTATAGGTGAATTCATGACATTCAATAACACTTCATGAAATTAATACTAAAACTTTGTGTTGTACTAGTAGACTATATTGTAAATCTCGTCTGTATATATATTTCACCTAGACTGTGACTATAAATTAAGACTTTATAATAGTATTAAGTTTTTTGACTTGTTCCATATTCTAGCTGTGAAGCAATGTATGAATACCATGGAATGTTAATAAATACAATATGGACTAGCTGAAGACGCAATGCATATTGCGCTAAAGTGCCAGGCAACGAATGATTTGAGACACAGTTGGGTAGATAAAAAAATTTCTACAAATAAACGCTATAGTAGCTTATAAAACATGAATGGTCACCTAAATACCAGCAATCTGCATAAATTAGGAAAATTTCTTTTTAGAGTTAAAATTAGATGGGAAGAGAAAGTCAAAGCTCTAACGGAGATGGAATTGTAAATGTTGAGTAGTCACACGATAAGAAACTGCGAAGAGTAGTCAATGAAGTTAACAGAATAATTCTTAAGAGATTGAGCATAAAAATGAAAAAAGCTAAAGTAGGAGTTTTAAATACAAGAGCTATACTTATTATTAGCTGTGTATCATTATTATTATTACTCTTATTATTATGATTATTATTATTATTATTATTATTATTATTATTATTATTATTATTATTATTATTGTAAACAGAGGATGCTTATAGGTTCATTATGTATTAGTTTGTGTTATATTTGTAGAGAGTGATGGTGGATTAAGAACTGGAACACATCTAATCCGCCATGACGTGAACAATGATTGATGAAATAAATAAATAAATAAATAAATAAATAAATAAATAAATAAATAAATAAATAAATAAATAAATAAATGAATGAATGAATTAATGAATTAATGAATGAATGAATTAATGAATTAATGAATGAATGAATTAATGAATTAATGAATGAATGAATTAATGAATGAATTAATGAAGGAATGAATGAATGAATGAATGAATGAATGAATGAATTAATGAATGAATGAATTAATGAATGAATTAATGAATTAATGAATGAATGAATTAATGAATGAATGAATTAATGAATGAATTAATTAATGAATGAATGAATTAAGGAATGAATGAATTAAGGAATGAATTAAGGAATGAATTAAGGAATGAATGAATGAATGAATGAATTAATTAATTAATTAATTAATTAATTAAGTAATTAATTAATTAATTAATTAATTAATGAATTAATTAATTAATTAATGAATTAATGAATTAATTAATTAATAAACAAATAAATAAATTAATTAATAAACAAATAAATAAATACGTGACGTAATAGATGTACCAGAAGAAACTACTCGATCCGGTGTACGTTTGGGAACACAAATGGGCTGCCTGCTTATTACCAAATTCTCGGAAACACAGCTTTCTTATATTAAAGAATCGTGCATATTTTTAACGTATGAAACAAGCGAAACATTAATTTTACCAAAAAGTGGAGCCACCCTCTTGTTACAGGGAGCCCTTGAATTGTTGCGGATACAGGAGCTCTCGAACTTGGGAAGTCGTCCATTGACCCACTGTATATTTTAGCATTAAAGCTAACAAGGTGCATAAATGCCTGCTCTGAAATTCATGTTTCGAATAATAAATACTTAGCTTTCTGTCAGACTGACGGTGCGGCACAGAACAAGACCATCCATCATCCTTCTCTTATAAATTTCATGGCACATGCTATAGGTAGTCATGAAACTTTAAATGACTGTTTATTGTTCAGAAAGAACTGCATGCACAAACGTTGTGGCGACGACGTCGTATATTTAATAGAAAGGTGAATCCTTTTGCCACTTTTTGTATAGAACAGAGAACTTGTCATACAAATTTCTGTGAAGAATATTCTATACGATGATTCACGAAATGCAACTAAAAAGAAAATGGGGCTACGTATTCCTGAAGTCGAAATGTTCGTAATCTATACTAATAATAAATTACGAACATACTAATAATAAGCCTCAACCAACTCAAATATAAATATTCCACCTATCCTATTTCATACATTAAGCAGAAGATCAAGCACACAACTACACTCAAGTGGAATACATACTGGAACTCTACTGTTGTCACGCCAGGAGAAGGCGGCTGAAGTACTTAGACGGGGCGGAGGGGAAACAGTCGCGCATGCGCACCGCGCTGTTCGCTGCAATATTCCTGTTTCACAAACATCTACTACATGTGTCTATGAGTCTTTGCGACTTTGTGAAAATAATAGTGGGGTTTTTATTGTAGTGTTTTATTAGTTTCAACAAGACAATTGTTTTCAGTATACCGCAAATCTTTGTATTGCTATAGTTATCCTTTGCTTTTCGTCTTAATAGTGTTGATAATAATATAGTTAATAGAATTTATGCTATTGTATACTGTTATTTAGGTTTATAGCAGTTTTTTGTTTATTGTAAATATGTCGACAAAGAGGAAACAAGGATTGACAATCTATAGCGAAGAAAGGAATATTATTAGAAGTGCAAAATCATTCTGTGATGAAGAAAAAGAACAACAGTGCCTTTGCATTCCTCTTACGAAACCTACAGCAAAGGTAGAAAAGTACTCTAATCTATCCACAAGAACAATACAGCGTGTAAGGAATGAAATGAAAGACTGCACAGAAGAAAGTGCGTTGTCGACACCGGAGGTAGAAAAAAAAATGTAAACGTCCAGACTACCGAAATGCAAATGTAGATGACTTTGACCGAAGATTGACAAAAAAGATATAATTGAGAATTTTTTATTTGAAAAAGAAAGAGGGCCACCGGGGTAGCTCAGGAGGTAGCGCGTTTGCCTGCTGATCTGCAGTTGCGCTCGGGAGTGAGTTCGATTCCCGCTTGCGCTGACTACCTGATTGGGTTTTTTCCGAGGTTTTCCCAAGCGGAAGGCGAATGTCAGGTAATCTATGGCGATTACTTGGTTTCATTTCGCCAAATACCATCTCACGATCATCAATTCAATCGACACTGAAGAAGCTAGTAGTTATTACAATGTCGTTAAATAACAAGTAAAAATGAAATAGTACCAAGTTGCAACAAACGTCTACCCTTTTACAAGAGAAAATTAATTTGAAATGAAAGACAACATTAAGACGAATACTGAAGAAAAAGGATTTCATGTGGAAGAAGTGTGCAGCAAAAAAATTGAGGAAAACATTGTAAATTAGAATACGTGAAGATATCTACAGCAAATAGTAAAGCTTAGGAAAGTGAAAAACCGATTTTGTATCTGGACGAGATACGGATAGATTAGGCCTACCAATTTAACGTTTCCCAAGTGCTGGCACGATAAAAATGTTACGGGAGTTTTGACTACCACAAATGTGTCCAGAACCTTCATTGTAGTCCATCAGGATGGGGGCGGTGGGGCTAATGGCTTTGTTGAGAGATTCGAATTAATATACACGGCTGGAACATAAACAGACGATTATCATGGACAGATCATACTCCAGCAATTTTGAAAAATGTGATGATAGTCATAGCGACAACACCGAAGATGCGGAATCTTTTATGTCTGACTCCGTTCCCTTGTAGCCAAGTAAGTGGACTGAAGTTTTCAGGTCAGAGTGTAGCGTAAAGTTCCCCCGTCCCGCCTATCTACTTTCCGCGCCAACTCGTAGCGCGAAGACAGTAGTGTTAAAGGCTCTGACCAAGAAATTATTCTTTCCTAATGTACAAGACAGACTATGTTGCAGCCAGTTCTCAACCGACTTCTTTTACACTCAATTTATGACCGGCCATGGAAAATTCGGTTCATACTTTGAAAGATTTAGGATCAAAAGTGCAGAAGAATCTCTGTGCATATGCAAAGAGAATCAGACTGTTGAACATTTGATTTTTCACTGTCCAGTGTTCGAAGGGAAAAGACACTTTTTAAGATATATCTCGGACTGCAATTTAAATTACTGCACACCCCTTTACCATTTTCTTAGAAAAAAATGTTGTTACAAACAATTCACAGAGTTTATACACCACATCCACGCAAGACTGTAGCTATTAATTGTATGTAAATTAATGATGATATGAAATCCTAATGCACTATGTAAAACAAGGTGTCTATCTTTGGGACATAATAATAGTAATAACAACAATAACTATGTTTGTATTATAGATTTTACTATTGTTCAGTATTTGATGACAGGTATATAGTTTGTAACCATAAGTAATTTTGTTTTTATTTTTTTTTACTATCGCAAACCAACTAGATAATAGGTGATTTATTTGTAACTAAGCCAATTCTGTGCATTATCTCATTACTATTGCCTAAAATTATGTATAAAATCACAAGTTAATGTAATAATCTTGCAATTTCTCTACACCTTCGATTATAATTTATAATTTTATTTAATTTTGTTTAACTGAAAGTAATTATTGCATAACGTATTTATTATTGTTTACTGTCTCTTAATTAGTGTATTTATATTGTAACTATGATTCAGACCTACTATTAATTCTTTAAAATTGTGTATTATCACTACATAATGTATTTCACATGTAACAAACTACAACCCTAATATACCAAAGGTAAAATAGGGTTCCAATATTTGGATAACAATAATAACAATAATAATATACTAATAATAAATCTGTAGCCAAAATTTTTCTGGTAATTTTAGATTTTCCAAAAATAATTGGTGTTAACATGTATAATTAATCATCCTGAAACCGAAAATAGCTTTTTTGAAATTTATGTATGTATGTATGTATGTATGTATGTATGTATGTATGTATGTATGTATGTATGTATGTATGTATGTATGTGTGTGTGTATGTGTGTATGTGTGTCTGTCTGTCTGGATGTTTGTTATGCCTACCTTTTCACGCGATAATGGCTGAACCGATTTATATGAAAATTGAAATATAAATTAAGTTCGTTGTAACTTAGGTTTTAGGCTATATGGCATTGAAAATACTTTATTTAAAAAGGGGCTTATAAGGGGGCGTGAATTAAATAAATCGAAATATCTCCCTTATTATTAATTTTCATGAAAAATGTTACATAACAAAGGTTTTTTTAAAGGTGATTTCCGATAAGTTTTATTGTATGCAAAATTTTGATGGGACCAAATTGCACCAAAAACGGATGTTCTCCGAACCAAATGATCATATTTTAATTATTTGCATGCAATAACAATTAAGAAATATGTTAAAGGAATTATCATTGCACTAAATGAGTGCTCTCTGGACCAAAATGGTCGCATTTTAATTATTTAAATACAATTTAAATTAAGTAACATATTAAACGATTTATCCTTCTACCAAACACGAATGTTCCCTGGATCAAATGTCCTATTTTAATTATGTAATTACTTTATATTTATTTCTAACGGGTGCAGCGGAGCGCACGGGTACAGCTAGTTAATAAATATAAACCTTTCGCATGTATTAAACATGAAAAAAGCGTGCAATAATTTGTTACGAAGTGTTGTACAAAGAATGACAAACAGACTTGCAGAAGTCTATTATAAACTATTTTCTTGAAATTTCGTCAACTCGCATTTCTAGATATGAATATGAAAATATGAAAAGACTGAAGTCCTGTAAGGGCAACGGCCTCCTACATTAGTGTAGGGTGAGCTGAAGGTCTACTACACTTGGGGAGCCAGTCCAAGAGAGCTTACACTATACACTTACAAACTAAACACATAAACAAATTATACCAACTAAACACGAAAAACTATACAAACTAAACACACAAATTATACAAACTAAACACCCACAAAAGCTATACAAACTAAACACCCACAAAAGCTATACAAACTGAACACACAAATTATACAAACTAAACACCCACAAAAACTATACAAACTAAACACCCACAAAAACTATACAAACTAAACACACAAATTATACAAACTAAACACCCACAAAAGCTATACAAACTGAACACACAAATTATACAAACTAAACACCCATAAAAGCTGTAGAAACTGAACACACAAATTATACAAACTAAACACCCACAAAAACTATACAAACTAAACACCCACAAAAACTATACAAACTAAACACACAAATTATACAAACTAAACACCCACAAAAACTATACAAACTGAACACACAAATTATACAAACTAAACACCCATAAAAGCTATACAAACTGAACACACAAATTATACAAACTAAACACCCACAAAAACTATACAAACTAAACACCCACAAAAACTATACAAACTAAACACACAAATTATACAAACTAAACACCCACAAAAGCTATACAAACTGAACACACAAATTATACAAACTAAACACCCATAAAAGCTGTAGAAACTGAACACACAAATTATACAAACTAAACACCCACAAAAACTATACAAACTAAACACCCACAAAAACTATACAAACTAAACACACAAATTATACAAACTAAACACCCACAAAAACTATACAAACTGAACACACAAATTATACAAACTAAACACCCATAAAAGCTATACAAACTGAACACACAAATTATACAAACTAAACACCCACAAAAACTATAGAAACTGAACACACAAATTATACAAACTAAACACCCACAAAAACTATACAAACTAAACACCCACAAAAACTATACAAACTAAAGACACAAATTATACAAAATAACACCCACAAAAACTATAGAAACTGAACACACAAATTATACAAACTAAACACCCACAAAAACTATACAAACTAAACACCCACAAAAACTATACAAACTAAACACACAAATTATACAAACTAAACACCCACAAAAACTATACAAACTGAACACACAAATTATACAAACTAAACACCCATAAAAGCTATACAAACTGAACACACAAATTATACAAACTAAACACCCACAAAAGCTATACAAACTGAACACACAAATTATAGTCTAAACACACAACTATCCACACTAAACTCAACAAATTTTACAATTACACATTCTTAACTCACACAAACTAAACACACAAAAACCTATACAAATTGAACACATCTATATATATAATTTGAACTGGTAATGGAAATTACGGGAAAACGGCTGGACGGATTTTAATAATAGTGTGTGTTTTGTTTTATTCTAAAAGCCATTATTTCTCAAAACTGACGACAGATGGATTTTTGAAAATAGGGAAATCATGTAGGAAAATTGACATTTCACTGAAAACTACTATTTTTCTGAAAAACTTTGCGTTCCAAGTTTCAAAATGTGGAGTCATTTATTAAAATCCGTTCAGCCGTTTTCCCGTAATTTTCATTACCAGTTAAAATTATATATATATATATATATATATATATATATATATTTATTATTGTTATTATTGCGTGATTGTTTTTACTTCCATATTCGGTATATAAATTCACTATTTACATAACAAAACGTAAGAGATGCTTAAATGCGGCTCTTAAAGTAGGCAATTTCAACTGGAACTCCAAACTATAACATTCTTTACTCGAGGGGTTTGAAAATGTAGCTCCACATGCTTCTCCTAACAGCCCGTTGCAAATGCCAGTATTCTAAGCAGAAGATCGTTATGAATTTCAGCATATGTACCTACTTCTCTCTTGCATGAAGCCAAATTGTTGTTATATACATGCATGTGACATGTATACATCTCATGTGACCTTCCCACAATTGAATTCTGCTTCAGAGATGTTTATGATTGCGTACAAAATCGCTTGGTTCTTGATTCCTTCATCTCCCTTTTTCGCCCAAGCCCCCAGAAGTCAAATGCAGTTTGTGATTGTGAGTAATGGAAAACGACTCTATTCTTCTTAATAGTCCATTAGTTTTCCCTGAAAATGCATTCCTTAACAATCAGTTTTCAAACTATGAGGTCCCCATTTACGCACAACATAAAGCAGCTGGTAGAACTACATGGAATTGATTACCTCACGGACTACAATCCCCAGTCAATTCGACTAATGCGAGATAATCCGGCTTGTCGGGTGCAAAAATACCAAAACAATCGTAAATCGGCACTCCATGCCCAGAGAGAAAAATGGGCTTATAAACTCTTTCACAAGTCAGCGGGTTTCGCTTTCATTTTGGCTTATGTATGCAAGTATAATGCCAATACGCAGGCACAAATGTGTGTAAAATATAGCTCGGGAGACGTCACATCATCTTATACCATCACGATAATCACCACTATTATCACTATTACCTTAAGCACTAGTATCACCGCCGCTGTTATCCTAAACACAGCCGCTGTTACCAGCTGTCACCGTCACTGTTACTCGCAATGACCGTCACTGTTACTCGCAATGACCGTCACTGTTACTCGCAATGACCGTCAATGTTACTCGCAATGACCGTCACTGTTACTCGCAATGACCGTCACTGTTACTCGCAATGAACGTCACTGTTACTCGCAATGACCGTCTCTGTGAATCGCAATCACTGTCACTGTTACTCGCAGTCACCGTCACTGTTACTCGCAATAACCGTCACTCTTACTCAAAATAACCGTCACTGTTACTCGCAATCATCACCAATGTTACCCGCAGTCACTGTCATCATTAAGCGCTGATCCCCGTCGCCGTTATGCTCTGCTTTCCTACAGGGTTACACGCTGTTCTCCGCCACTGTTAGCCACTGTTCGCCGCCACTGTTAGCCACTGTTCGCCGCCACTGTTAGCCACTGTTGGCCACTGTTGGCCGCCACTGTTAGCCACTGTTGGCCGCCACTGTTAGCCACTGTTGGCCGCCACTGTTAGCCACTGTTGGCCGCCACTGTTAGCCACTGTTGGCCGCCACTGTTAGCCACTGTTGGCCGCCACTGTTAGCCACTGTTCGCCGCCACTGTTAGCCACTGTTCGCCGCCACTGTTAGCCACTGTTGGCCGCCACTGTTAGCCACTGTTAGCCACTGTTGGCCGCCACTGTTAGCCACTGTTGGCCGCCACTGTTAGCCACTGTTGGCCGCCACTGTTAGCCACTGTTGGCCGCCACTGTTAGCCACTGTTGGCCGCCACTGTTGGCCGCCACTGTTGGCCGCCACTGTTAGCCACTGTTCGCCGCCACTGTTAGCCACTGTTCGCCGCCACTGTTAGCCACTGTTCGCCGCCACTGTTAGCCACTGTTCGCCGCCACTGTTAGCCACTGTTGGCCGCCACTGTTAGCCACTGTTGGCCGCCACTGTTAGCCACTGTTGGCCGCCACTGTTAGCCACTGTTGGCCGCCACTGTTAGCCACTGTTGGCCGCCACTGTTAGCCACTGTTGGCCGCCACTGTTAGCCACTGTTGGCCGCCACTGTTAGCCACTGTTGGCCGCCACTGTTAGCCGCCACTGTTAGCCACTGTTGGCCGCCACTGTTAGCCACTGTTGGCCGCCACTGTTAGCCACTGTTGGCCGCCACTGTTAGCCACTGTTGGCCGCCACTGTTGGCCGCCACTGTTGGCCGCCACTGTTAGCCACTGTTCGCCGCCACTGTTAGCCACTGTTCGCCGCCACTGTTAGCCACTGTTCGCCGCCACTGTTAGCCACTGTTCGCCGCCACTGTTAGCCACTGTTCGCCGCCACTGTTAGCCACTGTTCGCCGCCACTGTTAGCCACTGTTGGCCGCCACTGTTAGCCACTGTTGGCCGCCACTGTTAGCCACTGTTGGCCGCCACTGTTAGCCACTGTTGGCCGCCACTGTTAGCCACTGTTGGCCGCCACTGTTAGCCACTGTTGGCCGCCACTGTTAGCCACTGTTGGCCGCCACTGTTAGCCACTGTTGGCCGCCACTGTTAGCCGCCACTGTTAGCCACTGTTGGCCGCCACTGTTAGCCACTGTTGGCCGCCACTGTTAGCCACTGTTGGCCGCCACTGTTAGCCACTGTTGGCCGCCACTGTTGGCCGCCACTGTTGGCCGCCACTGTTAGCCACTGTTCGCCGCCACTGTTAGCCACTGTTCGCCGCCACTGTTAGCCACTGTTCGCCGCCACTGTTAGCCACTGTTCGCCGCCACTGTTAGCCACTGTTGGCCGCCACTGTTAGCCACTGTTGGCCGCCACTGTTAGCCACTGTTGGCCGCCACTGTTAGCCACTGTTGGCCGCCACTGTTAGCCACTGTTGGCCGCCACTGTTAGCCACTGTTGGCCGCCACTGTTAGCCACTGTTGGCCGCCACTGTTAGCCACTGTTGGCCGCCACTGTTAGCCACTGTTGGCCGCCACTGTTAGCCACTGTTGGCCGCCACTGTTAGCCACTGTTGGCCGCCACTGTTAGCCACTGTTGGCCGCCACTGTTAGCCACTGTTGGCCGCCACTGTTAGCCACTGTTGGCCGCCACTGTTAGCCACTGTTGGCCGCCACTGTTAGCCACTGTTGGCCGCCACTGTTAGCCACTGTTGGCCGCCACTGTTAGCCACTGTTGGCCCCCACTGTTAGCCACTGTTGAGCACTGTTCGCCGCCAATGTTGAGCACTGTTTTGCCGCCACTGTTGAGCACTGTTTTGCCGCCACTGTTGGACACTATTTGCCGCCATTGTTGGGCACTATTTGCCGCCACTGTTGGGCACTGTTTTGCCGCCACTGTTGGGCACTATTTTGCCGCCACTGTTGAGCACTATTTGCCGCCACTGTTGGGCACTGTTTTGCCGCCACTGTTGGGCACTATTTGCCGCCACTGTTGAGCACTGTTTGCCGCCACTGTTGAGCACTGTTTTGCCGCCACTGTTGGGCACTATTTGCCGCCACTGTTGAGCACTGTTTTGCCGCCACTGTTGGGCACTATTTTGCCGCCACTGTTGAGCACTATTTGCCGCCACTGTTGGGCACTGTTTTGCCGCCACTGTTGGGCACTATTTGCCGCCACTGTTGGGCACTGTTTTGCCGCCACTGTTTAGCACTGTTTTGCCGCCACTGTTTAGCACTATTTGCCGCCACTGTTGAGCACTGTTTGCCGCCACTGTTGAGCACTGTTTTGCCGCCACTGTTGGGCACTATTTGCCGCCACTGTTGAGCACTGTTTGCCGCGACTGTTGAGCACTGTTTTGCCGTCACTGTTGAGCACTGTTCGTCGCCATTGTTAGCCGCCACTGATAGCCACTCTTAACCGCCAATTACCACTAGCATCGTCACTATTAACAGTATTATTGCCACTATTGCTCCAGTTATCGGCTCCATTATAACTTTTTACACGATAAATATTACCATTGATCTTCGTCGTAAAAACCATAATCAATATTCACCACCACCACCACCACCCCACCCCACCACCACCACCACCACCACCACCACATAATTATTACCGAGTCCCCGCCCTGTTACCGTCAAAATGACTTTCATTAGATTAGTATTATTGTGTTGAGTGAAACAGAAAGTGGATATGTTAGCACAATTTGAAACATTGGGTTGGCCCCACTTCAGGAAGAGTAGCCTATATTAACAGTATCGTGTAATAAAAGCTGGGAACATTGTGGTCTGGCAGTCGCTGGGGCGTCCAGAATGAAGCTTGTACTCGATGTGTGAATTATGGGCGTAATATGAATGAGTCCACTTTTTATGGGCTCTTAAAAGGAACGTCCGCGCTGTCGGACCGTGCAGGGCGGCCATGTGGAAGCGATTCGACCGACACTTTTCATCTTGTAGGTGTTTTATGACCTCCTGCCCGCTGACCTCTCCGTGTCACGTGATCTTTATTTCGAGCCGCGCAATATTTCTTCTGCTGTGACACGAAATAAACATTGACAAGTTGCAGGCTGGCCCAGATTTGATGTTCCACAGCGATGACCTACAAACATTACTAACCTGGGCAGACGATCAGCGACGCGATAAGGGTTTTAGTTCACTTCCCAGGGACTCGTAAATAATATATTGTGCCGTTCTATGTTGTACCTTTAACAGCTTACCACGTGGCTAAAAGATGTCGAAGTCCATAAATGCAGCGTCGCAATGAGCCAGAAAGGAGAGTTCAGTGTTTTTCTTATGCCACTTCATGAAAGAGTCAACGTATGTCATGGACCCTGGATGGTTTAAAAGTAGCAGGTGGTCAATCAAGGGTAAATTAAATTTAAAATTATAAATTCTCTCCTTACCTCAGAAATACTGATAAATCCTAATATTTGTTTAGATTAGTTTTAGTTGTTGAAGTTCTAGCCTGTTTTGGTATTATTTAGGTTAGTTTTGCTTTGTTTTGTTTTCTTTGTTAGTTTCGGTTATGATTGTTTTGAGTTACGTTTTTTGGTTAGCTTAGTTTTAGGTTATCTTCGGTTTTGTTTTGGGTTAGCTTTGGTTTTGTTTTGGGTTAGTTTCGGTTTTGTTGCGGGTTTGTTTTGGTTTTATTTTGGGTTAGTTTTGGTTTTGTTCCGGGTTAGTTTGGGTTTTGTTTCGGGCTGTTTTTGTTTTGTGTGGGGTTTACTTTTTCTTTCGCTTAGGCAAGTTCTGGTTTTGTTGAAGCTACTATTGGTTTTACTTACAAGGAGAGGACACGCTCTGTATATCACCGAATTAAATCAGATTTTGTGACATGAAAGTACAAGAAGTACTGTTTAAAGTCATACATGGTATGAGTGGCCAATGACCCCTCGTTTTGGAAATATTGGCAATTGTTTATGACATACTTCCGTTAGGTGCCTATTAGGGAAGCATTAGACTGTGTAACGGCGTAGCTCATGTGGTTGGATGCTGAGTTGTCTTCCAGGCAACTTGAGTTAGAAACATGCCTTCTCATATTTTAAAGCTTGATATTATTATTATTATTATTATTATTATTATTATTATTATTATTATTATTATTATTATTATTATTATTCACTTTCAGTTGTTTGTAAGTTCCTATATTCAAAGCCATGTTGAAATATCCGTGGTATGCATCAAAATTGATAAACGAACGAGAAGTGTTTGTGAATGTGAAGGATGTCTGTTTCGCAGCAGAAGTGCGGAAAAATGTGTGTGGCTGTGGACAACCTTCTTTCATTTGCTGTGCATGGTGCAGGAAATATGTATGTTTTGCGTGTTTTTATGACATCATAATGAATCGGGTACAAAATGAAATGGAATAGCTGCTACAGAAATAGAACAGACACCAGTGACACATCTTACCTTCCTGCGTGAGCAGTATTTCATTGTTTATCCTTTACAATACAATGTTAGCTAATTAGTAATTTGTTTAAAACATGATGAAGCATTCAATACATTGAGAAATATGATATAGGTATGTAAATAGATAACTGTGATCACAATATTAATCATTATTAAAAGAAAAAAATATAGAACCAGTTAAGATTCGAACTCAAGTTGCCTGGCTAACAACTCAGCATCCAACCATATGGGCTATGCTGTTACACAGTCTAATGCTTCCTTGTTGAGCACCTAACGGAAGTATGTCACAAACAATAGCCAATATTTCCAAAACGAGGGGTCATTGGCCACCCATACCAGGTATGACTTTAAACAGTACGTCTTGTACTTTCATCTCACACAATCTTATTTAATTCGGTGATATACAGAGCGTGTCCTCTCCCTGTTAGTTTAGTTCTGGGTTTCCTTAGACCAGTTCTAGGTTTGTATAGGTTAGATCTGGTTTTGTTTATTCTAGCTTTGAGTTTGCTTAAGCTAGTTCTAGGTTTGCTTAGGCTAGTTCTGATTTTGTTTATTCTAGTTATGGGTATCTTTAGGCTAGTTCTGGATTATTTTAGACTAGTCCTGGATTTCTTTAGGCTAGTCCTGGATTTCTTTAGGCTAGTCCTGGATTTCTTTAGGCTAGTCCTGGATTTCTTTAGGCTAGTCCTGGATTATTTTAGGCTAGTCCTGGATTTCTTTAGGCTAGTCCTGGATTTCTTTAGGCTAGTCCTGGATTTCTTTAGGCTAGTCCTGGATTTCTTTAGGCTAGTCCTGGATTTCTTTAGGCTAGTCCTGGTTTTCTTTAGCCTAGTTCTGGATTATTTCAGGCTAGTCCTGGATTTCTTTAGGCTAGTCCTGGATTTCTTTAGGCTAGTTTCGCTTTGTTTGGAGTTAGTTTTGGTTTTATTTCTGGTTACCTTTGATTCTTTTCGTTTTAGTTTTTCTGTTTTGTTAATGATCTTTCAAATAATCAAAATTTAAAATGATGCTCTATGTGACCGCCATTTGGCGCACAACCATTTGTAGGCGTCTTCTCCATTGTCCAATAGCATTTGATATCTGACTTTGATCAAGTCAGTCCCAACATTTAAGAAGACGTCTTAAATGTTCAATATTACGAATTCTTGTTTTGTAGTAAACTGCTTTTTGTAGTTGACTCCATACAAAATAATTAATAGGATTAAGATCTCGTTTGAAACTCCAGCGGAAACCATCAGAGAATCTGAGAAATGCGATCTTTCACGCAATAATCTCTCAGGAGGGATATCATGTCCGTATCTTGCTAATCAATCGTTGTACACTTGAAACAGACCATTCTCGCTGAGCGTGGTTCCTTACAATTTGACGGGCAGATAAATTATCATATTGGTGCAAATGTTTAATGAAAATCTTGTCTTCGTTCGTTAAGCGACCCATTATTTACAAAATGAAAACTAAAAACGGAAGAAAACAAATGGCGATAGCACAACAAACGGCTTGGCCTGCTGAACTCGTAAGACCATAATGCTTAGTTCGGCATAAAAGACCGAGTTTGCACTGCCTTACAAAAAAATGTAGAATAATGTTTAATAAATGGTAAAGAATTAAATATTACATTACTTTCCCGGTCTACAAGGACTGTGAAATTTGCCTTTGAAATAAACTTACATAGTGAAATAATGTAGATATTTAATTTTATATATATATATATATATATATATATATATATATATATATATATATATATATATATATATATTCGGAGATGGAAAAACTATTTTGGGCAACTACTAAATATACATAGGCTAAATAGAAATGATCAGGACGAAATTCAAATACAAACTGCTGATCCATTCATACAGGAACCCACACTTTCTGAAGTCGAAATTGCGATAGAAAATCTGAAAAAGTACAAGTCTACAGGTATTGATCAAATTCCAGCAGAATTAATACAAGAGGGTGGAAGGGCATTATCTAGCGAAATCTATAAACTTGTACTTACAATTTGGGAAAGGAAATTGTACCAGAACAATGGAAGGAGTCCATAATCGTACCTATTTTTAAGAAGGGGGGACAAGAATAACTGTAGTAACTTTCTAGGAATATCACTTTTGTTGACGTCGTACAAAATTTTGTCGAATATCCTTTTGAGATGAAATTATTGGGGATCATTAGTGTGGTTTTAGGCGTAATAGATAGACTATTGATCAGATTTTTTGTATTCGACAGATATTGGAGAAAAAATGGGAGTGTAAGGGTACAGTACATGTTATTCATAGATTTCAAAAAGGCGTATGACTCGGTTAAGAGAGAAGTTTTATATAATATTCTTATTGAATTTTGTGTTCCCAAGAAACTAGTTCGATTAATTAAAATGTGTTTTAGTGAAACTTACAGCAGAGTCCGTATAGGCCAGTTTCTATCTGATGCGTTTCCAATTCACTGCGGCCTAAAGCAGGAAGATGCACTATCACTTTTACTTTTTAACTTCGCTCTAGAATATGCCATTAGGAAAGTTCAGGATAATAGACAGGGTTTGGAGTTGAATGGGTTACATTAGCTTCTTATCTATGCGGATGACTTGAATATCCTAGGGGAAAATCCACAAACGATTGGGGAAAACGCGGAAATTCTAGTTGAAGCAAGTAAAGCGATAGGTTTGGAAGTAAATCCCGAAAAGACTAAGTATATGATTATGTCTCGTGATCAGAATATTGTAAGAAATGGAAGTATAAAAATTGGAGATTTATCCTTCGAAGAGGTGGAAAAATTCAAATATCTTGGAGCAACAGTAACAAATATAAATGACACTCGGGAGGAAATTAAACGCAGAATAAATATGGGAAATGCGTGTTATTATTCGGTTGAGAAGCTTTTGTCATCTAGTCTTCTGTCAAAAAATCTGAAAGTTAGAATTTTAAAACAGTTATATTACCAGTTGTTCTGTATGGTTGTGAAACTTTGAGAGAGGAACATAGGTTAAGGGTGTTTGAGAATAAGGTTCTTAGGAAAATATTTGGGGCTAAGAGGGATGAAGTTACAAGAGAATGGAGGAAGTTACACAACGCAGAGCTGCACGCATTGTATTCTTCACCTGACATAATTAGGAACATAAAATCCAGACGTTTGAGATGGGCAGGACATGTAGCACGTATGGGCGAATCCAGAAATGCATATAGAGTGTTAGTTGGGAGGCCGGAGGGAACAAGACCTTTGGGGAGGCCGAGGCGTAGATGGGAAGATAATATTAAAATGGATTTGAGGGAGGTGGGATATGATGATAGAGACTGGATTAATCTTGCTCGGGATAGGGACCGATGGCGGGCTTATGTGAGGGCGGCAGTGAACCTCCGGGTTCCTTAAAAGCCAGTAAGTAAGTATATATATTCGGAATAAGTTAAAGGTTGCAAATAGCAGTAAACCTTGCCAATGTCATTACAAGAAGTTTATAGATTGTATTGTTCGCCCAACCCTTGCTATTTTATCGGGCTCGCGTGCTTCTAGCTATGTTTAATTGAATACAAATTCCATGCGTTGTGTCGTCCATTGACTGGGAACCTCTGTTTGGTTTCGTATTGACATTCTCTGCGTCTCTGAAATCGTGCAGTCCACCCATAAAGCAGTGCAATCGTTACGCAAGCCATTATCTTTGCTGTTCACTGCTCGGTCCGGCCCCACTAAAAGAGCAGTTGCTAATTTGCTGGTTATGTGCGCTTCAATGAAATCAGGACATGTAGTGAATAAAGAGCCTGTACGTTATATTCGTACGTCTTGAGTTTTATTTCATGAAAAAATTTTCGCTCAGTGGCTTATGTAGCCGCTTTTTAAGAATGACTAGACAGCGACTAAAATCAGATCGTTGGACTACAGATCATTTTTTTTTATTTCTTTTCCAGCGAAGCAAACATACTATCCCTTGTGGTCATTATAAAGCGATATTACTTACTTACTGGCTTTTAAGGAACTCGGAGGTTCATTGCCGCCCTCACATAAGCCCGCCATTGGTCCCTATCCTGAGCAAAATTAATCCATTCTCTATCATCATATCCCACCTCCCTCAAATCCATTTTAATATTATCTTCCCATCTACGTCTCGACCTCCCTAAAGATCTTTTTCCCTCCGGCCTCCCAACTAACACTCTATATGCATTTCTGGATTCGCCCATACGTGCTACATGCCCTGCCCATCTCAAACGTCTGGATTTAATGTTCCTAATTATGTCAGGTGAAGAATACAATGCGTGCAGCTCTGTGTTGTGTAACTTTCTCCATTTTCCTGTAACTTCATCCCTCTTAGCCCAAAATATTTTCCTAAGAATCTTATTTTTTTCCTCTCTCAAAGTGAGAGTCGAAGTTTCACAACCATACAGAACAACCGGTAATATATCTGTTTTATAAATTCTAACTTTCAGATTTTTCGACAGCAGACTGGATGATAAAAGTTTCTCAACCGTATAATAACAGGCATTTCCCATATTTATTCTGTGTTTAATTTCCTCCTGAGTATCATTTATATTTGTTACTGTTGCTCCCAGATATTTGAACTTCTCCACGTCTTCAAAAGATAAATTTCCAATTTTTATATTTGCATTTCGTACAATATTCTGGTCACGAGACATAACCATAATGCGATATTATTATTATTATTATTATTATTATTATTATTATTATTATTATTATTACTATTACTATAAAGAGACTGGATATAATATCTCTTACATTTTATTTGACCTAATTACGCTTTTCTTGTGTCAGTTGTGGTTAGTACACAAATTTAGGTGTTTACAACTCCATACTTAGCATGCAGTCCAAGAGTTCATTTTGGATTATTTCTGTGGTTCATTTTAGCATTTCCTATGATTTGAATTTTGAATTAACTTTAATAAAGCTGTCAAATAAGTCGAATTATAATGAAGAAATAATATAATTTTAGTTTTGTTTCCGTCTTGACATTATTTTAATGTTAACCCAGAAGTTTTTTTGTTAACACATTTTAATATTTTACTTGTGAACGTTTTCGCTCATTTTGGGCATCTTCAGACTTAGGGTCGAATTCATAGTTGTCACTTATAAAATGAGGAAACACTTAAGTAACGAGCATTTCCTTAGCACTTATTTTAGATTGTATTGCAGAGACGCTACTCATTCATATGCACTGAAAGAAATATGGCAACATGGCTAGACGTGAGCGCTTTCCTACATTCAATTGTTTTCCAGCGCCTTCAAATTGTTAAATCGGCATTATTGTCATACACAAATACAGAAGTAAATATTATAGAGCCAAAAATTGTACAAGATGTCCAGAAAGCATTTTACAGAAAAGAAAGCAAAGATAACTCGTAATTATGAAATATGGAGATATCGTCGAAAGTAAAAGTAAAGTAAAAAAGTAAAGGTATCCCCGTAACATGCCATGAAGGCACTTGGGGGGGGGGCATGGAGGTAGAGCCCCATGCTTTCCATGACCTCGGCACTAGAATGAGGTGGCGTGGTCGGCACCACGCTCTGACCGCCTTTTACCCCCGGGAAAGACCCGATACTCAATTTTATAGGAGGCTGAGTGAACCTCGGGGCCGTTCTGAAAGTTTAGCAACGAGGAAAAAATCCTGTCACCACCTGGGATCGAACCCCGGACCTTCCAGTCCGTAGCCAGCTGCTCTACCAACTGAGCTACCCGGCCGCCTATCGTCGAAAGTAAAAAAAAAAAAAAAAAATTGATAATTGTTCTCTCCAAAAGAAGAAATTGCAGTTGAGTTTAATGCAAACTCCGGAAATATTCCTGTAAGTAAATCATTTTAATTTATTTTTCAGTTGTTTTTATGCTAAACAAAGTGGAAATGATATAATTACGAAAATTTTAACAGCTTATTCCTTGGATAGAATACAAACAAAAATGCAAATAGCACTTTTTTTGGGGCGTGAATACTTTCCGAAAAAAAATACCACTTAAATCTACCTGAAATGCTGCTGTATCATAAAATCTCAAAGCAACCAGTACTTTCAGCAATGGCGAAATCGGTAAGCCTCATGGTTGTATTGTGAATTGAAATGAGAGACACCAGTATATTCACAACAGTGTTCTTGTCGAAACGGTATCTCCTCTTAAATTTTGTTGATAATATCTCTGATATATCTTTTGCGTGCCAAAACTCATTTTCATTTTAATTACAGAACTCAATAAATTAAATTAAATCATAATCATCATCTATTGTATACCGAATCAGCTGATTACAATGCATATGAGGAAACACTTGAGTAAGCTGACAAGCTACCTTATTTGAATAAGTGTTCACTTCAGTGGGATTTATGAATTGGAAATTATTATAAGCAACTGCTTAAGTGTTTCCTTACGATAAGTGTTGATTATGAATTCGGCGCATAATTGCATAATACATATTGAAATTCTACAAACAATTAATGGAAGTTTATAAATACACTAGAAACATTTTCTAAAAAGGTACACTAAAAATACAGCAACAAAAGGTAGATTTATGATAAATATGCATATTTAGTATTATAATCATTCATAACAGCTAGAGATCGCGAACGAGTTATATTCGATCGGTAAACTGTATAATGACTCTAAAGTGAATACTTGTTTAGCATAAGACTCTTAGGTTAAATGTGCAGATTTTAACAGAAAGTCACATGAAAATGTTACATATCAAAATTCAGAATCATCAGGAAATCAAAAAAGGTTAGAAAGGTGTAAGGGGTCCTAGTTAACTGTTATATATTGAAGTTGGTGTAAATAGAAGGGCTGTGGATTGAAGGCGAAAGGTTTGGAATTACAAAATGAATGTTAAATGTAGTTTATACAGGGACATCATTTTATTTTTACTAACATTTTTAATATTAACCTGTCTATACCTTTAGAGAACCGGAAACACCGTTCCCTACCCCCTTCCACAACTGGAGTTCGATGATACTGGCGTAAAATACAAACACATCACTTTACTAGGTATAGGAGGAAAGAAAAGTAGTTCGTACATTTACGTAAACTAGGAAATACCGCGATTTTGAGTTTGATAATTTTCATTAGGTTTTTGTTTAATCAAAATACAGTACTGTATTAACAATGAGTGTTTTTACTCACGAACTGAGTTATCTATGCGAACGTATTCATTATGCAATGTATATTATACTGTCTACAGCACATTAGCGTACAATATAGAGAATGAAGTTAAATTGAAAAATAATCATAATATAGATATTTAAACACATTTTTTAAAATGGTGGCCGTTCATTTCCATACAGGCTTCAGTTCTTTTGTGCATATTATCGCACTATAGACTATTGCATCTAATTCCAATTACCAGTTTCGTTCTTCGTACTAGTAACTCATGTTGAAATAATTCTGTACCTACTCTATAAAAGAGTACCTTACGTACTGTAAATTCAATCTTCACTTCTGCCCGATCCGAAAAGATAAAATTACTCAGACATGCTATCTACTGTCCGTCCAAGTGGTTATGCCGCAGGATCGTAGAAAGGGGAGAAATCACGTGACAGTTAATTACTTAACGAGGCCCTTTTATTTAAGTTATTTTAAACAGTTGTATAATATTACGTAAACGTCCAATTTCTAACAGAAATTAATCTTTTCAGAAAAGAGCTAAGACAGCCCAGCTTTTACAGAGGGGCGTGCAGAAGCAGGTGGGGGAAATCGGGATGCGACGTAGGCAAATGGACGACAATACCTGTTCGAAAATATGGTTCCATATTGAAAGCTCTTTCGTCACTGGAAAACGCGAACATATTTCTGGAACGTGCTATACTTACTAACTCAGTGTTGTTTACTATAATATGCGGCCTTGATTCTGTCTGGAGGACTGTAGGAACCTCATTAGTAGAAGGGGTGGGAGTGAAGTACATTCAAAAACTCAGGTACAATAAAAATTGAAGTAAAAATAAAATGTTGTCCCTGTATAAACTTAAGTGACGCTATGATAATCTATTATACAAATATGTTGTGAATATGCACTATTGTGAAGGTTGCAATATTAAATGAAGTCAAATTGTTACAAGCATGTATCATTATGATGGATAAAATCAAGTTGTTATTCTCAATCTCATATTGCCGTAGAAGTTCTTTGTGTATCGAAGATTAATGGATTAATAGAATATGACAAAATATCATTATGTTGCGTTCGTTGATGAAGAAGTACTCATATCTCGGAAGACTTTAATTTTAAAACTCATGTTTATTAGACCATTTCTTCTTGTTTATGAATATAACCGTTTTTCAAAATATTGAATGATTTTTTTTAAACATCCTGTGTAATTTAAGTTCTACGTTGTCATCATTAACAGTAATATAATCGACTGAGTTGGCTTAGACGTTAACGTTTGAGACCCGCATTCGGGAGGTACCTGGTTCAAACCCCGTGGCTCACCAATCTGATCGAGGTTTTTCAGGATTTCTCTCAGTCACAAAGACAAATGCCGGATTGGAAATTTACTTACCATGATTCATCATCGCCTCAATCAGCAATATCATAAACATTAATCACAATCTAAAATCAGTTACATGAACGCAAGCCATATATAACACAGAATAGAAAGACGAACTCAACAGTGGTAAAAATGGCCTACTGGTATAGCCACAGATCCTAAATACGAGATATGACCATAGATGTTAAAGCATGTATAAATAAACTTAAGCAAATAAATTAACTCTGAAGATAGTTGAAGTATTTCACATCAAATGATCTCAATTTATTAAGCTTCAACGAGCACTGCATGTTTCTCAAGGAACGCTATTGTCTTCATTTTATAAATTAATATGTTGGACGATTAGGGAAAACACGGGGATTTTACTGGAAGCAAGTAAAGAGATAGGTTTAGAAGTAAATCCCGAAAAGACAAAGTATATGATTATGTCTCGTGACGAGAATATTGTACGAAATGGAAATATAATAATTGGAAATTTATCTTTCGAAGAGGTGGATAAGTTTAAATATCTTGGAGCAACAGTAACAAATATAAATGATACTCGGGAGGAAATTAAACACAGAATAAATATGGGTAATGCCTGTTATTATTCAGGTGAGAAGCTTTTATCACCCAGTCTGCTGTCAAAAATCTGAAAGTTAGAATTTATAAAACAGTTATATTACCGGTTGTTCTGTATGGTTGTGAAACTTGGACTCTCACTTTGAGAGAGGAACAGAGATTAAGGGTGCTTGAGAATAAGGTTCTCAGGAAAATAATTGGGGCTAAGAGGGATGAAGTTACAGGAGAATGGAGAAAGTTACACAACGCAGAGCTGCACGCATTATATTCTTCACCTGACATAATTAGGAACATTAAATCCAGACGTTTGAGATGGCCAGGGCATGTAGCACGTATGGGCGAATCCAGAAATGCATATAGAGTGTTAGTTGGGAGGCCGGAGGGAAAAAGACCTTTGGGAAGGCCGAGACGTAGATGGGAAGATAATACTAAAATGGATTTGAGGGAGGTGGGATATGATGATAGAGACTGGATTAATCTTGCTCAGGATAGGGACCGATGGTGGGCTTATGTGAGGGCAGCAATGAACCTCCGGGTTCCTTAAACGCCAGTAAGTATATGTTGAGATGATATTTCTTTGTGGATATGTTTAGTAGATGAATTTTATTGACTTTCGTACATTTTCAGAATTTTCCATTACTACAACGGTCTACTTTACTTGAAAATATTTATTGCACTGTGATTTGAAATTTGAAAACCGTCGTTCTTATTGAGTTGCAAAGTATTTAATGATATATTTGCAAGATATGGCAATGTTGACTTCTTACGTCACAGATGAACTCTGGCTGGTTCCGCTCTAGAAAAGTTAATTTACTTTCTGCAACTTCCCTTTTAGCTTTTGTTATTTGTAGCTAATGCTTATCGGACAGAAATAAAAGTGTATTCCATTATTTGCTTCGAATTTTGTTTGAAAGTTTTATTTTCATACAATTGAAAGTTCTATTCTAAAAGTTGTATTACATCCGTTTTATCTGTTACATTGTACAGTTCTGGAATAAAATATGGTTATGTTTTGAGAAGTACATGAACTTCAAATACAATGGAATATATCTCAAGAGTTATTATATCTACATTTGTGTGGGAGATTGCTTTTGAGTCCATGGAAATATCGTTATGTTTAAATTAATGTAGGCTACCGTTTGTTTTTCTGAGTGTAGGGCATATTATGATTTAACATTGCCATAAGAAACCAATGTATAAAAACAATGAAGAAATAACTTAAACAGTGGGCCGTGTTTAGAAATTAGCAGGCTTTGACAATTTGTAAAACAAGAGAACATCAGGGTTTGACTTAGCAACCATAAAATAAATAAACATAAAATGGAGGTATATGATATTAGTAAAATCAAGTCTTGTGTTTTTGTTCATGTTGTTATAGCTATTACCGGTTATGTGTAAAGGTTTGTTACATTTAACGTGTTATAATAAGTAAACTGAAATAGGAATTATATATTTGATGCAATGGCAGAATTTGGAATCCCTAGAAAGTTAATTGCCTTAACCAAGATGACCTTAATGAATACACAAAATAAAGTTAAAATACAGAATAAATTATCAGAAAAGTTCATAACTCATAATGGAATTAGACAGGGTGACTCCTTATCAACACTCTTATTTAATATTGGTCTAGAGAGAGTTATTAGAAAGATTGCCATTAATCCAGGGGGAACCATATTTAATAGAATGTTTCAATACTTTGCTCTTGCTGATGATGTAGCTGTATTTGCACGGAATGTGTCATCCTTAGATGATGTCCTCAAACAGATACATAATGAGACAAATGCTTCAAATTTAAATATTAACAGAACAAAGACAAAGTATATGAATAACATAACCACGAGAGACAATACTGTAAAAACTGTTGTCTTAAATGAGGTTACTTTTGAGAAAGTGTCAAGGTTCCGATATCTCGGCTCGATAGTCACCGAGGATAACAACATATTAACTGAGATCAAGGATAAAATAGCCATTGGCAATCGAAGCCTCAGAGCATTAGATAAAATTATAAGAACCAGATATATCTCCAAAAAAATGAAGGTGAGGATTTATAAAACAATTATTAAACCTACAGTGACTTTTGGAAGCGAAACCTGGACTCTACCTGAACGAGCAATAACCATCTTAAATACGTGAGAAAGGAAAATTTTAAGAAAAATTTATGGCCCTATTTATGATAAGGGAGAGTGGAGAATTAGGACCAATTCTGAACTACAAAAACTATATAAAGATTCAAGTATTGTCACTGATATAAAAATTAGACGGCTGGAGTGGCTGGGCCATATTATCAGAATGGAAAATAATAATATTCCTAAAAGATTACTAGATGCCACGCTAAGTGGTAAAAGAAGAGCAGGAAGACCTAAACTACGATGGTTGGATGATGTTCAGGATGATCTAGTTAAAGCAGGAATTAAGAGATGGAGACGGAGAGCCCTAGAGAGGGAAGATTGGGCGGCAATTCTTAAGGAGGTCAAGGCTAAACTAAAAGGGCTGTATGACCACAGATGATGATGATGATGATGAATAAGTAAACTGACACGAGAAGTTAAAACGATGCCCGGAAAACAGAAATGTAACAGGGTCGCTATTATTGCATTATATTGAACTTTAATATATTTTGATGGCAAACCTTGTATTGTATTATACACAGTTTCAGATTTATTGGGTTTTTGTCTTTTGAGATTTATTTATATGTTAGTAGGTCTACATAAAGTTCAAAATGTGTTCCTTCAGTAGAGTTATCTTATTTTCTATCGTAGGCAGAGATGGTAGATTTTTGCAATCACGATTTAAAAAGCGAAATATTGCCAGCTGTAAAAATAAGTAAATTAAATGTTAAAAAGCATGCTAAGTTTATTACAGTCTGATCCGTTTGGGTATCAATAATATTAATTTATTATTATATAGCTATTATGATAGTAGGAAACATTTCTTGCGGGTTATATAACGATTAAAAGATGGGAGTTTCCATATATGACAATCAACAATGCATAATCTGAAAAGACAAATGAAAATCGTAGATGATTAAAATGGCTACTACAAATCAACAGCGGGCACAGTGTGTTCTTTGGTATGCTAAATTTGAGTGTGTTAAAAGAGTTCAAAGGGAATTTCGAAGTGAGTATGGTGTGCGTAATGTACCTAAATACAATTCCATAATGTTATGGTATCGAACATTTGTAGAAACAGATTCTGTGTAATATTAAAATGTATTTGAAGGAGATGGGATGTGGTGGTAGGGACTGGATTAATCTTGCTTAGGATAGGGACCGATGGCGGGCTTATATGAGGGCGGCAATGAATCTCCGGCTTCCTTAAAAGCAGTAAGTAATAATAATAATAATAATAATAATAATAATAATAATAATAATAATAATAATAATAGTAACTAGCCGTACCCTTGCGCTCCGCTGCACCCGTTATAAATAAATATAAAGTAATTACATAATTAAAATAGGACGTTTGATCCAGGGAACATTCGTGTTTGATAGAAGGATAAATCGTTTAATATGTTACTTACTTAATTTAAATTGCATCCAAATAATTAAAATGCGATCATTTTGGTCCAGAGACACTCATTTGGTGCAATGACAATTCCTTTAACATGTTTCTTAATTTTTATTACATGCAACCATAGTTTAATGAAGATTGACATCATTTAGATTTAAGTGTATATTTTATTTTACTTGTTATAGGTTTCCATTGAATTATGGCAATAACTTAATTTTTAACCCTTGTTTTCTACGTATTCAGTAAATGGCGCTTGGCCCACTATGGTTGTGAACCATTCAAATAACTCTAATTATTATATAATATTACATATTATATTATATTATATTATATTAAATTAGAAGTTACTGTAATAACATTATAGCATTATGTCCATCTAGAGAAGCTACACTTTCCAATGGTGAAATAATAATTAATTATACAAATCGGTTAATTTAGCTTCCGATATTACTTCATACAAACACAGAAACATTATCTGTAGGCTATCTTTCATAGCTTTCGATTGTTGCTGTCCAAGGCCCCTTATAGACGAAGTCATTTATTTTTTAATCCATTACACGGCCTTAGAATGGCAGTTATTTTAATTTTAAACATCATTTATCTCATTAAATATCAGTCCTATCAAACTTTTTCAAGGAATAAAACTTATCGCAAATTATTTTTAAAGAAACTTTTATGTAATATTTTTCACAAAATTCAATAATAAGCGAGATATTTCGATTTATTTAATTCAGGTCCCCTTATAACCCCCCTTTTAAATAATGTATTTTGAATGCCATATAGCCTAAAATCTAAGTTACAACGAACTTAATTTATATTCCAATTTTCATCGAAATCTGTTCAAACAAACAGACACAGACAGACAGAGAGACAGACAGACAGACAGACATACAAACAAAAATTTCAAAAGAGCGATTTTCGGTTTCAGGGTGGTTAATTATATATGTTAGGACCAATTATTTTTGGAAAATCGAAAATTACCAGAAAAATTTCGGCTATAGATTTATTATTAGTATAGATAATATAATAATAATAATAATAGTAATAATAATAATAGTTGTTAATAACGGTAGAATGCATGCCTCTGACTATGGGTGAAGGAATAAGTTAATGAGTGAGTGTGTTGGTAATAGTTTCCGCCATCTTTGTTGCTAACTAACAAACAAAGTTAAGAGGCTGTGCGAGTTCTCTAATCCAGAATACAGACTGAACAGCGTCTTTCGTCTTCAGTCTCCGCTGCTTGTGTACATCGTTGCGGTTTCTCCTCGCTAGAGATTGCGAGGGAAGAATTCTTGCTAGCAGGATGATGGAAGCCACAATGTGCTCCAAGTCTTGGGTTTGCTTGTCGAAGGCAGGCCATTCCCGGCCGATATTCCAAAGCTTTATATTTTTTCCAGGCGCGGAAGACTTCGAAACATGAAGGTTTCGATTTACAGTAGCTGCCTCTGAAGATGCGGTACAGGCTATAGTGGAAATGAGTTTTTTTCTCCATGATGAGATTGTCGTCTGCAAAATGAACGCGCGTAGATAATGGTGACCCCAACTTCGCAGTTCATTCGTTCGTCCATCCGTTCCAAAGACGTTAATCTTCCCGTTAATAATCTTTCCATCTGTACATCCATCCATTTATCAATTTTTGTAATCCATCCATGTTTCCAATACAAAGCTTCATATTTTTCATCCATCCATCTTTGCAATCTATCCATCCTCCGTCCATCCATCTTTGCAGTCTATTCATCTTTCTAATCCAAAGGCTTCATATTTTTCATCCATCCTTCTATCTTTGAATCCATCCAGTTTCCTAATCCATCCATCTTTGCAATCTATCCATCTTTCTAATACAAAACTTCATATTTTTCATCCATCCATCTTTACAATCTATCCATCCTTCCGTCCATCCATCTTTGCGGTCTATTCATCTTTCTAATCCAAAGGCTTCATATTTTTAATCCATCTTTCCATCCATCTTTGCAATCTATCCATCCTCCGTCCATCCATCTTTGCAGTCTGTCCATCTTTCTAATCCAAAGGCTCAATATTTTTCATCCATCCTTCTATCTTTGTAGTCCATCCAGCTTCCTAATCCATCCATCTATGCAATCCATCCATCTTTGCAATCCATCCATCTTTTTGATCCAAAGGCATCATATTTTTAATTCATCCATCCATCTTTGCAATCCATCCATCTGTCTTTGCAATCCATCCTTATTTGTAATCCATAGGCTATATCTTTGCAGTCCATCCATCTTTCTAATCCATGCTCTTTTTGATCAAAAGGCTTCATATGTTTAATCCATCCTTCCATCTTTGCAATCTCTCAATCTTTGCAAACCATCCATATTTGCAATTCATCTATTTTTACAATCCATCCATAGTTTTAATCTATCCATCTTTTTGATCAAAAGTCTTCATATTTTTAATCCATCCTTCCATTCGTCCATTTTTGTAATCCATTCATCTTTGCATTTCATCTATTTTTACAATCCATCCATCTTTCTCATCTATCCAGCCTTTTGATCAAAAGGCTTCATATTTTTAATCCATTTATACATCCATCTTTGTAATCCATTCAGCTGTGCAATTCATCTATTTTTACAGTCCATCCATCTTTCTAATCTATCCATCTTTTTGATCAAAAGGCTTCGTATTTTTAATCCATCCATACATCTTTGCAGTCCCTCAATCTTTGCAAATCATCCACCTTTGCAAATTACCCATCTTTCTAAACCATCCATATTTTTTAACAAAACGCTTTTAGTCCATTCTTTCATCTATCCATTCATCTATCTTTACAGTCCACCAATCTTTGCAGTCCATCTTTGTAATACAACCCTTCTTTTGATCCAAAAGATTCAAATTTTTAATCCATCTATCCATCCATCTTTGCAATCCATCCATTTTTTCAATACAGCCATCCTTCTAATACAAAAGCTTCATATCAGTCTGTCGGTCAGTCTGTCAGTCTGTCAGTCAGTCAGTCCTATTGTCTATTCTTCCTTTCCTCGATACTCCCATACATTCATTTGACCGTGTACTTACCCATTCGCGCATGTCAGTGGGGTTGATCGGTCTCTCCACCAAGCTGTTTTCGCTCTCTCAACCCGCTCACAGACTCCAAACTAGGAGAGAAATCTATATCTAATTTGAACTGGTAATGGAAATTACGGGAAAACGGCTGAACGGATTTTAATAAATGGCCCCTCATTTTGAAGCTTGGATCCCATCGTTTTTCGGAAAAGTAGTAGTTTTCAATGAAATGTCAATTTTCCTACATAATTTTCCTATTTTCCAAAATCCATCTGTTGTCAGTTTTGAGAACTAATTTTATCGAATCACGGCCGACTTGATTGAATTTCAGAACAAAACACACACTACAATAAACAATAGGCTATTACAGGAAGACCATGACCTGCAGGATTGCCGACATATTTAGAGCTGAATTCAATTTGTTATTAAAAACTGATTCTGTAGTGTATAATTTTCTTAGTACAGCTGTGTACTGGATATTCAAATCTACGAAATTTGAGCTGGTTTGATGACATTGTTACCGTTAGAAATTAAATATTATTATAGTTAATATCATGACGCATCTTTTTTTCATTAATTGTACATAATATTGATGCTATATTGATGACATGAAAGTGAAACGTTTTGAGGTTATGTAAGTAAATGTAGAGAATATCTTAATTTAGATCTTCATTTCTATAATTTACTGAGAGGCTGCTATATATAACTACAAAACTTAAGTAAGATAATAATATTGTTATTAAAAATCAAATATTTTTTAGCCCAGTGGGGTTGGGTCTTTTTCATATATTTAATGGCGGTGTAGTGTAGATATTGATATGTGTCATTGTCTTCAGTATTGGCTCGAGAGGGCGCTAAAATTACAATTCCTAATGAAAGATAAAAAGGTATTACTTACTGATAAAATAAGAGGCCTAGAAAATTTTGTAGTCTGCAGATCATTTCATCAATATCTCTTAGTAGGATAAAATGATTTTACGCTCTACATTTCAAGTTCTACATGCAGCAGCTATACGAAAATGCTATTGTTCGAAAGCTTAGCAAACCTGACATTTTTTAACTTTCGCCTACAATCCACAATGACCTGAAATAGCTACTGCTATCGTCCTGACATTGATACTTGCGTTTTCGCGTTGAAACTCAAAAACTGAAGTTGGATAGGTTCAAGAAAAAGTATTTGGCATAAAAAATCCATTCAGAGGGAGTATGTTTCATTATTATGGAAGCAAATAACTATCAAAAAGACAAGTATTCTTCATTGAAAATAAATCTGAAAAATTTTTACTTGAACGTCTAACGAACTTAGTTCGCAGCAGCATTTGCTGCACAAGGCACTAGTTTACTATATTTTTAGCAAATGTTAAGTGAAAGTAATCTTAAGAAATTAAAAATAGTTGAAGGACTTTTCATTACACCGAAAAGAAAAGAAAGAATAGTAGTTGCCAAGGTAACTGTACATTTAGGGAATGAGCAATGATAGGATAATAATAGAAATGAATAGGGAACAAAATACAAGCGAATTAATTAATATTTGAGGAATGGTTTCAGCAGTAAGGAAACTCCCTTTGAAATCTCTTCCAAATACCTAAACGACTGGAACAAAGCCCGACGCGAGGACTAGCACGTAGGCTTTGGTTACTTCAGTGCGCCTATTGTCTAGCTTCCTGCATTGATTACGCTGAATCGTGAAATTACTTAGTAGCCTCGGAGTCTGCGCAGAGAAGTGTAACAACCCGCTGCTACAAAATATGTGAGGAATTGATTATAGCAGCAAACGAAGTACCTGAATGAAGTATGCTGAACGCTGGAAGTCTCGCATGCTTTGGTAATGACAGGTTGACAGGAAGTTGGCGTTTGATGTCTGCTTTTACAGCACATTTCAATCATAATTAAAGAGTAAATTGTAGTGATGGAGAATAAACCTCTATAACACTAGTTTCCAAACTTCGTTACCTGGTTCTCCATTGGTACAACTTCGAAAATCTACGCTCTTACGGTATTTTTTTAAGTGAATACCTCTATAAATTGGATCCAATACTGGGATGCCATCCCAGAAAGTCGATCGACACTTTTTCAGGCCGGTTTTGTCACACCTATAATTTCTAAACTACAATACATATCCACCGCTGTGAAGTAACAGTTAGCGCGTCTGACCGTGCAACGAGTAGGCCCGGATTCAAATCCTGTTTGGGACAAGTTACCTAGTCAGGGTTTTTTACGGAGTTTTCCCTCAACCAATTGAAGCAGAATTGCTGGGTAACGTTCGGCGTTGAACCTCGGACTCATTTCGCCATCATTAATTCACATATCATCATAATCATCATCATCATCATCATCCTTGCAGTTATTAGGCCTAGTGGCCTGTTACGGTCTCCGTCCATATTTTCAGGGGGCGTCCCAAAGATCGTCTTCCATGTGGTATATAGCGGAGAATTTGTCTTGGGAATCTGGAACGGTCCATTCTATTGACATGGTTAAGCCATTTTTGTCTGTAGTGGTTGAGATGTTCATAAATAGGTGTAATTTCCAATCCTTTTGTAATTAGTTCATTCCTTTTGTGGTCAAGCAATCTGTAGCCGGCAGTCCTTAGAAATCTCATTTCCGCAGGTGTTAGGCGTTGAACATCTGAGTTTCGGACAGTCCAGGCCTCACTACCATACATGAGAACAGATCTTGCTATTATTATTATTATTATTATTATTATTATTATTATTATTATTATTATTATTATTGTGTCTTTAAGCAGGTAACTCAATACATCATGGGTAAAAGAAAAAGCTTAGATATAATATGATATCAATAAATATATTTTTTTCTTTTCAGTTTGAAGCCTATTTATAATAATTTACATTTTACACAAAAAATTATAGAAAACTCTCCTTTTGTAAGGTCACATTGGAACTAAAATAACTTCCATGCAATCCTAGCATTAAAACAACTTACGACGCTACAAATCGCGCACAATTAGCCTAATTCTGGCACTGGTGCCAGAAAAGATAACCTAGCAACTAGTATTCAATGAAGTCATCACCGCCTTCACAACACAATTTTATGCAACATACCTATAATAAAAAACTTCAAAAGAACAACAAAATAACGTTGTATCAGAAGCGGTTACTTAGCAACCATGCAATATATTACGTAATATCCAGTACGCATGTCTCTACTACGTCATAACATTACATTTTATAAATTTATAATACACTCTTTTTACATAGTTTAATGCTAGAATAGCATAAAACGTTGTATGAAAACACCTGTATAATCTTCATTATAAACACTCGTTCTTGGCATAATTACCAAGATTATACATGTGCGTAACGAGACAGACAGACTACGGCGCGTATTGGAGTCATGTGTTTATCATGGCCTAGTCATGGCCACCTTGACAAACGCCTAATATAAATACATGTTAAAAGTTCTAAAAAAAACAAAGGAATTGCTATATTAAACTGATGTTAAACGTGCATTTGTATATCAACATATTCAATGTTGGCCATGTTAAGACTAAGAATGTGACGTCACGCCGTCTCGTTAGCAACGAATGTACATTAGTTATATAATAGTAATATGCGTTACAAGAGCGGTATGTTGAAGTTTTCATGTTCGAGGAAAAGTTTGAAAAAGCGAAACGTAGTTGAGCTTTTTTAATTTCCGAGAATTGAAAGAAAACATACCGCTCGTGTATCGTACATTATTTTGTGCGAAGATCGTCTATTACATACCTGAAAGAGGAATTTATAATTAATTGCAATGAAATCTCCATCTTGGTTTCTGTTCAATGACGGCAAATTTGCAAAAAAAAAATATCTATCTTCAACATTGTTGCTTTAAAATGTTTTCTGTGTTTACTATACTCCAGCAGGCCGTGATATACGTCTGTCTTCCCCCCCCCCCCCCAGTCTATGATGAGTCTGGAATCTGTTGATTTTTTCACGGCTTCCTTAATGTTACTTGCATCACGAATGCAGTAACTTTAGTGGAGTTGTAGAGTTTACTTAATTTTTGCAAATATTTAAAAACAATAATTAAGAGTGCAATTTAGGTGAAATTGCAGTGGTAAGTTTCCAATTTATAATTATTACTATACTGAACGTCTCTAAAAATAATATGTTAAAAGCCTAAAGCAGTAAAATCAATATGTCACTTAAGCGGTAAGAAGAGGGAAATTGTTATGTGTGTTAGGTTGGGAATACTGAATGCGGATTGGTTTTGTGCGGAAACCAAGCAAATACGCACTATCTCGCACAAATTACTATTATGCCACTTTTGATATAATTATAGAGATTTTACTTTGTGTGTGGCGAAACAGTTCAGATTGTGTATTATTCATGAAAGGAGGTTGTTCTAATGTATTTATGGACTTGATAAGTGTGGGTTCTTGTTAATAATGACATCAACTGTGCCATACAAGACTTTAAAGAAGAATAAGAATTCTCTGCTACTTCATTCCTTTGCAGTCCTTCTTTTTTCTCTCGTACAAGTATTGAAGCAGTTCTCAGACTGCTGCAAGGAAAACAAAGACTCTTTTCATAGGCGAGCTATAAATTGGAACCGAAAAGAATCTCGAGACAATAAAACGATGTACAGCTAATGTACTCTCCACAGGATGATATATATTAAAAATTCTGTAAATGAGCCTCAGTTTAACTCTATTGCTTACCAAAGGTGCCGGTGTTCGAGTCGAAAAGGTTTGCTTCGATTGAAGCTACTGAGAAACGTGTTTTGTTGGATTAGTGTTGTGTCTCTTAACTTTGCATTTTTACTTATTTCTTAACTCGTTATTTCGCTTGTTAACTTGATTTAGTCATTGATTCATTTGCATGTTCGTTCCTCCATAAATTATTTCCACCTCACCCGTATTCGTTCATTCACCTCTTCGTTAATTATTTGAACATCCATCCGTTAATATGCGTGTTAATCCATCTGTTAATTTGCTTGTTAATCCATCCGTTAACTTGTTTGTTAACCCATCCGTTAATTTATTACCCACTCGTCACTTAGTTACTTAATTTATCCGTTAACTGGTTGATTAATCTAGCCGTTAATTTGTGGAATAATCCATCTGTCAATTTCTTGAATAATCCATCCGTTAATTTCTTGAATAATCCAGCCGCTAATTTGTTGATTGATCCACCCGTTAATTTTTTAATAATCCATCCGTTAATTTGTGAAATAATCCATCCGTTAATTTGTGGAATAATCCCTCCGTTAATTTCTTGAATAATCCATCCGTTAATTTCTTGAATAATCCATCCGTTAATTTGTTGAATGATTCATCAGTTTATTTTTTAATAATCCATCTGTTAATTTGTAGAATAATCCATCTGTTAATTTGTGGAATAATTCCTCCGTTAATTTCTTGAATAATCCATCCGTTAATTTGTGGAATAATCCCTCCGTTAATTTCTTGAATAATCCATCCGTTAATTTCTTGAATAATCCATCCTTTAATTTATTGAATAATTCACCCGTTAGTTTTTTTAATAATCCATCTCTTAATATGTTCGTTAATCCATCCATTAATTTTCGGATGATAATTCATCCCTTTAATTTTTTGGCTAATCCATCTGCTATGTTGGTTAATACATTCGTTAATTTGTTGGTCAGTTCATCCGTTAATTTTTTTGGTCAATCCAATCGTTAATTTATTGACCAGTCCGTCCATTAACTTCTTGGTCAGCTCCTTCGTTAATTTGTTTGCTAATCGTCCATTAATGTTTGCTAATCAGCTCGTTAATTTTTTTGTTATTCCGTTCATTAATTTGTTTGTTAATCAGTCCGTTAATTCTTTGTTAATCCATCCCTTAAGTTGTGTGTTAATCTATCAATTCAGTTGTTTGTTAATCCGTTCTTTAAGTTGTTTGTTAATCCGCCCGTTAATATGTTGGCTAATCCGTTCGTTAATCTGTTGACTAATCCGTACGTTAATTTGTAGACTTATCCATACCTTTATTTGTGGGCTAATCCGTCCGTTATTTTTCTGGTTAATCTATTCTCTCACTTGTAGGTCAATCAGCCGTTCAGTTCCTTATACGTAGTGCACGTTGGTTTATCCGTCCATTATTTCGATTCTTCTTTATCCTTTACTGAACTAATTGCTACATTTGTATTGTCTCAGTTTACTTAGCAGTTTATGTATTTATTCGTTCATCAATCTACAGGGTCATCATTTTATTTTTACTTCATTTTACTTCAATTTTTATTGTACCTGGGTTTCTAAATGTACTTGACTCTCACCCCTTTCACTAATGTCCTTGCTAACGTCAGCCACACAAACTTACGGCCGCTGTTGCTAGCAGTGAAATAAACAGTACAGAGTACAGCGTGTTTCAGAAATATGTTGCATTTTCTATAGGAGAAAAAGCTTATATTATTGAAGTTTATTTTCACACAGGTATGATGTGTAGCATAACTGAATTTATCTGTGTGGACTGAGCACAAGTGAAGATTAGAGTTACCGAAAGTACGGTACCCTATAATATGGTACGGTACTTAATAGCATTATTTAAACAAAAGTTTTGTTTTACTGTTTGTAGGTATGAAGGACGATGATGGAAACTGGAATTACAATATAACCGAATGTGAACAACAGTTTTTCTTTTTTTTTTTCCTTCACAATTTCCTGATTATATCATTACGGAATATTTTCGTAGAAATGTCATTAATGTGGTAGATAAATTTAGAGCAACAGAGTGTAAGATGGCCAACAAAGGTGACAGAAGATGTTGTAGATGATGCTAGAGAAAGGATGCAACGAGGTCCTAATAAGTCGGTCAAGAAGTTAGCTGTAGAAATTGGGGTTTCTTATGGAAGTGCTCACAAAATTCTCAGGAATAAATTAGGTTAGTAATATGCTGAATAAAATAGACATTACATAATGTATATAACCACCTGAAGACTAGAGTTTGTGAAAAAAATTGTTACTATTCTACTGTTTTTTGATAAAATACTGTAAAGTAATGACCAAACTGAAAATCGTAATACTATTTTTTCCCTGTAACATAAATGGAGACACTACTTTTTTCTCCTCCTATAGCTAGTAAAATGATTTGTTTGCATATTGTACTAGCAACTCCAAACTCCTGTAATGGAAGGGGGGTAACAGTGTTTCCGAGTATAGCCAGGTTAATGTTAAAAATGTTAGTAAAAATAAAGTGATGTCCCTGTATTAATCCATTTTAAAAATAAATAATCGAAAGATTGATTGCTCTATTCTTCTCATCTTCTCTGACTGATCTCCTTGGTTTGAAAAGAACGCTGGAGTGAGTTTCCGTTACTGAACTGTTTCTCAGACGATCAAGCAAGCCGTGCCTCCAGAATCGCTTCTGTTGTTCGTGTCCTTCAGGCTTCATTAAAATCACGTGACACGTGTGCAATGTGTGTCGTACAAGCACAGCTGGCGCGCGGACCATGAATTCGAGGCGAAGAGGTGCCCCATGAAAAGCAATAAGCGGAATTTATGGTTCGTAAAATTAGAAATTCAACGTTCGTTCCCCTTTATTGTCAGCAATTGTTATGTTGGGCGCTGACAAGTGGCGCCGCAGAAATGAAGTCACATTTTCTCGGAGAGACACTTATTGCCCTAACTAATGTCGAAAGTTCACGAAATGGAATGAAGGGAGATTTTAAAGAGAAGCACTGGGGGGGGGGGCACTTCTAGAGCTGCGCGGTGTACTGATACACTGGGTTGTGCTGGCGCAACTCCGTCGTCCTCTGCCAGGTTGCTTTGTTTATGAGCTACTTGAGTTCTATTCATGTTTGAAATACTTTCACACGGATGCAAGAGTTAACCTTTCTATCCACGAACATCGTTGTTCATTAGTTCAATCAATCAATCAGTCAGTCAATCAGTCAATCAATCAATCAATCACCAGATAAATGAACGAATAAATAAATAAATAAATAAATAAATAAATAAATAAATAAATAAAGTAATCAATAAATTAATGAAAATATAAAAAATAAAAATAAATGTATAAATGAATAAGTGTATGAATGAATATTAATGAATGAATATTAATGAATGAATGAATTAATTAATAAGTTAATAAATAAACAAATAGCTTATTCAATAAACAAATAAATAACTTAATAAATAAATAATTTAATAAAAATAAAAAAACAGAAAAAATATGAATAATACATTAAAAAATTAGTAAAGAAAATTTAAAAAATAAACAAAAAAGTAATTAATTAAGAAGTCAAAAATATAAAAAGTAAAAAAATAAATGAAAATTAAATAAATAAATAAATAAATAAATATATAAATAAATAAAGAAAGAAAAATAGATAAATAAAGATAAATAAATAAATAAATAAAGTAATCAATAAATTAATGAAAATATAAAAAATAAAAATAAATGTATGAATGAATGAATGAATAAGTGTATGAATGAATATTAATGAATGAATATTAATGAATGCATTAATTAATTAATAAGTTAATAAATAAACAAATAGCTTATTCAATAAACAAATAAATAACTTAATAAATAAATAATTTAATAAAAATAAAAAAAACAGAAAAAAATATGAATAATACATTAAAAAATTAGTAAAGAAAATTAAAAAAATAAACAAAAAAGTAATTAATTAAGAAGTCAAAAATATAAAAAGTAAAAAAATAAATGAAAATTAAATAAATAAATAAATGAAAGAAAAATAGATAAATAAAGATAAATAAATAAATAAATAAAGTAATCAATAAATTAATGAAAATATAAAAAATAAAAATAAATGTATGAATGAATATTAATGAATGTATATTAATAAATGAATGAATTAATTAATAAGTTAATAAATAAACAAATAACTTATTAAATAAACAAATAAATAACTTAATAAATAAATAATTTAATAAAAATAAAAAAACAGAAAAAAATATGAATAATACATTAAAAATTAGTAAAGAAAATTTAAAAAATAAACAAAAAAGTAATTAATTAATAAGTCAAAAATATAAAAAGTAAAAAAAAAAATAAATGAAAATTAAATAAATAAATAATAAATGAAGAAAGAAAAATAGATAAATAAAGATAAATAAATAAATAAAAAGTAAGTAATTAAAATAAGTAAATAAATAAAAAGTAAATTAAATGAATAAATAAAAAGTAAATTAAATGATTAAGTAAAAAGTAAATTAAATAAATAAAAAGTAAATAAATAGTAAATAAACAAAAAAGTGAATAAATAGAAAGTAAATAAATAGTAAATAAATAAAAAGTAAGTAAATAAATAGTATAGAGGAGAGTCGGGTAGTATCGGACATCTGGTAGTATCGGACAGTGCGTTTCTTTCATCTACCACCATATGGTAGTACCTGAATGACATGGTTACGTTTCTCTATGCAACATTACAGAAACGTAACCATGTCAATCAGGTACTATCATCGTGTGGTATATGAAAGAAACTCACTGTCCGATATTACCCGATGTCCGATACTACCAGACTCTCCCCTATACTATTAGTGCTACTAGTTCTAGTACTAGTACTCACTCTGCTCCTTTTTGAAACGTTTCCTCCATTTTGTGAACAGCACTTTTCAACCTTGTATCGTAATATACAGTGTGTTCGTAGCTCGGCCGGACCGTTCCGCGGCGGCCTTGGACTGGGTGAAGACTGGCGCGCCTGCCGCCAAGGTTACACGTAAACGACCGGCAAGTCATGTGTACGGAATACTAACTACTCTACTAACATTAGGCTTACCTACATCGCAACAGATGTTGAAAGTGATGACCTTCAACTCGAACACATTCCCTACACTCCGAAAACAATTCTGGTTCACTCGCAAAAGTTCATGTTGAGTGATTGCCTGTATTTCTCTCGTGATGTCCTTCAGTTCTTGTAACTTGTGCGGATTTGATGCGTACACTTTATCCTTTAACGTTCCCCATAAATAAAAATCGCATGGAGATAGGTCAGGGGAACGAGGTGGCCACAATCCTCGACTAATTATTCTGTCACTAAACACACTTCGCAATTCATGCATAGAATTCGCAGCGGTGTGCGCTGTAGCTGAATCCTTCTGAAACCATCCACTCAATCGTCCATTTCTTGTTAGCTGCGGAAAAAAATTATTTAAAACTAGCCGTACCCGTGCGCTCCGCTGCACCTCTTAGAAATAAATATAAAGTAATTACATAATTAAAATAGGACGTTTGATCCAGGGAACAACTTTTACAACAGCGCAAGATAATCTGCTTCGCTCATTACCCAATTTTTTTTGCATTGCATTTATTGCATATATATTTTATGTATTTTAACACGATTCAATTGAGCATAATTAAAATTTGAATTATAAAATAATGGATTGCTAAGCTAACGTACTATTACTGCATACTAAATCAATACATTCTCGTTGTTCGTTAATTCTCTGAGATTAAAATGAGTGTACATAAATATTATTTTAAGAAATACAGAAAACGAATGTACAAAATAGCCTATCAAATTTTCTGTGTATAAAAAGCTATTTTAATCTTACCTGTCCTCGATTTACTCAGACGTTACTGTAATAACATTATAGCATTATGTCCATCTAGAGAAACTACACTTTCCAATGGTGAAATAATAATTAATTATACAAATCAGTTAATTTAGCTTCTGATATTACTTCATACAAACACAGTAACATTCTCTGTAGGCTATGTTTAATAGCTTTCGATTGTTGATATCCAAAGCCCCTGTTTCGATTGTTGTTGTCCAAGGCCCCTTATAGACGAAGTCATTTGTTCTTAATTCATTGCACCGTCTTAGATGGCGTTATTTTAATTTTAAAACTCATTTATCTCATGAAATATCAGTCCTATCAAAATGTTGTAAAGAATAAAACTTATCGGAAATCATTGTTAAAGAAACTTTTGTTATGTAACATTTTTCACAAAAATCAATAATAAGCGAGATATTTGGATTTATTTAATTCAGGCCCCCTTATAAACCCCCTTTTAAATAAAGTATTTTGAATGCCATATAGCCTAAAATCTAAGTTACAACGAACTTAATTTATATTCCAATTTTCATATAAATCGGTTCAGCCATTATCGCATGAAAAGGTAACAAACATACAGACAGACATACAAACAAAAATGTCAAAAATGCGATTTTCGGTTTCAGGGTGGTTAATTATATATGTTGGGACCAATTATTTTTGGAAAATCGAAAATTACCAGAAAAATTTCGGCTACAGATTTATTATTAGCATAGATTGAAGTTACATAAACGTGTGAATCAACTGTTGTCGAAAAATATGGGACCGATAATTCTACTCGCACTCACTGCATACCAAACCCCACCTTTGCAGCGTGGTGAGGAAGTTCATGAATAATATGGGGATTTTCGGTAGCCCAGTATCTATTGTTCTGAGTAGAAACGTGACCGTGAAGATGAAACTACGCTTCATCAGTGAATAACGTTAAAAGTGGGTCCACGTCGCCATTATGAACGGACTGCACAAACTAATTGTAATAATTAACCCTACTCACAGGATCTTGTGGTTGTAAGGCATGAACTACAGTTACCCTGTAGGGCTTAAGTTTCAGAAGTTTCGTTGCCGTAAAAGCTGACGTCTTGGAAATGTTAACCTCTTGTACTAACCGTCCCAGTGATTTGCGGGGTGAGTGCTCTAACCGGGCATCAAACTTCTCTTCTGTCAGTACACGGCGTTGTTGAACACGTTTCTTGTTCAAAAAAGAAGAGTATTTCACATAAGCATCATAGAGAAAAATACGTTTTTCTAAAGTGTACTCAACCATTATTAATAGACACTTCATCACCGTGAGACAACACAATTTTACTCACAAGACGCGCACAGACGTCTTTCCCTCACGACAGATCCAACTCGACTGACTGGCGCGTCAGCGGTAGCTACAGCGCTGATCTGGCAGGCGAGTCAAACTTCACCCAGTCCAAGGCCGCCACGTAACGGTCCGGCCGAGCTACGAACGCACTGTACTATTGTGGACTAGGTTTCTGGTGGTGTCATTTGCTTTTGTAGTTAAAAGGAGCTAGGGTACGTGGGTTTTTTCTCTAATGAGGACCACGGATTGAAGACTGAAAGAAATAAGCTCCCATCGAACAGGAGAGTAAAGTATGTAGTTGCTCCCATTTCCCAGTTTTATTGCATATAGAAGACATTTTTGTTCATCTATATACTAATAATAAATCTGTAGCCGAAATTTTTCTGGTAATTTTCGATTTTCCAAAAATAATTGGTCCTAACATATATAATTAACCACCCTGAAACCGAAAATAGCTTTTTTGAAATTTTTGTATGTATGTATGTATGTATGTATGTATGTATGTATGTATGTATGTATGTATGTATGTATGTATGTATGTATGTATGTCTGTCTGTCTGTCTGTCTGTCTGTCTGTATGTTTGTTACCTTTTCACGCGATAATGGCTGAACGGATTTCGATGAAAATTGGGATATAAATTAAGTTTGTTGTAACTTAGATTTTAGGCTATATGGCATTCAAAATACATTATTTAAAAGGGGGGTTATAAGGGGGCCTGAATTAAATAAATCGAAATATCTCGCTTATTATTGATTTTTGTGAAAATTGTTACATAACAAAAGTTTCTTTAAAAATAATTTGCGATAAGTTTTATTCCCTGAAAAATTTTGATAGGACTGATATTTAATGAGATAAATGAGTTTTAAAATTAAAATAACTGCCATCTAAGGCCGTGTAGTGAATTAAAAAACAAATGACTTCGTCTATAAGGGGCCTTGGACAACAACAATCGAAAGCTATGAAAGATAGCCTACAGATAATGTTTTTGCGTTTCTATGAAGTAACATCGGAAGCTAAATTAACCGATTTGTATAATTAATTATTAATTCACCATTGGAAAGTGTAGTTTCTCTAGATGGACATAATGCTATAATGTTATCACAGTAACTTCTGAGTGAATCGAGGACAGGTAAGATTAAAATAGATTCTTATGCACAGAAAACTTGATAGGCTATTCTGTATATTCGTTTCCTGTATTTCCTAAACTAATTTTTATGATCAAATGAGTGGTCTCTGGATCAAAATGATCGCATTTTAATTTTTTAATTAAATTTGAAACAGGAATGTTCCCTGGATCAAATGTCCTATTTTAATTATATAAATAAATAGAGACGTAGATGGGAGGATAATATTAAAATGGATTTGAGGGAGGTGGGATATGATGATAGAGACTGGATTAATCTTGCACAGGATAGGGACCGATGGCGGGCTTATGTGAGGGCGGCAATGAACCTTCGGGTTCCTTAAAAGCCATTTGTAAGTACGTAATTACTTTATATTTATTTCTAACGGGTGCAGCGGAGCGCACGGGTACGGCTAGTTAGGACAAATAAGAACAAAATTCAATGTTCGTAAAGCTACGTTGTGCAACTGAAATACCTTCCTGAGTACCACTGACTGTATTTCACGCTACTTAGACGTCGTGAGTCCACATTATTGAACCAATCCAATTATGGTATTAGACCGTCGTGTAGCGGAAATAAGGGAACATTCTAGAATAAATATCGGGTGAGAGGTTCTCAGCGGAATTAGGAATGTTTTTTGGGGACAAGCGAATGCTTCTCAGCTACATTACGTAACAAATATTGATAGCTAATTATGGCTTCCTCTGTGAATCTTTTCACTACTTTAAATTTCGTGACTTACTTCTGTCGTCATTTGAGTCAACTATCGGAAAACAGGACTGAATGCTTATTTATTGCTACTTATTCCATAAGTGCTAACGCCACAATTGCTAATGAACATTTAAAAAGATGTACCTATACCAAATCCTATTGACGCTACTCTATAATACATAGCGATTAGGTTATTGCCCCTCCTAAACGCCTCCGTGGTTTCTCAGTTTCATCATGCTGGCCCTAGGATTCGAAGTTCGTGTGTTCGAACCCTGCAATTGTTACTAATTACTACTATTGCTTCTACTGCTTATTACTATTGGTAATAATAATAATAATAATAATAATAATAATAATAATAATAATAATTACTTACTTACTGGCTTTTAAGGAACCCGGAGATTCATTACCGCCCTCACATAATCCCGCCATTGGTCCCCATCCTGAGCAAGATTAATCCATTCTCTATCATCATATCCCACTCCTTCAAATCCATTGTAATATTATCTTCCCATCTACGTCTCGGCCTCCGGAAAGGTCTTTTTCCCTCCGGCATCCCAACTAACACTCTATATGCATTTCTGGATTCGCCCATACGTGCTACATGCCCTGCCTGTCTCAAACGTCTGGATTTTATGTTCCTAATTATGTCAGGTGAAGAATACAATGCGTGCAGTTCTGCATTGTGTAACCTTCTCCATTCTCCTGTAACTTCATCCCTCTTAGCCCCAAATATTTTCCTAAGCAACTTATTCTCAAACACCCTTAACCTATATTCCTCTCTCAAAGTGAGAGTCCAAGTTTCACAATCATAAACAACAACCGGCAATATAACTGTTTTATAAATTTCAACTTTCAGATTTTTTGGCAGCAGACTGGATGATAAAAGCTCCTCAACCCAATAATAACAGGCATTTCCCATATTTACTCTGTGTTTAATTTCCTCCCGAGTATCATTTATATTTGTTACTGTTGCTCCAAGATATTTGAACTTCTCCACCTCTTCAAAAGATAAATTTCCAATTTTTGCATTTCCATTTCGTACAATATTCTGGTCACGAGACATAATCATATACTTTGTCTTTTCGGGATTTACTTCTAAACCTATCTCTTTACTTGCTTCTAGTAAAATTTCCGTGTTTTCTTTAATCGTTTGTGGATTTCCTCCTAACATATTCACGTCATCCGCATAGACAAGCAGCTGATGTAAAACCCTCTCTGTTATCCTGGACTTTCCTAATGGCATATTCTAGAGCAAAGTTAAAAAGTAAAGGTGATAGTTATTGCATCTCCTTGCTTTAGCCCACAGTGAATTGGAAACGCATCAGATAGAAGCTAGCCTATACGGACTCTGCTGTTTCACTGAAACACATTTTAATTAATGGAACTAGTTTCTTGAGAATACCAAATTTAATAATAATATTATATAAAACTTGTCTCTTAACCGAGTCATATGCCTTTTTGAAATCTATGAATTACTGATGTACTGTGCCCTTATACTCCTATTTTTTCTCCAATATCTGTCGAATACAAAAAATCTGATCAATAGTCGATCTATTACGCTTGAAACCACATTCATGATATATTATTATGATGTACCGAAGTACATATGATATTTCTGTGCAGAAATTCTGAGTCATCATATGATGAAGAATGACTGGAAAAGAGAAAAATTCTCTCCGGCACCGGCATTTGAACCTGGGTTTTCAGCTCTACGTGCTGACGCTCTGTCCACTAAGCCACTAAACTGAGAGGATTCAATCCAACGTCGGATAGGAATCCGGTGTGGTATAGTGGATAGAGGGTCAGCACGTAGAGCTGAAATCCCGGGTTCAAATCTCCGGTGTCGGAGAGAATTTTTCTTTGTTCCACTCATTCTTCATCATATTGATGATGTCCAATAATTTTATCTACATATGGAGTTAAGAATATTTGATAAAATTTTGTACAACGTGAAAAGTGTTATTCCTCGAATATTACTGTAGTTAGTCTTTCCCCCTTCTTAAAGATGATGCAGTTTCTACAGGGACATCATTTTATTTTTACTAAAATTTTTAATATTAACCTGGCTATACCTTTTGCTACCCCTTCCCACGACTGGAGTTCGATGATACTGCGTAAAATAAAAACAAAATACTTTACTAGGTATAGGAGGGAAGAAAAATAGTTAATGCATTTACGTAAACTAGGAAATATCGCAATTTGGAGTTTGATAATTTTCATTAAGTTTGTGTGTAATCAAAATACAGTACAGCATTAACAATAAGTGTTTTTACTCACGAACTGAGTTATCCATGCGAACGTATTCATTCTGCAGTGTATATTATACTGTCTACAGTACATTAGCGTACAATATAGAGAATTAAGTTAAATTGTAAAATAATCTTAATATGGATATTTAAATACATTTTTGAAAATGGTGGCCGTTCATTTCGATACAGGATTCAGTCCTTTTGTGCATATTATCGCACTATAGACTATTGTACCTAATTCCAATTACCAGTTTCGTCCTTCGTACTAATAACTCATGTTGAAATAATTCTGTACCTACTCTGTAAAAACGTACCTTACGTACTGTAAATTCAATCTTTACTTCTGTCCGATCCGAAAAGATAAAATTACTCAGACATACTATCTACTGTCCGTCCAAGTGGTTATTTCGTAGGGTCATAGAAAGGGAGGAAATCACGTGACAGTTAATTACTTAACGAGTCCCTTTTATTTACGTTATTCTAAACAGTTGTATAATATTACGTAGACGTCCAATTCCTAACAGAAATCAATGTTTTCAGAAAAGACTAAGACAGCCCAGCCACTAGCCTTTTCAGCGGCGTGAGCAGAAGCAGGTGGGGAAAATCGGGATGCGACGTAGGCAAACGGACGACAGCACCTGTGCGAAAATATGATTCAATATTGAAAGCTGTTTCGTCACTAGAAAACGCGAACATATTTCTGGAACGTACTATACTCAGTACTGCTTGACTGCATGTACGCGGCCTTGGTTGCGTTGGAAGTTTACTAGTAGAAGGGTGGGAGTGAAGTACATTCAAAAACGCAGGTACAATAAAAATTGAAGTAAAAATAAAATGATGTCCCTGTATAACAACAACCACCACCACCACTCTAGACAACTTTGTATCCCTTTGGAGTGTTTTGACACTGGGCACCACGCTACGAGACAGAATGACAAACGAAACACTACAAAGACTGACGAACATTACTGACGAAGCAGAACGAGCCACGGCAACGAAGTGGACCTGGGGGGACATGTGGCGAGACTACACCAGACAAGATGGACCCATGCAGTCACGATGTGGGACCCCTACGTTGGAAAGAGAGGACAGGGAAGACCACGGCTCAGATGGTCTGACATGTTTACCAAAGAGGCGGGGAAACAGTGGTCGAGGACAGCAAAGAACAGAGTTTTGTGGAAAGAACTAGGGAAGGTCATTGTAAATAGATAACGTAATCAGTCTTAAGATATTGTAAATAGTAAAGTCAGTATTAATGAAAGTGTAAGATAAGTTTTGTAAATAGTAAAGTCAGTGTTGAGAAAGTGTCGGGTAAATAGTGTAAATAGCAACCAGTGTTTGTCAAAGTGCCGGTGTCAGTATAATGTGTGCAGTGCAGGAGAAAAAAAATGAACAAAGAACAGAGTGCTGAGACTAGTTAAAGTCTAGTAGAATTATTAACCATGTCACAATAGTAATATGCGTTACAAGAGCGGTATGTTGATGTTTTCATGTTCGAGGAAAAGATTGAAAAAGCGAAACGTAGTTGAGCTTTTTTAATTTCCGAGAACATGAAAACAAATATACCGCTCGTGTATCGTACATTATTTTGTGCGAAGATCGTTTATTACATACCTGAAAGAGGAATTTCTAATTAGTTGCAATGAAATCTCCATCTTGGTTTCTGTTCAATGACAACAACTTTTAAAACCTAAAATATCCATCTTCAACATTGTTGCTATAATAGTAATATAAGTTACAAGAGCGGTATGTTGATGTTTTCATGTTCGAGGAACAGATTAAAAAAGCTCAACTACGTTTCGCTTTTTCAATTTCCGAGAACATAAAAACAAACATACCGCTCGTGTATCGTACATTATTTTGTGCGAAGATCGTTTATTACATACCTGAAAGAGGAATTTCTAATTAGTTGCAATGAAATCTCCATCTTGGTTTCTGTTCAATGACGGCAACTTTGGAAAACAAAATATATCTATCTTCAACATTGTTGCTATAATAGTAATATGCGTTACAAGAGCGGTATGTTGACGTTTTCATGTTCGAGGAAAAGATTGAAAAAGCGAAACGTAGTTGAGCTTTTTTAATTTCTGAGAACATAAAAACAAACATACCGCTCGTGTATCGTACATTATTTTGTGCGAAGATCGTTTATTACATACCTGAAAGACGAATTTCTAATTAGTTGCAATAAAATCTCCTTCTTGGTTTCTGTTCAATGACGGCAACTTTGGAAAACAAATATATCTATCTTCAACCTTGTTTCTATAAAATGTTTTCTGTGTTTACTATGTTCCAGCAGGCCGTGATATACGTCTGTCTTTTTTTTTCCCCCAGTCTATAAATGCGAACTTAAAACAAACGGCTAGGTTATGTAATGATTTATTTTTCATTTTGATATTTTAACAATATTATTTATATAACATATTGCAGTAATAACATCGGCATCTGGAATCTTGTTGATTTTTTCACGGCTTCCTTAATGTTACTTGCATTACAAATGCAGTAACCCTTGTGGTGTTGTAGAGTTTACTTAATTTTTGCAAATATTTAAAAACAATAATTAACAGTGCAATTTAGGTGAAATTGCAGTGGTAAGTTTCCAATTTATAATTATTACTATGTTAAACGTCTCTAAAAATAATATGTAAAAAGCCTAAAGCAGTAAAATGAATATGGCGCTTAAGCGGTAAGAAGAGGGAAATTGTTATGTGTGTTACGTTGGGAATACTGACTGTGGTATTTCACACTTACCGCGTATTGGTTTTGTGTGGAAAGCAAGCAAATACGCACGATCTCGCACAAAAGTAGCATACACGACAAACTCGCCTGGATTGGCTCACCAAGCGAGTACATTTGAGCCATCCCTGTCGAGGGGGTTCTAACCCCATCACAGGAGGCCTGTGCCCAACATGGGATATCATGGCTAATATTCATTCATTCATTCATTCATTCATTCATTCATTCATTCATTCATTCATAACAATTTTTTTTGTAAACAAACACAAAATGGAACACCACTTTTTTCGCCGTAGTTGATACAGAATGAGTTCATCGTGAACGGCAATTGGGCATAGGTTTTCAAAATCCGGAACTGTAAGTCACACCGAAAAGTATTTTCCCGGTATGCGTGATGAATTGGCGAGCGGGCCTTGACTGGCAGTCGCACGGCGGTCAGCATTGGAAGGAAGGATCCAATCAACAATGGGGCGGGGACCCCCGGTGCGCGTGCAGGACTTATGGTCCTCGGTCACGACGTGACAGCGCTGTGAAGCCCCCCTGCGGAGCGTCGCTAGCCGATCAGAATTTCAATTAACACAGCCAGCGCCTCGGGACGGCGGGAGAGCACATTAAAATCTGAGACTATGCCCAACTGCAGCTGAGCCCGGTTTCAGGGTAGCTACGCACTAAATGGGTAACGATGAGTTTTTGAGTGTGTATATTGATTTTAAAACAGTTGAATTAAAATAAGACAAAAAGGCAGTTATGAATGCGACATAATTTAATTCATTTGTGGTTGCTAGGTCAAAGTCTGATGTTCTCTTGTTTTACAAATTGTCAAAACCTCCTATGCTCTGCTTTTTATATTTTTATTTATTTACTAGCCGTACCCGTGCGTTCCGCTGCACCTGTTAGAAATAAATATAAAGTAATTACATAATTAAAATTGGACATTTGATCCAGGGAACATTCGTGTTTAATAGAAGGATAAATCGTTTAATATGTTAACTTACTTACTTACTTACTTACCAGCTTTTAAGGAACACGGAGGGTCATTGCTGCCCTCACATAAGCCCGCCATCAGTCCCTATCCTGAGCAAGATTAATCCAGTCCCTACCATCACATCCCACCTCCCTCAAATCCATTTTAATATTATCTTCCCACCTACGTCTCGGCCTCCCTAAAGGTCTTTTTCCCTCCGGTCTCCCAACTAACACTCTATATGCATTTCTGGATTCGTCCATACGTGCTACATGCCCTGCCCATCTCAAACGTCTGGATTTAATGTTCCTAATTATGTCAGATGAAGAATACAATGCGTGCAGCTCTGCGTTGTGTAACTTTCTCCATTCTCCTGTAACTTCATCCCTCTTCGCCCCAAATACTTTCCTAAGCACCTTATTCTCAAACACCCTTAATCTCTGTTCCTCTCTCAGAGTGAGAGTCCAAGTTTCACAACCATACAGAACAACCGGTAATATAACTGTTTTATAAATTCTAACTTTCAGATTTTTTGACAGCAGACTAGATGACAAAAGCTTCTCAACCGAATAATAACAGGCATTTCCCATTATTTATTCTGCGTTTAATTTCCTCCCGAGTGTCATTTATATTTGTTACTGTTGCTCCAAGATATTTCAATTTTTCCACCTCTTGTAAAGATAAATCTCCAATTTTTATAGTTCCATTTCGTACAATATTCTGGTCACGAGACATAATCATATACTTAGTCTTTTCGGGAATTACTTCCAACCCTATCGCTTTACTTGCTTCAACTAGAATTTCCGCGTTTCCCCTAATCGTTTGTGGATTTTCCCCTAGCATATTCACGTCATCCGCATAGACAAGAAGCTGGTGTAACCCATTCAACTCCAAACCGTTACTTAATTTAAATTGTATTTAAATAATTAAAATGCAGTCATTTTGGTCCAGAGAGCAATCATTTGGTGCAATGACAATTCCTTTAACATGTTTCTTAATTGTTATTACATGCAACCATAGTTTAATGAAGATTGACATATCATTTAGTTTTAATGTTATACTTTATATTACTTGCTATATGTTTCAGAAGTTACTGTAATAACATTGTAGAATTATGTCCATCTAGAGAAACTACACTTTCAAAGGTGAAATAATAATTAAAATAAAAAAAAATTAAATTAAAAATAAGCTTCCGATATTACTTCATACAAACACAGAAACATTCTCTGTAGGCTATGTATTAGCTTTCGATTGTTGTTGTCCAAGGCCCCTTATAGACGAAGTCATTTGTTTTTATTTCAGTACAGCGCCTTAGATGGCGTTGTTATTGTAATTTTAAAACTCATTTATCTCATTAATATCAGTCCTGCCAAAATTTTGTATAGAATAAAAGTTATCGGAAATTATTTTTAAAGAAACTTTTGTTATGAAACATTTTTCATGAAAATCAATAATAAGCGAGATATTTAGATTTTTTTAATTCAGGTTCCCTTATAAACCCCATTTTAAATAAAGTATTTTGAATGCTATATAGCCTAAAATATAAGTTACAACGAACTTAATTTATATTCCAATTTTCATATAAATCGGTTCAGCCATTATCGCGTGAAAAGGTAACAAACATCCAGACAGACATTCAGACAGACTGACAGACATACAAACAAAAATGTCAAAAAAGCGATTTTCGGTTTCAGGATGGTTAATTATACATGTTAACAGCAATTATTTTTGGAAAATCGAAAATTACCAGAAAAATTTCGGCTACAGATTTATTATCAGTATAGATTTTATTGCTAGTAAGTTTGAAATGAATGCAACTTAATACAATGAAAGATAAACTAGCCCACTCCTGAATGAGTAAGACTCGTGCTCAGGAGGGGATTCCAATGCAGACAAAAATAAAATTAACATTGAGAGTGAATACAGATTAAAAAGCGTGTAATATGTTTAAACCCAAACTATAAATTCAATACAAATTTTTTATTTATTTATTTTTTTTAATTTGAAGAGGATTCGTGGTTAAAATAATATTGGAATAAAATTTGTTTAATAATCTGGGACCTTGACTCATGCTATGATAAAAATATGCATTGGTTTTACATTTAGATTCAGACAAACGCAGAGAATTTGTGTTTTTAGTTCTATATTTATGTATATACCTTTCGAAGTTATTAAGATTTCTGTGAAAATATAAAAAAAAAAATAAAATAATAAATTTGTTTAATGTTGAAAACATTGAAATGTTTAAACAACAATTCAGTTGAGTAATCTTTCAGCTTTTTTAAACAAATTTTAATACTTTTTTCTGTAGTAAGATTAACGGATAAAGGTTGGATTTATAAGTTCCACCCCAACCTACAGTACCATACATAAATATAGATTGAAATAATGCTAAATATATTACACGTAAACAGTTAATTGACAAAATATTTCTTACAATAACAAAGTAATATAATGTTTTACGTAATTTATCACAAATATAATGAATATGATTATTCCATTTTAAATGATTATCAATAATTATACCTAAGTATTTAACCTCCGTAACTTAATTAATAACTGAACAATTGAAATTTATATGGGAACAATAAAAATTACGCATTTTAATTTGTAGTGTAGATGAAATTGGTTTATTACCTTTATTATTTAAAGAAAATGGGATAGCCATTGTTTTATCTCTATTAATTACAAGTGACTTTAAATCGAACCATTTTTTGATTAACTTTAAGCCGCAATTTGCATTATAATAAGCATCAGTCCAAGTTTTTCCATTAAAAAGTAAGTAGAAGGAAAGTTTCCGACGTTGAGTTTAAAAGTTAATTTGAGGCCCATAACACACTACCAAGAACTATAAACTATGTAATACGTGTGGAGACAGTTGGCAATCCTTTGGTCTTTACACAAAAGCGAGAAATATGTTGCTGCACAGTGGAGCCATCTGCGTATAGATAATTAAAACACGAATTTTATTAAGGAAGGCAGTTTGATATGAATTGACAGAAATAAGGTTATTTTATCAGCTGACTTTCTATTAATTGTCCAATTTTATTCACGTAAAATGAATTTTATAGGCTACAATTAGATTAGGTTACCTGTGGGAGCGGGAAATACAGGTGGTGGGGATAGTAGGGGAGACTGTTGTACCTTTAGCATGTGTACCTTTGAACATTTTTTGTTTTTTAATGTTTGCTGCTACCTAGAGGACTCAAACTGAAGTAGATTGTGGAGAAAGCCGCTAAGTAGCTCTGGTCGTAGTTTATTTGATTTACTGCAAAGTGTGAGTTCCGTGGACAAAAGTTTTTTTAGTACCAAAAGTAAACATTTCGTTCATTGATGTATGTTTTCTAACACAAAACCAGATTGCATTTGTTAATATCTTTCAAGTACGGCGTGTTCCCTATCATCTGGTGAGTAATAACATATTTTAATTTCCATGATTTATTTGACTCTCTAGTTTTCGGAGCCATATTTGTTTAAACGTGCACCCTCTTGTACCTTTGAACACAAAACATCTTGTACCATGGAACATGTTCCAAATTACACGATAATATCGGTTTTTGTTTTTCTTTTATTTTAAGGTCATGTCACGAAGTAAGTCTGGAATTAAAGAGGTCCCCAATTGATTCGGATGTCTTGAAGAAAGCTGTTGAAGCAGTTACTGCTTCTCCAGGAAATAAAATCTCAATCAAAGAAGCCTGCTCTGGTTTATGATTGAAAATACGTTTTAAATATGATTGTCAGTTTTTACAGCTATATTCCCACCTATATTCCATGTGTTCCAACTTACAAGAGGGTATGTTCCAAGGTACACATTACATAGCCCTTCATTTTATTTTTTCCATCATTAATAGATCTGTAAAACAAGAAAATACACAGAGGAAGTTGTAAAGGAATCTTCAATAATCATTTCAAGCATTTTTTATTTAAAAATTTCGTTTCCCAAAATTAAAAAAAATAAAATGTGAAAAGTTTTTAAAGGTACAACGATCTTCCCTAAGTTTTAAAAAAAATCGCTAGCGAACCGATGTCGGCTATGACTTATTTGGAAGGGGTTACTCCGTGCTAAAGGAAAGCATTTTCCATAGCTCGACAAACGCATTACATATTTCTCATTGTAGTGTGTTATGGGCCTGAACCTTGTACATCAGTAACAAGAGGAGTTGGGGGTGTGCTGGCAGTGTATTCTGTTTGACAGGATGTTCACACAACACGTTAACTCTTTCGTTATCTTCCCTCAGTGTAGGCCTGCTTATAACTTAGTTAAGCTCAGTTTTTAAACATGTCGTTTACAGTTAGGGGAGAGTCGGGTAGTATCGGACATCGGGTAATATCGGACAGTGAGTTTCTTTCATCTACCACACGATGATAATACCTGATTGACATGGTTACGTTTCAGTGATGTCGCATAGAGAAACGTAACCATGTCATTCAGGTACTACCATATGGTGGTAGGTGAAAGAAACGCACTGTCCGATACTACCCGATGTCCGATACTACCCGACTCTCCCCTACTTTACATTCAAGATGGTGGATATTGTGATTGGTGTGCCTAGAAAGTACGTTCTACTTAATAGGTGGTAGAGGACAATACATACACTCTGATATCAGGGTAGTCGTGTGTCTTATTTACATGTATTTCCAGAGCGAATATGACAATGCAAGGAATGGAGAACAATTTCCATTAGTCATGTTCTAGATAGAACACTTAAAGTGACGGGTAGGTCTAAAATTTCAGTTTATAGTAACACTAGCAGTACCCGTGCGCTCCGCTGCACCCGTTAGAAATAAATATAAAGTAATTACATAATTAAAATAGGACATTTGATCCAGGGAACATTCGTGTTTGATAGAAGAATAAATCGTTTATTATGTTACTTAATTTAAATTGAATTAAAAAAAATGAAAATGCGATCATTTTGATCCAGAGACCACTCATTTGGTCATACAAATTATTTTAGGAAATACAGGAAACGAATGTACAGAATAGCCTATCAAGTTTTCTGTGCATAAGAAGCTATTTTAATCTTACCTGTCGATTCACTCAGAAGTTACTGTACTCAGTAGCATTCTTTACTTTTTTGTAACACTTACCTTCCTAAAAAAGGTATATTTTCACTAATCTCAAAAAAAATATTTGCAGTTATGTACTTGTAGGAATTTCATTGTTAAAACAAAATCAATGGTTTTTCATGAACTTGTAAAAATTTCTATGGTTAAGTACTCTTTGTCCCTTGTGGCAGCTCACGGATGGTGAGAAGATATATAAATTTAATTTCATTATAGCATTATGTCCATCTAGAGAAACTAAACTTTCCAATGGTGAATTAATAATTAATTATACAAATCGGTTTATTTAGCATCCGATATTACTTCATACAAACACAGAAACATTCTCTGTAGGCTATGTTTCATAGCTTTCGATTGTTGTTGTCCAAGGCCCTTATAGACGAAGTCATTTGTTTTTTATTTCATTATACCGCCTTAGATGGCGTTGTTATTGTAATTTTGAAACTCATATATCTCATTAAATATCGGTCCTATGAGAATTTTGCGTAGAATGAAACTTATCGGAAATTATTTTTAAAGAAACTTTTGTTATGTAATATTTTTCATGAAAATTAATAATAAGGGAGATATTTCGATTTAATTCAAACCCCCTTATAAAAATAAAATATTTTGAATGCCATATACCCTAAATTCTAAGTTACAACGAACTTAATTTATATTCCAATTTTCATATAAATCGGTTCATCCATTATCGCGTGAAAAGGTAAGAAACATCCAGACAGACAGACAGACAGACAGACAGACAGACAGACAGACAGACAGACAGACAGACAGACAGACAGAGAGACAGACAGACAGACAGACAGACAGACAGACAGACAGAGAGACAAAAATAAAAAAAAGCGATTTTCGGTTTCAGGGCGGTTAATTATATAAGGACCAATTATTTTTGGAAAATCGAAAATTACCAGAAATATTTCGGCTACAGATTTATTATTAGTATAGATGAACGAAAATGAATCGGGAGAAAAGCTTAAACCCTTCCAAAGAAGTATTTGCGAACCTCTTGTTACGACATTGGACACATTTAATCAGGAAGCTTTAAGGGCAATACTTGCATTATATAGAGAAGGCTATACCCTGTCTAGACGATATTTTACTGGAAGCTCACAAAATTAAAATTTCACGTTCCTCATTGCGGGAAGTACTAAAAGCTATTAGATTCCAGTACAGCAGAAACGGGGACAGTAAGAAATATTTAATGGAACATTGCGGCATTGTTGTCCGTCGCAACGAATTTTTAAGAACAATGAGAAAAATTAGGAAATTAGGAAGGCCTGTAATATTTTTAGGTGAAATTATTTTTAGTATAGTTCTGTATTTTGCGTTCATATTACCTTTAGTTGAATTTGTTTTATCGACTTAGTTCTGATACGTCTCGAAGTGGAGTTGGTCAGACTGTTTTTTAATTTCAGCGGGAAGCTTCCCTCTGTATTAAAGGGCAGCAGAATTTCTTAACATAGCCTGCTGATTAAGTTATTTCTCCTTTGTTTTTATACATAGTTGTCTTGTGGCAATGTTAAGTCCCTGTGCGCTGTACGCAGAAGAACACACGGTATCGTTGACGTTACGTTTTTATTACAAATATATTTTATTACATTACTGCGAGAATAACTAGATGAAAATAAAAAAAGAATAACTAGATGAAAATAAAAAAGAATAACTAGATGAAAATAAAAAAGAATAACTAGATGAAAATAAAAAAGAATAACTAGATGAAAATAAAAAAGAATAACTAGATGAAAATAAAAAAGAATAACTAGATGCAATTAAAAAAGAATAACTAGATGAAAATAAAAAAGAATAACTAGATGAAAATAAAAAAGAATAACTAGATGAAAATAAAAAAGAATAACTAGATGAAAATAAAAAAGAATAACTGGATGCAATTAAAAAAGAATAACTAGATGCAATTAAAAAAGAATAACTAGATGAAAATAAAAAAGAATAACTAGATGCAATTAAAAAAGAATAACTAGATGAAAATAAAAAAGAATAACTAGATGTAATTAAAAAAATGACTAAATAAAAATAAAAAAGAATAACTAGATGAAAATAAAAAAGAATAACTAGATGAAAATAAAAAAGAATAACTAGATGAAAATAAAAAGGAATAACTAGTTGAAAATAAAAAAGAATAGCTAGATGAAAATAAAAAAGAATAACTAGATGAAAATAAAAAAAGAATAACTAGATGAAAATAAAAAAGAATAACTAGATGAAAATAAAAAAGAATAACTAGATGAAAATAAAAAAGAATAACTAGATGCAAATAAAAAAAAATCTAGATGAAAATAAAAAAGAATAACTAGATGATAATAAAAAAGAATAACTAGATGAAAATAAAAAATAATAACTAGATGAAAATAAAAAAGAATAACTAGATGAAAATAAAAAAGAATAACTAGATGAAAATAAAAAAGAATAACTAGATGAAAATAAAAAAGAATAACTAGATGAAAATAAAAAAGAATAACTAGATGAAAATAAAAAAGAATAACTAGATGAAAATAAAAAGGAATAAATAGATGCAATTAAAAAATAACTAGATGAAAATAAAAATGAATAACTAGATGAAAATAAAAAAGAATAACTAGATGAAAATAAAAAAGAATGACTAGATGAAAATAAAAAAGAATAACTAGATGCAAATAAAAAAGAATAACTAGATGAAAATAAAAAAGAATATCTAGATGAAAATAAAAAAGAATAACTAGATGAAAATAAAAAAGAATAACTAGATGAAAATAAAAAAGAATATCTAGATGAAAATAAAAAAGAATAACTAGATGACAATAAAAAAGAATAACTAGATGACAATAAAAAAGAATAACTAGATGAAAATAAAAAAGAATAACTAGATGAAAATAAAAATAAAAAAGAATAACTAGTTGAAAATAAAAAAGAATAACTAGATGAAAATGAAAAAGAATAAATAAATGAAAAGTAAAAACAGTAAATAAATAAATAAATAAATGAAAATTAAAAAAGTAAATAAATAAATGACAATTAAAAAAAGTGAATAAATAAATGAAAATTAAGAAAGTAAATAAATAAATGAAAATTAAAACGGTAAATAAATAAATAAAAATTTAAAAATGTAAATAAATGAAAATTAAAAAAAAAGTTAATAAATAAATAAATGAAAATTAAAAAAAGTAAACAAATAAATGCAAATAAAAAAGTAAATAGATAGATAAATGAAAATTAAGAAAGTAAATAAATAAATCAATTAAAATTTAAAAAGTAAATATATAAATAACTTAAAATTAGAAAAGGAAATAAATAAATAAATGGGAATTAAAAAATAAATGAAAATGAATAATGCAAATAAATAAATGGAAATTAAAAAACCAATTTAGTATTTACATGAAAAGTTAATAATTAAATAAAAAGTAAATACAATTTACCGGGATTTCTAATGAACATCAATGTCTAATAACACTGCGTAAATGTGCAAATCTTTCCATATTTTAGAAATAACAAATACATTGTCATTTATTGTTAGTTGGGGTACAAAATGAATGTTATTCTCTCTTGTACAAATTTTCCTTAATACAGTTCCGAGGTTTTAAAAGTAAGCAAACGATATTAGGCTATGTAGGCTACTATCAAAGTAATTGAGGTAGAACCTCCTGCATGTTTAGATGATTTGCCTTACCGTCGTGTCGGAGTTGTTGCCGCACTAGCACGGCGCTCTGTTTGAAGGATATCCTCAGCAAACGCTCTAGTTTATTCTCATTCATATACTCGTAGTAATCAATTCTTAGCGGCTAGCGAACATAACATGTATGACGTAACGATCATCTACAGCCATAATTTTTATCAAAAAGTCCTGATCCATTTTGGACAATTCCGTCTCTTCCTTGTCGGCGTTTCGAATTAGTGTTTCACTGCAATCTTTCCTATTTTCTGCCTTCATCTTTGTTTCCTCATATGATCCATATATCTTAATGTCACCTATCATCTGATATATACTTGTACCCCAACTTTTCTCCGGTTCACCATTCCTTCCAATGCATCCTTCAGTAGGCAGTTTCTTCTCAGCCAGTGACCCAGCCAATTCCTTTTCCTCTTCCTGATCATTTTCAGCATCATTCTTTCTTCACCCACTCTTTCCAACACAGCTTCATTTCTTACTCTGTCTGTCCACTTCACACGCTCCATTCTTCTCCATATCCACATTTCAAATACTTCTATTCGCTTCTCTTCACTTCATCGTAATGCCCATTTTTCTGCCCCATACAATGCCACACTCCATACAAAGCACTTCACTAGTCTCTTCCTTAGTTCTTTTTGCAGGTCCGCAGAAGATGCTCCTTTTTCTATTTAACGCTTCCTTGGCCATTGCTATCCTCCTTTAGCCTTCCTGGCAACAGCTCATGTTACTGCTTATACTGCGTGTTCAGTTCAAAGTGTGTCATGGCTCGCTGTATGTCGTCATGTCGCTAGCCGATGAGCCTAGAGAATTCAATCTTCCTACACTTCCGCAGAGGCGTATTACCTAAATGCGAGAGAAGTTGCCTGGCAAGTACGGCGTTCATTCTGAAGTACGCAGAGTCCGTGGGTATCCACGGACTCTGGAAGTACGTGCCGATACGTGCGGTAACGCCGGTAGTGGCAGGAATGTGAACTGTTTGGAAGCACGTACTGAGGTGAGTTTTTTTTTCTTACTGTCGGGATATGGCGAGAGGGTTAAGACGATTACTTACGTATTTGTTGACATTAACTTGGACGGTCAACATGGACACGGGGCATTTGATTTGTGTTGTGGAATGTTGCGGTATGCAACGGATGATAACAAATACCCTGCGTACGACTTGCCCGCGCAGAACACAGTTCGAAAGAGGTTATGGTACTGTTAGTGACTGGTAAATCCGACCCTAGAACTTGGAGAAGTTAGGGGTGAAACTTGCTCCCCACCCACCACATTCTTCAGTAGCGAGAGTCTGTCAGTCAGTTTATGGTTGTCAGGTGGTCAGTTCCTCAATCTTGCCTCCCTGCCTGCCTGTATGTTGTACGTGTTGAAAACATTTGGTCTGGTGATAGTTCGCTTTCGCGTTCTATAATATATTACTAGCTCTTTAGTTTAGTTTTTATTGTAACAATTTAGTTTAGTTAGTGTGTTCTTCTTTATAATTGTTTCAAGTTTTTAGTAATAATAAATATCGTCTTGGACTTACTCATTCGGTGTTAACATCCGATTCCCTCTGCCTAGTTTGAAAGCGGGAACCTGATTCCAATGCCAAGCCCGATTTGATAATTACTGAAGATGACGCGTAATGAACTTCTTCGTTACTTTAGCCCTTTGTCCATTTCTTAATGATTCGAGGGAGTCTCGCTATCCTTCGGCAGGTCTTCGTACACATCTTCTTTCTTTGTCTTGTTTTATCTCCGCCTTAACCGACTCAACAAGCCAACGAGATGAAGGGGATGACATATCTCAGGACAACAGTAGTGTCTCTCACAATACAGGCCCATCGTGGAGACGTTACAGGCCAAGTGCAAGACCTACCGAGTCCTGTGGCATAGAGATAAATTTCACCCCACGTCAGGAATGGAACCACGGACTGCCTAGCTGGGAAGCACACGCTGTCGTAACTACGGATCGTATACTTCTTTCTTGTGAACATTTATTGCTAGCTATTTTCACAACGCGACTTCTTAAAAGTATTATTTTATTATAATTTTACAGCAAAGTGCTGGCTGGCACTTTCTCTTAATTTGCAGTTAGCTTATCGAAACAATTTTGAAATTACTGATGAGTGTGATTAACTCGCAATTTATTATAGAAGTATGTTAATCCATTTACAGCTGTTGAAAGGATTGCGACTGGATTGGCATATCGTTTTCCCGTTACTAATTAAACTACATCATAGCGAACTAGTATTTACTATTTAGCTGTAGTTATAGTCATTTTCAGAATACCCTCAGATCGCTTTAATGTGTATTTGCTATTTGATATATTACATTTAGGACACTGCAGTCCAAGTTTCCAATAATATTTTAATTACCATCCATCACAAATGTTTGATGAAATAGTTAATTTCGGCGAACTAATGTACGTAGTAATTTACCAAGGGTCTTAGAAATCTTTCAAACTTATTTCCCTTCTGATCTTGTCAGAAATATGCAATGTGAATTCGTCCGTTCATGCAATATGTCATTTCGGTTAATGTTTGAATTTCGGCATTTCTCGTGTGATTTAACTAAGTGTATCCAACCGTTCGTATAGGGCTGTATTTTTAAACAGCGACCTTTATTGTAACAGAAAATAACCAAGTAATATGTAATAGTAAATAAAATATTTGAACAGGTTAATGTGTTCAGTTAATGGAATGGCTGTTATCAAATACAGCTAAAACGGTTTCTGAGGCTGATATAATTGAATCAACAGCATTATGATTCACCGGTGAGAAAAATGTTTTCTTTATTAATAGTAGCGATAGCAGGGCAGTTCCTTCTCTACCCCCTACCTCTATTTGTCACGTGTTTGTTGACAGCGTGCGGACTGTTAGAAGTGGAGTGGGTGAAATTCGTTACAGGGCCGGATTTACCAGTCACCAACAATAGCACACAGACCGTACAGACCGCCATCTGTTGCTACGACGTTCAAGTTATACAGTACACGTTCTCAAGTTCAGATTGAACGCCTTGATTAATAGGCAACTTCTCTGACATAAAAGCTGAAACTCGCTTCAGATCGCTGACTCACAACAGTGACGTCAGGACACACTTTGAAGTGAACACCCAGTAGTACACCCCAAGTATTTGAAGCTGTCCATTTGCCTCATTTAGAATTCACAAATTTATCATTTTTATTTTTCTTCCTTTGACCATGGTCTTCGTCTTATTTGCACATATTAATTAGTATATTGTATATAATATAAATTTTATCTCAAAGGAAGAGGTGGAAGGAAGAAACTTGAGTATATCGTTCTCTGTAAAGTACTATTTGTGTTGTGGATCTTGTCTTCCGGAACTAAAACAATGACAACTAAATGTATTTGCATAATTACGCTCAGAGAAGCGATGTGGAGAACTTCAGAGACAATGACGTTCACCACGTGATGTTACGCAGCCATGATCTAAGCAGATGCTTATCTTTGTTGTGTGTACATTAAACGCAGGCCGCTGTCATGGCCTGCTGTGTGCTGGAGCAGCTGCGGGGAGGCCGTGCTCAGATCGTTCTTATCACCATAGTGACAGGAAAACTTTGGCGTACTGGTCTATGAGGAGCATTGGATTCCGGCCTTACATTCCCTCGCTTTCATCAGGTTCTTATCCAGCTGGGGGCGTTTGAAGCGTCAGTGAAATGGATGATATCACTATGGTATATTGACATTATTTCGAGGATTTGCCATGAAAATGTTACTAGCTTTAAATTATGGGATTACCTCGGGAAAATTATTTTCGAATCTATGTCCGAGCCGGGTTGCGAACCTATATCCGAGCGCAACTCTAAGCTTAAATCCCGCTTCTTAACCCCTGACCACACGGGTGGGACCATTTTGCTTCAACTAAATGGAAATATACTCGCTTACGATTACCTATATTATTATATGTACAGGGTGTAACGAAAATAGTGGGAAAAACTTCAGGTAATACTGTAATACGACTGTAAATTGAATTTTTTACTTCCCTGTAGATTTGAATTCTCTTTGTTATAAGTAGCAATTATTTACACAGAAACGAAAACAATTGCAGCCATCAACGTGATCTTTGACAGCTGAATTCATACACTGAAGCTGTAATTGGACGTGAGTTCGAATCAAATTAATTACCTGTTATTTCTTTTGAGTTATTATTTTTTTATTGGGTTATTTTACGACGCTGTATCAACATCTAGGTTATTTAGCGTCTGAATGAAATGAAGGTGATAATGCCGGTGAAATGAGTCTGGGGTCCAGCACCGAAAGTTACCCAGCATTTGCTCGTATTGGATTGAGGAAAAACCCCGGAAGAAACCTCAACCAAGTAACTTGCCCCGACCGGGATTCGAATCCGGGCCACCTGGTTTCGCGGCCAGACGCGCTGACCGTTACTCCACAGGTGTGGACGAGTTATTCTTGGAACTGTAAGGCGAATGTGAAGTAATTCATTAACGAATCTTCCTTCCTACCTCAATGGAAATATTATCGAGTTGTTATCAATTTTATCGACATAAGATTGGTCTGCAGTTGATATAACGTTGTTAAATAAGCTATTTGCAGCTATGAAGTATCGGTTAACACTACTGATCATGAAACGAGCGGACCTGGGTTCAAATCCTGGTGAGGACAAGTTATTCGGTTCAGGTTTTTTTTCTGGGGTTTTCTCTCAACCCAATAAGAGCAAACGCTGGATAACTTTTGGTGCTGTAGCACTCATTTCGTTGGCATTATCACCTTCATCTCACTCAGCCGCTAGATAAACCATAGCAGTTGGTAAAGCGTCGTGAAATAACTAAGTAGTAAAAATAACCGATAATAAAATGAAGATAACAGTAGCTGAATTGGTCAAAGAATTTTTGCTGGAATTTTATAGGCTATTTTATCCCATGCAGGACACTTTCGTTGCCATGGATTTATTTTGTTCGATAGCATTTTTTTTTAGAAGATTCCACATACAGATGTTTGGCACGCTTGGCATTGTGGGAATGATATGAAGACAGTTGACGTGAGCTATCCATCAGAGATGATAGTGACGGCCAATTCTGAACACGCCCAGTCTCTTTCTCACTCTGAAACAAATTGAACGTCGTCGGTAAAATGACGTCACTGAGATGTCAGATCAAGCTGAGAGCGCAAACAAAATACACTGTCTTAGAAACAGCACGACTTTGCACTTGATCGAAATAAACTGTCTGGCGACGACAGGGGCGGACTACGAACAGGCCACGAGGGGCATGCGCAGTGCGATTGTGTGGGAATCAGATGCTGGGGCACAGGTGACTCTGGGTGGTTGAGTTTCTAGCAATGCACACATGAATTCCTGACGCCACTTTTCTTCCGAATATAAAGGAATGAAGCTTTACAAGAGCATATTTATTTCTTCCTTTCATTTTATCCTTTTTCTTAAATTTACTTTTTATATTATTTCTTACTATTCTTTTCTTGATTCATTTTTCTGTCAGATCCTTTCATTCACTCACTTAACTTCACCTTTTACTCTCTTTGCTACTTTGTCGTTTCCTTTCAGCTTTTTCTCTTCCTCAATTCAATTCACCTCTACTCTCTTTTTTTTTCTATCTTCCTGAAGTCCATTCTTGCGTTCTACCTCGTTTTTTTGACATTAATTATTAATTTTTTTTTTTACTTCTTGTCTTTCTTGATGCGACCTTCCTTTTTCTCAATCCATTGTTAGGGATCCTGAAAACTGGTGAGCAAATTCATGGAAGACCTGTGTAAAAATTGTAGATCATAGCGGTTTAAAAACGATATTTTTTTTTGCCATATCGGTATATAAAAGAACTAGTGTTGTGGGATTTAATCGATTAATATATTTAGATTGATCGATCAATTTCTTTTATAAGATTAATCGATGAAAAATTTAATCGAATAATCGAGTCGATTAGAATTAATCGATTGTAGTTGATGTTAATAATAATTTTTTTTAATACAAACTCATACTAAAAATTCCAACAATATTTCTCTCTCGGAAATTCCTTACTTAAAAGCACAATAGTACTGTTATTTTCTAACTGTAAACCAGATAGAGTAGGGAAAATCTTTGGACAATCACTTCAGAAAGAGATGGAGATATGAAGACAGTGACGTCCACACCTGTGGAGTAACGGTCAGCGCGTCTGGCCACGAAACCAGGTGGCCCGGGTTCGAATCCCGGTCGGGGCAAGTTACCTGGTTGAAGTTTTTTCCGGGGTTTTCCCTCAACCCAATACGAGCAAATGCTGGGTAACTTTCGGTGCTGGACCCCGAACTGATTTCACCGGCATTATTACATTCATTTCATTCAGACGCTAAATAACCTAGATGTTGATACAGCGTCGTAAAATAACCCAATAAAAAAAAGACGGTGACCTAGTCTATCTCTATGGAAAGTTTAAACACAATGCGTAACCCTTATTAAGTTTTATGGTTTTCCAAGAAAACTTCCATCTTGTTGTCAGGTCATCTTCCTAGCATATGGGATACATACTTTCCTGGGATTCGTCCCCCTCATCCCTTATAAAATAGCCATGTCTACACTGTGTGCAAGTGAGAGCGTAACTACCTTCTCTTTCTAAAATCTGGTAATTCGATTACAATAGGGGCCAGTCTTCTGTTTCGACCCTGTAGTTTTGCAGTTGCAGTTTCTGTACTAAGTTTGTATATGAAGGTTGTGTGTTTAGTTCGACTATTACACTTTTACTACGTCACACTACTTTCGACCAATAAAACGGTACGAAAGGACGTCTTTCAACCAATCATGGCTGCTTATCGCACAATTTTATCGCACAATTTTATCGCGTCCCTAGCATTTGTTTAATTTTATCGCGTCCCTAGCATTTGTTTATTTTTATCACTACCCTAGCATTTGTTTCTTTGTTTGCCAACATTTCAAACTGCACTGGTCTGGCTGTCAAAAAAACAGAAAATTACAAACCACTCCCGTCGATGCACATCACTTTCAAATATGACTCGCATTTTGGCATTCAAGAACAAGAATTAATAAAGATAACTGGTCATATATGAAGAGCACCATTCGGAAATCCTGAATGAGTTGAGGGTTACACCATGTACATCAGCGAGTTCACTTCTTTTACGCACACGTCCAATATAACATCAACTGAACCACCAACCACCAAAACATTCAAATGTGAAAATTGTACTTTCAATAATTGTTTCTTTTAAAATTATCCACGTTTATTTTTTATTTCATCATCGTTAATTAAAACGTTTCTTGTTTATTTTATCATCCCTAATTAAAGCTTTTCTAACACTTGTTTATATTGTTTAGGTTGTGTTTGTTATAGCTTCTGCTATAGAGTATATTATGGATAGTCACGTATCAGAGATTGTTTAATACTAAGATTTATTGAAAATCATCTGTCAAGTGACGTTGATTACTGGGATCCGGATGATTGAAATGAAATGCAAATGTTTTAATAAAAATGAAACTGAATCAACAAAGCCCTCTTAACAGTCCACAGAGTTCAATGATGATTCCATAGTTGGCACAACTGATACCGGTAACAAGAAAACATCATCATAAAACACTACTGCCATCTAGCGTAATGTTGAGATGGTACAATAATACATTTCAAGACAGTTGTATTTTCGTAAGCCAATTAATATTTTATTGTATTGGAGTACTTTGTTACTTCTAATCTTTATATAGCCTACTTTCTTCTAATCGTGTAATAGTCAATTAAATCCCACTCGAGTTTTGATTTTCTCTAGATAAATCAAAACCTCTAGTGAGATTACTGTTGATAAAAAAATCAGTTTTCTGTGGTTTGTGAAAAGTCTAAATTCCACTATGTCATATGAGAATTTTAGAGGTAAACTCTGTGAAACGTTTGGATTTAAATTGAACGATCGTGGAGAAGTGCTTGACAGAAAAAAAGTTTTCGTGTTTAGTGATGCAGGAAACATTGTTACTAAACGTAGAGCGGCACTTAATTCGGAGCATGTGAATGCACTCACATGTTTAAAATCATGGATGAGGCAGTATTAACTAGGTGAGTCTTCATACTTTTTGTTATTTATGTTTGTCTCGAAAATTTCCGGAGAATATGACACAATTTATAAGCCTCATAATAAATATGTTCGTAAGTAATTAAAACAGTTGTTTTGTAATATAACAATACAATATACACAGATATACAAAATTTAATACATATGCTTATCACAGAACACAAGTTAAATTTAACAATAATTGTGTATTACAGTATATTAAAACATTTTTTCAACTCGATCAAAACTCGATTAATCTATCGATTAATTGGTTAAATTCAAATAGTTAATCGATTAAATATTTTGATCGATAAACAGCACTAAAAGGAGCCTTTTGGTCAATTACTGCATCCATTTATTTCTTTCCAAATTTGTGCCCAATATCTTGTTTCAAAAACAAATCTCGAATTTAACTTGTTGCAGCAATTAAATTTCTATGTAGAAAAAAATGAAAAATTATCATCAACTTCAATGTCAAGGAATGAAAATGTTTCAGGTACTTGTTATATTTCGTGTTGAATTGGGATAATTTTTATTTCTTTTTGTTAAGTGAAGTTTGAATTGTTTAAATAAAGTTCAATACATTTCAAATGCAGTGATTTGTTTCGTATAACGTATATTAATATTGTTTTTTGCGTATGAATTGTATATGTGTATGTATTTATTCACACTGCAATGGGTATATACCCGGTGGCAGTGGTAACTAATTACACTCAATAATGACAATAATAAACTTATTAATTAAAAATACAATTAATGATAATACTAATAATTAATACTACTACTAATAATAATAATAATAATAACAACAACAACAGGGAATATACTAAATTAAATGAAACGATCACTTAAAATAACATTTGAAATATTCTAGTTTGTATCTTAAAACTAAGATCGAACTAAAACTCACGAGTATATCTTCATATCTGCACAAGTACCTTTCAACATTACACTCATTTCGCTGTCAACTCACTCACTGCACTGGAACTACGACACATTTCACTGATTCTATCCTGATTTCACTAACACTTCAAAAACATTTCACTGTTCAAATTCTTTGCACTGCCAATATAAACTATAAAGCTTCACTGACAGGAACACGTTTCACTTAACACAGCACACTTCACTGACACGACATATTTCTTCACTGATACAACACACTTCACTGACACAACATAATTCTTCACTGATACAACACTTCAATAACAACATATCATTTACACCCTTTAAGTACTGTGTATAATTACCGTCTATTAGTAAGGTCCTTAAGCCTATTTTTAAATACATTTTTGGTTGTTGGTAAAGCCTTTAGTAAGTCTGCAGGTAAAGCATTCCAGTCCCTGATAGTACGATTGAGAAAAGAAAACTTTCCAGTGTCCGTCCTCTGCCTTCTTTCCCTCAATTTATATGAGTGGTCGTTCCTTGAAGAGTAATTTGGCGGCTGCAACCTATTTTTTATTTCTCTCCAGGCAGGCTCACCTCTGTATGTTTTGAACAGTGCGCATAATCGAATTCGCGTTCTTCTGTCCGTGAGTGTGTCCCATTTTAATGGTGAATTTTTCCGACAACACTTAAGAGCCCGTTTTTGAATCTTTTCCAGTGTCTTAATATGTTCTAATCTGTAAGAATCCCAACATGCAGCACCATATTCCATTACTGGACGTACTAGTGATTTATATGCAATCTCTTTGGATTTATCAGAACCTTTTCTTAGTACCCTCATCACAAAGTGTAACGTCTCCATGCTTTTCCCGCTGTGTCTGTAACGTAGCATTGTAGCATACATAGAAGGCAGTGGTTTACATTACAACATTAAAGCAGTTATTTGTAATATTTCAACATATCTAGGTTGGCAACTCTGAATTCAGTAAAATCAACTATCAATCGTGGCGGCCGTTTTGCTGTAACGACGAGAAAACACACTATCGTGGAAAATAAGTGAATAAATGAATAAATAAATAAGTAAGTAAATTAATAATTTAATAAATAAATAAATAAATAAATAAATAAATAAATAAATAAATAAATAAATAAATAAATAAATAAATAAATAAATAAATAAATAAATGTATTAATTAATGTATTAATTAATTTCGATATCCTCTTAATAATCTTCTTTCATTATTTCTTAATTCTGTTTCTTCTCTCTCACGTCTTCTATTTCTCTCTGTCTCTATGATTTGTTTCTTTGTAGCTTCAATTTTCGTTACCGTTTTTCTTTTTTTTTCCTTCAATATCTATTTTCTATAGATCATAAACTCGGCGTTGCTATGGCAACATATGAATGCTATAAATTACACAATGGGTTTGCTGCATATTGCATGGAGCAATTTATTACGTCTAGTCTGCGTAATTTCTTGTGAAGTTGCGTGCCCATACACGATGGAAACTTGCTTCGAGGTCAGCGGTTCTAAATGAAGTGGGCTGCAGTTATGCCCGTAGTCTGGCCTTATTAGCTACTCATCTCTCAGAATACGCCACGCATTCCTTTGTCTTGGGAATATTAGCCGTTCTATCTCGAAAATTAAAATGTAGATTTTGTTTTGTTTTCTAAATTTAATGAAATGCAAGGATGAGTTTTAATTATAGACTCCCACTTGTAGTTAACTCTGAGGGCAACAAAAATTAATGCCTATTTCATATAGAGGCGTGGAGAATTAAAATAATGCAATAACTATTTAGACAATGATTTTAAATTGGAGAGAATATTAGAATAAAGGAGAACTTGTACTAATAGTAATATTTATTTTATTAGTTTATTTTACGACGCTTTATCAACATCTTTGGTTATTTAGCGTCTGAATGAGATGAAGGTGATAATCCCGGTGAAATGAGTCCGGGGTCTAGCACCGAAAGTTACCCAGCATTTGCTCATATTGGGTTGAGGGAAACCCCCGGAAAAAACCTCACCCAGGTAACTTGCCCCGACCGGGAATCGAACCCGGGTCACCTGGTTTCGCGGCCAGACGCGCTGACCGTTACTCCACAGGTGTGGACAATATAGTAATATTAAATGCTGTGTTTCAGAAATCCGGTACATGTACATGACTGTAAAATTCCGTGATTGATGCAATCTATAAAACTAGAACAGTTGCCAAATGAAGGAATAAGTTGCTTCATTTTTGTGTACGTTCGTAAATGCTAAGTTTCAATACTTGAGATCACCAGACAAAATTTCAGGAACGGAGGACATCTCAGCCTAATAACTAAGACAAACTAAGGACACAGTAAGATTGTATAAACACAGGCGACGATAGAAGACAAAAGATGCGAAAACAAATGAATGAGGTGTATAAACAATTGAATACTCTGTTCTATCTCTTAAAGAGTTTTCTGATTGTGAAACTATTATTACCAATAAATGATTCGCAAAGGAGATTAATAACAGTAATAAATACACAGTAGTAATAAACTCAACCGATACAATTAATATTTGAGGAGAAAAATTCGCTCCGGCACCGGGAATCGAACCCGGTCCTTGGTTCTACGTACCAAGCGCTCTGACCACTGAGCTACGCCGAATTCAGTCCACAACACCGGATCGAATTCTCCTCCTTCAATGTTTCTCTTTGTGGCCTGACTCCATGTTAGGCATATATATGTTGACGTGTATCCAATGTCAACTGCCATTATATTAGGAGCGCACTCAGCTGAGAGACTTGTTTGGCCGGGATTCCGCAGTTAAGTGCACAGTAATCTGTACAAATATATGCACTACAGCTATGAGAATATTATACGTAGATTTATTAATTTGTCATACAGAATAATATCCGTAATGTTGACAATTAATATTTGAGGAGAAAAATTCGCTCCGGCGCCGGGGATCGAACACGGGTCCTTGGTTCTGTGCTGTGGATTGAATTCGGCGTAGCTCAGTGGTCAGAGCGCTTGGTACGTAGAACCAAGGACCCGGGTTCGATCCCCGGCGCCGGAGCGAATTTTCTCCTCAAATATTAATTGTCAATATTACAGATATTATTCTGTATGACTAAATAATAAATCTATAATATCAACCAATACGTTTAGTAGAGAAAAGGGGATGACCCCAATGAACAAAATTATACACTCATATAGGCCTACTTATCCAATCACCTTATTACGAGAAAAAGCTGTGATTAAAGAAACTATGAAAGAGGGACATTTTTATTCTCTTATAGCAATGAGGAATGCGACAAAAATTTAAGCCATATTTTTATTCTTGTTAAGAATTATTTTAACTCAAATTTTAAATATAAGAAATTAAAATAGAAGATGAAATTAAAGAAAAGATTCAATTTTAAAGAGAAAATAGAAAAAAAAATCCCTAGAAAACAAAGAATTTAGGATAAATTACCCCTATATCCCCAGATGGCACTCAAATTCTCTAGAACTGGGAATAAATTCCTAGTGTTGGCAACACTGCTTTGGCGTCATATTGATGTGTGAATCGAGTCGACTCTCAATAATTGCATTGTTGTGTCGAGACTAGGCCTCATGGAATGAAGAAGCGGTTATGAAGTAATTAACGAGAAGGAAATTCTCTAGAACTGGGGATAAATTCGTAGTGTTGGCAACACTGCTTTGGCGTCATATGGATGTGTGAATCGAGTCGACTCTCAATAATTGCATTGTTGTGTGGAGACTAGGCCTCATGGAATGAGGAAGCGGTTATGAAGTAATTAACGAGAAGGAAATTCTCTAGAACTGGGGATAAATTCCTACTGTTGGCAACACTGCTTTGGCGTCATATTGATGTGTGAATCGAGTCGACTCTCAATAATTGCATTGTTGTGTGGAGACTAGGCCTCATGGAATGAGGAAGAGGTTATGAAGTAATTAACAAGAAAGAAATTCTCTAGAACTGGGGATAAATTCCTAGTGTTGGCAACACTGCTTTGGCGTCATATGGATGTGTGAATCGAGTCGACTCTCAATAATTGCATTGTTGTGTCGATACTAGGCCTCATGGAATGAGGAAGAGGTTATGAAGTAATTAACAAGAAGGAAATTCTCTAGAACTGGGGATAAATTCCTAGTGTTGGCAACACTGCTTTGGCGTCATATTGATGTGTGAATCGAGTCGACTCTCAATAATTGCATTGTTGTGTGAAGACTAGGCCTCATGGAATGAGGAAGCGGTTATGAAGTAATGAACAAGAAGGCTGCGCTCTGTTAAATTTAAATGCTGGAAGCGTGAAGACAGAAATGAAAATATTTATTTGAAATCTCAAACATCTTTACAATTCCAACCATGCTCATGTTAACAATCATAAACAGCATAAACGTTTCACGCAATTATACTTATTCGATAAATCTCAAATTAATTTTTTCTATAGCTTATTCCTCAAAGTAACGGTTTTGTCTCTGCTAACGTGTATTTATCTTATTTTTAATTCAGTGGAGAATTTTCTAATGCCCTGACAAAATTTAAGTATATAAATGTTTTGTAGCATGCGTTCTTAAATAAATGACCTTTTCGGAAGTATTTGTTGTTACAGACGCTATGACACAGAGTTTTTAACATTGAAGAATAATTACGTTACTCGTTATTTACACTTTTACGAAATAATTTTGATAAATCCTCGTTTTGTTTTCAGATCAATCTGGACATGAAAGTATGACCCTTTCAATATTTTCTGCAGTAGGCCCCCTGTTGGGCGGGTGAAATAATTCCGGGAACAATTCACCGAGACTGAATCACCGAAGCCATGATGATGTGACGAGAAATCAGTGCTGCCAACGCAAGCTCTTAGCGTGAAGAAACGTGGACTAAAGTAAGCCAAACTAAACAAAGCATTAATATACAATAACTTAATTTAGTAACCCAGATTAGCGTAAGCCATCGTATTACAGCGTGAGTTTTTTTGTTCGTTTAGCACTGCCTTGAATTGTCCAATTTTTTGAAGGTATACCGTATTCTATGAATCACTGAAGTAAATTTAGTTATACTGGAAAAGTTTATTCTGAAGTAATTTCTAGAATTTCTCTACAGATATTCTCCTTTAATCCTTCAACTACATGGAAATTTGTTGCATGTACATGGTGTCCACACTAAAAGTATACAGAAATAACAGCTTTTATCGTAACTTGGATAAGGTTTATTAAATAAGTTTCTTTTTAATTGTATAGAATAACTGAAAAAGTTTTTATTTCCACTAGTACACTTCAACATGAGCTCGACAGGTACCAAAACGATATTCAACCTCTCGCCAGGTGTTCAGCAACATATCAGGTGTTATAAGGTCAACTGCTTGAATGATACGCTGTCTAAAATCAATCAAATTACTAACTTTTCTGCTTTACACAAAATTTTAATAAATCCTCACGCAAAAAAATCCAAAGGGGTTAAATCCGGGGATCTAGGCGGTCAGGAAGTTGACCCACTCCTACCAATCCAATTTCTTGGGAAGCTTACATTCAAAAACGTTTTAACATTTCGATGGAAGTGTGGTGGAACACCATCCTGCTGAAATGTTAAACCTGGCAGAAATTGCGGAATAGCAAACTTCTCCAGCATATCAAGGTACATGACTCCCGTCATTGTAGGCTCCATAAAAAAGAATGGGCCAATTACTCCATTTTTGTGCATTCTCTTTGCAACAATGAGTGCTGCCGTGCAAAAATGTATAACAGTAAGCGTTTTAATTATCGCTTGTGTTTATTTGACAAGGCAACAATGAGTGCGGGTCTAACGTTATTTTTAACATTTTTTTCTTTCAGTTTTCATTGCGATGTTGTTGTAGCTATAATCGCGACGCTGTTATTCCCGGCGAGACTCCTCCTCTTTGCTTACGTCTTAGGAAGTGAAGGCTCTATAAAGTCTAGGTAGGTAGATCGTTCGCCATTTTTGTTCTTTCGTTGCCGAGCTACCACATGAGGAATCTATTTGCCACACCGTTAAACATTATCATGTCATAGCTCCTATGATAATAAATCAAACGCACTGTAATTCAGCAAATAATTGAGCGGCAAATAACGTCCTCGTGTGCTTTCTACGAACGCCAACGAAAGAGCCAAAATGGCGGGAGATTATATTAAGTATTTATCGAGCCTTCTTTATCTTCATCAGCGAATCACAAGACGCACACGTTTAAATGTAGCCGACCTGCAACGTAATTGGCTGCCGGAAATAAGAGCGACGGGACTATAGCTAAATATTTCATATCGCAATATATTAGTACAACCAAACACAAAAATGCACTTTCCAAGGCTACTGGGTAGAAGATTTCTTTGCTTCCAACAGTAATTGCAACATCTAGTCGAAAATCTCAATTTACATTCGACTTATTTAAAGCTTTTCTTGCTACCGAAATTCCTTTGTGGAAAGTGCAAGTTTTTTGTAATTGCCTTTTATTGCGTATTTTAGCTATTTATGATGCCTTTTTGCCTGCCTATTTTAATGATCCATAATGCCTAAACTTCCGTTCTCTACTCATGACACTCAACTCAACCCATTCTCGCTATTGATTTGAAATGTCCACCTCAGTTTTATTTAACGAACTCGGGAAATTGTTTCAGAATCAATCAATAACAAAACATCGTCGAAAGATACAATCTACAACATATTTCCTATCTGTTAATGAAACAGTATTAATAATAGCTACTCTTGGAGACACTAGCGAAGATCAATATTTATTCTGATGTTCGTCCAGCAATCAACACGGTAAACACACCGTCAGTTCTTTGTTTACAGGACTCGGCCGGAAAAAGAGTCGGACGTCGGAGAAAACACTGGAGCGGTACAATAAACAAAACCTCGTTTTAACCGATAAAGGTCTTAACTCTATTTCACTATTGGCTTATGCAGCAAATGCTGCAAACTAAGTCCAAAAGAAGTTCAAATAAAAATTGTTCAGATTTATTTTCAATGAAGAATATCAGACATTTTGAAAGTTATTTGCTTCCATAATAGTGAAACATACTCCCTCTGAATGTTTCTTTTTTGCCAAATACTTTTCCTTGAACCTATCCTTCTTCAGTTCTTGAGTTTCATTGCGCAATCGCAAGTAACAATGTCAGGACGATCACCGAAGTTTTTCATGTGGGAGTAATGCAGTAGATATTTCAGGTCATTGCGGATTGTAAGTGAAAGTTAAGAAAATGAAAGGTTTGTCATGCTTTCAACAGAAGACTTGGTATAGCTGCTGCATGTTTCGTGAACTACTCTGAAATGTAGAGGGCAGAATCACTTTTTCCCACTAAGAGATCTTACTGATGTGATCAAGAGACTACAAAATCTTGTAGGCCTCTTATTTTATCAGTAAGTAATACCTTTTGGTCTTTTGTTAGGAAATGTAATTTTTGCGCTTTCTCCAGACAATACTGATCTACCATATACCGCTGGACTAATTTGTGTAACAATGAATGTTATCCTTATATTTTCAGTAATATAGGCTGTTGTGAGGAATCTATTGCTGAGATGCGAAAAATGACGGGAGTGATATGCCAGAATTGTAGAATCTTATATGCGCCCTAAATGAAATCGTTCATCGTAAATCGTTAGCAGTTTTAGTATTTCATTCGTTGCTGGTTGCGGGAAATAAACGTAGGCTACTCATCACGGTAGCAAGAAGTGAAATGGCATGCTATTTTCCCTACAACAAAATATGCTTGGTAGCGATCACAAATCTAATCGATTAAACCAAAGAAATATGAAATTAGTTTTGATGTAGTTTAAATACGCAGCTAAAATAGGAAGCATGACTCAATTACTACCAAGGAAAATCAGAGAATCAGATATATAAATATCTATATCACACCGCCATTAAATATATGGAAAAGACCCACACCACTTGATTAATAACTATAAAAGTATTTCATTTTTAATAACAATATTGTTACCTTATGTAAGTTTTATAGTTTTCAGTAACATATAATCTCAGTAAATTATAGAAATGAAGATCTAATATAAAATATTCTTTCTCTGCATTTACTTATATAAAACCCCAAAAAGTTTCACTTTCATACAATCAATATAGCATTATGTGTATAATTACATTAACTATAATATTTAATTTTTAATGGTAATAATGCCATCAAATATTCTTAAGTTTTGTAGTTCTTAATATCCAATACACAGCTGTACTCGGAAAACTACAGAACTACAGACCAGAGAATCAGACCTTTAAGTTATTTTGTGCGAGATCGTGCGTATTTGCTTGTTTTCCGCACAGAACCAATACGCGGTAAGTGTGAAATACCACATTCAGTATTCCCAACGTAACACACAACAATTTCCCTCTTCTTACCGCTTAAGCGCGACATTCATTTTACTGCTTTAGGCTTTTAACATATTATTTTTAGAGACGTTTAACATAGTAATAATTATAAATTGGAAACTTACCACTGCAATTTCACCTAAATTGCAATGTTAATTATTGTTTTTAAATATTTGCAAAAATTAAGTAAAGTCTACTACTCCACGAAACTTATTGCATTCCTGATACAAGTAACATTAAGGAAGCCGTGAAAAAATCAACAAGATTCCAGATGCCGATGTTATTACTGCAATATGTTATATAAATAATATTGTTAAAATATTAAAATGAAAAATAAATCATTACATAACCTTACCGTTTGTTTTAAGTTCGCATTTATAGACTGGGGGGAAAAAAAAAGACAGACGTATATCACGGCCTGCTGGAGTATAGTAAACACAGAAAACATTTTATAGCAACAATGTTGAAGATAGATATTTTGGTTTTCCGAAGTTGCCGTCATTAAACAGAAACCAACATGGAGATTTCATTGCAACTAATTAGAAATTCGTCTTTCAGGTATGTAATAAACGATGTTCGCACAAAATAATGTACGATACACGAGCGGTATGTTTGTTTTCATGTTCTCGGAAATTAAAAAAGCTCAACTACGTTTCGCTTTTTCAATCTTTTCCTCGACCATGAAAACGTCAATATACCGCTCTTGTAACGTTCCGTATATTACTATTTTATACGTTATCAAAAAATTACACAAATGAAGATCGACATATATTGGCATTATGATGTGAAAGAACCTGAGCCATCTGAACTCTAAATATGTCAGCAATCCTGCAGGTCATGGTCTTGATTTTTTTTTTAAATTCGTCAACTTTTTGGATACAGCATCGAAAACATTTGGGTGATCTCCCAACTGTTCCTAATTACTTTTTGCTTATTGCTGAGAGGTAGTTCATTTATGATGCTGTATTCCCGTCATAACCGGGATGAACAGCGTGAAAACAAAAATGGCCTTCGTGTAATAGCCTATTGTTTATTGTAGTGTATGTTTTGTTTTATTCTGAATTAGTTGTCAAAACTGACAAAACAGTTCAAATTATATATATATATAGATGCTTTTTGTGATAAAGATGACAGACAGAATGAAGCTAAAATAATTCAACAAACTTAATTCAGAAATCGAGCACACCTTGGTCTTGGCGCTCTTTTGCATTGTCGCGGCTGCGCCGAAGGAGCTAGCCAGCGCTTGGTAATAATGTTTGTGTAGTTTTCTGGCAGTGCATGCAAATTAGCAGCGTTTTAATCAGGCGTCAGTTGTTTTGACGGGAACATGTGTCTGCCGCCGCTGCTGTTTCTTCTTCTTTATCAAGATTGATCGCATCAGACCCTTTTAAAGGCGGCACTGGATTACAAGCAAATTACTCTCTTTGCAGAATGCTGCCTACGTCAAATGAGGTTAGGAACGGGTCGGTGATAAAACCAGACGGTTATCACACTGAGAGAAAACAAATTCTCCTCACTCTGACACCCGAGGCACTCGTTTTGTGAGGATTACGTAGATCCCAAGTCTGTTCAGAAATAGCACAGCTTCAGAGCGCTTTTGTGTTCTTTCTTGTCAGACTTTTTGTTTCCGAACATGCAGGTTAGTTTCGTCCATTAGTTTTGTGCACATCTGAGTCTTCTAAGTCAGCTGTAGTTCAGTTAGTTCATGGCTATATTTAGAAGGACCCAGGTTCGATTCTTGATTCCCAGATAATCACCCGAATGGACAGTTCTCCGAATCCTATTTCCCGAATTACAATCCCTGGAACTCTTTTCCCCCGAACGACAAATTCCAGTAAGCTAATAACCCCGAAATAAAAAAAAAATACATTGAATAAGAAGAAATAAAAATTCGGATGACGTTTTCGTACGAGAATTTGAAGACTGTTATTAAAGAGCTGCAGGACAGCGCTTACAACCGGTTTATATTCGACCGGTTGCAGATCAACCGGCGAGGTTGGACGTTCGAATATCCGGCCTTGAAGCGGTTGCGTCTGGCTAGACAGAACCACAGATATAGAGGACGGAATACCAAGCGCATTTCATCATACAGGAACTTTTGTAACTACAAAATGGAGTAATTGAAGGAAATTTACTTTTCCTAATTAAAAAAAAGGGTTAGCTTGAAATTCTTAGGAAAATATTTGGGGCAAAGAGGGATGAAGTTACAAGACAATGGAGAAAGTTACACAACGCAGAGCTGCACGCATTGTGTTCTTCACCTGACATAATTAGGAACATTAAATCCAGACGTTTGAGATGGGCAGGACATGTAGCACGTATGTGCGAATCCAGAAATGCATATAGAGTGTTAGTTTGGAGGCCGGAGGGAAGAAAGATCTTTGAGAAGGTCGAGACGTATATGGGAGGATAATATAAAAATGAATTTGAGGGAGGTGGGATATGATGATAGAGACTGGATTAATCTTGCTCAGGATAGGGACTGATGGCGGGCTTATGTGAGAGCAGCAATGAACTTCCGGGTTCCTTAAAAGCCATAAGTAAGTAAATTAGCTTGAAATAGGGTTATAATTGATTGGATACTTAGGTACATTTATCTTCATTACTAATATATAAATCAACTAATGGATACTGGTAACAATAAAGGAAATAAGCGTAATGCATAGATGAAATCTGACGTGTAAGCAAATACAAGAATAAAATGAATTACAATTACTTACAAAAGAGAAGACAAATATGTACACACTCACTATTTTAACGTTCATACTTTAAAATCAAAATACATAGGTTACCTCTGAAAGAGTAGTTGTTAATATAGCCTATGTCTTTTAATTATTCTAAGTGGATGTATTATTATTTCTCTAATAAATCGTTTTTAGAGAGATAAGTTATCAACAAAAATAAAAGCACTCTCAATTTTAATGATTGTAGTTTCATGATGCGTGCTTCAATCAATGAGAAGAGAGGAGGAAATATCAATTGAAAGGTACACGATGATAATCGCGTCCTTGCAACGATTCTTAGAACTTCTGGATGGCTCAATATTGTCTGTCTTTCATGATCCAGAGCCGTCCAACCGAGTGAGACTAGGACATTCGTTAAACCGAACATTAGACCACTCCGCGAGACGGAAGAGCTTCGCATACTGTCTATAGCGCCAGGCGTTCGGTAGCAATCTGTCTGTTCTATGTTTCGTAACCGGTTATGCCACCCGTCACTTATATTGGTAGTAGGAAGATTATTTTCTAATAAGCATTGTGCTGGCTTCAGAAAGTCATAAGGAAACGTGGAAATTTGATGAGTCTTCTGCCTCTTTGCCCGCTGATCTGCAAAATAATTGTGATCGAAAGAATCTAAAATGGTAAACACATTGTTTGGTGCCCCTCAAAAGCCCCCCTAACTTCCTCTTAATGTACAAATGCCCTCTCTTCCTCGGTCCTCTGACTGTTCTGCTTGCTTTGGCCTAAGTGAAAAAAGCTGCGGGATATTCGGCTATTGAAAAACCTTTGTATGCCATTCGTAATGATAGCCATTTCAAAGTCGCTTCTGGTAGCAATTTTCTAAATTTTGACACAAGCATACGACATTCTGGCTTCACATTTTCGTTGGAGTTACTATACAAGAAAAATGTTCTCCTTGAGAGGTCCTTGTATAACATTCGGAAACTTCTTCCAGATAGGATAGTGATTAAGAATTGGCTGAGTGGTCTCGCCTTTTTGTCTCTGGTTTTTGCACATCCACTTGTAGAATTTAACTTGTGTATTCCACTACTGGGGAACAAAACTAGATTTGCACAAAAAATCACTTAACCCCCTTTACTAAAAAATCATCGAATTGTAACAGAGTTAATAAACAGACGGTCGGTTTTTACAAAGTCATGAAATAAGCCAAAGATAAATTCTCATGGATAAAATTTATCTAATGATAACTTTTTATGTTTCTACAAATGAACAAGTTAAATTTTTACTTGTATAAGGTATCAATGGATAAGCTAGTTCCAAAATTTGCCAGTAGAGCAGTAATAGCACAGTCTAGTATATACAGTCACGAAGCTCAATATGTAATAAATATGCATCCAAGATAGTTGCTAACCACTAGGATCGCTACTATCGTCTCATTACAGACAATGCGAAATAGTATCTTCACAGTCTATTGTTCATAGCAACATCAACAACTCAAGCTTCGTGACTGTATATACCAGACTGTGGTAATAGTATAATCAGGAAGGCTGTTCTTGAAATGGAACAGTTTATTGAATTCAGAAGGCTTTGATTGATGTGAATCCTGTTATTTACATTAATATTGTGGTTACATTTCTAAGTAATAATTTGCTGGTAAGTTAATATTGAAATTACCATATACAGAAATTAGTTTATGAAATTCAGCTCGGTTCTTTGTTTATATGAGCCTATTTATATCTGTTTTCAGAGTTATTTGACTGCTTCCTAATATGGCTACCTACAGCCTATGATATTTGATAAGCCAGAAAATTCATTAAATTAATTAACATTGCTCTTGGTTTCGTCTCTTGTGAGCACTGTAACATGCACTTTAATTAAACCAGCAATTACGAGTCAATATGTAATTCTTTTTATGATTCTGCATATTGTTGTTTTGTGAATTTGTAAATTATCTCTAATTGATACATGAAAGCTTCCTGGGACATGAATTTGTAAAGCTACTCGTGGCATAAAATATTAAAGTTGTGAGCAGTTAGTTTGTTGGGTAAATTGGCATGGTCTTTCTACATTTTGGTGCAATATTAGGTTCAATTTTTTCTAAAATGTTGAGAGTGTGGTTTTTGGACAAACGCTATTTTCTAAAAATTCAACTATGAAATTATGATTCGAAGAGATTACGTCTGAAACTATATATATGAGAAGTAGGCCTATATTAGGACTACGTAACTAACTATAAACATAAAATGAAATAAAAAAAGTGTAATAATTATTATATTATGATAAGAACTTTCTTGTGTTAAATATTAACGTACCTTGTTAACACAAGAAAGTTCTTATCATACATATTCCGAAGTGATACAGTGTTAAAAGTTGTGTAATCAAGATGTATTATTATATTTCTTACATTTGTCGAAATATATTTGGCCTCACAATTCTTTCACGTATTTGTATAACTTTTTATAAGAAGAGGAACTATACTTCGTTCCATAATGAATGACAGGAGATGTAAACATTGCCGGCAGAGGATGAGAGAAGTATAATTGCTATTCAACCAATGGCAGAGGTCTTACTCACGCTTATCTTGAAGTTGGTCGGGAGTAGAACACTTCAGAACGCAAAAATTCAAGACAAGCGTGGAATGATATCTCTGCCATTGGCTGAATAGCAATTATACTTCTCTCATCCTCTTCCGGCAATGTTTACTTCTCCTGTAATTCATTACGGAACGAAGTACAGAGACACTTATTATATCCATATATGTTTTATTCTGTTCTATAAAAATATCTGTAGATCTAAGTAAATATACAGGATGGTCCAAAAGTCACTACCCATTACTACTGTATAATTTTAATGTCCTATGAATTTCAACTTACCCGCCTCTGACATTCATCTGACAGTTAGTTACTAATGTTACCACTAGAGTACATTGCTAAATAATCATTCTGCTGTCAGATGTTTGTGTTAGTTACGTTCACTCTTCATGGATATTGTTGATATGTTGCCGACAGAAGAAAGAGTTTTTATTGTTAAAACGTGGTGCAAAGGTTGTTATTAGTTAATAATTCAAGAAAAGTATGAACACTTCCACCAACACGAAAGGCTGTCTTCAATTTACGAAACGTTTGGAAGCAAACTGATCAGTGATGGACCGCTCTAGGTCAAGTAGGCCATCGGTCAGAGAGAAGATAAAACTTAACGTGTTACAAGCTATTGTGTTTATTGGAAGACAAGGGACAATAGAAATGCCACCCAGATCACCGGACTTCACTCCAAAGCATTTTTCATTTTGAGGAAAAGATATGGTCTTCGCTTCAAAACCAACCAAAATAGAGGACTTGACTTCAGCCATTGATACTGTTTTTCACGACATTGATTCCGAACTACAACTGTGCGAAAAAATATACTTAATTGTCCAAGATCTTCAGAGATGTGTCAATGCAGAGGGAAAAGAATTTGAAAAAAAATTTCTATAAATAAATAATCATGAATAGTGTAAGTTGCGCATGGAAAAATGGGTACTGACTTTTGAGCCATTCTGTATATAAAAAAAAAGATCAATATGGTATCTTGGCTAACAGCTGTTTCATTCCGCTATGTTGAACATTATTTTGTCCGTGGATAAATGGATATCCAACCATCTACGACTGGATAATTTGTCCAATGATTTACCACAGAAACACGTTATCTTGGGTTTGTAGAAATAATTTTAGAGTAATTTTCGACTGCCTCCGTGGGCTATTGGTCAGCATGCTGGCTTGCAATCCGGGTTCGATTCCCGGGCTCGGCTCTCGGTGAATTTTTATTGAAGAAAAAAAATTACCCGAGTGTCTAGAGTCTGGAAATTTGTATAAATGTGAGTGTGATTGTGACTGTGCCGGGTTAATATTAATTAACCAATCATCACAATATAAAAATACATCAGGACTGTCGCTGGGCAGTAACCTGAACACACGTTTCAGCGTCACATTGTTGACAAGTAACTCCATCTGTTAGCACAACCATAAAGCATCTAATAGATGCTATAGAGTTACCAACAACGAAAAAAAAAAGAAAGAGTAATTTTCATATTCATCAAGATAATAAGAAATTATGCAACGTTCTTCGTCGATAAAGATATTTCTTTATTTCTAGAAGTAGTGACCGAACTTCTGAATTCTACAAACGTTGCAAAGCTATGCATACTGTATGTCACAGATAGGCTGACATTGCGAATTCAGATCTCGATTTTTAGAATGATGGAAAGAATTTGCCTTTCCGTCAGCCAAGTACGTTGTGATGCATTAACATTTCATATGCCATAGCCCGCATACAGACAGGGTGTAAGTTTTCATGCATCGAGCGAAGGTATCCCACACAGTGGCAATGTGGCACTCAACTGTTTTCTCTGCTCAAAATCGATAAACAGCGATCTGTATTCCGACTCGGACCAAGATATCGCGCCACGTTCTTCTTCCAGTATGGATGCTGCTATTTCGAGAAAAAAACAAACGAGATGCTGTGTTTTACAACATATTTCTGGAATAGGATTCTCTGCATAAAATTGTCTGATATAGAAGATGGAGCTCAAGCACATTTCATTTGTGCAGGGATGAAGGTAAATTAAATCAGTGATTTCACATTCTATCTCGCTAGACGGGGAGTTGAGAACGAGGAACTTGCCCTACATTTGTTTAAATTTGAAATGTATTCTGCGTAGACATTTTGAAACGGACGTGATTTTTCAATAGAAATTAAAGTCTGCGCAGCTATAGCCAATAGGAAAATAAGTTATATTTGCCTGCAGTGTTGCCAACTGCAAATTAAAAATGCTAAAAAAAAACAAAAAAAAACTAAGAATTGTCAGAAAAACACCAGACATTAAAGAGACTACTACACTACACTTACACGAACACTTAACATACACTCACCCTAGTACACTACATAACTCTTCACAGATACACATCATGCATAACGTGGCCCGCCAAAGTGGTGTGCAATTTGAAAATGGGGAAAGTATGCGTAACACAAATTACGCAAAGTGAACTCACTCACTCACTTACTCACTCACTCACTCACTCACTCACTCACTCACTCACTTCGTGTTAGTAACAAAGAACACTGTCTCCAAAATTTGTTAATAATTTTTAAGGCAACATTAAATATTTCTAGAAAATATGTATTGTATTATCATTAGGGTTATATTGTGTGTATGTATATACATATATATAATATTAAATTGTATCAACATCTCTTGAATTAAAGCAGTAACATAAGAAAATGTACACAATTAAACTTTTTTTTTGCCTCTCCTGTAAAGTTGTGATTTTGAAGTTAGTGTTCTTTGACAATAAGTCAATAAGTCCTCGAATTTTGAGTCTAAAAATGTTATTTTCTCAGTTAACAGGCTCTTCATCAATATTACCCAATGTATTATTTACTGAAATTAATTTCGGGTCTTGTGTTAAAATGCCATAAAATGTGTAACTAAATCCTGAACTGATTATTATTAAACATAATTCCTTAACTCTCACATATGGTTATCCGCCTTCATGAACTTAAATTGACATATTGAGATTGTTAAAAGAATAGAAATCAACATGGGTTACATGTGAATTTTATTCTCAATTTATTAGTTTGTTTTATATGTTATGAAATTCTGATAATTACAAACTGAAAGGACATTTAAAAAATCGACTTTTTGGGTTGTCTGTAGTATCATTACAGTTTAGTATATATTATACTACTAGGTTCAAAAAGTTCCCGGAATTTTACTACCATTTTTCGTATTAATATATAACAAGGGATATTATACATTTGTTTTGTTGGTAACATTCATGATGTCATTTCCTTAAAGTTTGTTGATAATGGCAATTATTGGTTTTGAGTTGTAGGCAATTGTTTATCATATTGTTTTGTTTGTTCGTCGCATTTTGTAATTATGTCCACAGAGCAAAGTACAAACATCAAGTTCTGTGTTTTGCTGGGGACATGATCAGTATGGCTGATGAAGATGGTGATTTCTTAAACAAAATGGAACTGGTGCTACTTGTACGACCCAGTCCCTAAACGACAGTCATCTGAGTGGAAATCGAAAACATCTCCTCGGAAGCAAAAATTTCCTAGGGACACTTCCAAAGGCAAAGTTATTTTAAATGTTATGTTTTATTTAACGACGCTCGCAACTGCAGAGGTTATATCAGCATCGCCGGATGTGCCGGAATTTTGTCCCGCAGGAGTTCTTTTACATGCCAGTAAATCTACTGACATGAGCCTGTCGCATTTAAGCACACTTAAAACAAAGTTATGTTGGAAGTTTTCTTCGACTCTCAGGGTCTCATCCACCATGAGTTCATTCCAGAAGGTCGTACTGTAACGAAAGAATTGTACGTAGAAACTCTCCGTCGCCTCTGGGACGCAGTGAGAAGGAAACGTCCAGAAAAGTGGGTAGAAAACAACTGGTTCCTTATGCATGACAATGCACCTGCTGATCGCGCAATTATTGTAAAGAATTTTCTTGCCAGGCACAACATAACTGCTTTGGATCACCCACCATACTCTCCTGATCTCTCACCACCTGATTACTTTCTGTTTCCCAGTCTGAAAAGTCATCTGAAAGGACGGAGATTCAATGCTGAAGAGGTTATCGCAAACGCGACGAGAGCACTAAGACGGGTTTCACAAAATGGCTTCCAGGCCTGCTTCCAGGAACTCTACACGCGTTGGCAAAAGTGTGTAGTTGCGGAAGGCAACTATTTTGAAGGGAATTCTGTAGAATAGTGTTTAAGGTACGTTGTTTCTATGATGCTAACAAATTACGGGAACTTTTTGAACCTAGTATGTATAACCACGAAGCTCAATACGTAGAGAATATGCATCGATAGATAGTTGCTAACCACTAGGATCGCTACTATCGCCTATCACAGACAATGCGAAATAGTACTGGCACAGTCTATTGTTCCTAGTACTCTCAACAACTCAAGCTTCGTGACTGTATATACTAGATAATGATACGAGGCGCATCCAGAAAGTAAGTTTCCCGATTTTTTCCCTTGAAAGTAAACGTAATTAGCCGTATCAATTGCGCATGCGTAACAGACCTATGACGTATCAATCATATGCCAGCCGGACAGGTCCCGCCTGGTGCCAGTAGCGTGGTAGCAGTGTTCCGAAATGGAAGCTCTTGTTCCTTCTCCCGCCGCCTGCGAGGTTCGGTCGGTGATAAAGTTGTTTAATGCACAAAGCATTGCGCCAATTGAAATTCATCGGCAGCTCTGTCGGGTCTATGGGCCGAACATCATGAGTAAGCAGATGGTGCGTCGCTGGTGTAGGCAGTTTTCCGAAGGTCGTCAAAGTGTCCATGATGAAGAGCGCAGTGGGCGACCGTCCCTCATCAATGATGATCGTGTTGAGCTGGTGCGGCAGTGCATCATGGAGAACCGTCGCTTCACGATTACGGAGCTGAGCAGCCATTTTCCGCAGATAACGCGATCCTTGTTGCATGAGATTGTCACTAAGCACCTGCTGTTCAAAAAAGTGTGTGCCAGGTGGGTGCCGAAAAACCTGGCACCAGAACACACAATGCAACGTTTAGGAGCAGCACTGACATTTCTGCAATGGTATCTCGATGACGGCGACGAGCTCCTCGACAGGATCGTCACGGGCGATGAGACTTGGATTTCGCACTTCACCCCGGAAACCAAGCAGCAGTCAATGCATTGGCGGCATAGTGGATCTGCGGTCAGGACGAAATTCAAACAGACGCTGTCGTTACGGAAAGTGATGTGCACGGTGTTCTCGGACAGGAAGGGCATTCTGCTCATTGACTTCCTTCCAAGAGGTGAAACAGTGAACGCTGACCGTTACTGTGTAACACTGCGAAAATTGCGACGTGCCATTCAAAACAAGAGGCGTGGAATGCTTACTGCAGGTGTTGTGCTCCTCCATGACAATGCTCGTCCACATACGGCTCGGCGCACAGCAGCTGTTTTGACGGAATTTGGCTGGGAGCTGTTTGATCACCCACCCTACAGTCCTGATCTTGCTCCCAGCGATTTTCACGTTTTCTTGCACCTCAAGAAATTCCTGTCCTCCGGTGAGCGTTTTGGCAACGACGAAGAGCTGAAGACGTCTGTCACACGCTGGTTCCATTCACAGGCGGCAGAGTTCTACGACAGAGGGATACAAAAGTTGATCCCACGATACGACAAATGTCTCAATTCTGATGGTGGCTATGTTGAAAAATAGCTGAAACATTGCTGTACCTGTTGCCAATAAATGTTTTCCTGAAAGTGTGTGTTCTTTAAAAAAAATAGGGAAACTTACTTTCAGGATGCGCCTCGTACAATCGGAAAGAGTTAAGTGAACTCTACATGCTACTGGAACGCGATTCAATTATTATAATTTTATATAGGATTCAACCCACGACACATATCAAATTTCTGCAAATTTAAAGGACAAAACTAAAATTCTTTCAATAATTCATTATCTTAATACAATATTATCTTAAATTGACTATGGATATTAGAATTAAATCAATGACGTTCCCAAAACACGCTATGAAATGTTTCGTACAAAATTTTTATCTCGAAAAGGAAGCAAAAACGTGCAAAATTGCATGAAACTTTTTGGTTTGAAATACCTCAAAGAATAACTCCCTGAAATAAATGGCATTACTTTTCGGTTCACCACGTATATAATCAGACATGGCTCCGACATATCATTTTATTTCGCAGGAGAACGATAAATATGAACATCTGTGTGATCGTGATCGAGATTCCTCGTGGTTTGTTTAGGGATAAGTAGTTCTAGGCGACTTGGAAATCTACAGACGGAGCCCCACAATTACCAAGAATCATCCGAACACAAAAATCACACTGTGACAGAATCGCTATTATCTATCACAGCGATTTTTCCGGAGTTATCACAGTTCGTTACTATGACGACAAAGCTCTGTTCCACCTCGCCTCTAGATGATGGCGCTTTAGTATATTTTAGTCTTTTTTCCCCGCGAGCAATGAATTGTTTTCCTAGTTGGTGGATAGGTAGTGATGGACCAATTTACTTAGCCATCACGCTCACCGGATTTAAACTCATAGGACTTCTTTATGTGGGATTACGCTATGTGTTTGGTGTATGCATCTGCTGTGCTCCTTTTTCTTGTTATATTCGCTGTTAAAATTAAGAAAATAGAATCTAATTTAAGACAAAGCACATAAGAACTCTACACTGAGTGATCTTTATTTATTGACAATGTCGTCTCCATATTGTTCGCTAGTTTGCTGTGGACCGATGTGGCTTGTATACAGCGAACTGTGTAAACTGAATTGAGTGTGTCTTCAGCCGTTGAAGAGAGTCTGCGATATCAACCTCGAGATGTAATAGAATTTTATAGATCTTGCTCTCTGTAGCAAGCGGGCTTTTCAAATTGGTCTCATAATTTCGTTGCGCTCCTTTCTCTTGTTATATTCGCCCTTAAATTAGATTTTTTCTTCATCTTAAAATTGAGTTTTCTCTTCTTAATCCTTGGTTGAACTCCATTTTCAGCTTTGAGTACGTAGGGCTATTGAAGGTTATACTGAGGATCACGCAAGAGTAATTCCTAAAAGACTAATTTCGTCATCTCTTCAGTGTTGCCAACTAATACTTGATATCACCAAAGGATAAAATCACACAATGCCATGTACTATAATAATAATAATAATAATAATAATAATAATAATAGGTAAAGAGATAGGTTTGGAAGTAAATCCCGAAAAGACAAAGTGTATGATTATGTCTCGTGACCAGAATATTGTACGAAATGGAAATACAAAAATTGGAAATTTATCTTTTGAAGAGGTGGAGAAGTTCAAATATCTTGGAGCAACAGTAACAAATATAAATGATACTCGGGAGGAAATTAAACACAGAGTAAATATGGGAAATGCCTGTTATTATTCGGTTGAGGAGCTTTTATCATCTAGTCTGCTGTCAAAAAATCTGAAAGCTGGAATTTCTAAAACAGTTATATTACCGGTTGTTCTTTATGATTGTGAAACTTGGACTCTCACTTCGAGAGAGGAACATAGGTTAGGGGTGTTTGAGAATAAGGTGCTTAGGAAAATATTTAGGGCTATGAGGGATGAAGTTACAGGGAAATGGAGAAAGTTACACAACACAGAACTGCACGCATTGTATTCTTCTCCTGACATAATTAGGAACATTAAATCCAGACGTTTGAGATGGGCAGGGCATGTAGCGGGTATGGGCGAATCCAGAAATGCATATAGAGTGTTAGTTGGGAGGCCGGAGGGAAAAAGACCTTTAGGGAGGCTGAGACGTAGATGGGAAGATAATATTAAAATGGATTTGAGGGAGGTGAGATATGATGATAGAGACTGGATTAATCTTGCTCAGGATAGGGACCAATGGCGGGCTTATGTGAGGGCGGCAATGAACCTCCGGGTTCCTTAAAAGCCAGTAAGTAATAATAATAATAATAATAATAATAATAATAATAATATAGTATTAACAATAACGATGTCTTGTTTATTTACCACATCTCATCTTCATGTTGAGGAGGTGTTTTCTAAAAGGTTCAATAGTGAAAGAGTATATTTTTCTTCTGGATCTCTCGCACATTATGTTAGTAGTTAGTAGATTAGTGTATGCTCTAATATTAAAATGTATTTTGTCTGACAACATGAAATTCATTGCTTTGATGAAACAGTATACGATTCACGAGACCTAACCTAAAAATGTATACATACAGTCGCCCTCGGTAGCGCAGTTGGTATAGGGGTGGCCTTCTATGTTCAAGGTTGCGGGTTCGATCCCGGCCGAGGTCGATGATATTTAAGTGTGTTTAAATGCGACAGGCTCATGTCAGTAGATTTACTGGCATGTAAAAGAACTCCTACGGGACAAAAATTCCGGCACAGCGGCGACGCTGATATAACCTCTGCAGTTGCGAGCGTCGTTAAATAAACTATAATTTTAATATTGGAGGAGAAAAATTCGCTCCGACGCCGGGGATCGAACCCGGGTCCCTGGTTCTACGTACCAAGCGCTCTCACCATTGAGCTACGCCGAAGTCCAATCCACAGCACCGGATCGAACTCCCCTCCTCCAGTGTTTTTCCCTTTGTGGCCTGACTCCAAGTTGGACATGCATGTTGACATTTTATTAAGTCAACTGCCATTATACAATGAGCGCACTCAGTTGAGTGACTTGGTGGCCGAGATTCCACAGTCCACCATAATTTTATTATTACATACATTCGAAAATAAGAGTGACCTATTACTTGTCCCGATTATATTGTATATTTTACAATTTCTCTGTGTATTTTTGTAGAAATAAATAATAGTACATTATGCAACGCGCCTATAATGAAGGTAATTAAGAAGCGAGTATGGATATTTATGAAACTCGCTTGCGCTCGTTTCATAATTTTCATACGAGCTTCTTAATTACCATTATAGGCGAGTTTTAATACGACTTTTTATGCTCGACCATATTTCTAACTTGATATTATTAATTTTCTTTGTATCTGACCTTGGCCAATGTCCCGTATGTTGTGAGATGTGCGCAGACGCGAAAGTATTGATTTTTTCCGAGGAACAGATGTTAACATTGACCTTGCTAGGCCATAAGAACCTACAAAGATAACATTAAAATTAAATTAGACATTGAAAAACAAGATGACAAATTGAATTTATTTGAATATTATTTACAATTAACGCTAATTATTATAGTAACAGAACATAACCTTCTGCGACAGTATTGGATTTCCAGCCTCCGTGACTTTTCGCTAATTCTCTTTCGATTGCATATCCGAGAATAATCGATACTTGCTGTTTTATAACGGTAGAAAGCTGACCTGTCATTGGCTGAACAGTTGTAACCTGAGTCGTCATGGGCTGAAAGACCTGACCTTTAATGAGTAGGTGTACTTTAATGACATACATTAAAGGTCTGCTACCAGGTGTATAATTACTACATTTCGGCATGGTCGAGCATAAATTGTATTACAATTTTGATTAAGCCTGAAGAGACAATACTAATATTTGATATTCCAGTTGGATCCATTCCTAAGGCATGCCCATAAGCGTGTGCCTGCATTTGTTTCTTGTTTGGTACACAACAGATCGTGACTTCATGCCTCAGGACTCCGAACCTACCCTCCCTTCAGGGTAGATAGCAATAAGTTAATTACCCCTACTTCAGACCGGGTTCATTTCTCTACCCTGTTGTGCGGGACGCCTAATTGTATGTAATCGGGGCAGACTGAATTCTGCCCACATCTGCATTAATTAATAGACAAATGGAGTTGGTTTGTGGTCAGGGTGGGGACAGCGGGGTGTGGAACGCCAGAGGCGAACACAAAAGGCAGATGTGAATCATAGTACAGCACGGTATGGCATAAAAACCTGGGACAAGGCTAATTATGTATCAATATTGATGTTGCTGTGCGTTTGAAGTTTATTGGTTTTAAAATGTAACAAAACACAGGCGACACATGGCTGTCTCCATGGAAACACTTCTTATAATAGTATTTCTCCCTCAACTTATTATAGTACTAGCCGTACCCGTGCGCTCCGCTGCACCCGTTAGAAATAAATATAAAGTAATTACATAATTAAAAAAGGACATTTGATCCAGAGAACATTCGTGTTTGATAGAAGAATAAATCGTTTAATATGTTACTTAATTTAAATTTCATCCAGATAATTAAAATGCGATCATTTCGGTCCAGAGAGCACTCATTGGTGCAATGACAATTCCTTTAACATGTTTCTTATTTGTTATTACCCACGCAACCATAGTTTAATGAACATTGATATCATTTAGATTTAATGTGTATATTTTATTTTACTTGTTATAGGTTTCCATTGAATTATGGTAATAACTTAATTTTAACCCTTCTTTTCTACGTATTCAGTAAATGGTGTTTGGCCCACTATGGTTCTGAACCCTTCAAATAACTTAAATTATATCATATAATATTACATATTATATTATTATATTATATTATATTATATTACATTATATTATATTACATTATATTATATTACATTATATCAGAAGTTACTGTAATAACATTATAGCATTATGTCCATCTATAGAAAGTACACTTTCCAATGGTGAAATAATAATTAATTATACAAATCGGTTAATTTAGCTTCCGATATTACTTCATACAAACACAGAAACGTTCTCTGTAGGCTATCTTTCATAGCTTTCGATTGTTGCTGTCCAAGGCCCCTTGTATTGGAAGTCATTTGTTTTTATTTCATTATACGGCCTTAGGTGGCAATTATTTTAATTTTAAAACTGATTTATCTCATTAAATATCAGTCCTAGCAAAATGTTTGAAGGAATAAAACTTATCGCAAATTATTTTTAAAGAAACTTTTGTTATGTAACATTTTTCACAAAAATCAATAATAAGCGAGATATTTCGATTTATTTAATTCAGGTCCTCTTATAACCTCTCCTTTTAAATAATGTATTTTGAATGCCATATAGCCTAAAATCTAAGTTACAACGAACTTAATTTATATTCCAATTTTCATCGAAATCCGTTCAGCCATTATCGCGTGAAAAGGTAACAAACATATAGACAGACAGACAGACAGACAAAAATTTCAAAAAAGCGATTTTCGGTTTCAGGGTGGTTAATTATATATGTTAGGACCAATTATTTTTGGAAAATCGAGAATTACCAGAAAAATTTCGGCTACAGATTTATTATTATTATAGATTTTAAACTGTATGGCCACATCTACTCTCTTCCAACAAGAAAGGTTTTATTTCCACATTAGTTTGTGATTTTGCCTGAATTGATAATATAAAATAAATTTGTACTTATCCAGCAATATAGTAGTTTTTTTTATACAACTTGAGTTCGAATACCGTAAGCACCACGTATGATGTAAAGCTATTTAGCTTCAATTTGTATACATGTTTTTTTTCTACTACCTTTATACAAAATCTAATATGAGGCGTTCAGAGCTAAAGTGGATCAAGTCCATGAGACGTAGTTTTGAGATATAGGACTTAGTCAATCTGCTGTAGTGGATTATCTAATTTCACTAGGAATAATTTTATTGTTCTATTCTCAAATTCTAGACTTATAAAATATAAACAATTGTGATGTTAATTGATGCAACGCTTTGTTGGCTTGATCCACTATGGCTCAGAACATCTTGAACAAAATCTGAGCCAAAAGTGACTGGTGCAAGCTACCGGCGAATGCTTGGAATTAAGACTTGATCCATTACTTGCTAGGAAAAGATCCAACTTCAGATAACCAGAAAATGAATTAAACTCAATTTATCAAAATTTGTGACTTGATCCACTTTAGCTCTGAACGCCTCATATATTTCAAAAATATTAATTTTATGTAATTAAAACATTAGAAGCACGAGGTGACCGGGAAATAGCATTTCTTCTGTTTCTATAGTTACCGAGTGTGGATTGTTTGTTTTTCTCAGACAACGGAGACATTTTCATTAGAGCTAGTACAATTAATATTACATTGGTATAATAATAATAATAATAATAATAATAATAATAATAACAATAATAATGTGTCTGTATCCAATAACTAAGCACTTCACTTAAGTGATTCTTGTTCCGCATATTGCGGATAGAAGATATCATGTTTTACACGTCTGAGGTGGCGCGTGGACGCAACATAGGAATGTAGAAGCAGGTCTTCCTATAAATCAGGACGTAGTAAATGCCGTCCAGCGAGATATGGGGACTAAATATCGATTGTAACAATGAGAAGTTCCTTGGATAATAAAGAAGTCCGTGGTATAGCCTATAAAGCGCAGTAAGTTTACTATTTTAATATATTATTATTAACTAGCCGTACCCGTGCGCTCCGCTTCACCCGTTAGAAATAAATATAAAGTAATTACATAATTAAAAAAGGACGTTTGATCCAGGGAACATTCGTGTTTGATAGAAGGATAAATCGTTTAATATGTTACTTAATTTAAATTGTATTTAAAATATTAAAATGCGATCATTTTGATCCAGAGACCACTCATTTTGTGCAATGACAATTCCTTTAACATGTTATTAATTGTTATTATCAATTATTTTTGGAAAAGCGAAAATTAATAGAAAAATTTTGGCTACAGATTTATTATTACGTTTATATTATATTATATTATATTATATTATATTATATTATATTATATTATATTACATTATATTATGTAAAAAGTGTGTTGATAACGGATGTACTCGAATTAGAAAGTTTTTAATTTGTTGTGGGAGCTCTTGAATCTCAGGAGGAACAACTTTTACAACAGCGCAACATAATCTGCTTGGCTCATTACCCAATTTTTTTGCATTGCATTTATTGCATATATATTTTATGTATTTTGACACGATTCAATTGAGCATAGTTAAAATTTGAATTATACAATAATGGATTGCTAAGCTAACGTACTATTACTGCATGCTAAATCAATACACTCTCGTTGTTCGTTAATTCTCTGAGATAAAAATGAATATGTTCATAAACATTATTTTAAGAAATACAGGAAATGAATATACAGAATAACCTATCAAGTTTTCTGTGCATAAGAAGCTATTTTAATCTTACCTGTCCTCAATTCACTCACAAGTTACTCTAATAACATTATAGCATTATATCCATCCAGAGAAACTACACTTTCCAATGATGAAATAATAATTAATTATACAAATCGGTTAATTTAGCTTCCTATATTACTTCATACAAACACAGAAACATTGTGTGTAGGCTGTTTCATAGCTTTCGATTGTTGTGTCCAAGGCCCCTTATAGACGAAGTCATTTGTTTTTTATTTCAATACACCGCCTTAGATGGCAGTTATTTTAATTTTAAAACTCATTTATCTCATTAAATATCAGTCCTATCAACATTTTTCAAAGAATAAAACTTACCAGAAATAATTTCTAAAGAAACGTTTGTTATGTAACATATTTCAGAAAAATCAATAATAAGCGAGATATTTCGATTTATTTAATTCAGACCCCCTTATAACCCTCCTTTTAAATAATGTATTTTGAATGCCATATAGCCTAAAATCTAACTTACAACGAACTTAATTTATATTCCAATTTTCATCGAAATCCGTTCAGCCATTATCGCGTGAAAAGGTAACAGACAGACAGACAGACAGACATACATACATACATACAGACAGACAGACAGACAGACAGACAGACAGACATACAAACAAAAATTTCAAAAAAGCGATTTTCGGTTTCAGGATGGTTAATTATACATGTTAACATCAATTATTTTTAGAAAATCGAAAATTACCAGAAAAATTTCGGCTACAGATTTATTATTAGTATAGATGTTATAAAATAAGTGTGTGAATAATTAAAAATAAACTGTAATAAAATAACAAAATGAAAATACCACACATCATATTTTAGATTTATTTTTAGAAATAGTCTGAGGCGAAGACCTCTGTACCCCGCCATGTTTCCTAAAGTTCTCGAAAAACGAAACAAATTTCTCTCGAGAATACCAATGAACGCTTATGTGCGTGTGGAAGACAAATTTACATAATATAATGAATTAATGACCTACCATTACAAGATTATCAGGTTTTGTTACAATATGTCACCATGGTAACGATCACGTCGATCTCTGACGGAGAAAAGTGGAATCACTTCGATTCATAGGTCCACAGCCTTCTAAATATAACAATACTCGCACAAATTGAAACTACGTATCAATTAAACAGATGCTAGTCGAAGAGAGCTGATTTTTTTAGTTCTCAGATGCTCGACAATGGGAAAAGAGCCAAACAATACTTCAAATCTTTTTAAATTCTGTGTATTGGTAGACTAAAAATATATTAATATGAACTTAAATGGAAAATTCTAGTACAAAGGCTACGAATTGTGTCGAATAATGTGATACATGAATTTTTACATCGCCTGGAGGTGGGATATTTTAATTGCTGGTCCAGTAATGCACTTATCACGCCAATAAGCCAGTTCATCCAACCGGAAAATACGTTTAGTCGGCCGGGGTGAGCTGTGTTCTGACATTTTATGGCTCGCTGAACGGAGGCGTCTTCGAATTTCGATAACGTAGTCAAACATATTTTTTACATGCATCTACGAGTTGCCGCAACATGCGTTTACCGCAGTTTTTGATTGGAAAGCTAGGAGAAACAATGAAAATGCGAAGTAACGGAAGTAGACTATCTTTCACTTTATTTTCGAACGGGAACAAATTTATTTTATTATTCGATGACGAGTAGGGAAATATTTGGCAGAAGTGTGGATTAATATATTTGTTAGCAGAAGAGGAGATGATACTAAGGGATATGCTACTGGAGCTAAATGACAGCTGTGAACTATATGGGATGAAGATAAATGCAAAGAAACGAAGACCATGTTTGTCGCAAGAAAAATAAAGAAGGTAAACTTGCGAAACCCGGCGGCGTAGCTCAGTCGGCTAAGGCGTTTGCCTGCCCATCCAAAGTTGCGATCGAGCGCGGGCTCGATTCCCGCTTGGGATGATTACCTGGTTGGGATTTTTCCGAGGTTTTCCCAACCGTGAAGCATCGGCCTCATCTCGCCAAATACCATCTCGCTATCACCAATCCCATCGAAGCTAAATAACTTAATACATGATACAGCGTAATTAAATAACTAAAAAAACTTGCGAATTCTAAATGAGGCAGTAGAGCAAATTAACAGCTTCAAATACTTTGGGTGTATTATAAGCAGTAACATGAGTTGCTGCCAGGAAGTCAAAAGGAGAATAGCAATGGCAAAGGAAGCATCTTCTGCGGTCCTCTGGAAAAAGAACTAAAAAAGAGAATAGTGAAGTGCTTTGTCTGCAGTGTGGCATTGTATGGGGTAGAAACATGGACATTACGACGAAGTGAAGAGAAATGAATAGAAGCAGTTAAAATGTGGTCATGGAGAACAATGAAGCTTGTAAAGTGGATAGACAGAATGAGAAATGAAGCTGTGTTGGAAAGAGTGGGTGAAGAAAGAATGATGCTGAAACTGATCAGAAAGAGAAAAAGGAATTGGTTGGGTCACTACCTGAGAAGAAACTGCCTACTGAAGGATGCACTTTAAGGAATGGTGAACGGGAGAAGAGTTCGGGGCAGAAGAAGATATCAGATGATGGACGACATTGAGATATATGGATCATATGCGGAGACAAAGAGGAAGCCAGAAAATAGGAAAAATTGGAGAAAGCTGGGTGGGTTTGCAGTGAAAGACCTGCCTACATTATTAAATTCCTTCCACAAAGAAACTTAACAGTAGAAATAAGTAATATTATTTGAAATGGCAAAATACGTCACTATTACTGAAATTGTTTCCAAATGAATTTAGTTCTCGACATATCGCAATGACTTCATGTAGACCCAACTGTCCCAGTTTCAGTTCTAGTAATGTCGAAACCTTCAACCAGACCGGAAAAATTAATCATTAAGCTACGCCGAAGTTCAATTCTGACTCCAGGTTCGACATGTTGACATATTTTAAGTCAACTGTCATTATACAAGGAGCGCACTCAATTGAGTGACTTGGTGGCCGGGATTCCACAGTAATATGCACTGTTGGGCGAAGAACCTACTTTAGGATTAATTTTTGGTCCTATAGAATATATCTGTTATGGTAACAATGATTGTTAGAGGAGAAAAATTCTCTCCGGCGTAGTAGGATAGCAATGGCCAAGGAAACTTTTAATAGAAAAAGTGTCATCTTCTGGGGATCTCTGGAAAAAGAACTAGGAAGAGAGTAGTGGAGTGGTTTGTGTGGTGTGTGGCGTTGTAATTGTATGGGGTAGAAGGACATTACCATGGGTGGGCAACTCGTGCTCCCAAAGAGCTAAAAAACCTTGAAAAAGAGAAAGACAGACGGAGCCAGCCGCAGCAGTTACAAGTTGTTTGTAGTTTCGCTGCAAAAGCCACGGTGCGCTCTGGCGGCTCATGCAGATGATCGTGATATCTATTCCATGATTTGAATTTCAGAATGACGCATGGTACAATAATTATAGTAATTTTAGACAGACTATACCTGAACACATAACAAAATTATATTATTTTCTAGCTTTGTAATTTAGTTTAGTACTGGAAACACAAACTGATACAACCTTTTCAAGATACAAGAAATATAGCTGCAACACTTATTTATTATTACACTATTTGTTAATATTTCTTATTATATGTCTTATTTGAAACGTATAACGCTAGAGTTTACAAGTCTTTATACATTAAAGAGTATTCCTCTGTTCTCAGAAAGGTAATAGTCTGTATACACAAACAATAACAAATTCAAGGAAGTATTTTTTACATGTCACGGCAGATGAAATAAGCTTACTTCTGAGCTCCTTCTCTACTTTGAGAGCTTTTACATTTCTTTCTTGTATTAAACTCTGCCTCAAGCACATACAGTATATATGGAAGCAAAGAGTATATTTGGAAATTCTGACTTGGCAACATTACGAACAGTTAGATTCCTGATTTTGCTGAAATCTGAGTGGCGTGCTGTTCTGTAGATTTATTAATTCAGGCTATAAATTTTCAAGATTTTCTATCGGCGTAAGCCAAAAAGATTTCAGAAAAATTTCGATTCCTTGTCAATTGTCACTGTTTCTCCAAACTTAGCAGTGAATTCTGCTGTAGGTCTTGAAATAGGGTATTATATTTGATAAGAAGATTTTCTTATCACTCTCCAAGATAGTTTATAGTCAAAGAAAGTGAAGTTGTCTATGTTCTACATGATACTGCCACATTTCGAATTTATCCATAAAAATGTTCTTAGTTAGTTGACTATATGTCGTACAATTCTGTAATTCGCAAGCACAACGTGCTAATGATATTTGATATCAGTTTCACCTTGTTGATATCTCATTTTTACCTTTAGCTGTTCTGAAGCAGATGCAGACAGTATTTCTTTACTAAAACCTTCACTGTTTATTTGTTACATAAAATGTCATGCGTAAGAAAGTGTAATAGAATAAAAGTTTTAATTCTCTTCTTAATAAAAAAAAAATGTATTTTTACTCTAAAGAGAAATGATCTGGGAATTATATTGTTTTTCACTTAAAACGAGCCGCCACTTACTGCAGACGCGATCGAACTTGTGTCTTGAAAGAACCGCACACAGACAGTACAGCTAGTACAGAATCCGTTCTACCTGCACTGAGATTGTGTTGACACTTTGAGAGCACGAGTTGCCCACTCATAGACATTACGTTGAAGTGAAGAGAAGCATTTGAGATACTGTATGTATGGAGAAGATTTAGTATTATTCATCAGTATTACTGGCCGTGAAAGGGATACATAAGTTAGCATCGGAATCCTTGACCTGGTTCCTTGCAGCTGACGTTTTTGTTCGTCTAATAATGATATAATTGGACCGAGCTTTGTCTGGATCTGGTAATTTGGTCCGTATGAATGAGTGAGTAGGATTGCGGGCCAGGCCTTGTGTTCTGCTTCACACAGCTTAAGGAATCCGATTAACATAATATTGCGTTTGATCTGGAGGCGTTTCGTCACGGGAACGTCTTGTCTTGCCAGAAGACTGAATACGTGACGTAAATTAGAAGGCACCTCCCCCTCCCCTCCCCTCCCCTGTCTGTCACTTCGCATCCTCATCCCACACAGAGCATTAACTGTGATAACTCTGGGTTTTTCGTGTGTGCATAGCTCACGTTCCAACGTTCAATTGTTTAGCAAGTTCTATAAGACTATTCCACGTTAAGAAAAAGACATTGATTTTATAGACCTTGCTTTACATTGTACAAGCTATATGGTTGGTAGGCGTTTCTATGGCAACTGGTCATTTAATGGAATAGCCCCATACGCTCAATGCTTTTTCTTAACGTGGAATCCTCTACTCTACACGTAGACGAACATGGATGAATTTGATCTATTTCAGAAGTAATTGTTTTGTTTTTTAGTTATTTAACGACGCTGTATTAACTACTAGGTCATTTAGCGTCGATGGGATTGATGATCCAAGATGGTATTTGTATATATGAGGGCGAGGATTCGCCATAGATTACGTCTTGCGTTGTGAAAATCCCGGAAAAAACCTACCCAAGAATCGATCCCGCGCCGAGCGCATCTCCGGATCGGCAGGCAAGCGTGTTAGCCGACTGAGCTACGCCAGTGGCTAGATGTTCGGTGTTGGGGAATGTATGTAATATTCACACGCAAAGAAAATGTGATAGAAAATCAAAGCAGATTGTGATGCGAATCGAAAACGTAGCTTCGTTGGTTTGGACAACTACTAAATGTACATAGGCCAAATAGAAATGAACGGGACGAAATTCAAATACAAACTGCTGAGCCATTTATACCCGAACCCACACTTTCTGAAGTCGAAATTGCGATATAAAATCTGAAAAAGTACAAGTCTCCAGGTATCGATCAAATTCCAGCAGAATTAATACAAGAGGGAGGAAGCGCATTAACTAGCGAAATTTATAAGCTTGTACTTGATATTTGGGCAAAGGAAATTGTACCAGAACAATGGAAGGAGTTCGTAATTATACCTCTTTTAAGAAGAGGGACAAGACTAACTGTGGTAACTTTCGAGGAATATCACTTTTGTTGACGTCGTACAAAATTTTGTCGAATATTCTTTTGAGTTGATTAACTCCATATGTAGATGAAATTATTGGGGATCATCACTGCGGTTTTAGGCGTAATAAATTGACTATTGATCGGATTTTTATATTCGACAGATATTGGAGAGAAAAAGGGAAGTATAAGGGTACAGTACATCAGTTATTCATAGATTTCAAATAGGCATATGATTCGGTTAAGAGAGAAGTTTTATATAACATTCTTATTGAATTTGGTATTCCCAAGAAACTGGTTCGATTAATTAAAATGTGCCTCAATGAAACTTACAGCAGAGTCCGTATAGACCAGCTTCTGTCTGATGCTTTCCAATTCACTGCGGGCTAAAGCAAGGAGATGCACTATCACCTTTACTTTTTAACTTTGCTATTGAATATGCCATTAGGAAAGTTCAGGAAAACAGACAACAAATTTAGCTTAACCTCAAAAATGAACAACCCAATATGAGCAATTGCTGGGTAACTTTCAGTGCTGGACCCCGGACTCATTTCACCGGCATTATCACCTTCATCTCATTCAGACGCTAAGTAACCTAAGAGATTGATAAAGCGTCGTAAAATAACCTAAAATACTACTACCTCCAAAATGAAATGTGGATTCTCGTGCCTGTTTGTTTTTCCATTGATGTGGAACGTTGACTCGTCACTAAAAATTAATTTGGCTCAAAGGTCTTCATTATCCGCCGTTAGTGCCAATAAATTTTCACAGAAAACTCAGAATTCACACAGACTTGAAAATTTAACATTCAGATCATTTAACACAATTTGCTTATATCCAACAATGCCTTAATGATAAGCGAAATAGCGGAAATGGCGGTTTTTTTCTTTCTTGTGCTGCCATCTGTTGTTTCGGTCAACAATTACCAATTACGCATTTCCTGAAATTCTTTGAGCTGTTCTTTCTACTGACACCGGTACGAATTTCGTAAAACACTTTGTGGCAGAATTATAGTAGGTAGTTTATAACCAGGCTTCAAGACTTTGGTCCCGACACAATAAGTTTACTGTGCATGTACTATAGGTTGTTGACTCGCTGCAGGTAGTGAAAGGTAGAGATGTGTTGAGGTAACAACGTTGCTGTTTAGAGTAGAGTACGGTAGTATGGGGAAACAGACACGCATGTACATTCTGGAAGTAAATATACATTACACAATGACAATGTCAAAAGAATGTGAAAAGCATTTATTCTCGTTTCTTTTATAAGCATATGTGTTTATTATAGACAGTGTTATTGGTAGAAATAAACATGTAGCAATTTTAATTTCTTCATTTATCCTATTGGTCGTCTTTAGGAAGTCCAGTTACAGTACCGAATTGCAATGTACTACAAGATATATTTTCAGTGTCTCAAACGTAAATCTTTTTCGGTTATCTGCCAAACACAGTTTTTATTGTGAAAAGCTGCCCTCCACATGGGATGGCGTGATAGGAGCAAAACGAAAAAAGATCTAACTTCATTGCAATCTCTAAGAGACAGTCCATTATTCTCGGGTGACTCTATGTCCACTAATTTGCTGTTTATGTTACACAATGTTCCATATCCATTATTTTTACATAACATTGATTTCCACTTCTGTTTCACACGTTCAGTAACCGATGTACTTGGTGTCTCATTAATTCTCTGTATCATTTCCTCAATTAATTTGAGGGCTTCCGGCATCTCTTGCTCTGACTTTTCTAACCGTGTAATAGTTTCAGACACAGTTTGTATGAAAACCAAATTATTCGTCAGAACCATCAAATCCAGAGCGTTTTCCTTTGCGTATTTGTTGGCATTCATTCTACAGTACCCCCACCCACTGTACGCTTTACCAATATACTCAGTACGCCGTTATGCGGATTTCCCACTGAACTGCTCTATCGGGTCCGAAGTCTCGAAGCCTGTTTATAACCACGGAATGTTTCTGCGGACACACTGTATATTTGTATTTGTATTATTAATTTAGGATTCCAATAAATTTGAATTTGAAAGGAAATTAATATGGAGTTTCTCGCGTTAAAATTAATAACTTTAGAACTAACACCAATACTGACATAATTGCTACACGAAAATAAACTTGATTAGTTGGCGCAAATTTTAAAAATTCCTTTGAAAAGTCTATTTTTTGAAAGTGTTATTCTGTACCCCATACAGAAGAACTCTAAATATGTTAGAGCTAATATCTGTGTTTCATCAGCTGTAACTTTCTACACATGAAGGATATTAACTAAGACAAGAAAATCGAAAACATAAATCAGCTTTAGCAAGCTTAATAGAAACGAGGAGATCTTTACGATGCCTCGTCTTTGATGTGTATTGAGATACTAAACTAGACAGCTTCGCCCCTTAGTAGTGAAATAGTGTGTCAAATGAATTGTTGATACAGCGCCACAACGACTGGAACGGAGGAAATTGAATTCACAGAAAAAAAAAAGAAGAGAAGCACGGTGAAGCTATAAAATAGAGAAGAGGGAAAGCTCAGTTTGAAAACGTCTTTAAGGGAACAGATAAAAGTGAAAGGAAAGGCGATAAGACAGCGGGAGGAAGCGAGCCAGCCCCCTCTTGTTGCCCCTGGCAGATTAATGCAACCCCTAATTGATATGCAACCTGCTGCAGACAGCCCCATTACTCTGGTAATCACGTGCTTTGTGTGTGACGATCCACCGCCTTCGTGAACTGCACGCAAGGCCAGTGCGTATACTCCGCATCTGCTTTTCTGTGGAAATTATTCTTGTGGAATTATTATCTTTGCCTTGATATCGCGGGAAACAGCAACCTATTATTATTTAAATGCACATGTTCTAACACAATACAAGTCAGCTAAGACATTCACTTTTTATTTTGAATCAAATTTCCCAAAAACTTGCAATTTTTCCACACATACATATCCACGTCGTAACTCCACAGCCATTAGAAATACGGGGTGATTATAATTCAACTGACGGTGTTCAGCGTCGCACAGCACGGACTCTAATGGTCGTAGGAGTGTGAAACTTCGTAGATATGATAATTAACCAATGCAAAAAAATTAGTTCCAAGTCTCGCCACCAGGTGTAAATATGGCGCTGGAAGCAGTCAAAACGTGCAATTGTCTGTAACCAGCGTATAGGTAACTATAAGTACGGACACTTCGCGTCGGTACGTTTGATCCTAGATCATATATATATAACAGATATGTCGGGCTTATAGGCTTTGAGGTTAACAACTTTTGTCAGGTTTACTACGCTGCCATCTAGTTGTTACATAAGGAGTCACGTCATCATTCCCATTTGAATTGCATTAGCGACTGCGCTGCCATCTCGTGTTCGTTTACGGCGGACGGGTGGCGATCCTGGCGGTTGTTCTCTTCAAAGTGCTGCCGATTTTAACGTAGCGAGGAGTTATCTGTTACATATATGATCTAGGGTTTGATGTAGCCGGACTGATTTCAATGACCTTCAAGCCAGCTAAAGCCTGAGATTCTGCTTTCTCCCTAGAGTTGGCGCTGACATCACACCAGCTAGTAGTCGACACAGCGGAAATATAACACATATAATTAATACATCTATGTACATTATGTACTCAAATAAAATAAATTGGATCCATAAAATAATAAATCCGTCATTAACTGTAATGTCTAGACTCTAGAGTTCCTTTATAATGAGAGTTGAGACGTTGACCCCAACAACAATTGCGAGTAAAATATGTAATGATTTGATAGCGCAGAAAATGGAAAAACAAAACTCTTATGAGAAGTAAAACCATATACCTATATTATATTGCATACTAATATTAAACTAATTTGATACATAATTTTATAATGTATTATATTATTTTATAATATAATTTATTATATCTGAATTATAAAAAATTATTATTACGACTAGTTTGTTACTGAGAAATAAGGAAAAGCCGTTAACTTGAATTTATTTGAAGCAAAGCGTTACTGGATTATGCAATAAGGTAGGCCATGTTTGGATCCTGTGTCTCAACTCTATTCTCAATTATTATCTTAGCTTATGCTCGATTACACTAACCTCTAGCGCTTGAAAGTAGAACTAAACGCCGGCGCACAGAGAAACAAAACACAGGAAAATTCGCTCAATGTCCATTCCTTGTAATCCCTATTCGCTGCTGTAAGTCTGACATCAGCATGTTCTCCCGGTTGCATTGCATTGTGTCAGTTCCCTGTTGCTTGGTGACGCGTGTTCAAGTGAATGTTCGTTGAAAATTTATAAGGTTGAACTTTTCCTTGTGAAACGCAATGGCTATTGAGAAGAGAGACCGTGCACTGCTAGTGAAGTTGTTTTACCAGAATGACAGCAATAGCAACGCTGAATTGCGGGAATATCGCCGACAGAAAAAGTTGAGAAGAGGTCCCATGTCAATTAATAGACTGAAGAACATGATGAGAAAATTCGAGGAAACTGGTGAATGAGGTGTCGCACAAGGGAGAGGATGGCGGCCCATCCCCATGGAAGTCGTTGATGAAGTTTCTGTAGCTAGCAGTGCAACACGACTCAAATTCTGCAACCAGTGCTCGAGCTGTGTCACGTGATTTATCGCTCTCCTGGTCAAACGTTCGCAAGATTTTGCGGTGCATTTTACACTGGCAGAGCCTTCTTCAGTTACAAGCCGGAGCCATACGTCGGCAACACTGTAATTAACTGTCAAACGGAGGCCTACTATCCAGAACATGTTTGTGCTAATGCCGATTTTCAATGTAAATTAATGTTACAATATAAGTATGTGTCGATGGAATTATGTTCGCGGTTGTACCAAACATTAATTGTCGATGTATTATAAACTAAGTGCATGTTGGCGATAAATGAAAATATGGCTGCAGTCTTTGGCAATTTTTACCGTTATTATTAATGACAAAGTGATTGACAATTCTTCTAAATATTAAATATTGTATAAACTACATTTTTGTAGCCTTACTTGTAGTTTCTTCTTCTTCTTCTTCTTCTTCTTCTTCTTCTTTGGCACTACGGCCCTTGTAGTCTAGCCTTGGCCTCCCTTAGGATCTTGGTCCATTCCTGTCCAATCAGAGCCTTCTGCCTCCATCTTCTCACGCCTAGAGTCCTTAAATCTTCCTCCACTCCATCCAACCATCTTAGTTTCTGTCTGCCAATATTGCGCCTGCCTTCTGGTTTTGTGTTTAGAATCTTTTTTGGTATTCTCTGATCATTCATCCTGATTACATGTCCTAACCATTCCAACCTACGGGCTTTGATTTCAGCAACAATATCTGGAGATTTATATTGAGTTTTCAGCTCTGTATTATATCTAATTCTCCAGTGCCCATTCTCATATTTAGGACCATAGATTTTCCTTAGAATTTTCCTTTCCCATGTCATCAGTTGTCGTTCCATTTTCTTCGACAGAGTCCAAGTTTCACTGCCATAAAGCACAATTGGTCTTACGACTGTTTTATATAATGTGAGTTTTGCTTTTTTACTTATGCATCTTGCTCTCAAAGTTTTGTTAAGGGCTCTCAGGCATCTATTTCCCCCAGCAATTTTTTGCCTCATTTCCGCATACTTGTGGTTTGTGGTGTATCAGAATTCTAGCCAAATTGTTGTTATATAGGATATATAAAAAATTAATTGTATTAAAATTAACAACGCTGCTTGTCTCAGAGTAGTCCACGTTTCAGGAATACGTGTTTCTTACATGCAGTAAAAAAATATCACAGAAACCCTAACAACTTTATGGTTACCAAATGATACAACTACGTATTTTTTTTCATTCTCTGATAAAACTGGCTTTTAAAAAAATATTAGTAACTTTTTAAATATTTTTATCGGCAATTTACGTTGTAATAAGTCTTGTTATGACACATTGTAATTTTTACCTACTTGTGAGTTTATTTTCTTGTAAAATTTTAGAAATTTAGAGCCTGCATTTTCTGATATTATTTGTGGTCGTTTACGTAAATAGAATACACTTGAGGGGTTAAATACAGCTTAAAGCAATAAATTTTGGAAATATTCAACATTTTTTTCCTTCATTACTCTATCTTATACAATAACGAAAATTAGTATGTGTGAAACACTGTCCTTCTGCTATCTGAAAAAAAAAAAAATATTTTTACGATTAAAAAAAATTACATTTTTTTTCAACCTCCAGTTCACTGTGCAGTGATGATGCCTTTTCCACATAATTAAAAAACTATCCAAGATTCTGTGATGCAATTTTTTGTGTGTTTTTATGCATGTCATATCTACAATATGATGCAAGATCACTTCTCTACCTTTGATAGATTGTGTGATAAAAAATAAGTTAATTAAAAATGGTCAAATATCTGTATTTTCTATTACACAATATAAAAAAAAATATTATTTATTAAGGAATGTAGTTGAAAGAGCAAGATATTGTAAACCTGAGTTTCAGTAATAAAATAAAAGAGAGAGAACATGAAAAAGTTAACAAGTTTATGAGTTATGAGGGAAACGCTTCATCACTGCACAGTGAACTGACAATATTTTGAATTTTGAAAAAAAAAAAAAAAAGAAATGTAACTGATTTTTTAAATCGTAAAAAATATTTTTCTCATATAGCAGAAGGACAGTGTTTTATACATACTAATTTTCATTATTGTACAAGGTACAGTAATGGAGGAAAAAAATGTTGGATATTTCCAAAAATTTTACTGCTGTAAGCTGTACCTAACCCCTTAAGGGGAGTTGGTCATTGTCGCATGCAAAATAATGGTAAAAATAGCCTATCTTCTAGCAGTCATAAATATAATAGTCTACTATTTATCAGTGGTCTTTCATTTTTGTTAGCTATGTGTGTATACATATTAAGCTTTAAAATGAAAAATAATGGTGACTCTGGAGTAAATCTGTATCCTTAAATTAATTTTTTTAATTAAGCACAATTTTTTTTTATAAATTCACTACATGTCTGTGATTAGGTACACTCTATTCACTTATTATAACACATATAGAATTGACAATTTGACCACTTACTGCTAATAGATACTAAAACATACCCTACTAAAATTGTTCATATATCTGTAACATTATGGGCATAGGGCTTATTGTAATCATCACCGTCAATAAATTTAAAAAAAATTGAAGATTAGTATAAGCCCTGTGCCCATAATTTTACAGATATTTTAATAATTTTAGTAGGGTATGTTTTAGTATATGTTAGCAGTAAGTGGCCAAAATTTTAATTCAATGTGTGCTATGATAAGTAAATAAAGTGTACCTAATCACAGGTATGTAGTGAATTTATATAAAACATATTTTTAAATTCAAAAATTAATTTAAGGGTAAGATTTACACTAGATTAACCATTCTTTTTTCATTTTAAAGTTTAATGTGTATACATATATCTCTAAAAAAATGAAATAGCTGTGATAAATAGTATTACATTTATGACTGCTTGAAGATAGGCTATTTTTACCATTACTTTGCATGCGATAACGTCCAATTCCCCTTAAGGACCTACACATTCGGGGTCTGGTTATCAAAAGAACGTTTTTGTCCCGTGTAGGCTAATTCTGATGCATCTTACTTGACGTGTAAGTTTCGTCTTTCAATTTTCTGTTTATTTTTAATCTTCATGTTTTTTTTAGATTTTTCCTCCTCGTATTGATGTAGTGGTCCTCTCTTGAACTGAGTTTGGATACACATTTCTGACATAATTTCTTTTTTAAAGAATTTTGTTTTCTTTGCAACTATTTCATGTCTCCGTCTTCTTCTTCTTCTTCTTCTTCTTCCTCTTGTTTGTACTTCTCTTTGTGAGACGTGCTGCCATCTTCAATTCAGTGCAGTTACATCACTCTGGAATAAAGTCTCTCATCTCCTCGCATCGTTTTTGACATTTAGATGGAAGACGTGTTAACACAGTACATTTTAAATCCTGAGAGAAGAGTGGGCTGATAATATGAGGTATAATGCATTGGGTTATATATCACGTGATAACGGTGGATTAGCCCAGACAGCTCCGAGTAAATTCCCTTGCTCCACGTCACAAGTTCTGCAGAGAGCCGAGATCTTGCTTGCATCATCTGGATGTAGAAGCGAGTACGTGCTTTCGAGGCATTTATCTTTCAGTAATGGTTATCTTCAACACATACCTTCAAGGAGCAGTGGTGGCACATTGATTTTACAGATGTTTCATTAATTCGTTGAGTATTATGGAGCAGTAGGTTGGGATCCGTACAGACAAAACCAAATCGATTCAATAGAAAAGGTCCAACGCAAGGCAGCAAAATATGTCAAAATAGGAAAGGGACATGGTGAAGAGATAGTAAAAGACTTAGGGTGGGAATCTCTCAAATCAAGGCGACGAAAAACCAGACTCACCGCATTGTTTAAGGCACAAATGGGACACAAGGCATGGACTGAAATCAATGCCAGATTAGCAACACCATCATACTTAGGAAGGGCTGATCATATTAGGAAGTTTAAATGTAGAAAACAAAGAACGGACGTGGCAAAATTTTCCTTTGTTAACAGCACAATAGTAGACTGGAACAGCTTACCTGCTGCAATCTTTCAAGGTGGTCCTCTCAAAATCAATACATTTAAGGAAAGGTTGAGAAGATTAGACTGAAAATGTAATTGTACTTTTTTTTTACCTTGGGGATATGATTTGTAATTATAGGTGCTTACTTACTGGCTTTTAAGGAACCCGGAGGTTCATTGCCGCCCTCGCATAAGCCTGCCATTGGTCCCTATCCTGAGCAAGATTAATCCATTCTCTATCATCATATCCCACCTCCCTCAAATCCATTTTAATATTATCTTCCCATCTACGTCTCGGCCTCCCTAAAGATCTTTTTCCCTCCGGCCTCCCAACTAACACTCTATATGCATTTCTGGATTCATCCATACGTGCTACATATCCTGAACATGTAATTGTAGGTGCAGTGTAATTATCTAAGTTGTGTCATGTAATTAATTAAGTTGATATGTAATTAATTAAGATTATATGTAAATAAATTAAGGTGATATGTAATTAATTAAGATGATATGTAATTAAGTTCACTTGTAATTAATTAAGGTGATACGTAATTACTTAAATTGGTAATAGTTGGGTGAAATAGAAGTAATTATAAGTTAGGTTTACTTTTGCTTATTGTAGGCGTTATTATAGAATAGTTTCTATTTATAGACCTAGGTTTATTGCATCTATTATATATAGTTAGAAATAAAATTTAGGTTTATTTTATTTTATTTATTTATTTATTGATTTTTTTCTTTTATTGCTGTAATTATTGTATAACTGTAATGGTATTATTGTATATTATATATCACTACCACCGGGTGTATACCCAATTGGAGTGTTAATAAATACATACATACATTAACAAACTCTACTAACTATGATGGAAAATGAATTGGAATATGTTGGTAATCACATGTCAACAGATGGATTATGTGTGGTTATAGCTAAATTTTGGGAAAAACTATAGTGAGTAGAGAAATCTGGTTCCACGTGCTATTCATAGCGACTGGAGGATCATCACGCTAACCACACGTTACGTCCGTACTGAATAAAACTCTGCTAAAGTACGTAAAGCGTGAGGTTAGCCGTCTGCTGGTAGGAATTGACCCTCAATGTACTGTTTCTCACATTACTTACTTACAAATGGTTTTTAAGGAATCCGAAGGTCCATTGCCGCCCTCACATAAGCCCGCCATCTGTCCCTATTCCGAGCAAGATTAATCCATTCTCTATCATCATATCCCACCTCCCTCAAATCCATTTTAATATTATCCTCCCATCTACGTCTCGGCCTCCCCAAAGGTCTTTCTCCCTCCGACCTTCCAACTAACACCTTGTATGCATTTCTGGATTCACCTATACGTGCTACATGCTCTGCCCATCTCAAACGTTTGAATTTCACGTTTATGATTATTATTATATGAATACAATGCGTGCAGTTCTGCGTTGTGTAACTTTCTCCATTCTCCTGTAACTTCATCCCTCTTAGCTCCAAATATTTTCCTAAGCACCTTATTCTCAAACACCCTTAGTCTCTGTTCCTCTCTCAAAGTGAGAGTCCAAGTTTCACAACCATACAGAACAATTGGTAATATAACTGTTGTATAAATTCTAGCTTTCAGGTTTTTTGACAGCAGACTGTATGATAAAAGCTTCTCAACCGAATAATAACAGGCATTTCCCGCATTTATTCTGCGTTTAATTTCCTCCCGAGTGTTATTATATTTGTTATCGTTCTTTCAAGATACTTGAATTTTTCCACCTCTTCAAAGGATAAATTTCCCATTTTTATATTTGAATTTTTCACCTCTTCAATGGATAAATTTCCCATTTTTATATTTGAATTTTTCCACCTCTTCAAAGGATAAATTCCCCATTTTTATATTTGAATTTTTCCACCTCTTCAAAGGATAAATTTCCCATTTTTATATTTGAATTTTTCACCTCTTCAAAGGATAAATTTCCCATTTTTGTATTTGAATTTTTCCACCTCTTCAAAGGATAAATTCCCCATTTTTATATTTGAATTTTTCCACCTCTTCAAAGCGTAAATTTCCAATGTTTATATTTCTCTTTCGTACTATGTTCTGGTCACGAGACATGATCGTTTACTTTATCTTTTCGGAATTTATTTCCAAATCTATCTCATTACTTGCTTCAAGTAAAGTTCTCTTGTTTTTTTCTAATAGTTTTTGGATTTTTTCCTAACATATCCAGATATTTTATTTTTGTAAGTAATTGTAATTTTATTTTGCAATTTTATTGTTTACGTATAACATTTTTAGGTTATTCATTATGCTTATTTTCTTAACTATTACCAGTGTCCATTTGTTAATTTATATAATAGTTAAATTACTTGAAATTAAAATAATAACAAATATAAATATATTAAAGTGTGCAATCAATTGTAGCTATATTTGAAGCAAACAATTTTTTTTAAATTAGACATAGTAAATTTCCTTCATTTGTGCACTCAGAAAATGTCAGTGTTCGTGTATGACGAAGTACGCCTGGTGTTCTGTCTAGTCCGCTTGAAGTTCGAATATTCGGTTGGATGTTCGTCCTTGACGGATGTTCTCTGAATATAAACCGATTCTAAGCCTTTTCCTGTAGATCTCTAATGCGAAGGTATTTATCGGTACTTAAAACTCTACTTCTCATATCCGAGTTTGAACCCCATAAATCGTAATGTCAAAAATGGCAACCATGGTAAGGCAAGAAAGTAATAAAATGCGTTACTAATATATTTTATTGGCGAATATGATCGTCTCGAGAAAATTACTTTTGGCATGGTTCTCTCTTAATGTTATTTGATATTAGGTGGCTCTGGAAAGTGAGAGTCTTTTGTTTTAATTTGCTAGAGAATTTATTGCTATCTGTACGTGAAGGGCGGAATACAAAATGGTTAAAGATTATGTGAGTTGGCAGATAGAAATACTTAATAACTTGCAGGCTTTATTTCTCAAAATATAATAGTTAAAATATCATTCGCAGAGTTTATTAAACGTCCCTTGCAACTAGTGTACGCTTCTTTACACGTAGGGGCTTGTAGGCATGAACATCGGAGCGGCATGTTTGCCGCATCACAATGAAACAATTGAACGTGGAGTGCCTAGTGACCCAGTTCTGTTGAATCGAGACACAAGCGATTCAGCTCAATGCTTCCTGCCGGAGATTAATTCATAATGAGAAGTAATGTGGTACAGAATTAATAAACGGTATCGGTAAGAGACATTTTATATTATTATACATAATTTATTTCTTAATACAGACGTGGACAAATTATTAACAAAATTGACGATTTTTATGATAATTCTGTTCACAAAATTTGACTTTTTAATTTAGATTACGGTTGATAATTTTGCATATTTTTATCATTACAATAGACAGAAATATGCAAAAATGTCAACTTTAGTTTTAAATTGAAGAGTTAAATTTTGTAAAAATATATAATAAAAAATCTTCAATTTTGCTAATAATTTATAAATTAGCAAAAATGTCAACTACAGTCTAAATTGAAGAGTCAAATTTTATAAAACTATAAAATAAAAATCTTCAGTTTTGCTAGTAATTTGAAAATATCCAAAATGTCAACTGTATTCCAAATTGAAGAATCGAATTTTGTAAAAATATATAATAAAAACCTTCAGTTTTGCTAATAATTTGTAAATATGCAAAAATATCCAATGTAGTCCAAATTGAAGAGTTAAATTTTCTAAAAATATACAATACAAATCTTCAATTTTGCTAATAATTTGGAAATACGCAAAAATGTCAACTGTAGTCTAAATTGAAGAATCATATTTTGTAAAAATACATTGTAAAAATCTTCAATTTTGCTAATAATTTGTCCACGTCTGTACGTGTATGTATTTATTACTAAATTATTTCATGATGTCTGTAGAGATATGCTGAGTCATGAATTCTATGAAAAATGTATTACTCCGCTGAAATATTGAACGTGCTTCTCCTATTTCAGCACGCGAATTAGCACATACATGCTGTATTGTCTGGTTAACGACACGATAATATGATGTTATGTTAAGAATAGAGACTAGAAATTGCGCTGTATCGATATAATAGGGTAAACATTGGTAATTTCGTGATAATTTCATGAAAACTAATTTAAAATGCAAATGTGTGAATATATCCTTATTCCGATTTTTTCATCTAAAAGACGATAACTTGCTGTACAAATCTGGAGACATAAAAGATTGGATACGTTCTTGAATATGTGCCAAAAACCACTTTTACAACTTAAGCTGAAAGGTTGGTTATTTCGTGATAACCTTGGTAGTTTCGTGATATTGCATTGATAATTTCGTGAGAGGTAGAAGAATTGTGGAAAAATTCATTAAAGTCAAATGAAATTCTCATTTATTGTTACAAGACTTCAAACATAGTAATTCCGTCTAATATTCATAGCAAGAAAACATAGAAATACATATCAACACACAATAAGAATGAAATCAAAGTAAAAATTGAAATTGAAAAGAGATCTTCTTTGCCCTGAAAGGGTGAACACTTTTATTACAGACTTTACTATAGCCTATATTACTAGCGGAACTCCAAAAGTAATGCATAACGTTTGTTTAAAAATTATATTTTTATCCTACAGCTTTGCTATTTTCACAGAATGTAGATGCATCCTTAAGGAACAAAATGTCACTTTTCCACACAATCCCCGTCCCTTTCAACTGCCTTACGTAACCTAGGAACGAGGGCCTGTAGACCAGCACTGTAATTGTCTGGACCAACACGTCTGAGCCACTCTTTAGCAGCGTGCACAAGGGAGTCATCTTCTAACCTCGTTCCGCGAAGGGATCCTTCAGTTTACCAAATCGATGGTAATCGCACGGTGCCAGTTCAGGACTGTAAGGCGGGTGTTTCAGTGTTGTCTATCCGAATTTTCTGATCTGGTCTGTGGTCTTGTGACTGACATATGGCTGTGCGTTGTCGTGCAATAGCAGAACATTCTGCTTCTCCCGATGTCGTCGAACACGACTCAGTCGAACTTGAAGTTTCTTGAGAGTTGCAACATACCCGTCAGAATTAATGGTGGTTCCGTGTGGCATGATGTCCATAAGCAAGAGTCCTTCTGAATCGAAAAACACAGTAGCCATAACGTTTCCTGCCGAAGGTGTACTTTTGAATTTCTATTTCTTTGGTGAATTTGCATGATGCCACTCCATTGTCTGCCTCTGTCTCCGGTCCAAAATAGTGGAGCCATGTTCCATCTTCTGTCACAATTCTTGCAAGTACGTCATCTAGCACTTGTCATTGGCACTTAGCATGATAACAAATCAAACAGAAGCTACACTGAATCCATTGCGTCTCTGTTTTCTTTTTTGTTATCACATCTTGTCTTCAGATTTCTAAAATTCGTATTGTAATACAATTTTTAAAATAGTATAAAATGTAACACTTAATGCTCAACAAAATTTCGCCTCAAAAAGCTAAGATTTCTATCAGTAAAGCGAAGCCTATATGACGACTACAGATGCATCTAAAATTCCAAAAAACATTTCCTAAAATTTCATGAAGATACAATAAATCTTTGTACCAAATATCATATGCTTACCTTTAGTAATAAGCCTGTAATGTAATTACAAACATCCACAAAATTTGTACGCCTGAGAAGTCGACGCAAACTTGCTCTCTCCAAACATAAAAGCTCACTGAAGCAACTACAATAGTCACACAAAGCTTAGCTGTATGTTTCTGGAAACTGGACAACATATGCAATCCCTTGGCTGAAAATTGGATCTCGTAACACCATTGGTTAGTTCACAAAAGAGCAAAGAAAAAGTATCACGAAATAACCACTGCCACGAAATTACCAATGTTTACACTATACAGTACTACCAATATTCAAAATCATGTAGTTCACGAAGCCGTATGGGTTACGATTAGGCCTAATGTATTTTTCGCAATTTTGGGCGTACAATAATATAATTTGTTAAAATAATGAAACATATTCGTTACAGATGCATTACCCATCACACATTATGCGAAAAACAATTTCAGCGGAAGTAATGGTTCGATTAGCGTTTTTAGCATTCGATATTCGATAAGCATTAAATGCTACCAAATTAAAAAATTAAATAAAAAATCAAACTACTGATGTGATTTTAGTCACTTTGTATTTTATTTTTGGTCCAGGGAAAATACATTTCACTATTACTGCCATTATTTCCATTTTGAAGAGGCTACAAGTCAACAATATAAACTGACTGTTAAACTAGAAGTTGGCAACATATTTTATGTCGATTATAACAACAATACATATCGATAGTAGCATTGATACCATTCAACCAATAAGGAGATTGGCCCCTATAATGCATCTGCGCCACATATTCTTTCTGTATTTCGATCTACAGTACATAGAATCTGTTTCATTACAAAACATCGTAGTAGTTGGCAAGAGTCTGAATTATTCTACTATTTGTGTGGCTCTACGTGTCATGGATGGAAGTTATATTCCTTCACGATCTGTCCGATAATGGTTCGTTGTTGCTTTGTTCTATATGTAGGACCTATGTTATATCAACATATCATTGTATAGTACTGTTCAAAGGAAGTTGCCTTACTATTAAGGGTGGCAGTGATTATGGGTGAAAACTCCGATTTTTTATTTTGTGTTTGAAAAAGATACAAAGTTGCTCTTTCAAACAATTTATACAGAATGTACCGTAAGCAATGTCATTAATTTCAGAGGATTATTATTATTTTTTTTTAGATATTTCAAACAAAAATGTTCAATATAATTTTAATCGTTTTTGCTTCATTTTCGAGATAAAAATGTTTTTTATATGAAACATTTCATAACGTTTTTGGGAAAGCCATTGATTTAATTCCCAATATTCTCAGTCAGTTTGAGATAGGAGTGCATTATGATAATAAATACTTGAAAGAATTTTAGTGAGATGGTATCTTTCAGTAGCAGTAGGGTTGTTGGATGTGTCAAGAAAACTCGTTCTTTAAAATAACCCCACAACCAAAAGTCGGCCGGATTGAAATCTGGAATTCGCGGAGGTCACATTGTTGGAAGTGCCTACTGATGACTTTGGTTGGAAGTCGAACCTCAATTACGCGTGTGAACTCCACCTTTAATTTTTAGTAGGTTATTTTACGACGCTTTATCAACATCTTAGGTTATTTAGCGTCTGAATGAAATGGTGACAATGCCGGTGAAATGAGTTCGGAGTCCAGCACCGAAAGTTACCCAGTATTTGCTCATATTGGTTTGAGGGAAAACCCCGGAAAAGCCTCAACCAGGTAACTTGGCCCAACCTGGTTTTCCGGCCAGACGCGCTAACCGTTACTCCACAGGTGGAATAAGACAGACTGTTACAGTAAACGGGGAGCGCTACTACAGCATGTTACAGAACTTCTTCATCCCTAGACTGAGGAATCACGATATGGAAAACATAATCTTCACGCAAGAAGGCGCTCCACCTCACATCTTTATCCCTGCAAAACAATTAATTACGCAGATGTTTGGCGATCGTGTCATCTGTAGGCACTTTCCAAAAATGTGGCCTCCGCGATCTCCAGATTTCAATCCAGCTGACTTTTGGTTGTGGGGTTACCTTAAATAACGAGTTTTCCTGGCACCTACTGCAACTGAAAAATGCTATCTCGCAAGAAATTGCCAATATTTCAAGACATTATCTGCAAAATGCTTTGCATGGTGTCGCAGACAGAATGCTGTACGTTGAAGAAGAGAACGGCGGACATCTTCCCAATGTTTTGTAAACCCCGTTGTTTGCCCAACACTGTGATGTTTTTTTTTGTTTTTTTTTCCCTATCTCAAATATTATAATATTTATAGCGGTTTAATGTTTGAACTAACTTTTGAAATATATATTAAAATAGACAATAAGGTCAAGTGTTCACATATTTAATTTTAAAATAATATTAAAAATTATGAAATGGTTAGAAAACTGTAGTTGTTGAAACACTTTGAACTGACACTTTGTAGAACCAGCCATCAAAGGGAGGCGCTGATTTACATAACGTACCCCATCAGAGTCATGGCGTATGGAAAGATAAAAAACGGCACACGTTACTTGACATCGTTGTTAGAATATTTCAACTGCAATTGTCTCGTAAGCTACTCCAAATAATGGATTAGTTTATTTACATTATAAAATTCCAAATGACGTTATCTTTCATCACCTAACACCTCACAAATACCTGTTGAATCACCAGGTTTATAGTCTGATCATGTATTATCCCATATTGTTCACTGCGACTGGCAACGGGATATAAGGGATCGATTCCCGCAAGGGGCTAAATACTCTCCACGTTACGTTTATCAAATGGTCAGCCTCTGCAGGAGGAGCATCCCAGAGATTTAGTGTTCGATCCCGGGGGCTTTTTACTTTCATTGCTTTTATCTCACAATATTATTTTTGTGGGGTTATGTGGACATATACAGAAATACAACTGGCCATAAGATTGTAAATCTTGTATATTGCACCCACCATACAATTTTTCACTCGCCCTGAATAGAGTGCTGTCGCAAAGGGACCCTCCACAGAAATATGGTCTTCACGACATCAGATGAGGTTGAAGACTTTTCTTATATTCACCCAGTGGCCATAGAGAGAGACCCTTTTTCACTTCCTTATTCTGTGTGAGACTTCTCTTTAAATCTGTAACCTTTTCTTGTATTTCCTAAGATACGCAACTTTGTCTTGTCGCGGTTCTATTATGAGAATATTTGGAATGTTGAACTACAGAAAATATTTTTATAGACATAGGATTCTTCTTAACAGTTGACGATAGAAATTAGAGGTAGCGTCACAGTCTACTATATACCAGTGGCGTAGCGTCAATGTAAGCTAAAAAGCTTAGCTTTCCCACTTAATAATAATAATTTCATAATAAACCTGCAGTTTAAGGACAAAATTATTTATTAATTTTAATAGAATTTATATTTACGCGTTAAATATTGTGATGCGGCAGCTCAGGATGATTTGTGATGCAGCAGTAAACAAGAAGCCTGCACACACTAGCTTCCAAGCAGACTGGTTTCTTCTGTGTAATCCAACCCGCAGATTTTCCATCCCTTTCTAACTAAACTACCCTGGTCGCAAGGCTCGCAAGAAGCTAGCTTTAACATTTAAAATAAGTAGTTTCCGAGTTATCCCTTTTCGTCAGTTGTGTTCACTTGAAGTGTTAGTGTGCATTGTGGCTGATATAATAAATAATGAGCGAAATAACAGTTCCTGACACTAATTTACTTGAATTTTTTTTAGGACAATTGTATTATCAAGACTGACTTACGAACAAAAGTGTGATTTAAAAAAGAAATGACCGACTCCCTTGCTGTCAATGAAGGACACAACCAAAAGACAGACGCATACTTACGTAATGATACTAATATTGTGATTTCTCTAAGTATGACAGGGAGTGGGCTAATGTTATACGTATACGTGTCTATTTGTTAGAGATATGTGTAAACCGTGAAATCATATTTTATTACGTATCATTTGAGGTCATGCCTTATTGGTGTTACTTACGATGTTCCAACCAATCTTCGACTGCTGACTTGAAATTGACTACTATTTATTTTAAGACTTTTTATTTTTGTAATACGTTTTCTCATATTGCATGAAAGACAACTTGAATTAGCTTCCCCTGCTCAAAATTTCATGCTACGTCACTGCTATATACAGTCACGAAGCTTGAGTTTTGAGGGTGCTAGAAACAATAGACTGTGACGGTACTATTTTGCATTGCCTGTAATGAGGCGATATTAGCGACCCTAGTGGGGAGAAACTATCTAACGTTTGCATATTTACTACGTATTGAGCTTCGCGACTGTATATACTAGACTGTGGTAGCGTGTTAAAAATGAACTACTTTAAACTTTTTATAACATCTGAAAAACGATGCATGGCCTCTTTTTAAAATGGATAATTTTGTTAACATACAGAACATTAAGGCCTCCGTGGTCTGTTGGTCAGCATGCTGGGTTCCCGGGTTCAATTCCCGGGCTCGGCTCTCTCGGTGAATTTTTCTTGAAGAGGAATTCCCTGGGTGTCTGGAAATTTGTATTAATTTAATATTAATTAACCAGTCATCACAAAATAATATAAAAATACATCAGGCTGTCCTGAACACACGTTTCAGCGTCACATTGTTGACAAGTAACTCCATCTGTTACCACAACCATAAAGCATCTAATAGATGCTATAGAGTTGATTGAATTAAATTAACTAATTGATTGAATTAAATTAGCTCTTAAATTAAGTACCTACTTTACCTTACAGGTTTATCTAAATTTAAGTAAATATGTAGTCTACTAGTCGTTAAACCCTATCACCACGGCGTGGCGCTTCCTCAGGTTGCGGATAGAGGAGACGGCCTCCAGATATGGAGGGTAGCTGCGAATATATTGAATAAGCAGTCGTGGACAGCCGATGAGGGGTAGTCCTCCAGCTTGGGGGTTGGGCGAAGGGCTAACAACCCATCACCGTAAAAAACAGCTTGTTACGAATCCTTCAATTAAGCCTCGGAATGGGACTGATTCTCTGGAATGCATATAGAGTGTTAGTTGGGATGATAGAGACTGGATTAATCTTGCTCAGGATAGGGACCAATGGCGGGCTTATGTGAGGGCGGCAATGAACCTCCGGGTTCCTTAAAAGCCAGTGAGTAAGTAAGTAGGCCTACTAGTCGTTAAAACTTAACTGAAGAATATTGCTGGAGAACCTTTTAAGTGTAGTGTAAATTAATATTCGTAATTTAAATATGTATTGTAGGCTGGTTGAGTGGAAGAGAAGGCCTTAACTCTGCCAGCGAAAATAAAACATTATTATTATTATTATTATTATTATTATTATTATTGTTATTATTATTGTTATTATTATTATTATTATTATTATTATAGTTACCAACAACGGAAAAAAAGAACATTAAGGCCGTGACTCAAAGCTGAAGACCATAGTACACAATGACTACAAACTAGTGATCAGTGTTGCCAACTCAGTTCTTAAAAGCCCGCAATGAAACATTGCAGAATCCGCTAAATACCTCGTATCATATTGATAGAGAAATTTGTAAAAACGCTGTTACAATGATGTATATTTCGTGGTCAAATTTTTTAAAGGATGGCTTGTCTTCGACGGAAACCTATATGATGTCCGAGAAACTATTTCACCATTGTGTTTTCGAGTTCAAATTTTGAACAAGGAGTGGCCGTCAAAGAAAAGTCTGATCTTTTCTTCAAAGAAGCGACTGGAGAAGAAAAGTCTGACGCCATTGGTGTAACTGATTCTTGACGTGCCAATAAAGCGAAGGAAATATTGGAAAAATACAGCTCTAACAAGATCATTAATGCTGACAAACTGGGTTATTTGCCAAATGTTGCGGGATAAAAACGCTGGCTTATGAGTGTGGGAGAAGAAGGGCTTCAACTCCTTGAGAAAACGCCACAAGACAAAAACGTTCACTATTGGTTATATCGGAGAACTATCAAGTGTGCCTAAAATGAAGATATAAGAACAAGAGAAAATCATTTTATTTGTTGTTAAATGCTTCTTAGTTTAATTTTTGCATATTTAATTAAAAAACAGTTGTGGATAGCGTATGAGCTTTCATTCAAGCTGTCCGTTGTTCGATTCCCGGCGTGTGCAATTGAAGAGATTCATCTTCCGTCCACTGGACTAGATGCTTGTCCTTTGTCATATTCCGTCCTGTGTTGTTTCAGCGGCGGACCTTTACCGTGCTGACCACACTACCAGAGAGAACCATAATGTGTCTCTGTCTAATGTTGGTCAAAATATCCCCCTCTACCCTGCATTGGATTGTAAGTCTGTATGAAAGGAAGAGGTAAAGCAAGGCAAAGTAAGAAGAAAAATAAAATTAAAATTTCAGACATCCATTGTCATTTACGTCGTTCCTTTCCGTTACAAGAGAAACGATTGTAAGAGGTTATCCAATGAAACGATTTGTTTGATTACTGCTATTGTGTATGAGAAACATTTTAAATGTATTTAATCAATTACATTTCTTTTTTTTTCTTGAATTATCTTGCATTATTCTTGGTTATCACAACCCCTCAATGTAAAAATAATTGGAGATGGTGGATTTTCCCAATCACGATAAATGTAAAATATGCTGTAGTACTGTCAAAAGAAGTACATAATTTTATATTTAAAAACATGTTAAGTATGTTTATTAATTTTTTAAATCTGTGATAAAATGCGAAATTGAGTACAAAATGCAAAAATGTGTGTGTTTCTGCGAAATAAGAGGAAAATTGCATTTTATGAGACTTTTTGTGATTTTGCAAGAAAATCAGAATTTATCTAAAGGGCGTGTCACATTTCAAGTTCTTACATTTTTTCAAATAGTTTTTTCATTTTTTTCAAATTGTTTGGTCATTTTTTCAAATAATTTGGTCATTTTTTTGAAAAAGTTTGGTAATTTTTTGAAATAGTTTGGTCATTTTTTTGAAATAGTTTGGTCATTTTTTAAAATAGTTTGGTCATTTTTGAAATAGTTTGGTCATTTTTTCAAATAGTTTTGTCATTTTTTCAAATAGTTTGGTCATTTTTTGAAATAGTTTGGTCACATATATCAAATAGTTTGGTCATTTTTTAAAATAGTTTGGTCATTTTTCAAATAGTTTGGTCATTTTTCAAATAGTTTGGTCATTTTTTTAAATAGTTTGGTCATTTTTTCAAATAGTTTGGTCATTTTTTCAAATAGTTTGGTCATCTTTTCAAATAGTTTGGTCATATTTTCAAATAGTTTGATCATTTTTTAAAATAGTTTGGTCATATTTTCAAATAGTTTGACATTTTTCAACTAATTTGGTCATTTTTCAATTAATTTGGTCATTTTTGCAAATAGTTTGGTCATTTTTTCAAATAATTTCATCATTTTTTCAAATGGTTTGGTCATTTTTTCAAATAGTTTGTTCACTTTTGAAATAATTTGGTCATTTTTTTCAAATAATTTGGTCATTTTTTAAATAGTTCGGTGCTTTTTAAAATAGTTCGGTAATTTTTTCAAATAGTTTCGTCATCCTCCATGTTATACAGTACGAATGACATAGAAATGTAACCTACCTGTTAACTCCTTTTTCTATCAGGAATAATTGGATTTTTTAAATTGTTAATACAATATAATAATAATTAGTATTATTAATTCAAAATTATCCTCTAATTGAGGTTCTGGCTGATATGTACATCTATTATGAGGCAGTATACTGTATATACTGTACTGTATATATATATTTTTTATTTCATTTGTTGAATTTTGAAAGATTCATAACAAAAATATTTTTTTTATTTAATGTAAGAGAAAAATATAAAAAGTGTATAATATATAAAATTAAAATATTGTATATATATATATATACAAATTAAAATATTGTGTATATATATATATATATATATATATATATATATATATATATATACAATATTTTAATTTTATATATTATACACTTTTTATATTTTTCTCTTACATTAAATAAAAAAAAAACATTTTTATGTTATGAATCTTTCAAAATTCAACAAATGAAATAAAAATATCAATTATGTACATAATATATAACTCCACTATATTATTGTATTATATTTTGTGTTTATTTCACAATCGTATTATTTAATACTTTTTCACTTTACTTTATTATTGTTTAAATGGGCCATCGCCCCTTCTACTTTCTAGCTACCTACTCTTCTGTGTATCTGATATAATTTCATTGTATTTTTTGTATTATTATTTTGGTATTTTGCACTTTAATTCTGCTTAGTTACATTTGATTACCTAGATTAAACAATTAAATAATTATTTTAGTGTAGGCTTAAACTTGTAATATTACTTTTTAATTATTCAATGTAATACTCCATTCCCGGCCACAAGCTTTTGCTTCATCGGGAGTGCCAACCAAAAGTGTATTATTATTATTATTATTATTATTATTATTATTATTATTATTATTATTATTATTATATAAAGCGGAGGGGAGAAATTTATGCTAAGATGACAATATTGCCCGAAAAGCAGTACCCTAGTTCGGCTAGGGCCCGCTAGGTCTGAAATGGATCACTGTATGTATGATTCTTATTGTCTTCATATCAATGAGCACGGGTTGGCTTGAAAGCCTTAAAATAGTACACTAAATCACCGAGGAGAAGCCGTTTGAATGGTATTTTTATTTCCAAATTTATCCCAGATTAATATTCATGAAACAGGAGGGGATGGTAGATATACAGAGGGCAAAGAAGGCTGTTTCTTGCATAATCTGTTTTTAATTCATGTTGCCCCATGGAGAACTGGATTATACTGCGTGATGTACAGCAGCAAAATTCTGAAGTGTTATTTGCCCGAACAATGCAGCAGCAAGGAAAGCTAGTTAATTCAGTTCGTTAATATATTTGTCATTTAACATTCCAGCACCCTCATTTCCACCCGATATTGTGACCTAAAAACAAGTGACGGCGTGTCAGACGAGGAAAACAGCTGGTTTTGTTACATCGGAAAAAGTTGACAGTCGCCATCATGGAACAGATGAAAACTGCGCTCTGAAACAAGAGAAGAGGAGAGAACAAATCACTGAAAGCGCTCCCTTACGAGCAATCCAGACCGCGGAGAAAATAATGTGACAATAAAATATATTTTTCTCTCATCCCCCACAAAATAGAATTTACTAGTATTGCTTAAAATAATGGCAGAAGTTCTGTTTAATTAACAAACTTCCCTTAGATGTGTGAAATTTATAATTTTGTTATACAAAACAAAAGATTTTTATCCAGCAGTAATGTGAATGTTTTCAAAGGGGAACGCACGTTATGCTTACATTTTATATTTTTAAAATGGATCCTGTCATCATTATAGGTGAGATGTGCTGTTAATATTGTACACGATTTAATCAGAATATCTCTCTATTGAAAATAGTAGTAGTGGTAATTGAATCTATCAAACTAGTAAATCAGTTGAAATGATTAGAAACTATAGTCACTAAAGATGGAATTGAAAATATATATATATAAAGTCGCGTATAGAAAAGATACGGAAAATTTACGGATCTCTAAACTAAATCTTATGCAGTTGCTGGAATTACATCTGTTGTAATGTAATGCAATATATGTATATAATAATAATAATAATAATAATAATAATAATAATAATAATAATTGAATAATAATAATTGAATAATTTCGAGGGAAAAATTGTTCCGGAGCCGGGTATCGAACCCGGGACCTTTGGTTTAACGTATACCTGAAATCTTGATTTGCATAATACACGTCACTGTTCGTTAACAGAAAACCACAATTTAAGTCACACGGAGTTAATGTGCACTCGAAGTTGGTTGCTTGACGGTTGTCAGCCCACTTTGAGGTCTGTGGATATAGAGGGAAAAATTGGATCGGTGTCGGTTAGAGTTTCCGGGTAGCTCAGTGGTAGAGCGTTGGTACGTTAAACCAAAGGTCCCGGGTTCGATACCCGGCTCCGGAACAATTTTTCCCTCGAAATTATTCAAATTAACTTTACAGGGAGTTATACCTGAAATCTTGATTTGCATAATAATTATTATTTATTTATTCTGGCGAAGTTAAGGCCATCAGGCCTTCTCTTCCACTTAGCCAGAAACAAAGGAAGCTGATACAATTTTACTAGTATTTAAAGAACACTAATAAAAAATTTATACAGTCGTACAAGCACAATTTGAGTAAATTAATTGAACATACTAAATAATAGTTACAAAATAATATAAGGCTAGAAGTTACACTCAATGATTATGCAAGCGGCAAGTGAACCAATATTACAAATTACAAGAATAACAAATTCAAATAAATTATAACTATACAACACTGAGGAAAATTACACACACACTTGCACACAAGGAGAATTAATCATGAATACTGGTCACGTGTTTAAACAATTCACTTTTAAATTGCAATATCGATCGACAGTTCCTGAGGGAGCTGGGTAGGGAGTTCCAGAAACGAATTGCTGGTACTGTGAAAGAGGAAGAATAGTGAGCTGTTTTATGGCAAGGCATAGATAATAAAGGGTCATTTTTAGAACGAGTACCCAGGCTGTGATAAGAGGACAAGAAATTAAAACGCACCGACAGATAGTTAGGCGAAGAAGTATTGATTATGCTAAACAGGAAAATTAGTGAATGGACATATCTTCGGTCCTGTAATCTTAACCATTGGAGCGTTTCAAGGGAAGGTATGTATGTATTATTTACTTGGTTATTTAATGACGCTGTATCAACTACGAGGTTCTTTAGCATCGATGGGATTGGTGATAGCGAGATGGTATTTGGCGAGATGAGGCCGAGGATCCGCCATAGATTACCTGACATTTTCCTTACAGTTGGGGAAAACCTCCGAAAAAACCCAACCAGGTAATCAGCCCAAGTGGGAATCGAACCCGCGCCCGAACGCAACTCCGGGTCGGCAGGCAAGCGCCTTAGCCGACAGAGATACGTCGGTGGCTGTATGTATTTTTTTTATTTTAGTAGGTTATTTTACGACGCTTTATCAACATCTTAGGTTATTTAGCGTCTGAATGAGATAAAGGTGATAATGTCGGTGAAATGAGTCCGGGGTCCAACACCGAAAGTTACCCAGCATTTGCTCATATTGGGTTGAGGGAAAACCCGGGAAAAAACCTCAACCAGGCAACTTTCCCCGATCGGGAATCGAACCCGGGCCACCTGGTTTCGCGGCCAGACGCGCTGGCCGTTACTCCACAGGTGTGGACGGCTGTATGTATGTATGTATGTATGTATGTATTATGTATGTATGTATGCGTGCATGTACACTGCAAATGGGTAAACACTCGGTGACAGTGGTAACTTAATTACACAGAATAATTCTGGCTCTTATATCGTCGACAATAAATACCTACATGGCTTAGTTGCATGTACAAGGTCTTTCAGCATATCTCACAGCCATAAATCGCATGGAGTAAGATCCGGCGAACGTGCTGGCCGTTGCAGTGCTCCTCCTCTACCAATCCACATTCCTTGAGATGTTTCCTTAAATTAGGTTCGGACATCCCGATCTAAGTACGGTGGAGCAATATCCAAGATTTTCCATGCAGTTCAACTGGGGAGACCAGATTCTGCACTGTATCACCTTGTTGATTTGCTTGGATTACGTAAGAAAGCCTCTTATACAGGCCATGTTTCCAAGTGATCGCCCTGTACGCGGTCGACCGCTGTTAGCTTTGTAATTATCAGCAACTGGGCCTGTTGACGAACTTGTCATAATTGGGGTAAATGTTTAAACGTATTGATGAGTCACTGTTAAATAGGCTTCATATACATATACAGGTGTTTCCGAGCTAGTGTTACAAATTTTCAGAGGTGATGGGAAAGGACACACGTATCAATTTGAGATAAGGAACCCTGGTCCGGAAATGACTGAGTCCAAAGTTAGAAGCAAACATAGTTCTGTCGAAATGAAATAATTTTTTCCTCTGTACACCTAATTTATGTTTATTTATCTGTACATCTTACACATACTGTATTCATCTGACGTTGTTTACGTTGTCTACTTACAGTATTCCATTCAGTGCGCTGTCTGAGGGGTGGGGACAGGAAACTACACTAAAGCAATGCAGATAGCGTAATGTGTAACGGACATGGTCGGTCCTGATATACACGTCTGTAGACAGTAGTGTATGTGTACAAGTTGCAGTGTCCAGTCGATTAGTCCTAGTGAAATGGAGGAGTACACGAGAGCGGAATAAGCAGACCTGATTTTCGAATACGGATGAGCCAATGGGAAATGTAGACAAGCTCACAGATTGTATCGGGACAAGTACTCACGTAGGAGACATCCGGCCCATACCATCTTTCCACGACTGTTCTAAAAGTTAAGGAAAGGAGGGCACGTGGTGCCAAATTACAATTCCATTTTCACACAACTATTTTTGCTTATAACTTTCGACTCAGTCATTTCCGGACCATGGTTCCTGGTCTCAAATTGATATATGTGCCCTTCTCCATCATCCCTGAAAGTATGTAACACCAGCTCGGAAACACTCTGTATATAAATTTTTTGCGAACCATTTTAGGAGACTGAAACACTTCCATTCATGCCACAATCTTTCGTCTTTGCTCCAAATTTAGTTCTGTAGCTATTTTTACGAACGTATGCAAAAGAAAACCAACCCACATAGAGTAAGAACTGAGATATATAAGTTCAAAGATTGCCTTTTGTTATAAAATTAAAATACCAAAGTTATGAAGCTGGGTTGTGTCATTTATGTGTAATGAATCATCATGCCTTTTTCAGTTGGTTCCCTTTTGCGTAACAACTACTTACTGAGATGAAAACAATATTTATTGTAACCATGGAAATGTCATGACCTACCTTATCTTGAAATTAAAAACGTGTTGCCCCAAAGATCCAGTGTATAATTATATAAACTTAAATTGAATCATTACCCATATAAGTGTCAACTTTTCTTAGATACGCGGTGTATTTATCCATCTCAATTTCATCTCTATGTCCCTGGAAATGCATGGGGATTTCTCTCTCTCTCTCTCTCTCTTCCAAGCCCTAGGTTCAGGATTGCTTGCTCTAGACGTAATAGCGGGCGGGACCAAGTCCGGTTATTACATTGTGTAGCCTTATTTGTTAATCCGCTCTCTTTTACGACCTGGCCGCGTGGAGTGTTTCCGAGGGCGGCGCGCAGGCATTAGGATCGATCCATACATGCCTTCTGAATCCCACGCGATCGCCGTCAAAGCCTGCACGGATCAGTTGGTGCGCCAGCATCGAACACGACTCAGCTTACCAAATACGTGGAACCCATTGCTGGGTATGTTTGTTGTGTACACACAATGCGAGGGGAAGAGGCCTATTATCCCGACATTCCACGAGCAATCAAGAACTGAACGTCTGTCCATTATATCTCTTATGGAAAAATATATGAGCTTCATTTGTCGATCTTGATTTTGGGCAACGTCTCAAAATCACTGCACAGAAGTATTTTAGACTTTTAGTATTGACAGATGAACATTCTTGACGTAGGATGGTAACTTATTAAATTTTTAATACAGCAGTATCAATGTAAAACACTTACAATGACTATAATTTCAGTACCGTAAGCTGGGGAAACTTGACCGCTAGGGTAAACTTGACCACAAAAAAGAAAGATTTAAATCATATATCAACCCTAATTTATTATGACTTGGAATTATGAAATAAGAACCACTTAAGAAATTAAGAAAAAATAATAAATTTTAAAAATACTAGGACATTCGAAAAGTAATGGCAACATAGTTACTGTTTCACACTAAATTTATTTAGATTACTTTTGAAATAATAATAATAATAATAATAATAATAATAATAATACTTATACTAATACTAATACTAATACTAATACTAATACTAATAATAATAATAATGATTATTTATTTTAGCTGGAAGATTTAAGGCCGTAAGGCCTTCTCTTCCATTCAGCAAAAAGTAAACATACGTATGAATGAACTTACAAGCTATAAGGAATACACAAATTTGATTTAGATCAAAGTTACGTGTATACAAGAGTTATTCATCAATTGAACCTTAAAATACTATGAACTAATAATAATGAAATAATAAAATACAAACTGTGCACCAGAATTAAACTAAATACATAGAATGTTAATATATTTCAAATAATGTTGGATAATAGGAAGAGATCATTGAGAGACAATTTTGAAAATACAGCGCTATCAGGATGAATGTCTAAAGAAAGAAGTTACCATGTAGTCAGTGACCGTTACGCCAGTATAATTAGAGTGAATTGCTAAGAAGGTTATACTTTAAGCTATTTTTAAAAACGTTTATTGTCTTGCAGTCCCTAATACTTTGACACAAGAAATTCCATTGTGGCGAGGTGGATAAGTAAAAGATGATGAATAAGGAGATGTTCTATGCAGAGGTATACTTAAAGTGCCACAGATAAGCGGTCTGGTATTTACGTCGTGGTTAGAGTATAGATAAGAGAAACGAGACGAAAAGTAATTTGGCACCTTATTCTCAAATACCCTTAACCTCTGTTCCTCTCTCAAAGTCATAGTCCACGTTTCACAACCATACAGAAGAACCGGTAATATAATTGTTTTATAAGATTTGTTATCTGGTTGTTTAAAAAGTAATTAACATCTATAATTTTGAGTTGGCATTTCGTTGTCTGGTTATATGGATTATTGAATGTGTGGTTAAGTTGGTAGTCCGTTATCTGGTTTTGTGGATTATTGAATGTGTGGTTGAGTTGGTAGTCCGTTGTCTGGTTATGTGAATTATTGAACGTTTGGTCGAGTTGATAGTCTGTTGTCTGGTTATGTGAATTATTGAATGTGTGGTTGAGTTGGTAGTCCGTTGTTTGGTTATGTGGATAATTGAATGTGTGGTTGAGTTGGTAGTCCGTTGTTTGGTTATGTGAATTATTGAATGAGTGGTTGAGTTTGTAGTCCGTTGTTTGGTTATGTGGATAATTGAATGTGTGGTTGAGTTGGTAGTCCGTTGTTTGGTTATGTGAATTATTGAATGAGTGGTTGAGTTTGTAGTCCGTTGTTTGGTTATGTGGATAATTGAATGTGTGGTTGAGTTGGTAGTCCGTTGTTTGGTTATGTGAATTATTGAATGAGTGGTTGAGTTTGTAGTCCGTTGTTTGGTTATGTGGATTATTGAATGTGTGGTTGAGTTGGTAGTCCGTTGTTTGGTTATGTGAATTATTGAATGAGTGGTTGAGTTTGTAGTCCGTTGTTTGGTTATGTGGATTATTGAATGTGTGGTTGAGTTGGTAGTCCGTTGTCTGGTTATGTGGATTATTGAATGTGTGGTTGAGTTGGTAGTCCGTTGTTTGGTTATGTGGATTATTGAATGAGTGATTGAGCTGGTAGTCCGTTGTCTGGTTATGTGAATTATTGAATGTGTGGTTGAGTTTGTAGTCCGTTGTCTGGTTATGTGGATTATTGAATGAGTGGTTGAGCTGGTAGTCAGTTGTCTGGTTATGTGGATTATTGAATATGTGGTTGAGCTGGTATCCGTTGTCTGGTTATGTGGATTATTGAATGTGTGGTTGAGCTAGTAGTCCGTTGTCTGGTTATGTGGATTATTGAATGTGTGGTTGAGCTAGTAGTCCGTTGTCTGGTTATGTGGATTATTGAATGTGTGGTTGAGCTCGTAGTCAGTTGTCTGGTTATGTGGATTATTGAATATGTGGTTGAGCTGGTAGTCCGTTGTCTGGTTATGTGGATTATTGAATATGTGGTTGAGCTGGTAGTCCGTTGTCTGGTTATGTGGATTATTGAATGTGTGGTTGAGCTAGTAGTCCGTTGTCTGGTTATGTGGATTATTGAATGTGTGGTTGAGCTCGTAGTCAGTTGTCTGGTTATGTGGATTATTGAATATGTGGTTGAGCTGTGTAGTCCGTTGTCTGGTTATGTGGATTATTGAATGTGTGGTTGAGCTAGTAGTCCGTTGTCTAGTTATGTGGATTATTGAATGTGTGGTTGAGCTCGTAGTCAGTTGTCTGGTTATGTGGATTATTGAATGTGTGGTTGAGCTGGTAGTCCGTTGTCTGGTTATGTGGATTATTGAATATGTGGTTGAGCTTGTAGTCCGTTGTGTGGTTATGTGGATTATTGAATGTGTGGTTGAGCTGGTAGTCCGTTGTCTGGTTATGTGGATTATTGAATGTGTGGTTGAGCTGGTAGTCCGTTATCTGGTTATGTGGATTATTGAATGTGTGGTTGAGTGGTTGATTCTATGACTGTGTGGTTGGTTGCGTGATTGGTGGTCTTATGGGTTTAGTAGAGATTAAGTTTATCCTATCCTGGTCAAGTCTTGCACCAAAGATTTCACGTATATGTTTTGAATCAGAGCATCGTAACTACAGACTCCTGTTTTGCCGACCTCCCTCCTCTGCCGACCTGTCTAATATGCAATTAGCTAATGCAGGCGAGGCGCGAGACGTGCACTTCAACCTGTATTGTATTGGTTTTCTCTGCGGTTCTCGCTGCACTGGCCAGATCAATACGCTCTGGACTACACGTTGGGCCCTTGTCACTGTTTATTGATCTGCCCAAAATTATAACGCTCCGTTGTCAAAGATAAACTAAGCGTAGCAGAAACAAGTGCCGAACTACTCCAGTTTGTAGTATCCGTTCGTTAATGTGTCTCCATGACAACTTACCGTAAATTTCTTCTGTTAGCATTCTTGTCCTGTAAATGAAACATAACTTTATGAAATTAGTGTCTGTAAAACATGCAAAAATGTTCGTATAAACATATTATGGTCAATTTCGTTTAGTTTTTTTTTAGTTACAGTCATTGTTTATGGTGTACGTAATTGTCTTTGATGATAAAGTTTATATATTGGTATCGTTATTATTATTATTATTATTATTATTATTATTATTATTATTATTATTATTATTATTATTATTGCAATTTTCGTTATTGTTATTATATATTTATTTTAAACTACAACATAGCATATAGAACAAATAACACTCTACAAAAACATCTCAACACACAAACAACACAAACAAATACAACCACACAGGCGTATACAAACTCAAATGTAACACCTGCAACAACTTCTACATAGAACAGACAGGCAGATCATTTCAAAGACGTTACAAAGAACACATCACAGCCATAACAAAATTACAAAACACCTCCACATATGCAGAACACATCACAAATGCCAACCACACCTACAGAGACATCAACACAGACATGGAAATACTGCACATCCAACCAAAAAGCCAGAAACTCAACACACTAGAACAATATGAAATATACAGACACACGAAAACACACCCCAACGATATTCTCAACACAAAACTCAATTTCAAAACACATACACTCTTTGACTCTACACTACGAACGCACCCACACAGGAAACAAGAGGCGCCAAGACCAACAAAGACCAGTTCCGAAGATGATCGAAAATAGGTCGAAACATGTTAACCAGGTACGTTAAAATTTAACACAAGAAAGTTCTTATCATACATATTCCGAAGTGATACAGTGTTAAAAGTTGTGTAATCAAGATGTATTATTGTTATTATTATTGTTATTATTATTATTGTTAGTATTATTATTATTATTGCTATTATTATTATTATTATTATTATTATTATTATTATTAGAGTATAAAAGTGGATTTTGTACGATACTCATATTCGCTGTCCAGAGATAGAATCCGATATTATATTATTGCTTCGGTCCTAGCTAAAACACTCTTCATACAATAAAATACACACAATAAAACTTCTCGTGACACAGCCAAGATAAACAAATAGCTGCAGAAAGTGAGAGTCGTTAATTTTCTTTTCTTTCGTTCCTCGTTAACATGAACATCTAAAGTTGCCATGGTTACTTCGCTTCAAGTTCCGGTAACTGTATCATTATAACTGCAATTAAAGTTAGCAGGAAGCGAAACGGGGGCTCTGTTTACTTTCCTAGTCTTATAGATAGTGTCCGCGACAAGGGGAAGGGATCCTCTGTGCGGATTGGAAGACTGGGAACCCATAGCAGTGCATGCTAGGTCAGCCATTTGCAAGGAAAATTAATTACTCATACTCACTCAATGTAAGTAGCCTTTGCAGTAAATAAAATTATCACATCATCTTCTGTCGATCAAGATTTAGACGTTTAGGCCCCATTCTGGGACTTAGATCTGGTCTTCCTACTCTTCTTCCTCTTGAGATAGGCCTGTACTTAGCTGAGCAGTTTTTGGGATTCTTCTGTCATCTGTGATATTTATAGTTTTGTCTGCATTTACATTAGTTACTAATGTATTGTATATATATAATTTGAACTGGTAATGGAAATTACGGGTAAACGGCCGGAACTCAAAGTTTTTCGGAAAAATAGTAGTTTTCAGTGAAATGTCAATATTTAAACATAATTTTCTTATTTTCCAAAATCCATCTGTCGTCAGTTTTGAGAACTAGCTAATAGCATTCACGGCCGACTTGATATAACCTTCACTTTTTTGTAAAGGAGCAGCGAAGCGAGCATCAAGTCGGTCGTGTTGCATTTGAGAATAAAACAAAACACATACTACAGTATACAATATTACACGAAGGCCATGATCTGCAACAATGCTGACATATTTAGAGCTCAAATTAAATTGGTTATTAAAAACTTAACTTACTAAAAATAATTTACAGGTTCGATTCTGTGGTGTGTAATTTTCTGGGTACAGCTGTGTATTGGATATTAAAAACTACAAAACTTGAGGTCGTTTGATGACATTATTACCATTAGAAATGAAATATGATTGTAGTTAATGCCATGATGTGACTATTTTTAATTAATAAAAAACATATTAATGCTATATTGATGATATGAAAGTGACACGTTTTGGGGTTATATAAGTAGATGTAGACAACAACTTAAAATAAATTTTGATTTCTATATATTACTGAGTGGCGGCTATATAGTATATGTAGTAAGATAATAATATTATTAAAAATCAAATATTTTTATAATTATTAATCAAGTGGGGTTGGGTCTTTTTCATATATTTAATGGCGGTGTGGTGTAGATATTTATATGCGTGGTTCTCTTCAGTATTGGCTCGAGAGTATCTTTCATTATTATGGAAGCAAATAACTTTCCGAATGTCTGGTATTCTTCATTGAAAATAAATATGAAAAATGTTTATTTGAACGTCTAATGAACTTAGTTTGCAGCATTTGCTGCACAAGCCACTAGTTTAACTTTAATTGAGAAAAATCTCATATAGCCAAAGCTGAACAATACTGAAAAAAATAAAACCAGCACATCAACTTATTAATTTTGATCTATATGTTTTACGAATATAATAATGATTGTGAAGAATGAATTTTTTAGAGGAGAAGATGGAGGTTTCTAAGGGTTCCTAAACTTGAGCGCAAAGTCATCTACTTCAATTTTTATTTAATATTTGAGGAGAAAAGTTCGCTCCGGCGCCGGGGATCGAACCCGGTCCTTGGTTCTACGTACCAAGCGCTCTGACCACTGAGCTACGCCGAATTCAATCCACAGCACCGGAACGAACCTTCCTCCTTCAATGTTTCCCTTTGTGGCCTGACTCCAAGTTAGGCATATATGTTGACGTATATGTCCAATGTCAACTGCCATTATATTAGGAGCGCACTCAGTTGAGTGACTTGTTTGGCAGAGATTCCGCAAATATATATATATATATATATATATATATATATATATATATATATATATATATATATATATAGGGTGTTTAAAAAATACGGGGCATAATTTCAGGTATGTATTTCCCACATGTAGACAATCAGAATAGTTCATTACAACATGTGTCCGGAAATTCTTTATTTCCGAGTTATGGCCTTCACAACATTGAAATTCACCGGAACGTTTTTCTTTCCGCAGGTCGTTGCCGTCAAAGGAGACATTAAGAGGGCACTCTGACAATTCATTCCGAGGCGAAGGTTACATTCAGTGTTGTGTAGGTACTTGGATCGAAGGTTTCTTGATCGATGGATAGGTAGAGGTGGCCCAATTGCTTGGCCTCCACGCTCACCTGATCTGAACCCTCTCAATTTCTACTTGTGGGGCCATTTAAAATCATTGGTTTATTCGTCTCCGGTGCCCGATTTGGAATCCCTTCGGAATCGAATTATGGTATGTCTGAGGACATACGCAATACTCCTGGAGTTTGAGATCGTGTTCGCAGGTCAATGAGACATCGATGTGAGGTCTGTATTCAAACAGGAGGTGGACATTTTGAATATCTTCTGTAATGACAACGACCTGCGGAAAGAAAAACGTTCCGGTGAATTTCAATGTTGTGAAGGCCATAACTCGGAAATGAAGCATTTCCGGACACATGTTGCAATTAACTATTTTGATTGTCTACATGTGGGAAATACATACCTGAAATTATGACCCGTATTTTTGAAACACCCTGTATATATACTGTATACATATCTTTAATACTTCAATTTTGTTCTCATGTGAGTAAACTTGATGGAAGTTCTCAGCAAAACATAGGTTAGTCTGTACATCATGTTTACATGATATTCTTTTAGTAGTTTTATTTCTTGCTGTTTAATGCCTTCTTTCTTTTATTTTCACTCGCATGAACTTTAATCTTTTCATCTTTTACCTCCCGAGGGTTTGAAATACTTTTTAACAAGATGAAATAAATTACTATTATTATTCGTTTGTATTCATTGTACAGGGTGAGCGATAAGTCAACGTACCTTTGAGTGAACTAGTTGTGGATGATTTGGTCCAGGGAGAATTCATTTTTGGTGCAGGGTAGTAGATTTATATTGAAAACATCATATCAACAATTTTGGTAGACCTCAAGTTCCTCAATTTTGAAAAACGGAATATTCTAAATAAGAAATCATCATCATCATCATCATCATCATCATCATCATCATCATGATCCATTTCATACGCTCTGTTCTTCTCCATATCCACATTTCAAATGCTTCTACTCGTTTCTTTTCACTTCATTGTAATATCTGTTTGTGCGAGATCGTGCGTATTTGTTTGGTTTCCGCACAAAACCAATCCGCGGAAAGTCTAAAATTCCACATTCAGTATTCCCAACCTAACACACACAACAATTTCCCTCTTCTTACCGCTTAAGTGACATATTGATTTTACTGCTTTAGGCTTTTAATATATTATTTTTAGAGACGTTCAATATAGTAATAATTATAAATTGGAAACTTACCACTGCAATTTCACCTAAATTGCACTGTTAATCATTGTTTTTAAATATTTGCAAAAATTAAGTAAACTCTACAACTCCACTAAAGGTACTGCATTCGTGATGCAAGTAACATTAAGGAAGCCGTGAAAAAATCAACAATATTCCAGACTCATCATAGACTGGGGGAAAAAAAAGACAGACGTATATCACGGCCTGCTGGAGTATAGTAAACACAGAAAACATTTTAAAGCAACAATGTTGAAGATAGATATTTTTGTTTTGCAAATTTGCCGTCATTGAACAGAAACCAAGATGGAGATTTCATTGCAACTAATTAGAAATTCGTCTTTCAGGTATGTAATAAACGATCTTCGCACAAAATAATGTACGATACACGAGCGGTATGTTTTCTTTCAATTCTCGGAAATTAAAAAAGCTCAACTACGTTCCGCTTTTTCAAACTTTTCCTCGAACATGAAAACTTCAACATACCGTTCTTGTAACGCATATTACTAGTCTCTGCTCCATATGCTACACTCCACACAAAGCACTTACTATTTAGTTATTTTCCGAAAAGTCCGCAAAGAATACTTTTTTTTTGTATTAAAAGCTTCGTTTACCGCTGGTACATGTTTGCAAGTTTATCTTGGGGTAAAAATAAATACTTTAGATTCCGCACACTACTTTGCCTTTCGAATCTTAAAAGAAATATCCTACGAAACAATTTTTTATTATTACATCTCCAAATATAATTAAAATAATTGTTATAGACAGAAATGTTGACAATATTTCATAGTATTTCATTAGTTTCAATAGTAACTTTTAATAATTTAAATTTTACTTTAATATATTTTCACCTAATAAGTAAATTAATTTGACAATAATATTTTTGATCTTTGGTTGATCCTACACAACGCAATATACGTTTGATTTCTTGGGTTGTATAACATAACAACAAAATTATGTTCTTTCGGAAGGCATAAAGCGCAAGAGAAGGAATATGTCATTTTCGTGACTTCGTGATATACATTCCTCTGACACGAATTTGTCCAGGAAACGCACAAAACACAATGGACGCAACGATTCTATTATAATTCCTACCTAAAATATATAAATACAAGTTTGTGTCATTTGCATGACATCGTTTATTATATTTATTTTCGTAAAAAGGGACAAATGAGGTTATAACTATGTAGTAAGGCAGGATGAAATTTGTCCGCAACTTCAATAACGTGTCGTCAGCAAGTTAGGCTATTATGATGAGAAATGTGTGTTTATATGCGCCGCATTAGATACTCAGCAGTTAATAATGAGCGTGTTTTTATGGCACCAGCTTCCACAAATACTGCTATCAGCGCCACCCAGAGCATAAAGTTCCGTGGCTTGTTGCAGGTTTGATTTAAGGTGGCTTTGTCTTTATTAACATTTTCGCACACGAAACTCTGTCGATGAGAAAGACAGTTTACATTCAGAAGTTGGAGAAATAATGTACTTAGACTGGGTCTAGATCAGCGATTTTCAACGCTGGAAAAGATACTGAAATTACCAAGGCACACAATCGACATTTTTATGGAACAATTGCATGACTTAGCATAAAATGACGAAGGAAATTAATCGAATCCGTGTAATTCCATGAATGATTTTGCAGTTCGTTATTTTTCATTTCTTCGAAATTATTGTAAGAACGTTTGGGATTTGAAATAAAATTCTGATATTTCTTTTAATTTCTGTCTTCATACGTTCAGCATTTAAATTTAACAAGGCGCTACCTTCTCGTTAACTATTTCATACTCGTTTCCTCACTCCAGGGGGCCTAGACTCGAGACAACAATGCGACTGATAGTCGAAACGATTCACACACCAATATGACGCCAATCAGTTGTTTAAAATTGTAATGAATAATACTTATTACAGAGAATTGTGTACATTTGGGAATTAATACTATACTTACTTACTTACTTACAAATGGCTTTTAAGGAACCCGAAGGTTCATTGCCGCCCTCGCATAAGCCCGCCATCGGTCCCTATCCTGTGCAAGATTAATCCAGTCTCTATCATCATACCCCACCTCCCTCAAATCCATTTTAATATTATCCTCCCATCTACGTCTCGGCCTCCCTAAAGGTCTTTTTCCCTCCGGTCTCCCAATTAACGCTCTATATGCATTTCTGGATTCGCCCATACGTGCTACATGCCCTGCCCGCCTCAAACGTCTGGATTTAATGTTCCTAATTATGTCAGGTGAAGAATACAATGCGTGCAGTTCTGTGTTGTGTAACTTCATCCCGCTTAGCCCCAAATATTTTCCTAAGCACCTTATTCTCAAACACCCTTAACGTATGTTCCTCTCTCAGAGTGAGAGTCCAAGTTTCACAACCATACAGAAGAATCGGTAATATAACTGTTTTATAAATTCTAACATTCTAGCATAAAATGACGAAGGAAATTAATCGAATCCGTGTAATTCCATGAATGATTTTGCAGTTCGTTATTTTCATTTCTTTGAAATTATTGTAAGAACGTTTGGGATTTGAAATAAAATTCTGATATTTCTTTTAATTTCTGTCTTCATCCGTTCAGCATTTAAATTTAACAAGGCGCTGCCTTCTCGTTAACTATTTCATACTCGTTTCCTCACTCCAGGAGGCCTAGACTCGAGACAACAATGCGACTGATAGTCGAAACGATTCACACACCAATATGACGCCAATCAGTTGTTTAAAATTGTAATGAATAATACTTATTACAGAGAATTGTGTACATTTGGGAATTAATACTATAGTTGAGTAATCTAAAACTGGATTAACTACAGTCTGTCTTTATACTCCCTGCATTTAATGATCACCTCAAGCTTTTATAGTACGTTAAAAACCTTTTAACACGAAACTTTATCAAGCCCATCTGATACCGAAATCACAGATCTACAGAAACTGCTTTTAATACGGCCCCGATGTATAAAAATAGGGAAGACTCTTCTAATTTGGCAATACTTTGTATTTTGACAGAGTTTGTAGTTACATATTCTGAAATTAAATATTCCTCTATTATGGAATGTGTTTAAACATTAAATCCCAATAAACCTCTGAAAGAAAATTCTACAAATCTAAATTACTTCGTTCGTTCTGTGTTGTTATGATAAGACGGCAAGTAGGCACATGGACAGCGTGTATTTATTTTTTTTATTTTAGTAGGTTATTTTACGACGCTTTATCAACAGCTTAGGTTATTTAGCGTCTGAATGAGATGAAGATGATAATGCCGGTGAAATGAGTCCGGGGTCCATCACCGTAAGTTACCCAGCATTTGCTCATATTGGGTTGAGGGAAAACCCCGGAAAAAACCTCAACCAGGTAATTTGTCCCGACCGGGAATCGAACCCGGGCCACCTGGTTTCGCTGCTAGACGTGCTAACCGTTACTCCACGGGTGTGGACGACAGCGTGTAGTTGCATTTCTTTTGGTTGCACTGGTCGTAGTCGTTCACTTGTCTGTCCACTTATGCTCCCTGTCGAGTCAACGTGTTTTTCGTGCTGCGCACAAACCCCTCATCTTTAGTGATGATTATATGGATGGGAATATAAATATTAATGGATTTATTTTATTGGTTCTTATGTTTGTAATATCTACAATATTTTTAATTATTAGACCTAATATAATTAGAATTTTATTAAATTGGGATGGTCTAGGTTTGGTTTCCTACTGAGACGTAGATGGGAGGATAATATTAAAATGGATTTGAGGGAGATGAGATATGATTGTAGAGACTGGATTAATCTTGCACAGGATAGGGACTGATGGCGGGCTTATCTGAAGGCGGCAATGAACCTTCGGGTTCCTTAAAAGTCTTATTATCATCATCATCATCATCATCATCAACATCATCGTTATCGTCATCGTCAAGAAGCAGCAAATTCTTTTCTCAGTACAATTATTATAATTTCCAAACTATTTTGCCCAACTTGAAATTTTATCACGTATTTGAAAGGGCCATAGTTTCTCACGTATTTTGTATACTGCATATTTAGTGGCATTTAAACATGAAATTTTTTGCACGTTGTAATGTTACAACGTGCAAAATGTTTAGCTGTTATAAAAGTTTGTGTATAACGAATATAGTTTTAAGTGTTTATTTTGTGATCATTTTGCATAATATATTTCATTAGGTACTATTTCCTTACAGTTTTTAACTTATCGGGAATTATTCGCCAGTTCAGAAAATCGTTTTCTGTGAGAAAAATTGACAGTTGAAGTTGGCTTTCGCAGTTTTATCGAATCATCCTTCTGAATAGATCAAATTACGTCGAAAATATGATGTTAAATGAAATATTTAGTTACATATTTGCATTGTACACATCTCTAAACACTATAATGTACTATAATATTTTACCATTCGTATAATTAAATTAATTATAACATATTATAGCATTGAGTCTGCCACATTATTATTATTTGACTAGGGTGAAATGTAACACAAACATACAGTTCGAACATTTCCTCGTTCAGTTTTGTTTTAAAATACGTGATAGGAGCTTGATATATAGTAAGCTCCATTTGGAAATGGAAATAACTTCAATATTAATGCTTTAATTGTTTTATTAGCGGAGAATAAATAATGGGGTAATGTTAAAAACGAGATTAATACATAATGAATCTATAAATAATTCAATATTATAGAGTTGATATGAATATTTTACAAGTGGTAAGAATTACGAACGGTTACAACGCTCGATTTTCCACGCTAATTATCAGGGTTCGAATCTTTGCGTGTCCAAGTGGTATTTTTTGTTTGGTAAAGACGGTGCTTGATGGTAGGTTTTTGCGACGTTTTCCCATTTACCTTACCGGGATTCTACCACTACTCCATTACTCATCATAATCATGCAATATTATGCATTTCGCCTCCCAAAATGCACCGAGGGAAACGCCTATACCGGCAAAAAGAATACTAGAGTTTCTGCTCATCATTTCTAAATGGGGACTCTCGGGTGAATGATGTAAGTAAAAGACCCGCCACTGCAAAAAATAAAAGAAAAGAGAAATACTTTAATTTGTATGGGCCGACTATTAGAAAACTATCTCTTAACAAGTTTATAAAGATAGACATGGAATATACATTATAACAGAGAATTGAATAAAACCATCTATACGAAAATGTATAGGAATTAGCGGATTTAATATACAGACTGAACCGTAAGTCATGTCATTAATTTCAGGGGTTATTCTTTGAGACATTTCAAACAATAAAGTGTAATACAGTTTTGCTGATTTTTGATTCCTTTTCGAGATAAGAATTATTTTATACGAGACATTTCATAGCGTGTTTTGGGAAAATAATTGCTTGATTGCCCAATATGCTCAATCAGTTTAAGAGAGCATTGCATTATGATAATAAATGGCTGGAATTGTATTAGTTTTGTCCTTTAATGAGTAGAAATTTGATCCCAACAAATGTAACTTTTCGTTCTGCAAAGGAATTTTAAAATGTTACATTTCATTGGCTCAAATTTATGCACATTTAAAGAACAAAGTAAAATTCTTTCACCGATTTATTATTTTTCATAATACATTGCTCTTTTAAATTGACTGAAGATATTGGGAATTACAGAGGTGTGAAAATTATTAGAATAATATTAATTTTAAAGTTTTTTAATAGTTCATTCACAAATATTAATTAAATTGATGAATATTGGTATATATTACTATACTGATGTAGGATATATTTACTACTAACAATGCCGGAAAGCATTGTTGTACATTCGTATTTTTCTTATTTTACAATTGTTATGGGAATTCAGAAATTATTATATTATGTTGGCGGAATTGGAAACATAAAAAATTATATGCACAAAACAGATGTATACGTTCATTTGAACCTTCACAACAATGTAAACGCAAAGAACAATTTGTTTAAAGCATTTTTTAATTAATTTTTGATGTTTTCAATTCCGCCAACATAATATAATAATTTCTGAATTCCCATAATAATTGTAAAATAAGAAAAATACCAATGTACAACAATGCTTTCCGGCATTGTTAGTAGTAAATATATCCTACATGAGTATAGTAATATTATATACCAATATTCACTAATTCAATGAATATTTGTGAAGGAACTATTAAAAAAACCTCTAAAATTAAGATTATTCTAATAATTTTCACACCTCTGTAAATCAAAGGCTTTCTCAAAACATGCTATGAAATTTTTAATATAGAATCAGTTTTGCTCTCGAAAAGGAAACAAAAACGAGCAAAATTGTATCACACTTTCCTTGTTTGAAATATCTCAAAGAATAACGCCCTGATACTAATAACATTACCTAAGGCTCATTCACAATGAAAATTAAACATAACATAAGCATCAACTTAAAAATGTAAACGTTAAGGTAAAATCAAGAACATTCACGATGGGAACGTAAACATAACCACAGAGATACTTGGTAACCATGGAAACATAACAACGACGCCATTTCCTCATAAGCATAACATAACATAAGCATCAACTTAAAAATGTAAACGTTAAGGTAAAATCAAGAACATTCACGATGGGAACATAAACATAACCGCAAAGATTCTTGGTAACCATGGAAACATAACAACGACGCCATTTCCTCATAAGCATAACATAACATAAGCATCAACTTAAAAATGTAAACGTTACGGTAAAATCAAGAACATTCACGATGGGAACATAAACATAACCGCAAAAATACTTGGTAACCATGGAAACATAACAACAACGACGCCATTTCCTCATAAGCATAACATAACATAAGCATCAACTTAAAAATGTAAACGTTACGGTAAAATCAAGAACATTCACGATGGGAACGTAAACATAACCGCAAAGATACTTGGTAACCATGGAAACATAACAACGACGCCATTTCCTCATAAGCATAACATAACATAAGCATCAACTTAAAAATGTAAACGTTACGGTAAAATCAAGAACATTCACGATGGGAACGTAAACATAACCGCAAAGATACTTGGTAACCATGGAAACATAACAACGACGCCATTTCCTCATATTCTGTTGTATACTTTAGCGCTCCACTGTTTGCAAATCACGTAAGCATAAGCATGAAAGTTTGGAGTTTGCAAAGTTCCATGTTAACGTCTTACGGTAATGTTAATGTCAGTGTTTATGTGAATCATTGTGAATGATCCCATTTGGTAACCTGGCCGCAAACTTTTGAGTTCATGTTACGGTTATGTTTAATTTTCATTATGAATGGGCCTTACGGTTCATTCTGTATTCGACATAATGTCTTGAAACAAGAAAATAATGTATAACATTTGAGCCGTTCAGAGCAGAAGTGGTGTAAGTCAAAAAAGAGTAATGAGGGTTAAAGTAAACATTCTGTAAAATACTGCGCAAAGTAGCAATTAATATTCAATTTATTTAAACTATTAATTGTCAGTGAATAGCACGAAGGATATATTAATTGCTACTTTGCGCTGTATTTTACAGAATTTTTACTTTAAACCTCATTACCCAATTTTGACTTACACCACTTTTGCTCTGAACGGCTCATTTACACATTATCCAGATTTCAAGAAAGTAATATAAAAATTCGTTGCTACAAAATGTAAGAGGTTGAAATACATATAAAGAAGAAAACTATCAAAGGCATTTTTTTAAAACCAAGTTTTTCTCCATATCATATATGAGGATATGAAATTTGAGAATTGACAAACACAAAAATGCAAGTTCTCTTGTATTCCTCTTGTTATTTTTAAGCAAGAATAACCTACCTATATGACATGAAAGGTGTTTACAGTGGGCGTAAAACAAGGCCAGCTCATGAGGTAGCACGTTTGTCTTCTGTTCTTGAGCTGTATTCGGGCGTGGGTTCGATTCTCGCTGGGACTGATTACTTGGTTGGATTTTTTTCCGAGGCTTTCCCCAATTATAATGCGAATGTCAGGTAAACTATAGCGAATACTCGGCCTCATCTCGTCAAATATTATCTAGCTATCAGACATTTCGTCAGCACTAGTAGTTGAACTCTACCAGACCTTGGCTCAATTCTTCACCTTCTATTCACATACCTCGGAATAACATTTAGCAGCGATCTCGGCTGGGGGGAACACGTTACAGACACAGCGGAAAAAGCATGGAGAGCGTTACACTTTGTGATGAGGGTACTAAGAAAAGGTTCTGATAAATCCAAAGAGATTGCATATAAATCACTAGTACGTCCAGTAATGGAATATGGTGCTGCGTGTTGGGATCCTTACAGATTAGAACATATTAAGACACTGGAAAAGATTCAAAAACGGGCTCTTAAGTGTTGTCGGAAAAATTCACCATTAAAATGGGACACACTCACGGACAGGAGAACGCGAATTCGATTATGCGCACCGTTCAAAACATACAGAGGTGAGCCTGCCTGGAGAGAAATAAAAAATAGGTTGCAGCCGCCAAATTACTCTTCAAGGAACGACCACTCATATAAATCGAGGGAAAGAAGGCAGAGGACGGACACTGGAAAGTTTTCTTTTCTCAATCGTACTATCAGGGACTGGAATGCTTTACCTGCAGACTTATAAAGGCTTTACCAACAACCAAAAATGCATTTAAAAATAGGCTTAAGGACTTTACTGATAGACGGTAATTATACACAGTACTTAAAGGGTGTAAATGATATGTTGTTATTGAAGTGTTGTATCAGTGAAGAATTATGTTGTGTCAGTGAAATGTATTGTATCAGTGAAGAAGTATGTCGTGTCAGTGAAGTGTGCTGTGTAAGTGAAACGTGTTCCTGTCAGTGAAGCTTTGTAGTTTATAGTGGCAGTGCATAGTATTTGAACAGTGAAATGTTTTTGAAGTGTTAGTGAAATCAGGATAGAATCAGTGAAATGTGTCGTAGTTCCATTGCAGTGAGTGAGTTGACAGCGAAATGAGTGTAATTTGAAAGGTACTTGTGCAGATATGAACATATACTCGTGGGTTTTAGTTCGATCTTAGTTTTAAGATACAAATTAGATTTATTTCAAATGTTATTTTAAGTGATCGTTTCATTTAATTTAGTATATTCCCTGTTGTTGTTATTATTATTATTATTATTATTATTATTATTATTATTATTATTGTTGTTATTATTAATTATTGTTAGTATTAATTATTAGTACTATTATTAATTGTATTTTTAATTAATAAGTTTATTATTGTCATTATTGAGTGTAATTAGTTACCACTGCCACCGGGTATATACCCACTGCAGTGTGAATAAATACATACACATACACCTCAAGTAGGTTGACAAGACGTCAGAAATCCAATATTAAGTGCACACTTACTGTATCACTTAAATTTGTTGTTTTCTGTTAACGAACAATAACGTGTATTATACAAATCTAGCTTTCAGGTATAGCTCCCTGTGGAGCTAACTCGAATAATTTCAAGGGAAAATTATTCAGGGGCCCGGCATCAAACCAACGCTCTACCGACTGAGCACCCAGGGACTCTAGCAGATTCTGGCTGAATTATACACGTTGCCGTTCGCTAACAGAAAACCACAAATTAAGACACACAGTAAGTGTGCACTCAATGTTGGATTACTGGCGTCTTGTCAAACCACTTGAGGTATGTGAATAAAAATGTAATAATAGAGTTGGAGTCTGTTAGAGTTCCTGGGTATCTCAATCAGTGGAGCTTTTTCGCGCTCAGCCGAAGGTCCCGACTTCGAAACGCGGCCCCGGAAACATTTGTCCCTTGAAATTATTTAAGTCAGCTTTACCTGAAAGCCAGATTTGTATAATCTAGTAGTTGTTACAGCGTTGGTAAATAACCAAGCAAAAATAATACGAACAAATAATAGGTAGGAATAACAATTATAGCTGCAAGACAATTGACTGCTTGTTTTGTATAACAATGTCGTACCAATGGCATGACGATTTTGAGTCACGTGATTTTTTTTTTAAGTTTATCGCATTTAATTTACATTTTTATCACGAAAGATAAGGTTTGTTAAGTTTTTGAATGCACGTTATGAGGTTGTATCATATTTCTCATTAAAAGCGTCACTTCTGACGCAAAATAAAACCTATGCATATTTCTCATTATCAGGAAGTTATTTTTAACCTCCTGTGGGAACACGTGAGGCCTTTTATTGTTCTCCGCACAGTAACGTTTCACGGCAGATGATTTATAATTTTAATTTCCACCCGTTTCAAGCCTTCAATCAATATTACGTCATTAATTCAAAGTATCACAATTTACTCGAATGTTAACTCCAACGCTCTCGTTTCAATTACAGTCAATTACTTTCTGTTACTGCGAATCAAGCCACTGTTGTGGCGATATAAAAGTGGGTGTTAATTATAACCAGTATTTTCAGCGCATGCGTGCTGTCCCTTCGATGCATTCGTACACGCGGTTTTAATACACATTAGTATGGAAATTCCAACATAAGCACACTTCAGTACATGGCAATATCCAGCATCATTCATTATCTTGTTAAATTTGGCCTATAAATATGCAAAAAGACGAAAAAGAAACAAGGAGGAAATACAGATTAATTATTAAAAACACACCTCCAGGGATATTGTGTAAAGAACTGAGGAGGGCCCTGAAATGATTTACAAAATGAAATAAAAAACTCTTTATTTACATATACTTACTATGTTCAGCAACAAACAACATTTAACATAAAAATAAAAAAGCTTTATTAACATATACTTACTATGTTCAGCAACAAACAACATTTAACATAAAAATAAAAAAGCTTTATTAACATATACTTACTATGTTCAGCAACAAACAACATTTAACATAAAAATAAAAAAGCTTTATTAACATATACTTACTATGTTCAGCAACAAACAACATTTAACATAAAAATAAAAAAGCTTTATTAACATATACTTACTATGTTCAGCAACAAACAACATTTAACATAAAAATAAAAAAGCTTTATTAACATATACTTACTATGTTCAGCAACAAACAACATTTAACATAAAAATAAAAAAGCTTTATTAACATATACTTACTATGTTCAGCAACAAACAACATTTAACATAAAAATAAAAAAGCTTTATTAACATATACTTACTATGTTCAGCAACAAACAACATTTAAAATGAAAATAAAAACGCTTTATTAACATATTACTACTATGTTCAGCTACAAACATTATTTAACATAAAATTAAAATGTATGTTATTAACATGCTGTGTTCAGCAACAAACATAATTTAAGGTAAAAATAAAAATAAGTTCAATAGTTATGCACTACAATAAAAAGTGATGAAGTAAATTCTTAGGTTGCTTGTTCAAATGCATCAGCGATGCCTGACTTAGGCCTACTTCACTATACTTTGTCCCATAATGCTTGGCAGGAGAAGTAAACATTGCCGGCAGAGGAGGAGGGAAGTATAATTACTATTCAACCAATGGCAGAGGTCTCATTCCACACTTGACTTCAAGCTGGGCGGTCTGAAGGGTTCTAAACTGGTCTACAACCGTGAACCCATCACGTGTAATAAACACAGTCTTCTTTGTCTTATTATTTAGCCTTATATTTCATTTCGACCAAGTTGTTGTAAGTGAAGCGCGGGTCTCGCTGATCATGTGGTTAACACGATACAGGATCGTCGCAGAGACACGTGTAACACAAGAGACACCCGGTCTCGTTGAATGGAGATAAATTTCCGCCGGGAATCGAATCACTGACCGATTGACTGAGAAACGCGACGAAAAATAAAAGTGTTTTAAGTTGAAAGTCTTAAGAATAAAAGAAAGCAAAGCTCGATGGTTTAACCAGATTTAAAGTAGCCAGTAGTTTCTTTAACATACTATCCCGTCCTCTTCAAAAACAGGCAACGGAATGGAACAGGATTGTAAACCCAAAGAACAACAGAAGTTGATGCTTTCGAAAACCCTACCTCCATTAGATGCCTCTTCATGACAGAAGAGTAAGAGTATGATGCAACGAGAGTTTAGTATATCCGAATTTTTAACTGAGGTGTTAAATGATTTTTAACTTTTTTTGGCAGTCGAACTGGCTAAAGAAAGAATTGCCATATACAATTAATGTTTACATGCAATCATACGTGGACATGAAATAACTCAGGAGTAGTCATTATGTTTTTTCTCGATTTGTTAGGGGTGCACAACATTTTCGGAATGAATGTAATGGAGAAAAAGTAGTCACAAATCTTTTTTCTCACATCTACAAGGATACTGATGTTTTTCATAATATATTATTAGTTAGAAAGTTCAAAAACATTGTTACGATTCACTTTTTCTTACAAATACCGCAAAGTTGTCATGGTAACATAAACAGCTATGACGAAACATTGTGAAAACTATTACGTCCCAATATCAAGACATCGCCAACTATGGACACAGAAATTGTAGGCAATGCCTCCTGGTCTACTAAAAATGCTAACAGATAATTTTATTTAGCTGAACTTACAGAAATAGAAATAATATACTAACAACTTCATGAGTTTGGGGAAGCCGAGACGTAGTTGGGAGGATAATATTAAAAGGGATTTGAGGGAGGTGGGATATGATGATAGAGACTGGATTAATTTTGCACAGGATAGGGACCGATGGCGGGCTTATGTGAGGGCGGCAATGAACCTCCGGTTCCTTAAAAGCCATTTGTAAGTAAGTAAGTGGGATGGCACCGTGGTATTTAATAAATATTTTAGGGCACTTCCTCATGAAATTTGGAAATAAAATTTTGGCAACTATATTTTAACATCAGAAAAGAAATAAGAATAAAATTAAACAGTCAAATTTTTTATAGTTTTCATAGACATCTACCCTTAAACTGCCTTGGTATGAACGAAGTGAGACGAGTGGTCTTTAGCCTAAGAGTTCGCATATTTAGATGAGTACCAAGAAACCTTGGAAGGAAACTAATTCGTGTACAGTTACCTTACCCTTCTTTCTTTCTCCGTCATTCGTTCGTTCCTTATGGCTAATTCACACGGAGATAGTTTACAGGAGTCAAGTGCTTGGAGCAAGTCGACTTTCCTTCAACTTTCCCCGTGTGATATGGTCGAGACAGTCAAGTCGTGACTTGGCGGTCAAGCAGAATTTAAGTTGACGACCCGTCAACTTTTGTGTCCACTTTCCCGTCACGTGACCAACTTGACTCCACCACTTCCCGGTGTGAATGCAAACTTGTAGCAACTTGGCAAGTAGAAAGTTTGTAGTTTTAGGCCTATTGTCGAAGTAAATTAATAATTATTAATAATGAGCGCCCCTAAGTGGAATTCCAACGATATCATAAAGTTATTGGAAGTGTATGAGAAGTATGAACTTGTATGGAATATACGTGACAAAGAATACCTCAATAAAAACAAGCGGGAATTAATATTCCAGAAACTAGTCAGTGAACTCGTGGAACAATGTTTCGAAAACATAGACGTAGAAGTGGTTCGAAAAAAGTTAAAAACCCTTAAAACAGGACTCATTCTGAGATGTTTACTGTATTCTGCAGGATCTTCTTGAGCTAATTCTTTCAACAAGGTATTATATGCACCGTGCATAATTCTTCTACGAATCCATTTCTTAACCCATGTTCTCTTTTCCTTTTTTTCAAGAATATTTTGTAATTCATACAATAACAAGGCGCCAATTAGCTGCACACATGCTTGAATATGTGCTGGTGGAATCTTCAGTTTCACCAAACTGAAAATGTCAGTTCACTATTGATTTTTATTAACTACTAGCCGTACCCTTGCGCTCCGCTGCACCTGTTAGAAATAATATAAAGTAATTACATAATTAAAATAGGACATTTGATCCAGGGAATATTCGTGTTTGATAAAAGGATAAATCGTTTAATATGTTACTTAATTTAAATTATATTTAAATAATTAAAATGGTATCATTTTGGTCCAGAGAGCAATCATTTGGTGCAATGACAATTCTTTAACATGTTTCTTAATTTTTATTACATGCATCCATAGTTCAATGATTATTGACATCATTTACATTTAATGTGTATACTTTATTTTACTTGTTATATGTTTCCATTGAATTATGGTAATAACTTAATTTTAACTCTTGTTTTCTACGTATTCAGTAAATGGCGCTTGGCCCACTATGGTTCTGAACCCTTCAAATAACTTAAATAACTTATATTATATTATATTATATTATATTATATTATATAAAAAGTGTGTTGATAACGGATGTACCCCGATAAGTAAGTTTTCAACTTGTTATGGGGACTCTTGAATCTCAGGAGGAGAAAATTTTATTTTACAACAGGGCAACATAATCTGCTTGGCTCATTACCCAAATTTTTTGCATTGCATTTAATGCATATGTATTTTATGTATTTTAACTCGATTCAATTGAGCATAGTTAAAATTTGGATTATAAAATAATGAAATGCTAAGCTAACATATTATTACTGCATACTAAATCAATACACTCTCGTTGTTCGTTAATTCTCTGAGATAAACATTATTTTAAGAAATACAGGAAACGAATACAAAGAATAGCCTATGAAGTTTTCTGTGCATAAGAAGCTACTTTAATCTTACCTGTCCTCAATTCTCTCAGAAGTTACTGTAATAACATTATAGCATTATGTCAATACAGAGAAACTACACTTTCCAATGGTGAAATAATAATTAATTATACAAATCGGTTAATTTAGCTTCCGATATTACTTCATACAAACACAGAAACATTTTCTGTAGGCTATGATTCATAGCTTTCGATTGTTGTTGACCAAGGCCCCTTATAGACGAAGTCATTTGTTTATTTCATTACACGGCCTTAGATGGCAGTTATTTTAATTTTAAAACTCGTTTATCTCATTAAATATCAGTCCTATCAAAACTTTTCAAAGATTAAAACTTATCGGAAACGATTTTTAAAGAAATTTTTGCTATGTAACATTTTTCACAAAAATCAATAATAAGCGAGATATTTCGATTTATTTAATTCAGGCCCCCTTATAACCCCCCTTTTAAATAATATATTTTGAATGTCATATAGCCTATAATCTAAGTTACAACGAACTTAATTTATATTCCAATTTTCATCGAAATCCGTTCAGCCATTATCGCGTGGAAAGGTAACAAACATACAGACAGACAGACAGACATACAAACAAACATTTCAAAAAAGCGATTTTCGGTTTCAGGGTTGTTAATTATATATATGTTAGGACCAATTACTTTTGGAAAATCAATAATTACCACAAAAATTTCTGCTACAGATTTATTATTAGTATAGATAACAGAATACAAGAATTCAAACACCACTGCGAATACAACATTCAGCGTGCGCTTTTTTTCAAGCATGGTTTCAAGTTTAATGTCTCCGTGTGATCACAAATATAGCATCAAGTTTAGAGGCTTCAAGCACATGACTCCTGTAAACTATCCCCGTGTGACTCGGGTTTTAGATACGAGGTCCACAAAACCTGCGAATTTTCCCCCCTACAACCTTTAAGTCCCAATGGCATATACGATATATACGGGCCCAGCTATCGTTTCACACAATACTTGGAGTCTGCGTCGCGGAAGACTTGCCCCATTCAGCAGGCGGAGCAGCAGCTGGTGTCGTGGCCTGCATAGACTGGACAAGGCTGTGTCTAGCTCGTAAATTGGCTGTTATCGCCCTCCCACACAGACCCAGTCGCTAGATGGCTCTGCTATCTGCAGCTTATCGACAAAAGACATGCGATGTTACTCCAGCTGCGTAACTTCCTGTCGGCAGCAACTGTCCTGGTTTGTAGAGCTGGGTCCGCAAATCTGGTACCGGAGATGTCGAAAGATAGACTGAAAAATGAATAATGTTGGATTCGTCGTCAATAGAAAACAGATGAAGACTTTGTCACCATAGCAACCGCAGTTCAAATAATGATTGCAAAACCAAATCTAAAGAGCGTTTAATATTATCATACTAGCCGTACCCGTGCGCTCCGCTGCACCTATTAGAAATAAATATAAAGTAATTACATAATTAAAAAAGGACATTTGATCCAGGGAACATTCGTGTTTGATAGAAGGATAAATCGTTTAATATGTTACTTAATTTAAATTGTATTTAAATAATTAAAATGCGATAATTTTGGTCCAGAGAGCACTCATTTGGTGCAATGACAATTCCTTTAACATGTTTCTAATTTGTTATTAAATGCAACCATAGTTTAATGAAGATTGACATATCATATATTTTTAATGTGTAAACTTTATATTACTTGCTATATGTTTCCATTGAATTATGGTAATAACTTAATTTTAACCATTGTTTTTTACGTCTTCAGTAAATGGAGCTAGGCCCATTATGGTTCTGAACCATTCAAATAACTTAAATAGTGATACAGCATATATAGTGGTATTTAATTATATTTCTTTCTTTCGAAAATGTAAAAATTCACGATCTGCTATGTACCATTGCCATGGAATGAATAAATGTGTTTTTTTTCCTACTCAAAAAATTTTATATTTTGCACATAGGAGTTACTGTAGGAACAACAACGCTATAATCTGAGGCGGCGGTGAAAATGTATTATATTGTTATTTTAAAAGTCTTGTATATCCTTAAATATCAGTCCTATCAAAATTTTGCATAGAATAAAACTTATCGGAAATAATTTTTAAAGAAATTTTTGTTATGTAACATTTTTCACAAAAATCAATAATAAGTGAGACATTTAGATTTATTTAATTCAGTTCCCCTCATAACCCCCCTTTTAAATAATGTATTTTGAATGCCATATAGCCTAAAATCTAAGTTACAACGAACTTAATTTATATTCCAATTTTCATCGAAATCCGTTCAACCATTATCGCGTGAAAAGGTAATAAACATCCAGATAGACAGACAGACAGAAATTTCAAAAAAGCGATTTTCGGTTTCAGGATAGTTAATTATACATGTTCACACCAATTATTTTTGGAAAATCGAAAATTACGAGAACAATTTTGGCTACAGATTTATTATTAGTATAGATAAGATAAGAAATTGTGGATCTTAAAATTTGCATGAAAAATAAAGCTGAAATTTTCATTGATGATGATATCTTGAAGCTCAGTTTCATGAGGAAAAAGAAATATCCTTTCAAATAGGCAGTGGATAAAATAAAAATCGCTTCTTGTCTCATAATTTTTAAACCTTGATTAAATGTCATAATGTTTCTATATCATTTATAGAATGACCGTTATATTATTCAATTAGAAATAATAAATCTAGTGGCCAGCTACGGTACTAATCCAAGTATCTTAGAAAAAAATTCTGACAAGCAACTACTTGGCTATACGGGGTGAACCGTAAATAACGTTATTAATTTCAAGGGGTTATTCTTTGAGATATTTTCAACAAAAGCGTTTGCTCGTTTTTGCTTTCTTTTCGAGATAAAAATTGTTTTATATGAAATATTTCATAGCGTGTTTTGGGAAACCTATTGATTGAATTCCCAATATGCTCAGTCAATTTAAAAGAGCAGTGTAATATGATAATACATGATTGAAAGAATTTTATTTTTCTCCTTTAAATATGCAGAAATTTGACATGAACAAATGTAACATTTAAAATTCCTTCGTAGATCGAAAAGATACATTTGTTCGGATCAAATTTCTGTACATTTGAAGGACAAAATTAAAATTCTTTGAATCGTTTATTATCATAGTAAACTGCTCTCCTAAGTTGACTCAGCATATTGGGAATTAAATCAATGGCTTTTCAAAAACACGCTATAAAAAGTTTCATATTAGAATATTATACTTACTTACTTACTGGCTTTTAAGGAACTCGGAGGTTCATTGCCGCCCTCACATAAGCCCGCCATTGCTCCCTATCCTGATCAAGATTAATCCAGTCTCTATCATCATATCCCATCTCCCTCAAATCCATTTTAATATCTTCCCATCTACGTCTCGGCCTCCCCAAAGGTATTTTTCCCTCCGGCCTCCCAACTAACACTTTATATGCATTTCTAGATTCGCCCATACGTGCTACATGCCCTGCCCATCTCAAAAGTCTGGATTTAATGTTCCTAAGTATGTCAGGTGAAGAATACAATGCGTGCAGCTCTGCGTTGTGTAACTTTCTCCATTCTCCTGTAACTTCATCCCTCTTAGCCGCAAATATTTTACTAAGCACCTTATTCTCAAATACCCTTAATCTATGTTCCTCTCTTAAAGTGAGAGTCCAAGTTTCACAACCATAAATAACAACCGGTAATATAACTGTTTTATAAATTCTAACTTTCAGATTTTTTGACAACATACTAGATGATAAAAGTTTCTCAACCGAATAATAATAGGCATTTCCCATATTTATTTTGTGTAATTTCCTCCCGAATATCATTTATAATTGTTACTGTTGCTCCCAGGTATTTGAATTTTTCCACGTCTTACTTACTTACTTACTTACAAATGGCTTTTAAGGAACTCGAAGGTTCATTGCAGCCCTCACATAAGCCCGCCATCGGTCCCTATCCTGTGCAAGATTAATCCAGTCTCTATCATCACACCACGTCTTCAAAAGATAAATTTCCAATTTTTATATTTCCATTTCGTACAATATTCTGGTCACGAGACATAATCATATACTTTGTCTTTTTGGGATTTACTTCCAAACCTATCTCTTTACTACTTGCTTCAAGTAAAATTCCCGTGCTTTCCCTAATCGTTTGTGGATTTTCTCCTACCATATTTACGTCATCCGTATAGACAAGCAACTGATGTAACCCGTTCAATTCCAAATCCTCTCTGTTACCCTGCACTTTCCTAATGGCATACTCTAGAGCAAAGTTAAAAAGTAAAGATATAGTGCATCTCCTTGCTTTAGCTCGCAGTGAATTGGAAACGCATCTGACAGAAACTGACCTATACGAACTCTGCTGTACGTTTCACTAAGACACATTTTAAGTAATCGAACTAGTTTCTTGGGAATACCAAGTACAATAAGAATATCATATAAAACTTCTCTCTTAACCGAGTCATATATGCCTTTTTGAAATCTGTGAATAACTGAGAAGTTCAAATATCTGGGAGCAACAGTAACAAATATAAATGATACTCGGGAGGAAATTAAACACAGAATAAATATGGGAAATGCCTGTTATTATTCGGTTGAGAAACTTTTATCATCCAGTCTGCTGTCCAAAAATCTGAAAGTTAGAATTTATAAAACAGTTATATTACCGGTTGTTCTGTATGGTTGTGAAACTTGGACTCTCACTTTGAGAGAGGAACAGAGATTAAGGGTGTTTGAGAATAAGTTGCTTAGGAAAATATTTGGGGCTGAGATGAAGTTACAGGAGAATGGAGAAAGTTACACAACACAGAACTGCACGCATTGTATTCTTCACCTGGTATAATTAGGAACATGAAATCCAGACGTTTGAGGTGGGCAGGGCATGCAGCACGTATGGTCGAATCCAGAAATGCATATAGAGTGTTAGTTGGGAGGCCGGAGGGAAAAAGACCTTTAGGGAGGCCGAGACGTAGATGGAAAATAATATTAAAATGGATTTGAGGGATGTGGAATATGATGATAGAGAGTGGATTAATTTTGCTCAGGATAGGGACCAATGGTGCTCTTATGTGAGGGCGTCAATGAACCTCCGGGTTCCTTAAAAGCCACTAAGTAAGTAAGTATGAATAACTGACGCACTGTACCTTTATATTCACATTTTTTCTCCATTATCTGTCGAATAAAAAATATCTGAACAATAAAAAAAAGCAGGGCATTGCAATTTTTGTGTCATAACTGAGCTCAAATAAATCTCGGTTTGAAATAAAAAATCAGTGGAGAGGATGAAATTTATTTGATGACCCAGTATTTCAAAACTGGGTGGGTTTGTTCCTTCACATAAAATGTTAGACAAATAGTGATTATATCGCTATAGAGTACGTAGACATGTTTGTTGATCGCTTCAGACTGAGTTTCCTTGGAAACTGAAGTTCTGTAATAAGGGAATGGAAAACAAACATTAAATCCGTGATGGAAGATGACGGGTTAAAAGCGGAATCCGCGGCAGCGAGATGTGATGGTGGATCAATAAGTTCAGCACGGACTCGAAATCGCGGCGTACAGCCTCCGAGTTGGATCTCTGTGGCTTTCCCAGGCCCTGGAAGCTTTCCGTTCTCAGAAACAAGCCGGCTTTATCGTGGAAGCTAGATTTAATTTCGGTGTGGAATTTCAATCGTTAGTCTGTTGAGCCTTACACGCTGCCGATGAAAACTGTTGTGAGACGAACCATCTGTAATGACTTTTGTTACATAGTGCGAGAGATAAAATGTACGAAATAATTTTATTGTTGATTTTCATTAAAGAGAGAGGATGGAATGTTTTGGTGAAAAATGAGTAAATAAAAAAAAAAAATCTTTAAAATACTCTGTGATATGTGTGAAATGCATAGCATAATATTTTATGGGTATTTGTGCCCTTATCAGATGTTGAGACGCCTTTTTTAAACTTCCTGCGTTATGGATTTTTAAATCACTCGCCCCTTTTTATTGTCGATTCCTGTAAATTTAATTAAAATATATATATATATATATATATATATATATTCTTGAAAATACCCTGTGATATGTGTGGAATGCATAACATAATATTTTCTGGGTATTTGTACCCTTATCAAATGTTGAGACGCCTTTTTTAAACTTCCTGCGTTATGGATTTTTAAATCACTCGCCCCTTTATATTGTCGATTCCTGTAAATTGAATTTTCAAAAAAAAAAAAAAAAAAAAAAAAAAATTGTTCTTGAAAATACTCTGTGATATGTGTGGAATGCATAACATAATATTTTGTGGGTATTTGTGTCCTTATCAAATGTTGAGACGCCTTTTTTAAACTTTCTGCGTTATGGATTTTTAAATCACTCGCCCCTTTTTATTGTCGATTCCTGTAAATTGAATTTAAAAAAAAAAAAAAAAAAAAAAAAAATATATATATATATATATATATATATATATATTCTTGAAAACACCCTGTGATATGTGTGGAATGCATAACATAATATTTTGTGGGTATTTGTACCCTTATCAAATGTTGAGACGCCTTTTTTAAACTTTCTGCGTTATGGATTTTTAAATCACTCGCCCCTTTTTATTGTCGATTCCTGTAAATTGAATTTTCAAAAAAAAAAAAAAAAAAAAAAAAAAAAAAAAAAAAAAAATGTTCTTGAAAATACTCTGTGATATGTGTGGAATGCATAGCATAATATTTTGTGGGTATTTGTGCCCTTATCAGATGTTGAGACGCCTTTTTTTTAAACTTTCTGCGTTATGGATTTTTAAATCACTCGCCCCTTTTTATTGTCGATTCTTGTAAATTGAATTAAAAAAAATGTTCTTTAAAATACTCTGTGATATTTGTGGAATGCATAGCATAATATTTTGTGGGTATTCGTGCCCTTATCAGATGTTGAGACGCCTTTTTTAAACTTCCTGCGTTATGGATTTTTAAATCACTCGCTCCTTTTTATTGTCGATTTCCGTAAATTGAATTTTCAAAAAAAAAAAAAAAAAAAAAAAAAAAAAAAAAAAAAAAAAAAAAAAAAATTTTAAATACCCTTTGATATGTGTGGAATGCATTGCATAACATTTCGTGGGTATTTGTGCCCTTATCGGATGTTGAGACGCCATTTTTAAACTTCCTGCGCTGTGGATTTTTAAATCACTCGCCCCTTTTTATCGGTTTATGGTAACTTCATTTTTTTTCGCTACATTGCCAGACAAAAATGGATAGAATTTCTGAACTATTAAAGATACATGCATGAAATTTAGAACACACATTCTTTAGACTATTAGGAAACTTTTCTCTGTAACAGAATTTTGTTAATTGATTTCATTTTAAAACTACGTCCGTTTGTTTGCAAGAAAGGAAAATAGAAAATTGTTATTAAATTTTAATTGTTTATTTTACAAACGTAGGGACTAATATCAAAATTCTGTTACAGACAGTTTGTAGAACATGCTTTTGCAAGTACATTGCAAAAAACTGGATGAATCTACATTTAAAAATTTTTTAGATATATCGGTTTTAGAAAAATCCTGTATTGGGTATATTTTTTTTTTCAAATCTGGGCCCCAAATAATTTTTTTTTTCAAAATATTTATTTTTGGTTGAGTTGCTACAGCTATGAGCTCTCTACATACAAAAAATTAATATTTTACACCAAATAGGAAAAAAGTTAAAAAAAATACCATCCTGTCCCCTTAATTCAGTTACTATTTTGTAAGATACTTGGTATAATATGCATATACACAGATACATATCGTACGAGACTCACCTCACCGGCGTGTGAAGAATGCAAAAGGAACGCGTCAACATATATACATACATACGGTTACCGGTGTAGCTCAGTCGACTAAGGCGCTTGCCTGCCGATCCGTAGTTGCGTTCGGGCGCGGGTTCGATTCCCGTTTGGGCTGATTACCTGCTTGTGTTTTTCCGAGGTTTTTCCCAATCGTAAGGCAAATGTCAGGTAATCTATGGCGAATCCTCGTTTTCATCTCACTAACATCAATTCCATCGACGCTAAATAACCTCGTAGTTGATACAGCGTCGTTAAATAACCAAGTTAAAATACATACATAATAAGGGTAGGTTTCGTTTTCCTTGTTTATGTATTATAAATTATGTAAATTGTATAAACAAATAAAAATAAACAAATAAAATATGGAAATGGAAAAAATAAAGAAATAAAATATATAAATGAAAAAAATAAATAAACATAAATAAATAAATGTTATATAGGCGATATACATATAAACGTATATGTATATGATATGTATTTATTCTTACTGCAATTGGGTAAATACCGGATGGCCGTGGTAACCAATTACACTCTATAATGACAATTAATAAAAAATTGCAATTAATAATAAAAATAATAATAATAATAGAGTAATATAATAATATAATAATTATAATGATAATTATATGATGATGATAATTATAATGATAATTATATGATAATAACAATGTTAATAGTAATAATAATAATGATGATGATGATAATAATAATAATAATAATAATAATAATAATAATGATAATAATAACAATAACGAAATAGTAATAATTATAGTAAGAATAAAGACATTATTATTATTATTATTATTATTATTATTATTATTATTATTATTATTATTATGTTATTATCTTTGTTCTTGTCGAAATTAATGACGTATGGATTCGTCTACTTTTCCAACAATAATAACAAAGCCTTCTCTGGCATCAAGGTAAACGATTTAATGTATGATCACGATTTTGTACTTAATAACATTAATTAGTAATTTTTATTTTATTTTATTTTCTTATTTTATTAGGTTATTTCACGACGCTTTATCAACATCTTAGGTTATTTAGCGTCTGAATGAGATAAAGGTAATAATGCCAGTGAAATGAGTCCGGGATCCAGCTCCGAAAGTTACCCACCATTTGATCATAATGGGTTGAGGGAAAACCCCGGAAAAAACCTCAACCAGGTAACTTACCTCGACCGGGAATCGAACCCGGGCCGTCTGATTTCGCGGCTAGACGCGTTAACTATTTTATTTTACTTTATTTACTTATTCGTTGGTTTGTTTTAGTCAAATCTGAATAATGAATCTATTTGTTTTATTTTCTCATTATGTCGTGGTAATGAACAAGTTAAACGGTGATAACATTATGGGATTACATCAGATCATATTAATTACAATGTTACTGTTGTTATTTTAATTTTCTTCGCTTATCTTGTCATAGTATTATGCGCCAATGAAAAGTGAAGGATTTGTCGATTTATCATTCTTTTGTCAGCAATGAAAACAAAGCCTCCTGTCACGTGCACACGGCCAGGTTAATGCGTGGTTGTGTTGGATCAGTTTCCACGTATACTTGGAGACAGTTCGCAACTCGGTCGGGCCTGCCACACCCACCCTGATCGTCCTGACGCCCACACTGGGGGCTCTTAACCTCTTTCGAGGAAGGGGCTTAACTTATAAATCCTCAAATACACTTTCTGCTTCGTGTTGTTCAAACATTTGTCTCCGTTCCTGAGGGGGTGAAGAGATTCCTAGAACTGTAGAGAAGATATTTGAATGCAAGGACTAGAAAATAAGCGTTCAGCTTAATAGTGTAAGCTGATAGTTGTATCATTTCACTTTTTCGTCATATGAAATTCGAGGAAGTATGCTTATTTTATAAGAATATTTATAGATAAAATCAAGATAAGTGCTCTGATAACAGGAAAAAATTTCTTTCGCAAAATATTTTGTGCGAGATCGTAAGTATTTGCTTGTTTTCCGCACAGAACCAATACGCGATAAGTGTGAAATACCACATTCAGTATTCCCAACGTAACACACACAACAATTAATTCCCTCTTCTTACCGCTTAAGCGCGACATTCATTTTACTGCTTTAGGCTTTTAACATATTATTTTTAGAGACGTTTAACATAGTAATAATTATAAATTGGAAACTTATCACTGCAATTTCACCTAAATTGCAATGTTAATTATTGTTTTTAAATATTTGCAAAAATTAAGTAAAGTCTACTACTCCACGAAACTTATTGCATTCCTGATACAAGTAACATTAAGGAAGCCGTGAAAAAATCAACAAGATTCCAGATGCCGATGTTATTACTGCAATATGTTATATAAATAATATTGTTAAAATATTAAAATGAAAAATAAATAATTACATAACCTTACCGTTTGTTTTAAGTTCGCATTTATAGACTGGGGGGAAAAAAAGACAGACGTATATCACGGCCTGCTGGAGTATAGTAAACACAGAAAACATTTTATAGCAACAAAGTTGAAGAAAGATATTTTGGTTTTCCGAAGATGCCGTCATTAAACAGAAACCAAGATGGAGATTTCATTGCAACTAATTAGAAATTCGTCTTTCAGGTATGTAATAAACGATCTCCGCACAAAATAATGTACGATACACGAGCGGTATATTTGTTTTCATGTTCTCGGAAATTAAAAAAGCTCAACTACGTTTCGCTTTTTCAATCTTTTCCTCGAACATGAAAACGTCAACATACCGCTCTTGTAACGTTTATTACTATTAGAATTTCATCTTGATTATGACGTAATGTTTTTTTCAGCTTTTTCAAATGTGTGTTTTGATTTAGTTTCTTTTTTGTTTTCATGTACCGCTAGCTTTTGTTCAGAGCAGTAGAGCACTAGATATTGACTATTTGAAGAAAAAGGCCTTCTATAGAAATTTCCATGGCCTCATTAAAATTATATTAATATAATTTTGTAACAAAATCAAGTGAAAAATAAAATGAAACAAAAAACATTAAAATAACATAAACATAAAAACTTCGAACTTCAAAATGAATTTATTTTAAGGGGAGTCAGAGGTGAATATTTCAAAATCCACAAAATGTATCCGATTTGTTTGAAATTGATCATGGATATTAAGTATGTTATTAGTAATGGACATACCAAGTTTCAACTTTCTAAGTACAATAGTTCTGTAAATATTAATAATTTTATAAACCTTTATATCGTTTGATATAAAATGCTCCATGCACCATATTGTAAGAAATATTCAATATTTCATTTTATTTATATGTTCAAAGAAGGTACCTATATAAATAATGATAAGTATTAGTTTATTATGGGAATAATATAGTAATACAGTTATCTTGGTTTTAATTTCATATTTTTAAAGGGCACAAAATCAAAAATTAACATCGGAATATGAAAATAAAGATAATAAAAATGGAAAAAAACAAATTTTCTTTTTTTCTTCAGTTTTGTTCGAAAATTTCACCTTAAATCAGTAAAAAAAAAAAAAAAAAAGAAAATTACAAATGCCGAAACTGATGTCATTACAGAATAAAAATAATACCAAAAATGTAAGCTAAAGAGTTCAGGATTATTAGCGTGATACCACACTCGGCGATTCCCCTTCGAACACTTAAAGAACCGTATCATTGAAGCCCATGTTGAAGTCACTCCGGAAATGCTACATAATGTTCTCTTCACATTCTCAATTTTCTCTTCATATACCAAGCTCTTAATGTCACCTCAAAAGAAAAAATCAAGGGGTGTTAAATCTGGAGACCTGGCCGGCCATTCTATTGGTCTACGCCGACCAATCCAATGTCCAGGGAACTGTTCGTCCAGTCTGCTGCAACACTTCTGAGGCTTAACCTACCAGAATGAAGAATGATATCAATTCTTTCCTCTTTCGATAATGCCATCACGAACATCAAGAAATATGTTATAGGAAAGCTTCAAATAATCACAACAATGCATTGAAACTGCCACAAGTTAACTAAACAGTAAAGCAGAAGAAGTTAATTTCCAGAATTGCATAAAAATACCTTTTTCAAAGCCTCCTTAGTACTGTACCATGTTACAAAATATCTGTAGACGCAGTAACTAATGTTTGTGTTATTATGACAGTTATGTTTAAATAACTTGAAAACGATTATAGATGTCCCTAAACGGATTGCACCATTGTTTTTTTTTCTTTTTTAGAAAATTTCGCATGACTTCCTTTCCATTTAAAATTTCAAAGTTGCATCCAAAATGGCGGCTTTTGAGATAGCTGAGAGTTAGAATCGAATTTGTCACTGGTAGAGCATTTGGTCTTACAAATACTGGTAACACCTATAGTAATCGAGAATCAAGCATATGGAAGATATTTATATGGTTCCAGACTTTTAATTCATCCTGTATTTTAAATACATTTACGAAATATTTCATTGAATCTTTGCAGTCGAGTTATAAAAAAATTGAAAAGTAAAAACATGTGGACAAAATTTAGTATTGTTGACATTACTTTGTGAGTACTTTCCTTCTCTGATGATGATTTATTTAATCAAGATGTATTTAGTACACTGGGCTGCGAAAGAAATGCCGGTAATAGTACATTATGCAACGAGCCTATAATGGTAGTAATTAAGACGCGAGGATGTTTATGAAACGAGCGCAAGCGAGTTTCATAATTTTCATGAATTGTGAGATGTGCGCAGAAGCGAAAGTATTGATTTTTTCCGGGAAACGAATGTCGACGACCTTGATATAATCTAGAGAGTAAGATAAACATTAGCCTTGATATAACCTTGAAATTGAATTCGACATTGAAAAACGAGATGACAAATTGAATTTACAGTATTTGAATATTATTTACAATAAGCTAATTATTATAGTAACAGAACATAACCTTCTGCGACAGTATTGGATTTCCAGCCTCCGTGACCTTTCGATAGTTGTCTTTCGATTGCATATCCGAGAATAATCGAAAACCTGAACTTCAATGAGTAGGTGTACTTTAATGACATGCATTAAAGGACTACTACCAGGTGCATAATCACTACATTTCGGCATGTTCGAGCATAAAAAATTATAACGTTTTCCGAGAATTTTAGCAAACGTGGCGAGATATGAAGCTATTTTCCTGGTATTAGATTTTTAAAACATGAAAATACGATTTTTATAATATGCTCACGTTACTATATAATATGAATTGATTTTAAATTATTAATATATTTTTATTTTACAACATTAATAAGAATACTACACGAAAATGGTGAAACTGCAGTTTATATGATATTCCACGGCCTTCCTAATTATCTATGGATGTTGTCATTGTTACAATCGATATATACGGCCAGTTTCGTTTCACAAAAACAAAAGGTGTAAGGATGGTGTTTTGTAAAATTTATAGTTTGTTGAAGACATACACGAACAAGCTGAATGATGTAGTGATAACAGAGAAATAATAGAGTTTAATTGCAGCGCCTTCTGTGTATGTCTATTGACATTGTTTCCTAAGCGATATTTCAAATCGATAGCGATTTCGACTCGGCATTTCTTTTGCAGCCTAATGTACTAATCAGAACATTCATAATAATTTTAATACAAGACACAAATCAGATCTCAATTAACCCTCTGTTAGTCTCAGCTGTTATAAAAATAGGGGTCCACTGTTGATGTGTTACGATCTTCAATACACTGCCTAATTATCTTAAAGTTTTGAATGGCCAAGAGAAAATATTTAGAACAGAATTAACCAAATTTATAGGATATATGTATACTCATTCGTTGTACGCAACTGATGAATTGTTTAAATATGCTTGTAAATTGAAATAATCTGCTTGCTATGTATTGTATATTTTTATAGAGCCACCAGCGTAGCTCAGTCGGCAGAGGCGTTTGCCTACTTCGGAGCTACGCTCGGGCTTGGGTTTGATTTCCCTTTGGACTAATTATCTGGTTGGGTTTTTTTTCCGAGGATTTCGCCAACCGTAAGGCTAATGTCAAGTAATCTATGACGAAATCCTAACCTCCTCTTGCCAAAAAGAAAAAAAAAAAATGTAAGCCTTGATTTCTTCTGCATTTGAATGCTTCAATACAGATGTAAATTCTATTGAATACAATAAATGAATTGGAATTGAATAGTATCTATATATATAATTTGAAATGGTAATGGAAATTACGGGAAAACGGCTGAACGGATTTTAATAAATGACTCCTCATTTTGAAGCTTGGAACTCAAAGTTTTTCAGAAAAATAGTAGTTTTCAGTGAAATGTCAATTTTTCAACATAATTTTCCTATTTTCCAAAATCCATCTGTCGTCAGTTTTGAGAACTAGCTAAACTAGCTAATTGCATTTCAGAATAAAACAAAATACAGACTACAGTAAACAATATTACACGAAGGCTATGATCTGCAAGAATGCTGACATATTTAGAGCTCAAATTAAATTTCTTATTAAAAACTTAACTTATTAAAATAATTTACAGGTTCGATTGTGTGGTGTGTAATTTTCTGGGTACAGCTGTGTATTGGATATTAAAAACTACAAAACTTGAGGTGGTTTGATGACATTATTACCATTAGAAATGAAATCGTATTATTGCAGTTAATACCATGATGTGACTATTTTTAATTAATTATACATATTAATGCTATATTGGTGATATGAAAGTGAAACGTTTTGGGGTATATAAGTAGATGTAGAGGATAAATTAGATTTTGATTTCTATGTTTTACTGAGTGGCGGCTATATAGTATATATATAGTATATGTTACTGAAAGCTATAGAACTTAAGTAAGATAATAATATTATTAAAAATCAAATATTTTTATAGTTATTAATCAAGTGGGGTTGGGTCTTTTTCATATATTTAATGGCGGTGTGGTTCTCTTCAGTATTGGCTCGAGAGAGTATCTTTCATTATCATGGAAGCAAATAACTTTCAGAATGTCTGGTATTCTTCATTGAAAATAAATCTGAAAAATGTTTATTTGAACGTCTAATGAACTCAGTTTGCAGCATTTGCTGCACAAGCCACTAGTTTTTTTTATATTTCGATTTCTACATATTTATATATGCTTATTTTATACGAATTAGCCTACCAGGATAGATAACATGGTCATCACCCAAATATTGAATCAATAACGTTTTTCGAAGTGAAATTGATTTAAATTGTTGCGTTGAGTTGAAACTATATTTTAAATTATAAATGTACTGGAGTTGTGTATTACTGGAAGTTAGTTCTAATGTAAAGAAAAAAAAAACAGATTTTTATATTTAATGACTCAATTTTATTTGAGTTTACACAACTGTGACATGCGGAATGTAAAATTAAAAGCGAAACATTTTAATTGGTTTAATATATCATCATTGCTGTGTCTATTGACAGTAATGAAACTGGCTTTAGGATTTTGTGCCGCAGAAGTAGCACTACCAGACAATGTGATTATCTCAGTGAAACATATTTGTAATAAACATCAGGCAACTAAGTTAAATTTGGAGAGAACCTTTACGAACTTGTTCTATATTATAGTTAATAATACGAAAGGTATTAAAGACAACAATATATTTTGTGCGAGATCGTGCGTATTTGCTTGTTTTCCGCACAGAACCAATACGCGGTAAGTGTGAAATACCACATTCAGTATTCCCAACGTAACACACACAACAATTAATTCCCTCTTCTTACCGCTTAAGCGCGACATTCATTTTACTGCTTTAGGCTTTTAACATATTACTTTTAGAGACGTTTAACATAGTAATAATTATAAATTGGAAACTTACCACTGCAATTTCACCTAAATTGCAATGTTAATTATTGTTTTTAAATATTTGCAAAAATTAAGTAAAGTCTACTACTCCACGAAACTTATTGCATTCCTGATACAAGTAACATTAAGGAAGCCGTGAAAAAATCAACGAGATTCCAGATGCCGATGTTATTACTGCAATATGTTATATAAATAATATTGTTAAAATACTAAAATGAAAAATAAATCATTACATAACCTTACCGTTTGTTTTAAGTTCGATTTATAGACTGGGGGGAAAAAAGACAGACGTATATCACGGCCTGCTGGAGTATAGTAAACACAGAAAACATTTTATAGCAACAATGTTGAAGAAAGATATTTTGGTGTTCCGAAGTTGCCGTCATTAAACAGAAACCAAGATGGATATTTCATTGCAACTAATTAGAAATTCGTCTTTCAGGTATGTAATAAACGATCTTCGCACAAAATAATGTACGATACACAAGCGGTGTGTTTGTTTTCATGTTCTCGGAAATTAAAAAAGCTCAACTACGTTTCGCTTTTTCAATCTTTTCCTCGACCATGAAAACGTCAACATACCGCTCTTGTAATGTATATTACTATAACGGGGAAAGTTAGTTGACAGTAAATATATCTAGCTAAATTCAGGACGTCGAGTGGTATTCATTAGGACTATTTAATGAATGAAATAACAAAAATAAAACCAAGAAATAAGGTAATAATAAATAATAATAAAAATTGAGTATGCTTACTAGTAGTGCAGTTAACAGCGTTGTCATGGAAACTAAATAATGTTATTTTTGTATTACATGACTGATTTCATTAGGTATATTTGCCGAAGCAAACCAAAACAGAAACTGTAAATGAAACTTTATTTTAAAAACACAGTTTTCAAAATTTAATTCTGAAAGAACTTAGTTGATTTCAACGTACAATAATTGGACACATTTCCACTGCACATCGATTCTTATGCCTCTTCAGTAATGAGGATGTGTTAATAACAGAAGAATCATTTTATTACACACTTAAAAAACTCATGACTATGTTTGATTTAAGTCAAATACATTCTTGGACGTTATCGGTTTGGATTAAATAAGTGGAATAGCCTGTATAAACGTTTTCATTTTAAAGCTGCAGACATTAACTGTATTTAAGTCGATAACACAACGACCGTACATGTATGTCGTTACTGAGTTTAACACCTGGCTAGTCTGGCTGGATTCCAATCTTTCCTCGTCTGTATGGCATGTAATCAACGATGTAAATGGGTTTCAAGGGGCATTGCCATGACTGTTACCCTTATTCGAATAAAAAGAAAAATTAATGTTACGAAGATATTCCCTCCCTCCAGTTACTTTCATGGAACGAAGGACAATACATAAACTCTTTCTGTTTAGAATCATGCATACTTCTACTCCGAATTATCTGTTATCGCGCTTTCAATTGCTTACAACTCTTCGAAACCGACATCAAGCACTTCTTTCTATCCCTCATCATAGAACGTCTTTATACTCATCTTCCTATACTGTAGAAATACCTCGCCTCTGGAATTCGTTACCTAATGACGCCAGGGACTGCCGGACTTTATCACAATTCAAAATTAAATTGGAAAATTTTGTCTTAGTTAATGTTTTTAGTATTGCTAGAAGTATTGATTTGTGTTTTTTTTTTCCTTTTTCTTTTTTTTTATCTAGATTAAAATTGCAAGTTTCTTGTTTATATTAGTTAATTAGTTACGATACAATTAATTATGATACTTAATCACTCATTTAAAGTTTGTGTGACTGCAACCTGTGTATATTTTTATGTGGCTTTACTTTGTTTATAGTGTTCTCTCTCTCTCTTTATTTCTTGTGTAGCTTTACTTTGTATATAGTGTATTTTTTTCTGTTTATTTCTATTATTGTATTTCTTTCCTGGTGTTTTGGAAGAGAAGGCCTGATGGCCTTAACTACACCAGAATGAATAAATTAATAAATAAATAAACAAATAAACAGACAGATGGACGGACGGATGGACGGACGGACACAGACAGACAGACAGACATATTCTCAGTAAATGTTTATTCCCTTCCAAAACAGTTCAATTCTTTGTTCCATTGCAAATGGTATTAATATTATAGTTGGCTATACTCCGTATTCAATTTTGAATGGCAGCTTCATTCACTTGTTTTTACATTCACGACGTCATAGATTTTTTTGCCGAGTCGAAGTAAGGATAGACGATGTTACTGATGTAATAATTTGTTGGTACTTTTCTGTGTCTGAGTTTCACAAGTAGTACTTCATTTTTTTAAATTATGTCCGTTTTTAGAATGTATTATTTTTTCACGTGAACAAGAAAATATTGAATTTGCCTGTTAAATATTCTGAGAAGATTTAATCAAGGAAGTTGCTGAAATTGTGGACAGTTGCCAAGAAATTCATTCACGGAATGATAAACATAACGATACTACTCTCCAACTAAAACTCCTATGCGGAAGTAAGTTTTAAGACTATATTTTTGTATTGTTTCCTTGTAACATTAATTTCGCACTTAAGAAATATTAAAAAAATAAATGATTTGTTATTATTATTATTATTATTATTATTATTATTATTATTATTATTATTATTATTATTATTATAAATTACAAATTAATTTACAATTGCAAATATATTATAATAGAAAACACATTATTATAGAACTCTATGACACAATTATACAAGAAGTTAAACTTAAACATATACTAAATATACCTTCTCTCTATTCCTCTGCACAGAAGATCCTTCTACTCATAATCTTTCAGCATATCTATTCCACGCCTCTGGAACTCTCTCCCTGACCATGTCAGAGACTGTCAGACAATATCAGAATTCAAATTTAAATTAAAAAATCACATTCTAGTTCATGGAATTGCTTTTCGAACACCTGTCAGGTTGCGCAACTTCGGCTTAACCCATGATATACAGTAAATATTGTAACTATGCTGTTCTGAAATTGAGAGTTAATATGCAATGTACGAGGCGCATCCAGAAAGTAAATTTCCCGTTTTTTTCCCCCTTGAAAGTAAACGTAATTAGCCGTGTCAATTGCGCATGCGTAACAGATCTATGACGTATCAATCATATGCCAGCCGGACAGGTCCCGCCTGGTGCCAGTAGCGTGGCAGCAGTGGTCCGAAACGGTAGCTCTTATTCCTTCTCCCGCCGCCTGCGAGTTTCGGTCGGTGATAAAGTTCTTTAATGCACAAAGCATTGCGCCAATTTAAATTCATCGGCAGCTCTGTCAGGTCTATGGGCCGAACATCATGATGGTGCGTCGCTGGTGTAGGCAGTTTTCCGAAGGTCGTCAAAGTGTCCATGATGAAGAGCGCAGTGGGCGACCGTGCCTCATCAATGATGATCGTGTTGAGCTGGTGCGGCAGTGCATCATGGAGAACCGTCGCTTCACGATTACGGAGCTGAGCAGCCATTTTCCGCAGATACCGCGATCCTTGTTGCATGAGATTGTCACTAAACACCTGCTGCTGAAAAAAATGTGTGCCAGTTGGGTGCCGAAAAACCTGACACCCGAACACAAAATGCAACGTTTAGGAGCAGCACTGACATTTCTGCAATGGTATCACGATGACGGCGACGAGTTCCTCGACAGGATCGTCACGGGCGATGAGACTTGGATTTCGCACTTCACCCCGGAAACCAAGCAGCAGTCAATGCATAGGCGGCATAGTGGATCTCCGGTCAGGACGAAATTCAAACAGATGCTGTCGGTACGGAAAGTGATGTGCCGTTGTTCTGGGACAGGAAGAGCATTCTGCTCATTGACTTCCTTCCAAGAGGTGAAACACTGACCGTTACTGTGAAACACTGCGAAAATTGCGTGCAGGTGTTGTGCTCCTCCATGACAATGACAATGACAATGCTCGTCCACATACGGCTCGGCGCACAGCAGCTGTTTTGAAGGAATTTGGCTGGGAGTTGTTTGATGAACCACCCTACAGTCCTGATCTTGATCCCAGCGATTTTCACGTTTTCTTGCACCTCAAGAAATTCCTGTCCTCCGGTGAGCGTTTTGGCAACGACGAAGAGCTGAAGTCGTCTGTCACACGCTGGTTCCATTCACAGGCGGCAGAGTTCTACGACAGAGGGATACAAAAGTTGATCCCACGATACGACAAGTGTCTCAATTCTGATGGTGGCTATGTTGAAAAATAGCGGAAACATTGCTGTACCTGTTGCCAATAAATGTTTTCCTGAAAGTATGTGTTGTTCTTTTTTAATATGGAAACTTACTTTCTGGATGCGCCTCGTATTTTTATTATTATTATTATTATTATTATTATTATTATTATTATTATTATTATTACTATTATCAGCTATTACTATCATCATTGCTATCTCTGTTTTTCTGGTCTTCTTTTTTCTTGTATTAGCTCGATGAGAGCTCTATAGTGTTCTTTTGACCCCGTTGACCCTCTATAGGGCTTTAATTTAATTTGTATTATTTTCATCAGCGTCTGTATTTTTTTTTTTGTATTTATATGTGCTATCTGGTGGGATACATATGGGAAATGCGTGTTATTATTCTGTTGAGAAACTTTTATCATCTAGTCTGCTGTCAAAAATTCTGAAAGTTAGAATTTATAAAACAGTTATATTACCGGTAGTTCTTTATGGTTGTGAAACTTGAACTCTCACTCTGAGAGAGGAATATAGGTTAAGGGTGTTTGAGAATAAGGTGCTTAGGAAAATATTTGGGGCTAAGCGGGATGAAGTTACAGGAGAATGGAGAAAGTTACACAACTCAGAACTGCACGCATTGTATTCTTCACCTGACATAATTAGGAACATAAAATCCAGACGTTTGAGATGGGCAGGGCATGTAGCACGTATGGGCGAATCCAGAAATGCATATAGAATGTTAGTTGGGAGACCGGAGGAAAAAAGACCTTAGGAGAGGCCGAGACGTAGATGGGAGGATAATATTAAAATGGATTTGAGGGAGATGGGATATGATAATAGAGACTGGATTAATCTTGCACAGAATAGGGACCGATGGAGGGCTTATGTGAGGGCGGCAATGAACCTTCGGATTCCTTAAAAGCCATTTGTAAGTAAGTAAGTTATCTGGTGGGATGGAAGAGAAGGCCTTATGGCCTTAATCCTGTCAGATTAAATAAATAAATTAATTAAATTAAATAAATTAAATAAAATTAAATTTATAATCTGTAACTAATAATTTAACTTCATAAATTAAAATTAATAATAAAAGCAAAAAAAAAAAGAAGACAAAGTAATAGTATCTTCAGAATGAGCAGATGGCGTGCTCGGAGATGCAGTAGAAAAAATGAAGAAATCTTAGAATAGAAGTGGAGGGGGGGAGAGAGAGAGAGAGAGAGAGAGAGAGTGAGAGAGAGAGAGAGAGTGAGAGAGAGAGAGAGAGGGGGGGCAGACAAATGAAGTAATTGTAATTGTTGTACTTACTATTTAAGACTTAAAAAGGCGTTAGAAACAAATTTCTTTCCAATTTGTCTGAAAGATAAATGTTATTTTTCTCTTAAATTAATAATATTAATATTACCAAGGTGAGGGAATTTTTGTATTTTTTGTTTTAATGTCTTGGGCCTAAATTTGCACTGTGTTTTATTCCTCTAGTAGTTTTACACCTTTGTTCTTTTAACGTTAAGTTAATAACATATTATAATAATGGTTTATTTCTAAGACTCTACTTTATATAACCAATTTGATCTTTACAGAATTTAAAGTAAATATGAAATTTGGTTTTAATAACATGGATGAAAAAAAAATCTTGTTTTTAATATGTGGCTGCATTCATTTGTCAACAAAACAAAAGAATAATACCAATGTCAACAACAGACATGACCTACATCGTTTGTCTATGCCTTGAAGATTAAACTCGCTCCGTGATGAAGACCTCATGGATATATAGAAACAAGTGCCGGATGCTTACATTTCAAATTGAACACAGGGAATATTCATTAATAAGATTATTATTCAAAAGACGTACATAGATGAAATCAACTGAATCACATTCCGGACAAAAGTTGTCTGCAATACGTGAGTAAGAATAATAATTGGAGAAATAAGGATCAGCAATGAAAACTCGATGTTCCTTGAGAAAAATATTTTACTTCCTAGTAGAGATGTACGAAGCTGTACTGCAGACGTCATCTGACCATCACATGAGAAATAGGCCTATAGATTATAATTATCAGGAGTGTCATAGCGCCATCTTGTGGCAGGAGATACAATTGCAATTACTTCGATACAATTTACATGAACTGTTGCTTTGATGTGCGACTTCTAGGTCCCTCTGTAGTCTATATTTCCTTTAAAAACATTGAATACAAAAGAGGATCGACAATATTGCCGTCGGGAATTTAGAGTGTGGCATTTCAAGAGAATACAAAGCTTTGTATAACTGTTTCTAAAACCATGACACAGAAGTCTATAGTAACATCGGAACATGAATTTACGTTGTTTTCTTTTGTGATTTACAAAGCCAGTAGTTCTGCAATATAATTATAAACTACAGATGAATATTCGAATTTATCCGACTAGTGAAAAATAAAAGAACTTGAAGCAAGTAATGACATAGGTTTGGAAGTAAATCCCGAAAAGACAAAGTGTATGATTATGCCTCGTGACCAGAATATTGTACAAAATAGAAATATAAAAATTGTAAATTTATCCTTTGAAGAGGTGGAAATGTTCAAATATCTTGGAGCAACAGTAACAAATATAAATGACGCTCGGGAGGAAATTAAACGCAGAATAAATATCGGAAATGCCTGTTATTATTCGGTTGAGAAACGTTTGTCATCCAGTCTGCTCTTAAAAAAGCTGAAAGTTAGAATTTATAAAAAAAAAATTGTATTACCGGTTGTTCTGTATGGTTATAAAACTTGGACTTTCACTTTGAGGGAGGAATAGAGGTTAAGGGTGTTTGAGAAAAAGGTGCTTAGGAAAATATTTGGGGCTAAGAGGGATGAAGTTACAGGAGAATGGAGAAAGTTACACAACTCAGAACTGCACGCATTGTATTCTTCACTTGACATAGTTAGGAACATTAAATCCAGACGTTTGAGATGGGCAGGGAATGTAGCATGTATGGGTGAATCCAGCAATGCATCCTATAGAGTGTTAGTTGGGAGGCAGTAGGGAAAAAGACTTTTGTGCAGGCGGAGACGTAGATGGGAGGATAATATTAAAATGGATTTGAGGGAGGTGGGATATGATGGTAGGGATTGGATTAATCTTGCTCAGGATAGGGACCGATGACGGGCTTATGTGAGGAAGGCAATGAACCTCCGGGTTCGTTAAAAGCCATTTGTAAGTGAGTGAAAAATATGAAAAATAATTTAAACTGAATCGGTTGTCGAAAACGAAAAGTCATGGACCGTAACATGATTGCATAGTTAAGACTTGCATGACTTTCTTATGTTTATAGAAATGAAGTTTTGTCTCCAGTAGAACTCCTAGAACTTTGATGCAAACAGTTGTTGTAATTTTATTTCATATCATACCTGGATTTAACTAGAGCGAAAGTTTTAATATTAGTTGTGGTAACATTCACTTTCATGCCATTGTAGTCATACTATACAGTTTAATTCACTTTCCCCTTGTTGTTAAGTTTTATGGAACTCTGCATTTTAAAGCTGGTCTATGTTTCTAGGAGATTTCAGTGCGAGGTTAAGTGTGAAATTTAGGGTAGGTAATTTCTTAATTCAAAATAGGCAACTCTGTAATTTAATTGGCTATATAGAAATGTTAACACCAGTTGATACACTTTCTTTGTTTTAAAATTCCAAGGAAGTAAGGATCTCTGATAGGTTATGCTGACAATTTAAGGCTACACTGAGATGAAATTTGAATTTTCTTATAAATTTCAGATGTACGAAAATTTATACACATATAATGCTGGAAATAAATCTTTGTACAGAGTTTAATCTCATTTGGTACAGAATTACACAAACTATTAAAATATTTGTAAATTTGAATTGTATTTTAAAAAATCACTATTCCTACTACAAATTAAAAAAGAAAATTGCCTGTAAATTCCTCCGCATGCCTTTGAAATTCACTGAAACATAACTTACTATTTACTTTTTCAAGATTATTCTTCAGGAACTAAGAAGAAAATTATTTTATGTAGTCAAATATAAAAAAGAGATAAAAAGCATGTCCAGCAGAAAAGAAATATTTAACCCAAAACTCTTTTGTTTTATAGAAAATCCTGGTAAGTTCCGTTAACTCCATTTTTAAGAAAGCTCATAAAAGTCACACACATAATAATAGGCTGCTACATTTGGAGGTAGTAGCATTTTTATTAAAGCAATATGTAAGAAAAATGCATTGCAGCATTTAGAGAGGAGCGGGTGATTTTCTCTAAGAAAGAATCTGCCTAGAGTCTCGCCATATTCCAGTCGTCTGTCTTGAATTGCGTTGGATGTGCATGCTCTGAGTACCTCAATTTAAAATTGATTTTCTTGTGACTGCCTGCTTGTCACTTCTTTTGTTATCTCTTGTAGCGTCAAAAATGTGAATGAGCAATTCAGCATTGCGTGGGACCATTTTCTTGTACATTCTGTGACAATAAAATATCTCCATTTTTCTTCTTTTTGAATTAGAAAACCGGTACTGACATTCGTGTAAATTATCATTTAATATACACAAAATCTGGCTGTTATTTTGAATTTAACGGTAATAGTTGTACTATATCCGAAAGTAGTAGGGGAGAGTCGGGTAGTATCGGACATCGGGTAGTATCGGACAGTGCGTTTCTTTCATCTACCACCATATGGTAGTACCTGAATGACATGGTTACGTTTCTCTATGCGACATCACAGAAACGTAACCATGTCAATCAGGTACTATCATCGTGTGGTAGATGAAAGAAACTCACTGCCGATATTACCCGATGTCCGATACTACCCGACTCTCCCCTATACAATTGAAGAAATGACGTTTATTCATTTTATTGGGTTATTTTACGACGCTATATCAACATCTAGGTTATTTAGCGTCTGATTGAAATGAAGGTGATAATGCCAGTGAAATGAGTCCGGGGTCCAGCACCGAAAGTTACCCAGCATTTGCTCGTATTGAGTTGAGGGAAAACCCCGGAAAAAACCTCAACCAGGTAACTTGCCCCGACCGGGATTCGAACCCGGGCCACCTGGTTTCGCGGCCAGACGCGCTGACCGTTACTCCAAAGGTGTGGACGACGTTTATTCATCATGAGCTATTTCAAGAAAGGGCTCTTAGGATTGACCCTTGGGGTACATCTTTTTTTTTACAGTAGCTTCAGGCACGGACCATTATTTTTTCGGCAACAATTATATTTTAAAGTGCGACACTGTCTATAATAATAATAATAATAATAATAATAATAATAATAATAATGTATTTTAATTATGAATGCAATCATTTATTGCTAAGTTGTTACGCATTTTTTCTCGTGTCATTCCGGCTGAAAAAGATAGTCTAATAATTTATTTGAATGCGAGTTCTGTTTTCTTCTCAGTATTTCAGAAAAATCCACCTGAAGCTCTACATAACTATCATTTTGTTACGGTGCGCCAACTCGTTTCAGATGGACAGGTCTCTCCGGTGTCAGATGATCTGCTTTAAGATATCGGACTGACCTCTTCGAACGGCGAGCTGTTAGAATGTCTGATGCAACACGCCTTTCTATAGTGCATGTTTCGCTTGTTTATCTGTACTGGCAGGAAACTCTTTTTCCAATAACTTGATCTTCAGCTACAAAATAAGACATATTTTTGCAGTATTGTAAATACAGTCTGTATTGAGACTACATTTCTTGAAAGCCAGATTTAAGTTTTTATATGAGCACTTTACTATGAATATAATAATAATAATAATAATAATAATAATAATAATAATAATAATAATAATAATAATAATAATAATAATCTATACTAATAATAAATCTGTAGCCGAAATTTTTCTGGTAATTTTCGATTTTCCAAAAATAATTGGTCCTAACATATATAATTAACCACCCTGAAACCGAAAATAGCTTTTTTGAAATTTTTGTTTGTTTGTATGTATGTCTGTCTGTCTGTCTGTATGTTTGTTACCTTTTCACGCGATAATGGATGAACGGATTTCGATGAAAATTGGAATATAAATTAAGTTCGTTGTAACTTAGATTATAGGCTATATGGCATTCAAAATACTTTATTTAAAAGGGGGGTTATAAGGGGGCCTGAATTAAATAAATCAAAATATCTCGCTTATTATTGGTTTTTCTGAAAAATGTTACATAACAAAAGTTTCTTTAAAAATAATTTGCGATAAGTTTTATTCCTTCAAAAAGTTTGATAGGACTGATATTTAATGAGATAAATGAGTTTAAAATTAAAATAACTGTCATCTAAGGCCGTATAATGAAATAAAAAACAAATGACTTCGTCTATAAGGGGCCTTGGACAGCAACAATCGAAAGCTATGAAAGATAGCCTACAGAGAATGTTTTTGTGTTTGTATGAAGCAATATCGGAAGCTAGATTTGACCGATTTGTATAATTAATTATTATTTCATCATTGGAAAATGTAGTTTCTCTAGATGGACATAATGCTATAATGTTATTACAGTAACTTCTGATATAATATAATATAATATAATATAATATAATATAATATATAATATAATATAATATAATATAATATAATATAATATAATATAATATATGTAATGTAATATTATATAATATAATTTAAGTTATTTGAAGGGTTCAGAACCATAGTGGGCCAAACGCCATTTACTGAATACGTAGAAAACAAGGGTTAAAATTATTACCATAATTCAATGGAAACCTATAACAAGTAAAATAAAGTATACACATTAAATCTAAATGATATCAATGTTCATTAAACTATGGTTGCATGTAATACAAATTAGAAACATGTTAAAGGAATTGTCATTGCACCAATGAGTGGTCTCTGGACCAAAATGATCGCATTTTAATTATTAGGATGTAATTTAAATTAAGTAACATATTAAACGATTTATCCTTCTATCAAACACGAATGTTCCCTGGATCAATTGTCCTATTTTAATTATGTAATTACTTTATATTTATTTCTAACGGGTGCAGCGGAGCGCACGGGTACGACTAGTAATAATAATAATAATAATAATAATAATAATAATAATAATAATAATACAGTCCGGTAACATAGTAATATATACAACCTTTGATTTCTAATATAAGACACATTTATTTTTATTTTAGTGTATATCCTGTAGTTGATAAAAAATACGAGAGCAGAATTTTATCACTCTCTGGGTCAGTTTCATCAAGCTATATTAAAATAACGCTAACAGCATTCTAATTTAATATGTCATTAACAATTAAATGTTCTGTTATTGTAATAGTGTTTCATCAACGTACGTTGGTGTAACATGATGTTAAGAACAAAGTAACAGGAATCAGCGAGGCAATGACTGTAGGAAAGTTTTCTGAATGTGTCTATAGCTGTGGTGTAGTTATTTGTTTTAGCGGTGAATAATAAAATAGGATACAAGCGTGGTAAGTGCATTATAACAGAATTCTTTGGCCGATCTTAATAAAAAAAATAAATTATTATTAATCATTTTTAATTTAAATAGGCCTAAATAGTTTGTTTTGGACGCTAACATTTTCACGTGTGATCGCCGTTTGTTATTTGTCGATAAGTGTCATTTGTTATTATTTGTATCTGTTGATAGGTGTTATTCATTTGTTGTTATTCGGCGGTGATTGTAATAATGTTGTAATAAAATAAATAAAATTATAGAAGTTTAGTTTTGTCTTCAAAGAAGTAGGTAGGTGACACATCGATATAAATAAACAGCATATAAAAATGTTTGTTGGTGACACATTAATTATACATCAGTGTAAATAAATTGCATACCGGTATAGGTTAATGGTTGAATATGTATTTTACTCCATGGATGTTTTCTCGTTCAGCCACAACCACACGAGTGGCGCTCAGAGCAAACTCGGAATGTGACAGAAATGGTTTTCACGCTTACGTCTTATTTACATTAATTCCTGTTTTCTTACAAATCTCCACTCCAATAAATTAATTTGGAAAGAGTACACAGGTATAACAAGACATTTAGTTATTTCCTCATAACACATATTGATGCGCGACACTGATAGTTCGTTGCTTTTAAGTAAATAAATAAAAGTTGATTTGATTTATTTGCGTGTGTTGTAAGCAAATACCTTACTATAATAATACCGGACAGCTAGCAGTTTTACGTGCGAACGACGATGGTGCTGCTACCTACCTGCCGAGATGGAGATACTCGCGAAACAAGCTGTAATCAACTGCAATGTATATTGTTGCTGGGCTAGTTAATTTCTTAATAGTTTTATGAATTAGTACTAGTGTTAAAATGCCAGGGTGTATATGTGCTGTTTATAATTGTGACAATTGCAGCATTACAAATTGCTCCAAATCGTACTTTCGATTTCCGACAGTTCATAAAACGTAAGTCAACAACATTCTTTAGTTGGCCTAATTCCTTCGTCTTTGTGTTGATAGAAAAATACAAATTAGTTTTTTTATTTAGACCTAATAAATAAATAAAAGTTAAAATGTATTGAATTTTAAGGTTTTATCAAATTAAGTTTTATTGTTGTCCACATGCCTTTACTAATTATTACAAGCGTCAGATTACTATCAATTTTATCTTTGCAGTTGCCAGCAATGCGTATATAAAACATTACTGTAAATTCATTCCTAATATCAGATTGATTTTGTCTCGGTAAACCAAAGAAAAAATATGTAACAATTAATTACGGAAAGTAATATGAAGTATGCAATATTTCTCATAATATGCAGCTTTGATATAAGATGATAATACATTAAATATTATTCAACATTTCTTAAGTGTTTCATATATAATTCCACATTAGTAACTCACGTTTTAAACAATAGTCCGAATCTCGCTATGTTAATATTTGTATATGTGGACATAATTCCATCCCTCAGCGCTAGATGTCAGGTCCGCGATTTTTCGCACTCACGCCAATGCTGCTAGTATACAGCTGTCCGGTATTATTATAGTAAGGTATTTGTTGTAAGTTTAACTTGCAAGGCCTGTCAAACAACATCGGTAAGGCTGTGAAAAAACACGATCGGCCAAAAAGATTGTTTCCTGATCCGGAAATCTCGACAGAAAGCTTTATGTTACAGCATTTCCCGCTGCTTACAGCTGTAGTAGGCCGTGGTTTTTGCAATAAAGGAGCACAACTCAACGATAAGAAGTGCAACAGCCTTCGGATCAGTCGATAATAACCGGCGGCGTTCCATTCATCGGAAACGCGAGGCCGGATGCCAGCAGCATTCTTCAGCTATTAATTTCGGAAGCAGGATTCCCGCGCAGGCGAGCGGGCCGGTATCACTGCGGGGGCAGCTGCTTCTTATTGATCCGCGTCATGTTTACATCAACGTGATAACAGACAGGTCGGAGCTCTTGTCAGCAGTTTGGGTCACCAATTATGTGTACCGCGATGTGAATTACTTACATGTCTCGAGGATATCATATACAGAGTGAACCCCAAGTAATGTTATTAATTTCAGAGGGTTATTCATTCAGATATTTCAAACAAAAAGGTTTAATACAATTTTGCTCGTTTTTTCTTCTCTTCCGAGATGAAAAAAAAAGTTATATTAATCATTTCATAGCGTGATTTAATTCCCAATATGCTCAGTCAATTTAAAACAGCAACATATTATGATAACACCTTCCACACAAGTCAAATACACTCAGGGACAAAAAAAAAAAAAAAAACCGGACACTTTAATATTTGCTGGTATTTTGCAAAACATTATCTTCTCATACAATATTATGGTAGCCATCTGTTGTTATGGAGACGTGTATACATTCAGCATCAATGACGTCACGTTGCAACGAAAAAAAGGAACAAAACTGCTGGAAGAATCGATGCTGTCATGGCGACTGTGTAAGTGGTTATCTGTGCTACGCTAGCAAAATTTTGCGAAATTTCCGTACTGCCATCTCGTTTATATAAAAGAGATCATAAACAACTTATTTCTTGAACCGGCAGAAATAACTGGTCCGTTGACATGTTCGCTCGTAAGCCATTAACATATTGTTTTTACGTTGTGCTCATTACAAACAATACAGCAGAACTAAAGCAGAACACACCGCCATGACACAACAGTGCACGATGTCATTCGTCTGCTAATTCCCGCCCTATACAAGAACCAATCAGATTCACGGATGGCGGCTGATGGAGACTGCCACCACCTCTGCAAGTTGATGGCACCGGTGCGACACCGGTGGAGCATCAATGACGTCATCGGTGGAATTCGGAACACCGTGATGCCATCGGATTGCTCACCGGTGAGATTCGGAATACGCTCATTGTTGATTGTTTTTTTGTTTTATAAACAAGCCATTACAACCAAATATTCCAATTTTTCTTTCGGAGTCTCAGCTATAACAATTTTGTCTCAACCATTTTGTGCTTCATTATCGTTATCATTCGTTATTTCTTTATTTTTACATTTTCTGAGTTTAAGTGGGGTTGTAACATTTGTCTTAAAACAAGATGCGACCTGAAGATGTGGCTCGAGCTGTAGCCCTTTACGATGATGGACGCAGTGTACGTTACATTGCAAATGTTATTAATATGGCTAGAAGCACAACCCATGATGCCATAAAACGGTATAGAGAGACCCTAGCATATACCAGAAGTCCAGGTTCGGGTCGTCCAAGAGCTACAAATCCAAATGAAGACAGGTATATGGTGTTGAGAGTTTTTAGGGAGCGCAACCTGCCAGCTACTAGTGTAGCCCAGCAATTTGTTAACATGCATGGACGCCCAATTTTGGCCAAAACAGTTAGAAGGAGGTTGAAAGCAAGTGGACTGACATCAAGTAGACCTGCAACTGGTCCCAGACTTCTCAGGATGCATCGAGTTGAACGACTGCGTTTTGCAAATGATCACAGGGATTGGAGAAATGGACAGTGGAGCTGTGTTCTGTTCACCGATGAGTCCCGTTTCAATCTGTGCTCACCTGATGGACGTGAAAGAGTTTGGAGAAGGAGGGGAGAACGATTTTCACAGTGTTGCATTTCCGAAAATGTGCCGTATGGAGGTGGTGGAGTGATGGTTTGGGCAGGAGTGTGTACGGATGCTGGTACAGAGTTGGGTTTTGTTGAAAATGGAAGACTAACAGCTGATAGGTATGTAAATGAATGTTTGGCTGATCATGTTGTGCCATTTGGCCAATTTGTAGGCGATAATTTTGTTTTAATGCATGATAATACACGGCCTTATATTGCCCATGCGGTCGGAGATTATCTCCAAGAAGTGGGAATCCATGTTCTTCCATGGCCAGCAAGGAGTCCAGACATGAACCCAATTGAACACGTGTGGAACATGCTGGGACGGCGTGTTAAGAATAGACGACCGAGACCAGAATCGTTACAAGAGTTGAGGCGAGCACTTGGCGAAGAATGGGAATTTATTTCTCAAGAAGACATTGCTAACCAAATTGAGAGCATGCCAAGACGTATGGATGCAGTTATTCAAGCCAGAGGGGGTAATACCCGTTACTAAAAAGAGTTTTTAATGTTTAAGGCACCATAAAATGAAAAAAAAAACAGTTAGACCAAACGATGCCATAGTTATACGCCCTTTGTAATTTTTTGTAAATTTTCTCATCAGAGATTTTTTTTTTCAAATGTTGTCGTATAAGGTGCTAAATGAAACATTATTTTGTTTAAATGGGTTTTGTTTCATTTTGAAATAATTGGCAACAAAATACAAGCAAATATAGAAGTGTCCGTTTTTTTTTGTCCCTGAGTGCATTTAGGAATTTTTATAGACCAGCATTTACGTTGGGATAAACAAATTGATTTCATGTGTACAAGTATAAGAAAGACAATTTATAACTTCATAATACTTCGAAATTTTATCACTAAGGAGAATAATATTTTTTGCTTTGGTACAATCATTAATACAATATGGTATAATAAATTGGGGTGGAGTAGCATCATCTGTACTTAATCCATTAATTTTATTACACAGAAGATTAATAAAAGATTGCCTGACCAAAAATATGGATTACCCAACAATTTTAATTTATACAGATTTTAAATATTGGCTATTGAAGAAATTTATAAATATAGTTCACTAACTTACTACCACAGAAATCAAATAAAACATACATCTAATCGACATGAATATCGTACTCGAAGACAAAAGTCTACTTTCCCATTAATTGGGCCTAAATGTAATACAAGTGCAGCTCTTAAACATGGTGCTAGTTTCGGCCCAAGACTTTATAATAAAATTACTAACCATTTTCCAAATTTGAAATATTTTAAAATTGAAGCTTTTAAAAAAGAAATTTGTAAAATTATTCATGATATATAATATTAACAAATGTATTTTTTTACCTTTTATTTCTGTCGACTATATTCATGTTTTCATTGAATATCACTGGCTTCTGTCGGATTGTCAATTTATATTAAATGTGAATTTTTGTTTCTGTTTCTCTTTCTTCTTTATTCTTGCTCTTGTGTTGTATTTATTGGTTTAAATTAAGTTACTGTATTTAGTAAACTGTCCTTTTGAATTTTATGTTATATTATTGACTAAGACCACACCGTACACGAGCCTGGCTCTTACGGTAGTGGCTAGAAACATTTTTGTATTATAAATGTAATTTGTACTCACTAACTAGCTAGTTAAATAAATAAATAAAATAAATAAATGATTGAAACAATTTTAAGAATTCTAGTTTCGTCCTTTAAATATGCATAAATTTCATCCGAAGAAATGTAACATTGCAAAATTCCTTTGCAGAACGAAAATCATTTTATATTTGGAATATTCATTAATTATTAACCCGGCACACTCACATCCACACGTGTCCAGACTCTAGACACCAAAGAACTTTCCTTATTCAAAGAAAGTTCCCAGACAGTCGAGCATGGGAATAGAACCTGGGACCTCCACATCTGGAAGCCAGCATGCTGACCACCAAACCGTGGAAGTAGTCTATATTTAATTCCTAAAGATATTATGCAAGTATACTTTGTTTTATGTCCAGTAAATCGATGAGAGAACATTTTTTTTTACTTGTCTTCTTTCGTCTGCTCTGAGTTTCAACCCACGAACCTCGGCATATAGAAATCACTGGATTACACAGAGGGCAACGAAGTGGGTTAATATTTGTCCATGTGTATCGCCCTCTATGCGAAAAACTGATTAACACGGGCATATAACCGCCCTTCTGATTTAATATCTTTCAGAAGTACAATAGAAAATTGATCGCCATTTTGCTGCTCTCAATAGTTGGGCTGTGTTATTAACGCATTGCACAATTTAATAGAGCCATAGAGATGTCAGTGAGGGCCAGTGCACAATGATAGTACACAGCCAACGAATCTAATAAATTTCCGGTAAATATGACAAAATATTACGCTGCTGTAGGAAATACGTAAAACCTCCAACATTTTCATTGATTTCAACAATGACTTCAAAGCTTAAAGATGTTAATCTCTTGTTTTAATCGATGCTTCGTTGTCTCGTTTCTTTTATTTATCACTGCCTACATGATCCTTAATTCGCGGAAAGGACTGTAACAGCGTTATTTTATTTTGTCGAAAAATGAGTCTAAAATGCTATTGCCAATATTTGAGTATGAAGCTTACTTTTCCGAAAAATAGATGAAGTCAAACTTTACATAAGTACTACATTGTTCCGTCGATTTAGTAGAATGGGTTTGAGCCTAAAGAAAGCAGAAAACAGTACAACGTGGTCTGTTGTGACGAGAATCCAAGGCCCCGCATAACGGTAAGGCATCATGTCACCACAGTCTAGTATACAGTCACGAAGCTTGAGTTGATGAGAGTACTAGGAACAATAGACTGTGCCAGTACTATATCGCATTGTCTGTGATTAGGCGATAGTAGCGATCCTAGTGGTTAGCAACTATCTATGGATGCATATTTACTAAGTATTGAGCTTCGTGACTGTATATACTAGACTGTGGTGTCACCAACGCCTTGGAAATTACACAAATGTTAATAAAATTTACCAGTTTAAATTAGAAATAAATATACAAACTTTATACTACAAAGTAATAAAATTACTCTACATGGACTAATTTATTTTACAATTAATTAGAACTAACATGTGAAAGAAATTCAATAAATATTACAAAAAAAAAAACATTTTTGGAACAGTCACATTGTTGCAGTGCTCAGAACTAATCTACTAGAACAGGTATGTCAATTGATGCCCACAGGAGCAAGCGCGCTCTTTAGAGCCCAGGAGAGCCTGAGCGCTTTACAGCGGAAAGGAAAGAGACAGACGAAAGAGGTGGTATATGCCGCTTGGTCGAGCTATATTCAGGGATGGCCAGCACTGATTCAATAGATAAAGGGAAGAGAACTTATTAAAATTGTATCCATGTTAATTTTTAGATTTGCCTGAGAAGTATAAGTGCATTATAAGAATGTAAGTTTTAATTTTCATTTTTCACAAGTTTGATTTTTTTATTCAAAAGAAATATTTTCTCAACTTTTCGTATAGAAAAGTGAAATTTTCAGGTGCAGGCCTATTTATTTAGTAGCCTTACAGAATGTTTTCGTAAATCTAATATACCGTATATACGTATTACTGAAGATAGTGTATTGGAAATTTTGAAAATATTCGCATGGATATTGTTTGTAAGGAAATGAATTAACAAAGCAACTATTGTTACATCATAAGCAAAAGATACGTGCCCATGTGGTGTAAAAATGTCATCTCTATAGCTTCAGCAGATTTCGAGAAAATAATTTAATATTCTGATGATAGGAAGTTGCTCACAAATATCACCTTAAAAGCATAATGCGATAAGAGTTTTGTTATGTAATATTAGTTACACTTAAAACAGATACAATACCTAGGTAACTTTACTTTGTACTGTAATATTGTTTTGATTAGTTTATTGATTACTTTTGTAAGGCTAAAGATACCATCAATATAAATTCCTACTTATCGTGTCATACTCAATATCTTTCTTTGGAATATCACTTTCTTTATGAATGATGTGTTTCATCCACTTAATACAGTGTAATATTATATTACTATGGAATTTAAGTGAATATTCCTTCTTAACTCTCTATTATGTTATTAAGATTTAAAATACAATGCAATATTAAGAAATCAGTGTTAGTACTTTCGTTTTACAGACAACATAGATAATATTAAACAGAAAGAAGCATATAAAAATAACGACATAAAATTTCACATTCCGTTTGAAGTTTGTGCATCACTGTTTTCTTAATCCAACAGGTTGCTTATTCATATACATAACTCTTCCTCTTTCCATACTTAGCGCTTGCTGCCCGCGCACGACGTCAAGATCAGAAAAATGCGCTTGCTTTGACATCACTGTACTAGACTGTGGTGTCACCAATGTCTTGGAAACGGCACAAATGTTAATAAAATTTACCTGATTAAATTACAAATAAATACACAAACTTTAGACTACAAAGTAATAAAATTACTCTGCATGGACTTATTTATTTTACAATTAATTAGAACTAATACGTGAAAGCAATTAAATATTACCAAAAATATTTTTGGAACAGTCACATTGTTGCAGTGCTCAGAAGTAATCTACTGGAACATGAACCCGGCTCCACACCTCAAGGAGACGGCGGATGCCATTCACAGCGTCTTGTTGTACTAATCTTCGAACAGACTGCTTTACTGACAGTCTGATTCTATAGCTAACTCCTCTAAGTGGTAATTTCATTTTCGCAAAAAGGTCAAAATCATATGGGCTCATATCTGGGGAGTATTCAAATTCAAATTTATTCACAATTTACATTTGAAATGATATGAAATGAAATATGAATAGATACCCGAAATGAGCATATGCTCGTGCTCGGGTACAGTTCAGTAGTCTAAGTTACATAAATTTTACAGAGATCAGTAATAATGTTGATGATAGAAACAATAATAATAATAATAATAATAATAATAATAATAATAATAATAATAATAATGATAATAATAGAATAATCGTGACGGAGATGATACAAAGATAGTAATACAAAATAATTCATTAATAATAATAATAATAATAATAATAATAGTGATAAAACAAAGATATTTACAATAATAAGATAAATACTAGGACGGATAAAATAAAATATAAAACCACTAGCGAGAGTTAACAAAACTTATATAAGCATAAATAACCAGGAAACAAATGACGAACTCGAAAATCAACAGAAAAGTTCGTTGTTTCACAGACGACAGCAACCTCCGTATTGACATTGTGTTGTGCATTATTGGTAGTAGGGAGGAGCCGAAAGTCTACGTAACTGCCGTTCTCTTCGAATCTTCTCATACAATCATGGGAAGTTAATGCTGAAGAACAAAATGTCTACGAGTCAAACTGTTCATTATTACCAGGATAAATACAAATAATACTGAAATATATTAATCGAGTTTCAGTTATAGATCTCCCCTTTTGTGCAAGAGATATCATATCAAAATATTTTATGAATGGCGGGGAAAATATAAATTTCAAGAACTCTCTAGTGACAAGTACAATCAAGTGTATCTGTGACGATGCTAAGAAATCATTTATTGGAGATATACACTGTTATTAATTAAGAAAATGATCTTTTTATATTTATTACAAGGTTTTGTCTTATACGTTACATGCATCAGATAAATACAATAAATATTAGTAACATATAATGCTGATATCACTTAAAAAAATAATAAAATTGGTAATTATAGACGAGATGTCGCTGACTCAATGATTCAATTGAATTAGTTCTTGATTCAATTCTTTTGAATTGAATTAAAATAATTTTAAGGCTTTTTCCTGCACGTCTCCCCTTCTTCTGTTTTCGCTTCAACTTCTCTCTCCTAGATGTCCCTACCTCTTATTGTACCACTTCTCTCCTATACATGTGTCTACTTTTATTTTACTACTACATGTATTCTGTCATGGTCATGTAATTCTACATATCTCAAACTATACTACTATATCATACAAATCCAATTTTAATTACCTTGGCGGTTTGGATGGGATTCGTTCCTGGGACCTCTGGCACCATAATACCTCGCCTTAACACGCTCAGCTAAACAGCTACATTGTGAAATAAAATTTAAAATAGGTCTCTTATGTTTAGGGTAGGATTACAGAAAATAAATAAAACAGATAAAGCAAATTTACGTAATCTAAATTATTCTTGACGTTTAAAAAACAATAATTTACTTGTTTATAGCAAAGAAAAGCTGGAAAAATATGCATAAAGAAGACAATATTGACGAACATTATCTATGACGTCACATTTCCAAAGCAACCTGATAAACAAGCATTGTTAGTTGAAGCGCCATTTTCAAGATACTACGACGTAACGAGAGTAATAATAATTTATTGCATGAGCCATGGAAAGTAAAAACAATTGTAATTTGAGAAAACTTTCCAGTAATTTGAGCAGTGAAGAAGAAGAGATTGATTTCGCCATGTCGTATAAACTAATACCTGACAAAAGTGCAAAGAAATGTGTGAGTTGCAAATCAAGTGATAGTGTGAATTGGCAGAGAAGGGCAAAATACTCAAACTATTCATTCTGTTTGAAGTGTAAAAAGTGTAAACAGGAAACGTCTATAACCCACAACACGTGGTTCGAAAACACAAAAATAACTATACGTCAAAGCTTGGTTCTTATTTATATGTGGTTGCTTCAAACAACTCTTCAGATAGCTGCTTCAGAGGCAGAAGTTCACTTCAGTACTGCACTAGATTATTTCTGTTTCTGCAGAGAAATATGTTATGTTATAATTACACAAAATACCAAACCCATAGGAGGAGAAGGACACATCGTGGAATTAGATGAAACACATGTCTACACCAGAAAATATAAAAGGGGCAGACTTCTCAAAAACGAGAAAAATAGCGTATGGGTTTTTGGAGGCATCGATAGAGAGATGAAAGAATCGTTTGTATTGAAAGTGGAAAAAAGAGATAAAAATACCTTGATACCCATAATTAAGTCATTCATCAAACCACATACTAAAATTATGACGGATGGTTGGAAGTCTTACAGTGATTTGAAAGATGAAGGAAATATCCATGAAGTTGTGAATCACTCGATAGAATTTGTACGTGAAGATGATCGTTCTGTGCTCACCCAAAAAGTGGAACGAATGTGGAAAACGCTGAAATCGGTTTTAAAAAGAGAAGGCGGGGAAAGTGAAAATTATCATTTATACGTGTTTGAGTTCCTATATCGTGAACAACAGAAACTGAAAGGAATGACTACACCCAGTGAAATGTTTCCGCAGTTTCTACAGCATATCCAGGGTACGGAATAGAAGGATTAAAACCTAAAGACTACATTGCTCAGCAATGAGTGATAGTGTCATACGAACAATGTTTTTTTAGGAAGTGTTCAATTATTGAAAGAAAACTTGGCGAACTATACAGTGTTACGTATTATAATACGAACAATAATTGTAGGAAGTCTTCAGTTAATAGTGAATAGTATACCTAGTGAACTATACAGCGGTCACCAAGGAATCACTCATTTATATGAACTATTGATAGTTTAATTTTGAGCGTGTTACCTAGCTTCGTATTACAATGAGAACAATGATTGTGAGAAGTGTTCAGTTATAGAAGTGTTCAATTAGGTGAATGTTACTTATGTCCCGCCCACTATAGGAGACATATGCCAGTTTTACACTAATCCTAAACATATTTAGTATAACTTGTTGCTTGCGAGCCATCCAAAACCCCAACCTCCACCCGATACCCCGCTTTTTTCATCATGTGCTACACGTCGGATCATCATCGGGGCTTGCAGCCCCGATACCCCGCTTTTTACGTCATGTGCTACACGTCGGATCATCATCGGGGCTTGCAGCCCCGATACCCCACTTTTTTCATCATGTGCTACACGTCGGATCATCATCGGCCCGATACCCCACTATTTACATCATGTGCGTGTAATAAACAATAAGCAAATCATCTTTGATTACAGAAGTCACCAAAGAATCGTTCACTAAAGTAAACTATTTAATTCTGAACGTCACCTAGCAACAAGAATCGTTGCTTTAAGTAAACTATTTAATTCTGAGCGAGTCGCCTAGCAACAGGAGTCGTTCATTCAATTGAATCATTGACTCAGCGACATCTCGTCTATAATTACCATAAAATTTATCAAATATCATACAAACATTTTCACTTTATTTTTAAACTTAAGAATGTGTAGGTTAAACACTGGGAATTTCGTGGCAGTGGTTATTCCGTGATACTTTTTCTTTGCTCTTTTGTGAGCTAACCAATGGCGTTACGAGATCCAAATTTCCGCCAAGGGATTGCATATGTTGTCCAGTTTCCAGAAACATACAGCTAAGCTTTGTGTGACTATTGTAGTTGCTTCAGTGAGCTTTTATGTTTGGAGAGAGCAAGTTTGCGTCGATTTCTCAGGCGTATAAATCTTGTGGATGTTTGTAATTACATTACAGACTTATTACTAAAGGTAAGCATATGATATTTGGTAGAATGATTTATTATTTCTTAATGAAATTTCAGAAAATGTTTTTGGAATTTTAGATACAGCTGTAGTCGCTGTATAGGCTTAGATTTACTGATAGAAATCTTAGCTTTTTGAGGCGAAATTTTGTTGAGTATTAAGCGTTACATTTTATATTATTTTAAAAATTCTATTACAGTACGAATTTTAGAAATCTGAAGATAAAATGTGATAACAAAAAAGAAAAGGGGGACGCAATGGTTTCAGTGTAGTTTCTGTTTGATTTGTTATCATACTAAGTGCCAATGATAAGTGCTAGATGACTTACTTGCAAGAATTGTGACAGAAGATGAAACATGGCTCCACCATTTTGGACTGGAGACAGAGGCAGACAATGGAGTGGCATCATGCAAATTCACCAAAGAAATAGAAATTCAAAAGTGCACCTTCGGCAGAAAAAGTTATGGCTACTGTGTTTTTCGATTCAGAAGGACTCTTGCTTGTGGACATCATGCCACACGGAACCACAATTAATTCTGACGCGTATGTGGCAACTCTCAAGAAACTTCAAGTTCGACTGAGTCGTGTTTTACGACATCGGGTGAAGCAGGATGTTCTGCTATTGCACGACAACGCACAGCCATATGTCAGTCACAAGACCACAGACCAGATCAGAAAATTCGGATAAACAACACTGAAACATCCGCCTTACAGTCCTGAACTGGCACCGTGCGATTACCACCTCTTTGGTAAACTGAAGGATCCCGTCGCGGAACGAGGTTAGAAGATGACTCCCTTGTGCACGCTGCTAAAGAGTGGCTCAGACGTGTTGGTCCAGACTTTTACCGTGCTGGTCTACAGGCCCTCGTTCCTAGGTTACGTAAGGCAGTTGAAAGGGACAGGGATTATGTGGAAAAGTGACATTTTGTTCCTTAAGGATGCATCTATATTCTATAAAAATAGCAAAGCTGTAGGATAAAAATATAATTTTTAAACAAACGTTATGCATTACTTTTGGAGTTACGCTAGTAATATAGGCTATAGTAAAGTTCGTAATAAAAATGTTCACCCTTTCAGGGCAAAGAAGATTCCTTTTCAATTTCAATTTTTACTTATTATGTGTTGATATGTATTTCTATGTTTTCTTGCTAAGAATATTAGACGGAATTACTATGTTTGAAGTCTTGTAACAATAAATGAAAATTTCATTTGACTTTAATGAATTTGTCCACAATTCTTCTACCTCTCACAAAATTATCAATGCAATATCATGACATTACCAAGGTTATCATGAAATAACCAACATTTCAGCTTAAGTTGTAAAAGTGGTTTTTGGCACATATTCAAGAACGTACCCAATCTTTTATGTCTCCAGATTTGTACAGCAAGTTATCGTCTTTTAGATGAAAAAATCGGAATAAGGATATATTTACACATTTGCATTTTAAATTAGTTTTCATGAAATTATCACGAAATTACCAATGTTTACCCTAAATTGCTTAGGTCTGGATTATTCTTCAATACTGAATTGTATAGTCTCGGTCCATAATTCCTACTGTGTCTTAATCCAGCTGTAGTGTGGCATTTAGGTTCTGCCAAAAGAGTTGGGACATTTCTTCTGGTGTTATGAATATGTTTTTCAGTTATAAAATTCATTCTATTTTTGTGAAAATAATTTAGTACTGTATGTTTATGTTTTCTTTGTTGTAGTAAGGAAGTACTAGCTGCATAAAAAGCCTTCAAATGCAGTTTCAAATTTTCCACTCCCCTGACTTGGCTTAGTTTCCAGTACCTTTGTGTTTCCGTACTTCAACTGTTTCGCAAACCGTAACATCTTCCTGAATGAATGCAAGTTCTGCAACGCCTTCTGCACGAGTTTCAAATCGATGTGTCGAGAGAATTTAATGGGTGGGAAGTCGTTGGGGAGACTAAAGAAATAGTACGGCTTGGCATGTGTAGGCCTTAATACACAAGTGCTAACCTATCCCTTATCTTCATTTGTACGTGTAACGCGCGCCTGGGTGTTTTAGCTTGTTTAAATTTTATAGCTGATTAAGATGAAGGCCTCACACTGCTGCCAACATTTCTTGCATTCATACACAATTAATTTGCTTCGTCTCAATACAAACAGAGTTCAAGAGTTTCTAGGTTTGTCTTTGTTCTTGTCACTAATAATAATAATAATAATAATAATAATAATAATAATAATAATAATAATAATAATAATAATATGATAATATTAACTTAATAATAAATGATATTATTAGAGCAGCTGGCTACGGACTGGAAGGACCGGGGTTCGATCCCAGGTGGTGACAGAATTTTTTCTCGTTGCCAAACTTTCAGAACGGCCCCGAGGTTCACTCAGCCTCCTATAAAATTGAGTACCGGGTCTGTCCCGGGGGTAAAAGGCGGTCAGAGCGTGGTGTCGACCACACCACCTCATTCTAGTGCCGAGGTCATGGAAAGCATGGGGCTCTACCTCCATGCCCCCCCCCCCCAAGTGCCTTCATGGCATGTTACGGAGATACCTTTTCTTACTATTAAGATATATTTCTATTGCTATTATTATTATTATTATTATTATTATTATTATTATTATTATTATTATTATTATTAGTATTATTATTATTATTATTATTATTAATGGTTTTCTTCATACTATTATTTTTATTGGTGTAACTGTTACTACTGCTAGTATCACATTTATACTTTTGTTCTAATTCAAGTTATTTTTAATAGTTTGGTATTACAGTCCGCGTCACCGTTTTTGACATGTGAAGTAAGTAATGGGAACGTTAAGTGCAAGTGTCTTACCTTTAGCGTAGTCAGTCTGACAACTGTGTTTGGCAAATGGCTGATGTGACGTGTAGGATGAAGAGGTACTATTCTCAGCTACACTAGCAACATGCTCACTATACTCTAGGACACACGCCAGAAACGCTGGCGCCAGCTATAATAATAATGATAGTAATACCACAGTCTAGTATATACAGTCACGAAGTTTAATACGTAGGGAATATGTGTCCATATTGCTAACCATATTGTGTGTTGCTAACCACTAGGATCGCTACTATCGCCTCATTACAGACAATGCGAAATAGTACCGGCAAAGTCTATTGTTCCTAGTACCCTCAACAACTCAAGCTTCGTGACTATATACTAGATTGTGGTAATAATTAGGCTAAAGCCCGGATGTTTGGCAAAATGCCTTTTTTTACTGGGTGGAAATAAATCATTATTTGCATAGATATAAATCAAAGTGATAGGGCCAATTTTTATTTTGCCTGTTTTGCCTTTTTAAGGTGTTTCTTAGTAATAAGTGCACTTTTTGGTATTTTAAAGCAATATTTGTTTATTTGCAATTTTCTAATTAATTGTAATGTAATGTGTATGAAATTTAAATATATGAAACAAGGACTCACTTTAGTAACAATAATAAATAAAAGTAATTTATTTTGGTGCTTAATCTGCTAATAATCGTGCTTTAATACCATTGGTGTAATATGAATAATGATCGACAATCCACAGTTACAAATATAATATTGTTATCTCTTCACGATACCAACAATCAGCTTTATAATTTTAAATATTAAGTTCGTTGTCATGCAAGTTATCACATAGTATTTTCAATGTTTGATTTCATATTTTCAAACCTTACTGTTACAATTTTGTGCTACACGTGTTTATTATTGTAGGAGAAAGAAATTTAACAGTCAGTTATGTCGGGTAACAGAAGGTATAAGATCGGTTAGCTGGAATGCCTAAATTCAGTAAACCATTGAAAAGTAAACTTCATGCTCACGTTAGTGGATTTGGTGCCCATGTATTTTCAACCGATGGAACAGTTTTGCTATGTAAGGTTTGTGAAAAGACAGTTAATCACGAAAAAAAAAAGTGTTTTATGAGTCAATATGTGTCGCCTATGATGTAAATATGTGAGTCATGTTGATGTAATTTAAATTTATTGCTAAAATATATCGTGTCTTTTAAAAAATTTATAATGCTTTTTTCAAAGATTATTGTGCGTTTTTTTTTACGTTTTATTGCCTTTTTTGCCTGCCTATTTTAACTGTTATAAATAGGGACCGGATTTTTATGTAATATCAAGGTGTGAAATATGTACATATTTATGTAAGAAAAATAAGCTGAATATGTATCAAAATATGTAAAATCATGAAAATATTTAATTTGAATATCTGCGTTAAGCCTAGATATATTTGTAGTCTGGTACAATTTTAAATTTTCTGTTCTTCATGACGATTTCTACTGTTTCTGGTACTCTTCCGCCGTTTCTGGGTATCATCATTTCTGTCTTGTCCACATTTATATCAAATTTGTTTCTATTGCACCATTTTACCATGATGTTTATTGTTTCTTGTAACTTTGTAAGGTCTTTAGACCCTACTACTATGTCGTCCGCTTATGCGGATGAGATTATCCCCTTCTTGATTTTTACAATACAAAGTAGTTGTATGAGAAAGATTATCTTTTGTTCACTCATATTTACAGTGAGCGGAAAGGGGTGAGTGCCTCTTTTACTTCCTGGAACTAAGATGTTATGTTTCGTCCCGAAATATATCCTTTCTCGGGTAGGTAAAAATGCTTTTTAAATATATGTACTATTTCAAATTGTAAACTTCCCCAGCAGAAGTTTTGTTTTTCCTTTTAAAGAACTAAAAATGAATAAAACCCCTAAATATGTAGATTTATGTAATACCAAGCCATAATATGTAATGTGGGGTAAATATGTAAAAAATATGTAGTATCAAATTTTAATATATTAATGGTAATTACAAGATTCGCAAAGGTTTGTTATTTATATACTGTTAGGTTGAAAGGAATATAATATGTAATTACATAAAAATCCGGTCCCTAGTTATAAATGCCTAAATATCCGGGCCCTAGTAATAATAATAATAATAATAATAATAATAATAATAATAATAATAATACTTGCTGTTATCCTGCCTGCCGATAGAGGCGCAATATGAGCTGAAACATCTTGACGTCATGTCTTAGATGCTGAAAGGTCATCCGTCATACTCCAGTTTCACGACACGGGACGTCCCGAGATAGAACCCTGCTGTGCGAACAAGGTGTTGTGAATGCCTCGTCATCTGACCTTAAAGGACTTCCTTCAGATGCAGTCGATATACAACGCTTGGATGTTCATCTTTCAGGATTTGTGTGCTCCTTTGTGTGCCAGGCATTTCGGTCTCGTGAAGATATCTTCAAAGGAAACAGTAATACACGTTATATTATAATGGTGTCTAGTTAGTACGCGATAACAAATACAATTGCGTTCTACGTTAAGTCACATAAGCTTAGTTGTTCAGTAACTTTTCTTAGAACCTTTTATTTTTCGCAAATTCACAACCATATACTTAGCTGTTAATTTAAATATTTTCTTGCAACAGAATGAAGCTATGGGACACACTCACGGACAGGAGAACGCGAATTCGATTATGCGCACTGTTCAAAACATACAGAGGTGAGCCTGCCTGGAGAGAAATAAAAAATAGGTTGCAGCCGCCAAATTACTCTTCAAGGAACGACCACTCATATAAATCGAGGGAAAGAAGGCAGAGGACGGACACTGGAAAGTTTTCTTTTCTCAATCGTACTATCAGGGACTGGAAAGCTTTACCTGCAGACTTACTAAAGGCTTTACCAACAACCAAAAATGCATTTAAAAATAGGCTTAAGGACCTTACTAATAGACGGTAATTATACACAGTATTTAAAGGGTGTAAATGATATGTTGTTATTGAAGTGTTGTATCAGTGAAGAAGTATGTTGTGTCAGTGAAGTGTGTTGTATCAGTGAAGAAGTATGTCGTGTCAGTGAAGTGTGCTGTGTAAGCGAAACGTGTTCCTGTCAGTGAAGCTTTGTAGTTTATAGTGGCAGTGCAAAGAATTTGAACAGTGAAATGTTTTTGAAGTGTTAGTGAAATCAGGATAGAATCAGTGAAATGTGTCTTAGTTCCAGTGCAGTGAGTGAGTTGACAGCGAAATGAGTGTAATGTTGAAAGGTACTAGTGCAGATACGAACATATACTCGTGGGTTTTAGTTCGATCTTAGTTTTAAGATACAAATTAGAATATTTCAAATGTTATTTTAAGTGATCGTTTCATTTAATTTAGTATATTCCCTGTTGTTGTTATTATTATTATTATTATTATTATTATCATTATTATTATTATTATTATTATTATTATTATTATTATTAGTAGTAGTAGTAGTAGTAGTAGTAGTAGTAGTAGTAGTAGTAGTAGTAGTAGTAGTATTAGTTATTGGTTATTGGTTATTGGTTATTGGTTATTGGTTATTGGTTATTGGTTATTGGTTATTGGTTATTGGTTATTGGTTATTAGTTATTAGTTATTAGTATTAATTGTATTTTTAATTAATAAGTTTATTATTGTCATTATTGAGTGTAATTAGTTACCACTGCCACCGGGTATATACCCATTGCAGTGTGAATAAATACATAAATTCTTGCATATCCATCATTTTGGTTGTCGCTATGACGTAAACACTGACTTACTTGTAACAAATTGCTTTTAAGGAACCCACAGGTTCATTGCCGCCCTCACAAAAGCCCGCCATCGGTCCCTATCCTGTGCAAGATTAATCCAGTCTCTACCATCATATCCCATCTGCCTCAAATCCATTTTAATATTATCTACGTCTCGGCCTCCGCAAAGGCCTTTTTCCCTCCGGTCTCCCAACTAACACTCTATAATGCATTTCTGGATTCGCCCATACGTGCTACATGCCCTGCCTATCTCAAACGTCTGGATTTAATGTTCCTAATTATGTCAGGTGAAGAATACAATGCGTGCAGTTCTGCGTTGTGTAACTTTCTCCATTCTCCTGTAACTTCATCCCTCTTAGCTCCAAATATTTTCCTACAAACCTTATTCTCAAACACCGTTAATCTCTGTCCCTTTCTCAAAAAGAGAGCCCAAGTTTCACAACCATACGGAACAACCTGTAATATAACTGTTTTAAGATTCTAACTTTCAGATTTTTTTGACAGCAGATTAGATGACAAAAGTCACTTATTTCCTTAAAATGCATCAATGTATTAGTATGTCATGTAGATTGATCTTTCTATATGCCTATGTACACCCATATATATATATATATATATATATATATATATATATATATACATATTATACATATAATATCTTTATACGTTGACGAAGAACTGTTTTCAGAACATGGGAGGAGTGAAAGTAGGAAAAAGAAGAATAAAATGCATAAGATTTGTTGGTGATATGGCGTTGTTAGCATAAGAGGAGATGATACTAAGGGATATGCTACTGGAGCTAAATGACAGCTGTGAGCAGTATGGGATGAAGATAAATGCAAACAAGACGAAGACCATGGTCATAGGAAGAAAAATAAAGAAGGTAAACGTGCGAATTCTAAATGAGGCAGTAGAGCAAGTGAACAGCTTCAAATACTTGGGGTGTACTATAAGCAGTAACATGAGCTGCTGCCAGGAAGTCAAAAGGAGGATTGCAATGGCCAAGGAAGCTTTTAATAGAAAAGAAGCATCTTCTGCGGACCTCTGAAAAAAAGAACTGAGGAAGAGACTAGTGAAGTGCTTTGTATGGAGTGTGGCATTGCATGGGACAGAAACACGGACGAAATGAAGAGAAGCGAATAGAAGTACTTGAAATGTGGATATGTAGAAGAATGGATAGTGTGAATTGGACAGACAGAATAAGAAATGAAGCTGTGTTAGAAAGAGTGGGTGAAAAAAGAATGATGCTGAAACTGATCAGAAAGAGAAAAAAGGAATTGGTTGGGTCACTGGCTGAGAAGAAACTGCCTACTGAAGGATGCACTGGAAGGAATGGTGAACGGCAGAAGAGTTCGGGGCAGAAGAAGATATCAAATGATAGACGACATTAAGATATATGGATCAGATGAGGAGACTGAGAGAAAGGCAGAAAATGAGGAAAGATTAGGGAAAGCTGGGTTTGCAGTGAAAGACCTGCCCTTGGGCAGAGCACTGAATGAATTAATCTTAATAGCTTTTTATTTTCATTTCCAGGCGACTTTCTTGATTTTTCTGTGCGCACAATCAGTATTTAATATCTATTGTTGTTATTTGTTGACAAATATGGTCAGTTTTGTTTGCTATCACTATTTAGAATACCATTGTTGTAACACTTCGTTACCCCACACCACTTAAAACATTATTATCTAGAGTATGGACATTTCGATTTCAAACATGTTTACGGTTATTGTAGTAGAAATGATCGGGACGAAATTGAAATAAAAACTGCTGAGCCATTTATACCGGAAACCAACATTTTCTGAATTCGAAATTGCGATAGAAAATCTGAAAAAGTACAAGTCTCCAGGTATTGATCAAATTCCAGCAGAATTAATACAAGAGGGTGGAAGCGTATTATCTAGCGAAATTTATAAACTTGTACTTGCAATTTGGGAAAACGAAATTGTACCAGAACAATGAAAGGAGTCCATAATTGTACCTATTTTTAAGAAGGGGGTGGGGACAAGACTAACTGTAGTAACTTTCGAGGAATATCACTTTTGTTGATGTACAAAATTTTGTCGAATATCCTTTTGAGAAGATTAACTCTATATGTAGATGAAGTTCTTTGTGATAGTAGAAGAGAAAGAGTGGGGGAAGGGAAGTGGTCCGTGGAACAGAAATGGGCCACGGACCACTTCCCTTCCCCCACTCTTTCTCTTCTACTATCACAAAGAACTTGCTAATTTCTTAGATACAAACCCTGAATTATGATAATAGGGGAACATAAATATATTGTAAGTTCACAGGGCTAACGGCTTCGAAGCTGGGTACCTGGTTCTAATGAAGTGCACTGGTAGCAATCTAAAACATGGGGGCATGAGATAGTTACTCTGCCTGCCATTAAAAATTCACTTCACTAAATCCCCAAGGTAAAAAAAAAAAGGGGGGGGATCATCAGTGTGGTTTCAGGCGTAATAGATCGACTATTGATCAGATTTTTTGTATTAGACAGATATTGGAGAAAAAATGGGAGTATAAATGTACAGTACATCAGTTATTCATAGATTTGAAAAAGGCCTATGACTCGGTTAAGAGAGAGGTTTTATTCTTATTGAAATGCATATAGAGTGTCAGTTGGGTGGCCAGAGGGGAAAAGACCTTTGGGGAGGCCGAGACGTAGATGGGAAGATGATATTAAAATGGATTTGAGGGAGGTGGGATATGATGGTAGGGACTGGATTAATCTTGCTCAGGATAGGGACCAATGGCGGGCTTATGTGAGGGCGGCAATGAACCTCCGGGTTCCTTAAATCCAGTAAGTAACTTACGGTTATTGTTGCCTTACTAATTCTGAGAAAGGTACTGGAAGTTTCAGTAGTACAGGCTTACTCAGTATGTAATAAATAGCACCGTATAAGTGTCTTGAGGTGTTGGCAACACCCCAAGCGACTGCTTAATGATATGTGACTGTATTAAATGGCGGTTGCTATAGCAACAGAACGCTGTTCTCTATTTTGCGGAGGGATGTTGGTGTATTTCCAGCATGGGCTGTCTTTTTTGTAAGAATATAGGCTGTTGAAATTCTATGAGTGCGTCAAAATATCAGTTGATGTGCTGGCAATTCGTTGATAATAAACTGTTGGATGGGAGACGCTGTCTGCATGGAATTACACTAACAAACTTGTGCAGGATATCGCCCAAGTTTGTACTATTTCCTGCCGCTTTGTTGGAACTGTCAAACTCTGTAGCGAACATTCCATTGGCTGAGCCCTCTTTATCCAAGAACTTGTTGAAATATTCCCGTGGAATATATACATATTTAAGCGAATTATTTAAAAATCTGATGGATTTAGACCGGGTAGATGTGATTTAGTCACGAGAAGAGGTTTCAGTTGGATTTATTCTGAAATATCGGAAAAACGAAATGTGACAACTACGGAGATTATGTATGACAGGAATTTATTCGAAATTAGAGTCTTTAAAGACCTTTTTTTCTCTTTTTACTAAATTTTAATAGATAATTCATTAAAGGATGCACGAGATAAGATAGAATTAGAAATGAAGATATTAGGTAGGAACTAGGAGTATACCCAGCGAATAGGGATTATAAAGAATGGACACTCAGCGAATTTTCGTGTGTTTTGTTTCTCTGTGCGCCAGCGGCTAGTTCCACTTTCAAGCGCTAGAGGTAGTGTAATCGAGCATACGCTGAGATAATAATTGAGAATAGAATCACAGTCTAATACTTAGTATTGGCGGTATTAGACTGTGATAGAATTAAGGCACAGGATCCAAACATCGCCTACCTTATTGCATAATCCAGTAACGCTTTGCTTCAAATAAATTCAAGTTAACTTCAAGTTAACAGCTTTTCCTTATTTCTCAGTGACAAACTAGTTGTAATAATAATATTTTATATTTCAGATATCATAAATTATATTATAAAATAATATAATACATTATAAAATTAAGTATCGAATTCTTTTAATATTTGTATATAATATAATATAGGTATATGGTTTTACTTCTCGTAAGAGTTTTGTTTTTCCATTTTCAGCGCTATCAAATCATTACATATTTTAATTGTTGTTGGGGTCAACGTCTGAACTCTCATTATAAAGGAACTCTAGAGTCTAGACATTACAGTTAATGAAGGATTTATTATTTTATGGATCTAATTTATTTTATTTGAGTACATAATGTACCTAGATGTATTAATTGTATGTGTTATATTTCCGCTGTGTCGACTGTTAGCTGGTGTGATGTCAGCGCCAACTCTAGGGAGAAAGCAGAATCTGACGCTCTAGCTGGCTTGAAGGTCATTGAAATCGGTCCGGCTACATCAAAGGTACCGACGCGAAGTGTCCATTCTTTATAATCCCTATTCGCTGGTATACCCACTTATTGATAAAATAGAAAATTACAGACAAGGTTGGAAATTACATGTAGAGAGAATGGACGACTACAGACTTCCTAAGAAAGCAATAACTTATAAACCAAAAGGACGAAGAAATCAGGGACGACCGATGAAAAGATGGAGCGACCTTTGAAGCCGGAACATGCAATTGCCCATACCATGAAGGGAAGAAGAAGAAGACATTTTAATTTAACCCTTAAATTGGTAAAACTTCATTTCTCACACTAGTTTATTAAACCGTGTCGGACTGTAAAGAAAACAACTATTGCAATGTCCAATGTATTGTGTAATTTTGGTTATTTAATTTTCCTAAAAATGTTTCTATTGTTCTACTAAATTAATTCTTCCTTTTAACATCTAAGTCTCCCTTATCCAGTTGAACTTCGTAAATCTGTGACTAAGAAATTAAGAGAGGAATTAAGGAATGCAGAATTCGAATCATGGAAAGTAATGCCTGGAAGAGGCAGAGGTGTAGAATTGTACAGCCAAGTACCTAAAGCCAACGCCTGGATTTTTAATAAGTCTGGACTATCTACATCTGAATGGGTAACCTGCCTCAAAATGAATGCCAAGTTAGCAGCAGTTAGAGGAGTACCTGGTCGCTCTTTGGACGGATCCCGGTGCAGACATGGCTGCCCGGAGACTGAAACCCTTGCCCACGTCCAAGGTCAGTGTAACAGAAGTTTACTCCTTCGAAATGCCAGACACCATCATGTTCGATCCTTAATTGCAACTGCTTTAAGAAAAAAGTCTTGGATAGTAGAAGAGGAAGTTTTTTGCCTTGCTACTAATGGCTCCTCTAGACGTATTGACATCATAGCGTATTCCCAGACTACCAAGAAAGGATATATAATTGATCCTACCATAAGGATTGAAACGGGGAGTAGCCAGCCGGAGGATGTCAATCAAGAAAAGATCAACATTTATCTGCCAACAGTTGATTACTTCAAAGCAAAATACCAGCTTGAAGACATTGAAGTGATTGGTCTTCTTATTGGAGCTCGTGGTGTGATTCCCAAGTTCTTTGAAAGCTTCAGGAAGACTTTTGAACTACCACAGACACTTACTGCTGACATCATAACTTCAGTTTTGAAACGCTCTTGCCAAATTCTGAGTCATCATATTCACTCTGTTTAATTTTTTTATTTATTCATTTTCTATTCATATATGTTTATTTTAATTGTCTTTCTACAAAATTTATGTATACATTTAATATTGTAAAATTCATGTAGGAGTGTATACTGAGTCCTTCTGGGCTACCTCCAATGGGAGGCAGTTATTATCTTATCTTATCTATAGCATATATTAACCTGTTGTATCCTGTAGGATACTTTGTAAATTTAAGGGTTAAAGTACTCAAAAGATTGGAAGTCAGATATGTGCATAAATTAATGCAATTAGTTTTAGAGAAACGAAGTTCCCAGAGCAGTGTACTGTTTTCAGTGATAGAAATTAGCTGTGTTTACGATTTTGTTTTAATTAGATGGTGGAATTTTTCCTAAAAAAAGATCAAAATATAATCTGTTGCATTTCGATACGTATGTACTAAATTTTGAATATTTAGACCCTAGTTAAATAGAGAATTTTTAATCTAATATTCAAAGAGTACTTCGATCGACTAAGCTTAAATTAAATATAAATTATAAATAGCCTGAATAATTTGTGATTGCTTATCAGTTTATACAGGGTGTTAAAAAGTATCCAATATTTTAGGAGATGCTAGTATGCATCAAAAGAAGAGAAAAATGTCTAATAAACATGGGTCCTACAACACATACTTCTGAGGTCTGAACGCTTGTTCATAGGAGGTGCTCAATGTGACGTCCTTTCACGGAAATGCATTCCTCTGCCCTTCGGCGTAAGGAATCACGGATTCTTTGAAATGGACCTGGTTGTTCTTGATAACCAAAAGTCTAGGGGATTTAGATTTGGGGAACGAGCAGGCCAAGGTGTGGGGCCTCCCCAATCAATCCAGCGGTCCTGAAATATCAGCGTCAGGTGTTCACGCTCATTGCGGAAAAAATATGTTGGTGTGCCATTATGCATGAACCACATCTGTAGTCTTTGCTGACATGGCACATACTCCAGAAAGGTAGGCAATACGTTAATAAGAAAGTCCTGATAACGAGCCCCAGTTAATCTCTGTGGTAGCACGTATGGCCCTTAATCTATCACCAAGAACGTCTGCCCATACGTTGATCGAGAATCGGTGCTGATGCCTTGTTTCTTCAACTGCATGGGGATTTTCATCAGCCCACACATGCTGATTACGAAAATTCACAACACCATCTCTGCTGAACCCCGCTCATATCCGCAACCAGACTTTTCTTTTCAGTATTCCTTGTGACGTATCAGTATTCTATCAACTACGGTATGATTCTGCTGTATTGTAGGACAGAAAAATACATTGACATGAATGGAGGTCACATTGAGCACCTCCTATGATCAAGTGTTCAGATCTCAGAAAGTATGTGTTGTAGGACCCATGTTTATTAGACATTATTTTCTTGTTTTAATTCATACTATCACCTCCTAAAATATTGGATACTTTTTTAACACCCTGTATAATTCACGCATAGGATAATTTTTACACTAATTTTTCTAAACATGTAACTGCCGATCGAAAACTGTAATTATTGTTAAAATATACAAGGAAACTTCAGATTCCCTTGAAGATAAAGACCGCCAGAACCTCAATCAAAGGTAGCTTGGAGGGTTATGTCGTTCTTATTTCTAGTATCATAAGAATGATGACCAGAATTTCGCTTGAATACATTTTTCTGTTTGAAGGTGGTTGATAGTGGTGATGATAATAGTGGTGCTTATGACAAAGTGGGAGCCACTGGCGTAGCTCTGTCGGCTAAGACGCTTGCCTGCCGATCCGGAGTTGCGTTCGGGCGCGGGTTCGATTCCCGCTTGGGATGATTACCTGGTTGGGTTTTTTTCTAGGTTTTCCCTAACCGAAAGGCAAATGTCAGGTAATCTATGGCTTATCCTCGACCACATCTCATCAAGTACCATCTCGTTATCACCAATCCCATCGACGCTAAATAAGCTCATAGTTGATACAGCGTCGTTAAATAAGAAAGTAAAATAACAAAAAATGACAAAGTGGTAGTAATTTGGTGGCGATGGTTGTAATAGTGGAATTGTGATAATGATGGTTATCTTGGTGGTGATAATGGTGATAACAGCGGTGTTAGTAATGATAATACAGTACTAATGGTGATATACGTACGTACTAGTGACAATGATTATGAAGATACTTGGGATGATGATTGGTCATAATGAAGGTGATACCAGCGAATAGGGATTATAAAGAATGGACATTTCGCGTCGGTACCTTTGATGTGGCCGGACTGATTTCAATGACCTTCAAGCCAGCTAAAGAGTCAGATTCTGCTTTCTCCCTAGAGTTGGCGCTGACATCACACCAGCTAGCAGTCGACACAGCGGAAATATAACACGTAATTAATACATCTAGGTACATTATGTACTCAAATAAAATAAAATAAATTGGATCATAAAATAATAAATCCTTCATTAACTGCAATGTCTAGACTCTTGAGTTCCTTTATAATGAGAGTTGAGACGTTGACCCCAACAACAATTAAAATATGTAATGATTTGATAGCGCTGAAAATGGAAAAACAAAACTCTTATGAGAAGTAAAACCATATACCTATATTATATTATTATACAAATATTAAACGAATTCGATACTTAATTTTATAATGTATTATATTATTTTATAATATAATGTATTATATCTGAAATATAAAATATTATTATTACAACTAGTTTGTCACTGAGAAATAAGGAAAAGCTGTTAACTTGAATTTATTTGAAGCAAAGCGTTACTGGATTATGCAATAAGGCAGGCGATGTTTGGATCCTGTGCCTTAACTCTATTCTCAATTATTATCTTAGCGTATGCTCGATTACACTACCTCTAGCGCTTGAAAGTGGAACTAGCCGCTGGCGCACAGAGAAACAAAACACAGGAAAATTCGCTCAGTGTCCATTCTTTATAATCCCTATTCGCTGGTGATACGGTGGTGATAGTGCCTCGTTAACTTGGTGTTTTCCCCAATCGAAGTGTTCTGCGTGTAATTTTCGTCATTTCGTACGCTTTGTACTTGAGACGACATAGTTCACATCTTCGCCGCCTGTTCGCTTCTTTGTCATCCGAAATATGTAAGTTGTTAAAAGCATCCACTAAGAAGGAATTTCATTAACAGAGGAATGCAGCGATTGCGTGGTAGTCCCACATAGTTCACACCACACGGTCCGTGTCGCCGGGTTTGATTGGTGAAATGGTTATTGAATGGAGACGTATCTGTGGCTAACGAAGCGTTCATAATGGCCACAGAGGGACCGGGGGGGGGGGGCTTGGAGGGAGATACATAAGGAAAGATCTGCTTCTTGACAGATGAACATAGAGCACGCTAAGAGATCTCTACATAGAATGTGCCTTCTGCTTTATCGTTGAACGTAAAGTAGGAATATTGTGATGCTACAGAAATATATTTTGACGGTCTTACTAACAAACCGTGTATAATTTTAAAACGAGATTTATGCACAGTTGAGACAGAAAACGTTACTAATAAACCATGCATAAGCGATGGAAAATATAAAGTGTGGTTATGTCTCGTGACCAGAAAATACTCATAATACGAAATGGAAATATAAAAATTGGAAATTTATCCTTTGAAAAACTGGAAAAATTCGAATACCTTGAAGCAACAGTAACAAATATAAATGATACTGCTGAGGAAATTAAACGCAGAATAAATATGGGAAAGGCCTGTTATTATTCGGTTGAGAAGCTTTTGTCATCCAGTCCGCTGTCAAAAAAAAACCTGAAAGTTAGAATTTACGAAACAGTTATATTACCGGTTGTTCTGTATGGTTGTGAAACTTGGACTATCACTTTGAAAGAGGAACAGAATTTAATGTATACATATTGGTTACACAACTTTTAACACTGTATCATTTCGGAATATGTATGATAAGAAATTTCTTGTGTTAAATTTTAAAGTACCTTATTAACATCAACACAGACATGGAAATACTACACATCCAACCAAAAAGCCAGAAACTCAACACACTAGAACAATATGAAATATACAGACACACGAAAACACATCCCAACGATAGTCTCAATAAACAACTCAATTTCAAAACACATACACTCTTTGACTCTACACTACTAACGCACCCTCACAGGAAACGAGGCGCCAAGACCAACAACGACCAGTTCTGAAGATGACCGAAATTAGGTCGAAACATGTTAACAAGGTACTTTAAAATTTAACACAAGAAAGTTCTTATCATACATATTCCGAAAATTTAATGGTGTTCGAGAATAAGGTTCTTAAGAAAATATTTGGTGCTAAGAGGGATGAAGTTACAGGAGAATGAACAAAGTTACACAACACAGAACTGCACGCATTGCATTCTTCACCTGACATAATTAGGAACATTAAATCCAGATGTTTGAGATGGGCAGGGCATGTAGCATGTATGGGTGAATCCAGAAATATGCATACAGAGTGTTAGTTGGGAGACCTGGGGGAAAAAAGACCTTTGGGGAGGCTGAGACGTAGATGGGAGGAAATATTAAATTTGATTTGACGGAAATGGGATATGATGATAGAGAGTGGATTAATCTTGCACAGGATAGAGATCGATGGTGGGTTTATGTGAGGATGGCAATGAAACTTATTCTCAGACACCCTTAACCTCTGCTTCTCTCTCAAAGTGAGAGTCCAAGTTTCACAGCCATACAGAACAACCGGTAATATAACTGTTTTATAAATTCTAACTTTCAGCATTTTTTTGAGAGGAGAGTGGTTGATAAAAACTTGTTAACCGAATAATAACAGGCATTTCCCATATTTATTCTGTGTTTAATTTCCTCTCGAGTGTCATTTATATTTGTTACAGTTGCTCTAATTGAATTTTTCCATCTCTTCAAAGAGTAAATTTCCAAATTCTTTATTTCCATTTCGTTCAATGTTCTGGTCACGAGGCATAATAATATATTTTGTCTTTTCTGGATTTATTTCGAAACCTATCTCCTTGCTTGCTTCAAGTAAAATTCCCCTGTTTTTCCTAATTGTTCGTGGATTTTCTCCTAACACAGTGGTTTCCAACATTTTTTGACTAACGACATACTTTACTGAACGCCCACGATATCGCGACACACTAATTTGATTTATTATTATTATTATTATTATTATTATTATTATTATTATTATTATTATTAACCAGTACTTTCCTTCTGGAGAAAAGGCGAATATTTTATAGTGGACGGTGAGATGATTACTGTTTACGGCACGGAAATTTTGTCGTTTTTAACCAGATTTTCGTCCAACTAAGACTTTCAAGATCTAAGCTGAATTCAAAGAAAAATTGTATTAAAAACATAGTTATTCACACACATTTCGCTTCCATGATGAAAAATCCAACAAAAACATTCTGGAACGGGTTCCAGCGTGGTTCGCCAGAAAAATCACTGATAACTTCTATGTAGTGTTGGACATCCAGTGTTGTAGATGGGTTGCTGTTAACATGCAATCGAAAATTCTAAAAGAACAAGCAGCAACTTGAGTGGCATTAGGAAAAGAAAACAAAGGTATATGTAAAAAATTCCAAACTATCTAGGCTGGATGTTCGATAAAAATTATTGTTATCGTTTTTGAAAACTCGCCTATTTAAATTAATATGTGAAGTCTGCGCTTGGTGGGTTGCACAGAGTTTCTCTATACGCGGCCTTATGGTGGAAAAACTGAACTGAGCATTGTTGCAGGTGTTCACGTTTCATTGGTACAGTCTGACTGAAAATAAAATGTACCATATCGAAGAATTCGTTGCAAATAAAAAATGCGTTGTAAAGAGACATTCTGGATGGCATACAATTTATTTTTCAATTCCAAAATTTCGCGACACACCCCATTCAGCTGCGCGACACACCAGTGTCGCTACACACCGATTGGGAACCCCTGTCCTAACATATTCACGCCATCCGCATAGACAAGCATCTGGTTAGGTGATCTTGAGTAAACAAAATTCTCAGTCAAATCCATTGCCCCCGTTGAATCACCCTGTATATATACTAGTGGCTTGTGCAGCAAATGCTGCTGCAAACTAAGTTCGTTAGACGTTCAAATAAAAATTTTTCAGATTTATTTTCAATGAAGAATACTTGTCTTTTTAATAGTTATTTGCTTCCATAATAATGAAACATACTCCCTCTGAATGGATTTTTTTAGGCCAAATACTTTCTCTTGAACCTATCCAACTTCAGTTTTTGAGTTTCAACGCGAAAACGCAAGTATCAATGTCAGGATGATAGCAGTAGCTATTTCAGGTCATTGTGGATTGTAGGCGAAAGTTAAAAAAATGTCAGGTTTGCTAAGCTTTCGAACAATAGCATTTTCGTATAGCTGCTGCATGTAGAACTTGAAATATAGAGCGTAAAATCATTTTATCCTACTAAGAGATCTTGCTGAAATGATCTGGAGACTACAAAATTTTCTAGGCCTCTTATTTTATCAGTAAGTAATACCTTTTGATCTTTCCTTAGGAACTGTAATTTTTGCGCTCTCTCGAGCCAATACTGAAGACAATGACACATATCAATATCTACACTACACCGCCATTTAGTATATAAAAAAGACCCAACCCCACTGGGCTAATAAGTATAAAAATATTTGATTTTTAATAACAATATTATTATCGTACTTAAGTTTTGTAGTTATATATAGCAGCCACTCAGTAAATTATAGAAATGAAGATCTAAATTAAGATATTGTCTACATTTACTTACATAACCTCAAAACGTTTCACTTTCATGTCATCAATATAGCATCAATATAATAATAATAATAATAATAATAATAATAATAATAATAATAATAATAATTTATTATAGCTGGCAGAGTTAAGGCCGTAAGGCCTTCTCTTCCACACAACCAGCAAAAAGTGTATATACATATGCATGAACTTACAAAGAATTCAACAATTTGATTTAGATGAGAGTTACATGTATACAAGAGTTATTTACGAATTAAACAACAAAATAATATGAACTATTAATTAAACACTGAAATAAACTGGGTAGCAGAATTAAACTAAAATACATAGAATGTTAATATATTTCAAATTATATTAGATAATAGAAAGAGATTATTATGAGACAATTTTGAAAATGCAGCACAATCAGGATGATGTCTAAAGAAAAAAAGCAACAGTGCAGTCAGTAATATTTTAAATCAGTATGATTGGAGTGAAATGCTAATAAGGTTATCTTTTAAGCTGTTCTTAAAGGTGTTTATTGTCTTGCAGCCCCTAATACTTTGTGACAAGGAATTCCATTGACGCGAGGTGGATATTGTAAAAGATGAGGAATAACAAGATGTTCTATGAAGAGGTATATTTAGCGTGCCACAGATAAGTGATCTGGTATTTACGTCGTGGTTAGAGTATAGATAAGAGAAACGAGACGAAAGGTAATTTGGTGTTGAGGTGTGCAATTATTACAATTAATGTACAATTAATGTACAATTAATGAAAAATAAATGCATCATGATATTAACTATAATAATATTTAATTTCTAATGATAATAATGTCATCAAACCACCTCAAGTTTCGTAGATTTGAATATCCAATACACAGCTGTACTCAGAAAATTATACACTGCAGAATCAGTTTTTAATAAGAAATTGAATTGAGCTCTAAATATGTCGGCAATCCTGCAGGTCATGGCCTTCGTGTAATAACCTATTGTTTTTTGTAGTGTGCGTTTTGTTCTTAAATTCAATCAAGTCGGCCGTGATTCGATAAAATTAGTTCTCAAAGTGACAACAGATGGATTTTGGAAAATAGGAAAATTATGTAGGAAAATTGACATTTCACTGAAAACTACTACTTTTCCGAAAAACTTTGGGTTCCAAGCTTCAAAATGAGGGGCCATTTATTAAAATCCGTTCAGCCGTTTTCCCGTAATTTCCATTACCAGTTCAAATTATATATATATATAGAAAGATATATATATATATATTTTTTTTTTTGTGTAGATGTGTGAATGTATTCAATAAACGTACAGTTATTGACAGTATTTCGATTGCTCATTTCCGCAGTATATAATTATATTTAGCGTTATGAAGTTCCAAGTCCCTGGTGATGCTCTGTTACTGAATTGTCGCGTCACCCTTCGAACTGTAGCTACACGTGACCCGCACGTATCGCGTACTGGCGTGCATTCAATGCCCCGTGAGTAATCTGGAAGCGATTTATATATTTGTGCATCTGTCTGAGCCAACTGCCCCGTCGCCATTTAAAAATGTCGCTATCGAATCTCACGCTTGAATGTGACGTTTAAATTGATTGGTTGAAAATTACAAGCAACCCGTAACAATAGATAAACCGTTCCTACCTCATTGCAGTACAGCCTACCTTTGAGGCGCTAATGTTGGGACCTACGATATTTAGATTTCTTTTCAGACTTGCAGACTGGTTGTTTTGTAGTACTGTAGCAATTATTCACTGTAAATTAAAATATACCTCCATTACCAGTGTTACCACGTGCAGGGACTAATATTTCTCAGCTTAGGTATAGTTTGTATCGAAATAAATTGAGATTTTTGAAAAGAAATTTTTAAGATAATATAATCTTCAAAATAAAAAAAAAACACAAAAATAAAAATTCAATATATACAGGGTTTTCTCAAAAGTAGCACATAGTAATTCTTTGGTTGGCGGGAAAACGCACATAAGTCAAAAAGTCGATTTTTCTGTTGTACCTAATCATATAAGTCAAGTATTTATTTTTTAATTTTTGAAATAATAAAATTTCTTTTATTTTAAATTGCAAAGGGCCTTACTTTAACCAACATACATGAATTTCATTATTATACTTATATTCAGTTAAGAGCAAATTAAAAAGAAAATCTCTCCCGAAAAATTATTCTTTTTGACTTGTGTGCCTTTTCCCTCCAACCAGAGAATTTATAATTTAAATATATACAGGGTTTTAAATATATACAGGGTTTTCTCAAAAGTAGCACATAATAATTTATAATTTAAATATTTCAAAGACAGGATTTTGGAAACGCCTAAAACCTTGTATTTAGAAATGAGTATTTTTTTTTTTCGAAACGAAATATTTTTGCGATTTACGACGTTATATACAGCAATTTTAAATGACTTTTCCTTTTCAAAAGGAAAATATTTTAGAAATTTTATGTTCACTGAATCTAAGTGGTCATGACTGGGAATGGGTACTTTTGTTTTTTGTTTTCCTGAAGTATGCAGCACTTGTTCATAGAGAGATCAGCTGTTAAGGTATGTTTTTCAAGGAGCTATTGTTGAAGAAATATTTGCACTATTAATTTTTTTTATTTTATTTTATTGGGTTATTTTACGGCGCTGTATCAACATCTAGGTTATTTAGCGTCTGAATGAAATGAAGGTGATAATGCCGGTGAAATGAGTCCGGGGTCCAGCACCGAAAGTTACCCAGCATTTGCTCGTCTTGAGTTGAGGGAAAACCCCGGAAAAAAACCTCAACCAGGTAACTTGCCCCGACCGGGATTCGAACCCGGGCCACCTGGTTTCGCAGCCAGACGCGCTGACCGTTACTCCACAGGTGTAGGCGCACTGTTAATTCCAGAGCTCCAGGATCAAGTAACTTTTTATCCTGTAGCCTACTATATTCTTTTTTCCATTTATTTTCAGTAGTTTGGGTTAATAATAATTGGCAATTGGGTTAATAATAATTGGCAATCTTACAGTTCAAGTGAATATTTTGACTTAGAAATGTCAGCAGTTGTTTTGAAACTGGAAAAATGAAGGACATTAACTCATCTTTAACATCCGTGAGAAAAGTGTGTAACATCATTGACATGGAAAAAACAGCTGTAAAATATTTACCGATTATGTTTCTGTGAACTAATTGGATGCCATGAGATTTGCATAGCTTTCACATGGACACTATGAGAATGAATCTCTTCTTGCTTGAGGCAGAGACCTGAGTTTTACTCTTTTTGTTAATAAGGTGTGAAGTGTGTTCACAAATCTTGTAACATCCGTGACAGAATCTTTTCTTTATTTTCTGCAATAATAATAAATTTTATTCAAACAAGGTTTTGTCTGTAAAATGATACTGATCTTCTAAATTGATTTTATTAATAAAAGTTGACAAAGTTATTTCATTTTCAATATATTAAAAATGTATCATTCCTGACAACTGAAATGTCTGTCCTGTAAAATGTCGCAGTAGTCTATATCATGATAAATGTCTAGACCAGAGTGCTTCATTGGAGTTAAATCGCTCGCTTGAACTCGGTCGAGTGTCGCACCCTCGAGTGAGATACGATCGGTCGTGATACGCTCGTAATAAATAGAAGCACAGTACAAGGTCATCTCACCGACATGTCTTATCTTGTATGGAAGGCGACAGATAAGATACACATATGTTTTGCTCACACGGTAAAAATAAGGCTTTATTTTCTGCGTTTATGACAAACGTTTAATGGAACAGTCAATGGAACGTACCAAAACAGTAACACGAAGTTTAAATAAAATAGCATGAAAAACATCGATATACAGTTATTATTGCTAATTAATAATTATTCAATATTTGATTTACCACATATATAATATGATAGGTCCATACATAGTGTTCCGCCTATATACTGCGACGATGTAGAAACGTTTTACAAAATATTATTGATATAGTAGTAGATTGATAACAATATTAGTACAGAGATAACGTCACAGAAAATATAATAAAACGAATAATCATGCTGCACAACTGTTACAGACGCAAAGATTGATACACTAATTATTAGAGATTATTATTATTATTATTACTATTATTATTATTATTATTATTATTATTATTACTACTACTACTACTAGAAAACTTGATACAGTTCTTGCATTATCGTGATTGTGTTCTCCGTTTATAATAATTACATTTACACCCAATAACATCTATCACTTCTGTGTCTGTGTGTGTGTGTGTGTGGGGGGGAAATATTTACCTACAACATTTATATTACATTTTAAAGCAAGTTTTGTAATTGTACTATGGAGAGGTTAGTTAAACACTGCAAAGTTTTGAAATGATAAATATCTATGATGTTACTACACAGTTCATCACTGTAACAAGAACGAATGTCTAACGCTCGGCTTATACCGTTCGAGGATTTATCGCTCGTGACAATTTTACCCATCATGCATGTGCGCTGCCTATCGGATTATGCTATGAACTACTTTGCGCTCGAGCGAAAACGTCCGATGCAGACCTCTGGTCTAGACTAAGATCTATTTTAATTTAAGAAAATGGACGTTGTTTACACTTTGAAGTGAGTCAGTATAGAAAATACGTTTGTGCGAGATCGTGCGTATTTGCTTGGTTTCCGCACAAAACCAATCCGCATTCAGTATTCCCAACGTAACACACATAACAATTTCTCTCTTCTTACCGCTTAAGTGACATATTCATTTTACTGCTTTAGGCTTTTAACATATTATTTTTAGAGACGTTCAATATAGTAATAATTATAAATTGGAAACTTACCACTGCAATTTCACCTAAATTGCACTGTTAATTATTGTTTTTAAATATTTGCAAAAATTAAGTAAACTCTACAACTCCACTAAAGTTACTGCATTCGTGATTCAAGTAACATTAAGGAAGCCGTGAAAAAATCAACAAGATTCCAGACTCATCATAGACTGGGGGAAAAAAAGACAGACATATATCACGGCCTGCTGGAGTATAGTAAACACAGAAAACATTTTAAAGCAACAATGTTAAGATAGATATTTTTGTTTTGCAAATTTGCCGTCATTGAACAGAAACGAAGATGGAGATTTCATTGCAACTAATTAGAAATTCCTCTTTCAGGTATGTAATAAACGATCTTCGCACAAAATAATGTACGATACACGAGCGGAATGTTTTCTTTCAATTCTCGGAAATTAAAAAAGCTCAACTACGTTTCGCTTTTTCAAACTTTTCCTCGAACATGAAAACTTGAACATACCGCTCTTGTAACGCATATTACTATTTTACAGATATGTTTAGTAAAATATATGTCGCTTTCGGGCGTTATGTGGGTCGTTCCTCTCAGTGCATATCTGGGGGCGAGGTCTGCAGGTGGCCACTCGCCTTCTCATGCGGGCAGTCGTCCCCCGGGATGGGCTGACTCCATGTCGTCATCGCCGACGTCACTTGTAGCTGCGGTTCTGTTATTACTGTTGGAGATTTCAGATTAGAGACAGATGCGAACTGTTGGTCCCGCTGTTCCTCTGAAATTATACTGTCGCACTAATCTGATATTCCTCTCCAATAGGAGTGATGTGCATGAGATTATTTTACCCCAGCTGGAAGGAAATATCCAACCTGCTTCCTTCAGGAACAGCTTGAACTCTGTTTGAAGTTTAAACACAAAAATTTGTCAGATATAGTCCAACATATAATGTACGGGGTGTTTCATAACGACCGATGGAAACAATACGAAATTTGACACACTGAACACAAGAGTAATATGCGTTACAAGAGCGGTATGTTGAAGTTTTCATGTTCCAGGAAAAGTTTGAAAAAGCGAAACGTAGTTGAGCTTTTTTAATTTCCGAGAATTGAAAGAAAACATATCGCTCGTGTATCGTACATTATTTTGTGCGAAGATCGTTTATTGTATACCTGAAAGAGGAATTTCTAATTAGTTGCAATGAAATCTCCATCTTGGTTTCTGTTCAGTGACGGTAAATTTGCAAAACAAAATTATCTATCTTCAACATTATTGCTTTAAAATGTTTTCTGTGTTTACTATACTCCAGCAGGTCTTGATATACATCTGTCTTTTTTTTTCCCCCAGTCTATGATGAGTCTGGAATCTTGTTGATTTTTTCACGGCTTCCTTAATGTTACTTGCATCACGAAATGCAGTAACTTTAGTGGAGTTGTAGAGTTTACTTAATTTTTGCAAATATTTAAAAACACTAATTAACAGTGCAATTTAGGTGAAATTGCAGTGGTAAGTTTCCAATTTATAATTATTACTATATTGAACGTCTCTAAAAATAATATGTTAAAAGCCTAAAGCAGTAAAATGAATACGTCACTTAAGCGGTAAGAAAAGGGAAATTGTTATGTGTGTTAGGTTGGGAATACTGAATGTGGAATTTTAGACTTTCCTCGGATTGGTTTTGTGCGGAAACCAAGCAAATACGCACGATCTCGCACAATAGTATATTACGATACGAGGGTAGGAAGTGCATTTTACTGAATCGAGGAAAAGTTTGAAAAGCGGGAAAAGCGAGTTTTTTAATTTCCGAGATTTTGTAATGAACTTCACAAACGTGTTCCATACAACATTTTTTGCCCAGTCACATTTTTTAAATTGCAAATACAACACATTTTGCATTGAAAATTTAGAGCAGCCGTGACGAAAATGCGATCGTGCGCCGAGCCACTGTGTAACCTGCAACGTGCATAGCACCTATGGAGGGAGGGGGACACCCGAAGGGGAAGTGAAGCAACTGTCTGACTTATTAACGGATTTTCATTTTCCTTACGTCAAGCACTTGAATATAATTTTATACAGTAACTTATAAGGCTACAGACTAATGTTTAGTACGTGTAACGAAGAAAGAAATGAAGAAGAAAACATAGGACACATTATTACAACCTAAAATTAGCTGTCTTCAGAATGTTTCTGCGACAGAGTTTCAAAATCAGGAATTATGTCACTTACTGCCAGTCGTAGTTGATCACGAATGTATTTGTCTGTCAGTCTTGATCTGAATTTGGTTTTTACTATTTTGATTGTTGAAAATAATTTTTCACAAACGTAAGTTGTAGCGAACATGGCTTCAACAGAGCAAGCGAAAGAACGAAGCTTCGGATATTTATTTTTTGGCAAAGATTTGTAAAATTCAACATTTGTTAAGTCCTTACATCTAGCTTTCAATTAACATCACATTGTAAATCTGTGAGCTAACCGCATTATTCGTACATCTGCTGAAAAAAGATCGATGTACAGAGATAATAATAATAATAATAGTAATAATAATAATAATAATAATAATAATAATAACAACACTTAAAACTTTTTAATGTTTCATCAGTAAATTGGAGTATAATGCCGTTTTATGTTATACAACCGTTTTCCTCGTAATACTTGTGAACAAACCATACATTTAATATTCTCACCATGGCAGCAAAAAATGCGTCCTCCCATCCTACTTGAAACTCTCGTTTTTTAGAAGTACACGGTTTCGAGAGAGACATTGCGATGATACGCCACTCGCAGGTCAGAGACAAATACAAATGGAACGGACTTTGACTCTAGTGAGTGAGAGGGTGGGGGTTGGGGGAGGTAGGAGGCAAGAGAGATGCGTAGTATCATTCTGAGCCATAATGTGCTCGCGAGTCACATTTTCGCCACGGCTGATTTAGAGCAATGTTATTCAAAAGCCTTTGCAAAATTGCACTGTAATGGTAACTAAGTAACAATAAGTGCACTGTAATGGGTCTATTTCAGTACAGTTTCATGTTATGAATAATGGTTTCCCTAGCAACAAGTTTCTGTGTGGGAATTCTAACTTTCAAGGCCTAACAACAACAGCTGTAAATACACAAAAAAACACAATCGTGCAAGGAAATATATGAAATGATTATTTTTAAAAATGCGTAAGCAATCATTTTTAACACTTTCATTTCATATCTTATTCTTTGTAATAGTCCACACCTGTGGAGTAACGGTTAGCGCGTCTGACCGCGAAACCAGGTGGCCCGGGTTCGATTCCCGGTCGGGACAAGTTACCTGGTTGAGATTTTTTCTGGGGTTTTCCCTCAACCCAATATGAGCAAATGCTGGGTAACTTTCGGTGCTGGACCCCGGACTCATTTCACCGGCATTATCACCTTCATCTCATTCAGACGCTAAATAACCTAAGATGTTGATAAAGCGTCGTAAAATAACATACTAAAAAACCTACTATAACAATGCGACATCTGATGGTCTTCGAAATTCTACATATGATCAGTTTAGAAATTTTTACAAAAAACAAAAATGTATTTATTCGCGAAAAGTGAGGTAGCTCTTACAGAGCCATCTACAAACGAAGCCGGAGCCTTGGGTCGGCAACACTGTAAATAACCGTCAAGCGGAGTTCTACAATTCAATGTGTTAATGTCGATTTTCAATGTAAATGAGTTTAGAACACGTGTGTGTCAATGAAATTATGTTCGCGGTGGTAGCCTACCAAATGTTAATTGTTAATGCGTTATAAACTAAGTGGGTATTGGCGATAAAAGCTAGAAAATAAATGAAAATAAAATGGGTGCAGTCTTTAGCAATTTTTATAGTTAATGATGGCAAAGTGATTGACAATTCTTAAAGATGTTATAGTACATTATGCAACGAGCCTATAATGAAGGTAATTAAGAAGTGAGTATGGATATTTATGAAACGAGCGCAAGCGAGTTTTTATAATTTTCATACGAGCTTCTTAATTACCATTATAGGCGAGTTTCATACGACTTTTTATGCTCGACCATTTTTCTAACTTGATATTATTAATTTTATTGTATCTGACCAGGAGCAATGTTCCGTATGTTGTGAGATGTGCGCAGACGCGAAAGTATTGATTTTTTCCGAGGAACAGAAGTCCACATTGACCTTGCTAGGCCATAAGAACCTACAGAGATAGCATTGAAATTAAATTAGACATTGAAAAACGAGATGACAAATTGAATTTATTTGAATATTATTTACAATTAACGCTAATTATTATAGTAACAGAACATAACCTTCTGCGACAGTATTGGATTTCCAGCCTCCGTGACTTTTCGCTAATTCTCTTTCGATTGCATATCCGAGAATAATCGATACTTGCGGTTTTATAACGGTAGAAATCTGACCTCTCATTGGCTGAACAGTTGTAACCTGAGTCGTCATTGGCTGAAATACCTGACCTTTAATGAGTAGGTGTACTTTAATGACATGCATTAAAGGTCTGCTACCAGGTGTATAATTACTACATTTCGGCATGGTCGAACATAAAATATTTAATAAACTTCGTTTTTATAGTCTTACTTCTGGCTTGTGGTCTAGCAGAAATGTTGTTGCAGCCAAATTGTAGATTCTAGACTAATACCTATTTTGTGATCCCACTAAAAGTTTTGCAGTTTTATTGAGATTAATCTTAATTTCTAAATTTGTATTCGTTCCAGATTTTGTAAAATTATGAATTTGACTTTGATACAACGACTTTTATTAAAGTTTCCAGTCCACTGTTTTAACAGCATTGTGTCGCGAAACTTTCGACCGTTCTGTGACGACCTCAATATAAAATTTAACATTAAGGGCAAAAGGGAGAACCTTTGTTTCAACGCTTTGTTAATTTCTGTAAAATCCCATTTGTACTATATTGTTGGTGAAATTATTTTGTTCTCGACATAATTGTCTCTCTGCGCGGCATATTCTAAACGATAATTAACGGTACAGCATGTATAAATAACAGACTTATCAACTAATGGCACATGTTTAGTGGACGTTCTACCCGCTTCCTCTTTTAGAAATATGTTTACGATCTATTATGCAGCGTCATAAGCAATGAACACGTGACCTTTGCATCCGATTTCCTTTTTCACAACTTGGCTCCATTATATTTTCTGAAATTAATTACATTTCTGTGTTTTCTGTCGCTCAGACGTGGTCTGATACCGCGATAATGGCGCGCCCGCCACCTGGTGGCGCTTGTCTTAATTGCAGTGCACGGTGAAGCGTGTGATGCGATTATGACCGCAGACATCCAGTTGGCAAACCTGCCGTGCAACAGACCTTGTCTCAGGTCAGCATCCATGTGTTTATTGTTGACGCATTTCAACGCGTTTTTGTTTCGCATTATGTACCGTGTTACAAAGCGTGATTATTGTGACGTTGAGAAATTTAATTTTAACATTTTCACTGAAACATAAATTCTTTGTCAGTCATCACATCGAACTTCTGTAAGCTTGAGTTATTTATTTATAATAACTTTTTTTATTTGGTGTAATAATAACGAGCATTAAACACAATAAATCTACGAATACGAAAATAAATAAATAATAATAAAATAAATAAATAAATAAATAAATAAATAAATAAATAAATACTTACAAATGGCTTTTAAAGAACCCGCAGGTTCAGTGCCGCCCTCACATAAGCCCGCCATTGGTCCCAATCCTGTGCAAGATCAATCCAGTCTCTATCATCATATCCCACCTCCCTCAAATTCATTTTGTTATTATCCTCCCATCTATGTCTCGGTCTACCCAAAGGTCTTTTCCTTTCCGGGCTCCCAACCAACACTCTATATGCATTTCTGGATTCGCCCATACGTGCTACATGCCCTGCCCATCTCAAACGTCTGGATTTAATGTTCCTAATTATGTCAGGTGAAGAATACAATGCGTGCAGTTCTGCGTTGTGTAACTTTCTCCATTCTCCTGTAACTTCATCCCTCTTAGCCCCAAATATTTTTCTAAGAACCTTATTCTCAAACACCCTTAATCTCTGTTCCTATCTCAAAGTGAGAGTCCAAGCTTCACAACCATAGAGAACAACCGGTAATGTAACTGTTTTATAAATTCTAACTTTCAGATTTTTTGACAGCAGACTAGATGACAAAAGCTTCTCAACCGAATAATAACAGGCATTTCCCATATTTATTCTGCGTTTAATTTCCTCCTGAGTATCATTTAAAATTATAATAAAGTCGAATATAAAATACATTAGGCAAGAGTTCGAAGCCCCACACAAACGTCCTCTAGACTGCAGGGACACAATTGTGTCAATTTCTTTTTTATTTATTTTCTGAATTTAAGAATATTATTTCTTGTATACTTTAGTTATATTTACTACTTGAATTAGTTATATTTACTACTCAACCAAATTGTTCATGATTGGATGCAGTCTCCAAAGCCACTACTGTGGCTGATATTTTTATCTCAGATAATAGACACACGCCATATTATTATGTCCTGGTGCAAGTTCCGGTAGTGTTGTTTCTTTTTCCTTCAGGGATGGCGCCACTCGACGCGGCATATCCGCGCGTGTTTTAGTGTGGCGTGATGAACCAGTTTGAGGTTATGCAAAGAGCGTTTGCTCAACAATAGGCCGAGTGTGTTTTGTCAATAGCGAACAAAATGTCAGTTTCATGCTTTTGGAGGAAATTCGTAAGTACGTGCTTCCCCTCCAGGCACTCGACAACCCATTGTGCTGGGTTCGATATAAAGAGGTGCAGAGGGAGGGAAATGTTGGGCGATAACCCTCCAGCTCGGAGGTGAAGTGTACCTGCGCAATCTCTGTGGTTTTTTATTGATAGTTATCATTCCTTATAATTATATATTTTTCCTATGGGAGTCATATTTATATTCTTTCCTGACCTTTGCTATCATTGATGTAGGTCTATGGCCGGTTTCTACGAACTAATGAAACAAACCATATAAATTATCTAATGGATAGCATTTATTTGATGATAACTTTTTGTGTTTCTACAGACCAACAAGTTAAATTTATCTTGTATAAATTATTCACGGCTAAGTTAGTTCCAAAATCTGCCAGTAGAGCAGTAGTACTACAATCACGAAGGCTATTCTTGAAATTGAACAATTCATTGAATTCAGAAGGCGGTGATTAGTGTAAATCTTATTGTTTGCATTTATTCTGGTTAAATTAATAAGTAATAATTTGTTAGTAAGATAATATTTAATTTACAAATCGTATACAGAAATTATTTTAGCAAATATAATTCAGTTTCTTGTTTTTATATGAGCCTGATTATATCTGTTTTCATAAACATTAGATTGCATCCTAATAAGAGGACCATCAATATAGCCTATGACATTTGGGAAGCTAGAAAGGTCATGAAATTCATTACCGATGGTCTTGACTTAATCTCCTGTGGACATTGTAACATATACATTAGTAAAACCAGCAGTTAGGAGTAAATATGTAATTCTTTTTTTGATTCTGTATGCTGTTATTTTGTGAATTTGTAAATCATCCCCAATTAATACTTGAAAGCTCTATGTGCCATTACAATCTTAAAGTTGTCAGTATGCGGGAAATCGGCATGGACTTTCTAAATTACAGGGGTAACATTAGGTTAAATTCATTATAAAATATTTAGGAATGTGGTTTTTCACAAGTGATATCTTCAAAAACTCTCCATTTTTGGAATATGATACGAATTAGGTACGATCGAAAAAATATAATATGAAAAGTATATTATTAGGACCACATAACTAACGAGAAACTTATAATGAAATGATAAAATCAAATAATTTACATTTCTTATCTTTCTCAAAATATTCTTGGTTTCACAAAGTATTATTTTTTTTCAACTATTATATAATTTCCTTAGAAGATCTAAGAAAATACACGGAAGAAACAAACACAAAATCAACATGGGATCTTGGCTTACAGCTGTTTTATGTCCGCCATGTTGAATATTTGTCCTTAAATAGACCATCCGTGGATAATTTTATCCATTTATCTACTACAAGAGAACGTTATCTTAAGTTTCTAGAAACACTTTTACAGTAATTTTCATATTTATCAAGAGGATAAAAAGTTATCTAACGTTCTAGACACAGGCCATAATAAAATTCCCGTTTCCAGCTTTTACGATGCCTTTAGGCATCGCACTTGCTACTGGTAATAAACGTAAATGGATAGGCCTATTTTCGTGTTTTAGTTTTAGGTCTTTTTTAAGTCAAAATTAGCAATAAGAAGATATTTCATTTTTGTGTTCTTGCATATAAATGTTTAAATAGCCTGATGGCTCGTTTAAAAATCCTCTATGAATGTAAAAATGAGTCGCTTTGATTTCTTGTCTACATGATCTTTCTCAGTACATATCATTTTTTTTTATAAAAGTTAGATCTAAATTTTTCAGTTACTAGCAGAACCATTTGACTAAACAAGGATTCAAGTTTATTCATTTATTGAATGCAATAATTTATTGTAATAAATAAATGCTTGAAAATTACTTTATCCAATAGGTCACATATTTCAATAATTTGTTGTTACTTTGTTTTTTCCAGGGAGATCTCCAATTTTAAATAAATTAAATTTAAAATTATTAATTTAATTGGTTATTCAAAGCGTTGTCTTTAATAAATTTTATTCGTTTTTGTAATAAATTCAATAGCTTAGATTAATTTCTGTAATTATACCCTTAATATAAACCCCACAGTTATATATTTTCCGATACAGAATTTCTTCACATAATACAGGTTCAACACTGGTTACAGTTTTTTTCTGTTAAGCTGTTAATTTGATGTTACATTTTAATTATTTTTGTCACAAAGAATCGTGTCTAAAAACGGACGTAGTTACATCCCCTTTCATTCTGTGCAGCTTAATAACAGCGAAGTGAAGAAAAAGAAGTTATTAATGGGATAAATATAGATTTTTCTGAGCTTGTTGATGCGGAGCTCAAATGAAGCGCATAAATGATTTCGGCACAATGAAATTTAAATGAAGGAAAAGAAAAACCCGTACATCCCCGTCAGCTACTCCGATACGATTCGCTTCTGTTTTCAAATAAGACTCCGGCGAACAAGTGACAAAAGAAAGATGAAAACTTTTGTGCAATGGATTGCTTGTTTCGCTAATGAAACGTCGGAATTTCAATTATAAACCCGTCTCAAATAATTTGAGATAAATTAAGCGCGTTTTATTACAAGTGAGAAAAACATTAATTGCGTTGAAACGAGTTTTCTAAAGAACGAGCTCTTTTTATAGAAAAGACGGTCTTTCTTTTGGTGTGTTATCTGGTTATGTCTGCTAGACTATTTCTTTCGCTGTAGTGGATATGTATAAGGTTGACAAAACCATAACGATGACATATTTTATTTCTTTCAAAATTAGATTTTTGAATGGAAACATTTAACAACCTCGCAATACCGTGTGTTTTTTTTTTTCTTCCGGCTATAGGACATTCGGATTTAACATTTCCATAAGAAACCTGTGTACAGTCTGCTCCATTTGGGAATGGAAAATATTGATTTATTATTATAAAGCTATTATGACAGTAGGAAAAATTTCTTGCTAGTTATACAGGGACATCATTTTATTATTACTAACATTTTTAATATTAACCTGGCTATATCTTTGGATTAAAGGTCTAGAACCGGAAACACCGCTTGCTCCCCCTTCCAAGACTGGAGTTCAATGATCTGGCGTAAAATACAAATCACTTTACTAGGTATAGGAGGGAAGAAAAGTAGTTCATCCATTTATGTAAACTAGGAAATATCGCAATTTTGAGTTTGATAATTTTCATTAGGTTTTTCTTTAATCAAAATACAGTACTACATTAACACTTAGTGTTTTTACTCACGAACTGAGCTATCCATTCGGACGTATTAATTAGGCCTATGCAGTGTATATTGTACTGTTACAGCACATTAGCGTACAATATAGAGAATGAAGTTAAATTGAAAAATAATCATAATATGGTTATTTAAACACAATTTTGAAAATGGTGGCCGTTCATTTCGATACAGGCTTCAGTTCTTTTGTGCATATTATCGCACTACAGACTATTGCACCTAATTCCAATTACCAGTTTCGTTCTTCGTACTAGTAACTGATGTTGAAATAATTCTATACCTACTCTATAAAAGAGTACCTTACGTACTGTAAATTCAGTCTTCACTTCTGCTCGATACGAAAAGATAAAATTACTCAGAAATGCTATCTACTGTCCGTCCAAGTGGTTTTGTCGCAGGGTCGTAGAAATTGGGAGGAAATCACATGACGGTTAATTACTTAACGAGGCCCTTTTATTTAAGTTATTTTAAACAGTTGTATAATATTAAGTAGACCAATTCCTAACAAATTATTGTTTTCAGAAAAGAGCTAAGACAGTCCAGCTACTAGATTTTACAAAGGGACGAACAGAAGCAGGTGGGGGAAACCGGGATGCGACGTAGGCAAACGGACGACAGTACCTGTGCGAAAATATGATTCAATATTGAAAGCTCTTTCGTCACTAGAAAACGCGAACATATTTCTGGAACGTACTATACTCACTGACTCAGTACTGCATGCGTGGCCTCGGTTCTGTGTGGAGAACGGTTGAAAGTTTACTAGTAGAAGGGGTGGAAGTGAAGTACCTCCAAAAACTCAGGTACAATAAAAATTTAAGTAAAAATAAAATGATGTCCCTGTATTATGATTAAAAGATGGGAGTTTCCATATATGACAATCAACAATGTATTATCTGAAAGGACAAATGAAAATCGTAGATGATTAAAATGGCTACTACAAGTCAACAGCGGGCACAATGTGTTCTTTGATATGCTAAATTTGAGAGTGTTAAAAGGGTTAAAAGGGAATTTCGACGTGAGTATGGTGTGCGTAATGTACCTAAATACGATCCATAATGTTGTGATATCGAATATTTGTAGAAACAGGTTCTGTGTTAAAAAAAAACATGCTGGAGACCGCAGGTGAAACCTAGTACGAGAAGCAACTATCTCTTAACTTGGTTCCCAAACTACCCAGATCTAACCCCTCCTGACTTCTTCGTGTGGGGTTTTGTTAAAGACATTGTCTATTCACAGAAACCCAGGAACATTGATGATCTGAGAGTAAAAATTACTCAAGCTTGCAACGGACATGGGCTGAATTGCGTCACCGTTATGAGTCAATTAACTGTTTACGTGTAATTTATTTAACATCATTTCAATCTATATTTATGTATGGTATTATAGGTTGGGGTGGAACTTATAAATCCAACCTTTATCCGTTCTTTTTACTACAGAAAAAAGTATTAAAAATTTGTTTTAAAAAGCAGAAGTGTTGTTTAAACATTTCAAAGTTTTCAACATTAAACAAATGTATTATTTTATTTTATTAAAATATTTCCATAGAAATTTTAATAACTTTGAAAGGTAGGGGAGAGTCGGGTAGTATCGGACATCGGGTAATATCGGACAGTGAGTTTCTTTCATCTACCACACGATGATAGTACCTGATTGGCATGGTTACGTTTCTGTGATGTCGCATAGAGAAACGTAACCATGTCATTCAGGTACTACCATATGGTGGTAGATGAAAGAAACGCACTGTCCGATACTACCCGACTCTCCCCTATATACATAAATAAAGAACTAAAAATATGAATTCTCTGCGTTTGTCTGAACCAAAATGTAAAACCAATGCAGCTTTTTATCATAGCATGAGTCAAGGTCCCAGATTATTAAACAAATTTTATTCCAATAATATTTCAACCACGAATCCTCTCCAAATTAATAAAAAAATAAAAAAATTGTATTGGATTTATAGTTTGGGTTTAAACATATTAAACACTATTTAATCTGTATTCACTCTCAATTTTAATTTTATTTTTGTCTGTATTGGAATCCCCTCCTGAGCACGAGTCTTACCCATTCAGGAGTGGGCTAGTTTATCTTTCATTGTATTTATTAATTTGTATTAATTTCAAACTTACTAGCAATAATAAATAAATAATTAAAATAGTTGTGCAGGGTGCGCTATGGGGGTCATGTTGAGCTCTGAGGAATCTCCCATCTTTCAGTGTTGTATGCACAAAGTTTCAACAAATAAAGTTCAGTAGTAAATGTTTTACGGTGTTTTTATTTTGTGCATACCCAAACGGATCACCCTGTATAAAAACAACGAAGAAATAACGTAATCAATGGGCCATATTTAGAAATTAGCAGGCTTTGATCGTTTATAAAACAAGAGAACATCATTTATGGTTGCTAAGTTAAAGCCTGGCGTTCCGTTGTTTTACAAATTGTCAAAGCCTGCTGTTTTCTAAACATGGCCCACTGATGAAATTATTTATTTTCCTCTGGATGGTAATTGCTGAGAAAACGTTTTAGATATTCTGTAGGATTCTTAATTAAAGGAAGTAGGCCTACCTTCTAGCTCGTCTCCTTGTATATTTAACATTGTGTACACGAAGTTGAGCTTTGCGTTTAGATGAATGAATTTTCAGTGTTTTGAAGTTGGTAGGACTGCACATGTCTGCACGAACGTTATGCGGGTACTTCAAAGATATTGAACATTTCTGTGTTAGCGAGTCAGCACACCCCTCGTTATTGCGTTGTTCCGTGCATACGTCACCAATAAAAAACTGTTCCAAGAAATGAGGTTGCTACATATTTTCCTTTTACATTACTTTGTCGTTCGGAGTTGCCATTCTGTGCAATAATATTCTAAGCCCTCATTACTTTTAACACTCGATCCAACTATGTAATCAAATATCCCGCAAACGTATTACAAGCCTTAAATTGAATAGAGATTTTTGCGAAATAAGGGATAATTTTTATTGTTGAAAATCTTCGTCAATTTGTACGCAATGATAAAAATTTAGACTTTGTTTCTTTAGAATTGAAATTTTGTCGCTGTGAACATACCGTCGCCATGGTAACGAATGTCTATATATATAATTTGAACTGGTAATGGAAATTACGGGAAAAAGGCTGAACGGATTTTAATAAATGACCCCGCATTTTGAAGCTTGGGACTCAAAGTTTTTCAGAAAAATAGTAGTTTTCATTGTAATGTCAATTTTTCAACATCATTTTCCTATTTTCCAAAATCCATCTGTCGTCAGTTTTGAGAATTAGCTAATTGCATTTCAGAATAAAACAAAACACACACTACAGTAAACAATATTACACGAAGGCCATGATCTGCATCAATTCTGACATATTTAGAGCTCAAATTACATTGGTTATTAAAAACATAACTTACTAAAATAATTTACAGGTTCGATTCTGTGGTGTGTAATTTTCTGGGTACAGCTGTGTATTGGATATTAAAATCTACAAAACTTGGGGTGGTTTGATGACATTATTACCATTAGAAATGAAATATTGTTATAGTTAATGCCGTGATGTGACTATTTTTCATTAATTATACATATTAATGCTATATTGATGATATGAAAGTGAAACGTTTTGGGGTTATATAAGTAGATGTAAAGAATAACTTAAATTAGATTTTGATTTCTACATTTTACTAAGTGGTGGCTATATAGTATATATAGTATATGTTACTGAAAGCTATAGAACTTACGTAAGATAATAATATTATTAAAAACAAATATTTTTATAGTTATTAATCAAGAGGGGTTGGGTCTTTTTCATATATTTAATGCCGGTGTGGTGTAGATATTTATATGCGTGGTTCTCTTCAGTATTGGCTCGAGAGAGAGTATCTTTCATTATTATGGAAGCAAATAACTTTCCGAATGTCTGGTATTCTTCATTGAAAAAAAAAAAATCTGAAAAATGTTTATTTGAACGTCTAATGAACTTAGTTTGCAGCATTTGCTGCACAAGCCACTAGCTAACTAAAAAAATATTTGATATTTGATATTTAAGTTATTTACACAAAGTTAAGGACATGAAACGTGTAAAAATCAGTAACACTCATATCAGAAAAGCTCTTGTTCGGATGTAATTCTATCTAATACAAGAAATACAAAAAAGATACACAGCAATAATATGAACAATTAAAAGAACGAAAAAAAAAGAACAGAAAAGAGAAAAGAACAGCACTAAAAATTGCCCACATAGAATCAATTATCATTTATAAGCGGATGTTTAATTTTTTGCATTGAACTTAATTTCGATGATAATGGTGAGGGGAAACGGTAGAATCCGAGAAAATCCCCTCGCACCCACTTTGTCCATCACAAATGTTTTCATGACCCAGATGGAAATCGAACCCGGATCGTCACGATGGAAGACAGAGAGGTCAAACACTATGCCACGGGCCAGCCAGGCATAGTATTGACTACAGTGTGTCCCAAAAGCCTTCATGCATATGGAATGTCACTTCAAAATATAAATGTTACATTATTTGCTCAATTTGGCAGCCTTGGAAAGTCAGGCACAGACAAATTTGTGCTTTCCAACAGTTTCGATGCGTACGCCGTAATATGTTCGTCGTCACGTGACAAGCGTTGACGATGCGGGCTTGCATATGTTTCGAACATCGGTTTTTCTCCTAGTTTACAGTAGACCTGCGACTTAAGTTGACCCCAGAGGTTAGAATCAAGTGATGTGAGATCTAGGTAGAGGGTTTGGCCACATTAAGCATATAATTCATTCATACATACATAGTTTCCTGCCCTATGGCAGGTCTTTTACTGCAAACCAAGCATTTTTCCATTCTTTCCTATTTTCTGCTTTCCTCTTAGTCTCCTCATATGATCTAATGTTGTCTATCATCCGACATCTTTTTCTGCCCCGAACTCTTCTCCCGTTCACCATTCCTTCTAATGCATCCTTCAGTAGACAGTTTCTTCTCAGCCAATGATTCATCCAATTTATTTTCCTCTTTATTGTCAGCTTCAGCATTATTCTTTCTTCATCCACTCTTTCCAACACAGCTTCATTTCTTATTCTGACGTTTCCTGTGTATTAAACTTTTGGAACATCCTGTACTTGTCACATCTACCTAATCGAGAAATCCCAAAATATGGACGTGGCTGGACAACGTATTAAAACTCCTTACGGATTGACTCGTATGGTATTTGAGTTGGTTTTGTCACAGTTTTGAATAACACTCAGTTTTTTTTTTCTCTTCCTGTAACCCCGTGTTCCATGCAGCTGCTTCTGTTACGGTTGGTCCATTCCAGAGAATTGTGTGTCGGCCATTTTGCTTCAACAATTTATTGTTCGCTCCGATCTCTTCCTAAAGCGTATCAGCTCACAGAGCGATGTATTGGCGCCGAATGTAATCTTATTTTGTTAACTCTTTGCAGCCCGACGTAAAGTGCTGAATTGTCCCCCCAAATTGCTTCTGGTCACTTGTGTCTATTCGGGACACAGCTGTTATTACGCTTTCAGTACTCCTCGATTGGGTTAAGAGGGACGTTTTACTCATTCTCTGACCACAAAGATTTCGATTTGAGTCTCTGCGCATCGCTTTTGTTTCTAAATTGACCTTCTCTTTTCTAATAAAATTAATACCTCTTATATTACGATTGTTGCTAATAATAATAATAATAATAATAATAATAATAATAATAATAATAATAATAGTAAACTGCCCCCCATAGAGGGCAGCCTTTACGGACTCAGCATATCCTCAAAAAAAATTATTTTGTGCGAGGTCGTGCGTATTTGCTTGGTTTCCGCACAAAACCAAATCCGCGGTAAGTCTAAAATTCCACATTCAGTATTCCCAACCTAACACACACAACAATTTCCCTCTTCTTACCGCTTAAGTGGCATATTGATTTTACTGCTTTAGGCTTTTAACATATTACTTTTAGAGACGTTCAATATAGTAATAATTATAAATTGGAAATTTACGACTGCAATTTCACCTAAATTGCACTGTTAATTATTGTTTTTAAATATTTGCAAAAATTAAGTAAACTTTAAATCATTACGTAACCTTACCGTTTGTTTTAAGTTCGCATTTATAGACTGGGGGGGGGGGAAGGCAGACGTATATCACGGCCTGCTGGAGTATAGTAAACACAGAAAACATTTTAAAGCAACAATGTTGAATATAGATATTTTTGTTTTGCAAATTTTCCGTCATTGAACAAAAACCAAGATGGAGATTTCATTGCAACTAATTAGAAATTTCTCTTTCAAGTATGTAATAAACGATCTTCGCACAAAATAATGTACGATACACGAGCGGTATGTTTTCTTTCAATTCTCGGAAATTAAAAAAGCTCAACTACGTTTCGCTTTTTCAAACTTTTCCTGGAACATGAAAACTTCAACATACCGCTCTTGTAACGCATATTACTAATACAAATATGTAAACATGGATATTAAATTTTAAAGAAGGGAAACAAAGAAAAGGGCGCGAAAGATTACAATTGCTATTAATGTGGCACCATGTGATTAATTAGGATTTGGCAGGATTTTTTAAACACAATTAGCACAGTGTCATCCCTCAGAGATGTTGGCAGAGCAAATTGCCGTCGAAATTCTTCGAAAAAAGCTGGTATAGTCCCTCGAGCACCTATGAGCAAGCCGAATACCTCAACGTCAATTAAGGCATATTTCAGCTTGAAATAGTTGACTGTAGGCTCATAGATCGAATTCTTCTCAAGGTGGACCTCGACTGACTGATGACATTCTACCACAGTCTAGTATATACAGTCACGAAGCTCAATACGTAGTATGCATACATTAGGTAGTTGCTCACCACTAGGATCGCTAATATCGCCTCATTACAGGCAATGCAAAATAATACCGGCACAGTTTATTGTTTCTAGCACCCTCAAAATTCAAGCTTCGTGACTGTATATAGTAGACTGTGATTCTACTTCAAAACGTATCGTGGGGTCCACAATGATGCCCTGTTTAGTGTATGCATTGTACGCTAAAATATCTACTCGTCTCGTTGACCCGTTTTCAGCTAGACAGGAGATTTCTACTTCTACTTCTACTTCTACTATCCAGCCCTTAGTTCTTAATGCGGCAGCAATTTTGGATCTTATAAGATGATGTCTAGAGTTCCTCAAGAGCAATCCCTGTTCACAGAATCCCAAGACGTGTGCTAAAGTTTCAATCTCCAGGCAGCCATGTCTGCACCGGGTACCGTCGAGAGATCTGCCGGGAACGGAACGAACAGCTGCTAAATTTGCTGTCATTTTCAGGCTAGATATCCATTCACTAGTCGAAAGTCCTTTCTTGTTTGCAATCCAACTGTTGGCGGCTGTTACTTCGCTATACATCTCAACACCTTTTCCCCGTCCTGAAAGGGTCTTCCATGATTCATATTCACGACCTCTCAATTCTTCTCAAAAATTTCGAATTGTAGCTTTAGTAAAGTCTTCGGGAAAAGAAAGGCAGAGGGAATCACACGACGATTTGAGTTCGACGTCTAACTGTCTCATCATGTTAACATGCGGATTATCTGCTCTGATTAATGATAGACAGATGTTACAATGTTGAAGAAAAGCTTCCCACGAAGCGCGTATTGACTGAAGTCCTTTTAACTTTTTACTAGCGTACAGCATGCTATTTGGAACATCAGCCGGGAGGAAAAGCATTTCTTTAACAGAGCTTCGAAGGATCTTATCAACGTCTTCCAAAGAACTTCAAGATAATTTATATAAGGGAGCCATTTGCAGTGGATATTTGAGCTTGGCCAGATATATTGATTAACAATATTAAGTTTTTGATCAGGCCGGAACTTTCTAAATTGACCTTCTTCTGTTCTACTAATATTAATACCTCTAATATTACGGTTGTTGCTATAGCTACTACAACTTTCTAAATTGACCTTCTGTTCTACTAATATTAATACCTCTGATATTACGGTTGTTGCTATAGCTACTACAACTTTCTAAATTGACCTTCTGTTCTACTAATATTAATACCTCTGATATTACGGTTGTTGCTATAGCTACTACAACTTTCTAAATTGACCTTCTTCTGTTCTACTAATATTAATACCTCTGATATTACGGTTGTTGCTATAGCTACTACAACTTTCTAAATTGACCTTCTTCTGTTCTACTAATATTAATACCCATGATATTACGGTTGTTGCTATAGTTACTACAACTTTCTAAATTGACCTTCTGTTCTACTAATATTAATACCTCTGATATTACGGTTGTTGCTATAGCTACTACAACTTTCTAAATTGACCTCCTTCTGTTCTACTAATATTAATACCTCTGATATTACGGTTGTTGCTATAGCTACTACAACTTTCTAAATTGACCTTCTGTTCTACTAATATTAATACCTCTGATATTACGGTTGTTGCTATAGCTACTACAACTTTCTAAATTGACCTCCTTCTGTTCTACTAATATTAATACCTCTGATATTACGGTTGTTGCTATAGCTACTACAACTTTCTAAATTGACCTTCTTCTGTTCTACTAATATTAATACCTCTGATATTACTGTTGTTGCTATAGCTACTACAACTTTCTAAATTGACCTCCTTCTGTTCTACTAATATTAATACCTCTGATATTACGATTGTTGCTCTAGCTACTACAACTTTCTAAATTGACCTTCTTCTGTTCTACTAATATTAATACCTCTGATATTACGGTTGTTGCTATAGCTACTACAACTTTCTAAATTGACCTTCTTCTGTTCTACTAACATTAATACCTCTGATATTACGGTTGTTGCTATAGCTACTACAACTTTCTAAATTGACCTTCTTCTGTTCTACTAATATTAATACCCATGATATTACGGTTGTTGCTATAGCTACTACAACTTTCTAAATTGACCTTCTGTTCTACTAATATTAATACCTCTGATATTACGGTTGTTGCTATAGCTACTACAACTTTCTAAATTGACCTTCTTCTGTTCTACTAATATTAATACCCATGATATTACGGTTGTTGCTATAGCTACTACAACTTTCTAAATTGACCTTCTTCTGTTCTACTAATATTAATACCTCTGATATTACGGTTGTTGCTATAGCTACTACAACTTTCTAAATTGACCTTCTTCTGTTCTACTAATATTAATACCTCTGCTATTACGGTTGTTGCTATAGCTACTACAGCTTTCTAAATTGACCTTCTTCTGTTCTACTAATATTAATACCTCTGATATTACGGTTGTTGCTATAGCTACTACAGCTTTCTAAATTGACCTTCTTCTGTTCTACTAATATTAATACCTCTGATATTACGGTTGTTGCTATAGCTACTACAACTTTCTAAATTGACCTTCTTCTGTTCTACTAATATTAATACCTCTGCTATTACGGTTGTTGCTATAGCTACTACAGCTTTCTAAATTGGCCTTCTTCTGTTCTACTAATATTAATACCTCTGATATTACGGTTGTTGCTATAGCTACTACAACTTTCTAAATTGACCTTCTTCTGTTCTACTAATATTAATTCCTCTGCTATTACGGTTGTTGCTATAGCTACTACAGCTTTCTAAATTGACCTTCTTCTGTTCTACTAATATTAATACCTCTGATATTACGGTTGTTGCTATAGCTACTACAACTTTCTAAATTGACCTTCTTCTGTTCTACTAATATTAATACCTCTGATATTACGGTTGTTGCTATAGCTACTACAACTTTCTAAATTGACCTTCTTCTGTTCTACTAATATTAATACCTCTGATATTACGGTTGTTGCTATAGCTACTACAACTTTCTAAATTGACCTCCTTCTGTTCTACTAATATTAATACCTCTGATATTACGGTTGTTGCTATAGCTACTACAACTTTCTAAATTGACCTTCTGTTCTACTAATATTAATACCTCTGCTATTACGATTGTTGCTATAGCTACTACAACTTTCTAAATTGACCTTCTGTTCTACTAATATTAATACCTCTGATATTACGGTTGTTGCTATAGCTACTACAACTTTCTAAATTGACCTTCTTCTGTTCTACTAATATTAATACCTCTGATATTACGGTTGTTGCTATAGCTACTACAGCTTTCTAAATTGGCCTTCTTCTGTTCTACTAATATTAATACCTCTGATATTACGGTTGTTGCTATAGCTACTACAACTTTCTAAATTGACCTTCTTCTGTTCTACTAATATTAATACCTCTGATATTACGGTTGTTGCTACAGCTACTACAACTTTCTAAATTGACCTTCTTCTGTTCTACTAATATTAATACCTCTGCTATTACGGTTGTTGCTATAGCTACTACAGCTTTCTAAATTGACCTTCTTCTGTTCTACTAATATTAATACCTCTGATATTACGGTTGTTGCTATAGCTACTACAACTTTCTAAATTGACCTTCTTCTGTTCTACTAATATTAATACCTCTGATATTACGGTTGTTGCTATAGCTACTACAACTTTCTAAATTGACCTTCTTCTGTTCTACTAATATTAATACCTCTGATATTACGGTTGTTGCTATAGCTACTACAACTTTCTAAATTGACCTCCTTCTGTTCTACTAATATTAATACCTCTGATATTACGGTTGTTGCTATAGCTACTACAACTTTCTAAATTGACCTTTTTCTGTTCTACTAATATTAATACCTCTGATATTACTGTTGTTGCTATAGCTACTACAACTTTCTAAATTGACCTCCTTCTGTTCTACTAATATTAATACCTCTGATATTACGGTTGTTGCTATAGCTACTACAACTTTCTAAATTGAACTTCTTCTGTTCTACTAATATTAATACCTCTGCTATTACGGTTGTTGCTATAGCTACTACAGCTTTCTAAATTGACCTTCTTCTGTTCTACTAATATTAATACCTCTGATATTACGGTTGTTGCTATAGCTACTACAGCTTTCTAAATTGACCTTCTTCTGTTCTACTAATATTAATACCTCTGATATTACGGTTGTTGCTATAGCTACTACAACTTTCTAAATTGACCTTCTTCTGTTCTACTAATATTAATACCTCTGCTATTACGGTTGTTGCTATAGCTACTACAGCTTTCTAAATTGACCTTCTTCTGTTCTACTAATATTAATACCTCTGATATTACGGTTGTTGCTATAGCTACTACAACTTTCTAAATTGACCTTCTTCTGTTCTACTAATATTAATACCTCTGATATTACGGTTGTTGCTATAGCTACTACAACTTTCTAAATTGACCTTCTTCTGTTCTACTAATATTAATACCTCTGATATTACGGTTGTTGCTATAGCTACTACAACTTTCTAAATTGACCTTCTTCTGTTCTACTAATATTAATACCTCTGATATTACGGTTGTTGCTATAGTTACTACAACTTTCTAAATTGACCTTTTTCTGTTCTACTAATATTAATACCTCTGATATTACTGTTGTTGCTATAGCTACTACAACTTTCTAAATTGACCTCCTTCTGTTCTACTAATATTAATACCTCTGATATTACGGTTGTTGCTATAGCTACTACAACTGTCTAAATTGACCTTCTTCTGTTCTACTAATATTAATACCTCTGCTATTACGGTTGTTGCTATAGCTACTACAACTTTCTAAATTGACCTTCTTCTGTTCTACTAATATTAATACCTCTGATATTACGGTTGTTGCTATAGCTACTACAACTTACTTTAACAGTAATGTACAGAAAAAAAATTAACTGAATAAATACATAATTTGAAATATATGTGAAACGTAGCTACCTCATTTTATCCGATTTTGTGAATTTAGCCATATTCTTTCGCAAAGAATATTCTTATCATTTGCAAAGTGAATATTGTAAATTGAGTACTTCCGTGGATTAAGGTTAGGTGTAACAACATGTTGCGTCCTACTTTTTTCAGAAAAGTATTCAATTGGAAATGGGGATATAATATCTAGAATATAATGCGATTTCTGGGAATCTTTTTCTCAAACTGTTCAAAATCATATTTTCAAGTATCACCCACACATTAATAACATTGCTAATATTAACATTACAACACAAATGTTATGGACCTTGGTTTATTAAAAAAATTGTTAAGTTGGTAACATTGTATCTAAAAAATTGTCAAATCCAACGATCTGATAAATGCGCTGTCTGACAGATTCTAAAAGATGTGGAATTGATCGTTTCGCTGAAGTAATGGGGCAGAGATGATGACTCTTCAATGGAATCGGCTGTGGAGGACATTTTCATCGAACGCGAAAACGACACTTACCGCTAGAGGCTGACAACTCTTACCTCGACAAATTTCCCTACAAATGCTCAATACGAACTATTGAAATTGCGAGGCTTTCAAATGCGAAAGTGATTTCCTAAAGTGCAGATCCATTTGCAGACCGAACCAAGTATCGACCACGTATAATGAAATTCCTGCGAAGAGGGGCTCCACCAATGCACGGCAGGCCGCTTAATACTTCAGGAATCCCTTGTTACGCCGAGTACTACAAAGGGACGTGCATACTTCTTTATTTAAACTGTACAGTCTGTTCGGATTTGGTGGGATGAGCTTGTGATGCAGGGCGTTGGTGAAAAGATAGCTGCTTAGTAAACAAGAATGTTTTTTTATTTTTTTCTTTCACCATGTTAATAATAAGTGCTTTTATAAATTTTGGCCACTCGAGCGCAATTATGAGGGTCGTAAAGAAATGTTTCCCAGTTACCGTTTACAGAAAGAAAACATAATTTTATTGCAATGATTTATTGGAACAGATATAGCAACTGTTGAGCTATTTTTCAACATATTCCCCACTGGAACTGAGACATTTGTGATACCTTGGGATCAACAAAGAGGTGCAGACGGCTGTCACACACCGGTTTCGATCCCAGGCGTCAGATTTCCAGGACACAGAGATAAAAAAAAGTTAATCCCGCTGTGTGACAAATGTCTCTACCCTGTTGAAAAATAGCTCAACAATAAAATTGCTGTATCTGTTCCAATAAATCGTTTCATGGAATTGTGTTTTCTTTCTATAAACGGCCCCAGGGAAACTTACATTTGTGCGAGATCGTGCGTATTTGCTTGGTTTTCGCACAAAACCAATCAGCGGTAAGTCTAAAATTCCACATTCAGTATTCCCAACCTAACACACATAACAATTTCCCTCTTCTTACCGCTTAAGTGACATATTGATTTTACTGCTTTAGGCTTTTAACATATTATTTTAAGAGACGTTCAATATAGTAATGATTATAAATTGGAAACTTACCACTGCAATTTCGCCTAAATTGCACTGTTAATTATTGCTTTTAAATATTTGCAAAAATTAAGTAAACTCTACAACTCCACTAAAGTTACTGCATTCGTGATGCAAGTAACATTAAGGAAGCCGTGAAAATATCAACAAGATTCCAGACTCATCATGGCGGCTACTTTGAACGAAGGAGACGTGGATCTTGAAGTTGAAGAGGCCTGGGAACAAAGCTGTGCTTCTCTGATTCCCGACAAATCCAGAGCAAGGTATGAAGAAGCCTATAATATATTCACAAATTGGTTGGAAGGGAAAAAAAGAGAAATTAATGAAAAAACAATGCTTGCTGATTTCGTGAAAAGGACCACAACTTTGAAATCTGCTAATAGTCTGTGGTCAGAATATTCAATGTTAAAAACTGTGATAAATTTGAAATATGGTATCAATATTGGACAATTATTAAATATTAAAATGAATAATAAATCATTACATAACCTTACCGTTTGTTTTAAGTTGTCATTTATAGACTGGGGGGGGGGGAAAGACAGACGTATATGACGGCCTGCTGGAGTATAGTAAACACAGAAAACATTTTAAAGCAACAATGTTGAAGATAGATATTTTTGTTTTGCAAATTTTCCGTCATTGAACAGAAACCAAGATGGAGATTTCATTGCAACTAATTAGAAATTCCTCTTTCAGGTATGTAATATAACGATCTTCGCACAAAATAATGTACGATACACGAGCGGTACGTTTTCTTTCAATTCTCGGAAATTAAAAAAGCTCAACTACGTTTCGCTTTTTCAAACTTTTCCTCGAACATGAAAACTTCAACATACCGCTCTTGTAACGCATTAGTAATACACGTTACAAGAGCGGTATGTTGACGTTTTCATGGTCGAGGAAAAGATTGAAAAAGCGAAACGTAGTTGAGCTTTTTTAATTTCCGAGAACATCAAAACAAATATACCGCTCGTGTATCGTACATTATTTTGTGCGAAGATCGTTTATTACATACCTGAAAGACGAATTTGTAATTAGTTGCAATGAAATCACCATATTGGTTTCTGTTTAATGACGCCAACTTCGGAAAACCAAAATATCTTTCTTCAACATTGTTCCTGTAAAATGTTTTCTGTGTTTACTATACTCCAGCAGGCCGTGATATACGTCTGTCTTTTTTTTCCCCCAGTCTATAAATGCGAACTTAAAACAAATGGTAAGGTTATGTAATGATTTATTTTTCATTTTAATATGTTAACAATATTATTTATATAACATATTGCAGTAATAACATCGGCATCTGGAATGTCGTTGATTTTTTCACGGCTTCCTTAATGTTACTTGTATCAGGAATGCAATAAGTTTCGTGGAGTAGTAGACTTTACTTAATTTTTGCAAATATTTAAAAACAATAATTAACATTGCAATTTAGGTGAAATTGCAGTGATAAGTTTCCAATTTATAATTATTACTATGTTAAACGTCTCTAAAACTAATATGTTAAAAGCCTAAAGCAGTAAAATGAATGTCGCGCTTTTGACATTATTAATATAGTGGAAGGAAAAAGTAGCTAACTTTTTCATCTGCTCGCATGAGAATGTTTGCTTATTAGCTACGTTGCGGACTGTTTGATCCTCTGCTATATTTTCAAAACGTCGCTGTGTACTGGGCAAGTTACCTGGTTGAGGTTTTTTCCGAAGTTTTCCCTCGATCCAATATGATCAAATGCTGAGAAACTATCGGTGCTGGACCCCGGACTCATTTCACCGGCATTATCACCTTCATTTCATTCAGACGCTAAATAACCTGAGATGTTGATACAGCGTTGTAAAGTAACACACTAAAAAAATAAAAATATCAATAAGACTAGCAAGCCTACTTACTTACTTACGTTGTACTATTCCAATTAACAAAATACAGGGTGATCCGTTTGGGTATGGATAAAACAAAAACATCGCAAAACATTTACTACTGAACTGAAACTTTGTGCATACAATACTGAAAGATGGGAGATTCCTCAGAGCTCAACATGACTTCCATTGCTCACCCTGCACAACTTATAACGGTGATGCATTTCAGCCCATGTCCGTTGTAACATAAGAGGGGTGATTTGTTGAAAAGCTTGAGTAATTTTTACTCTCAGATCATCAATGTTCCTGGGTTTCTGTGAATAGACAATGTCTTTAACAAAACCCCACACGAAGAAGTCAGGAGGGGTTAGATCTGGGGAGTTTGGGGACCAGGCGAAGAGATAGCTGCTTCTCGTACTGGGTTTCGCCTGCGACCTCCTGCATGTTTTTTTAACACAGAATCTGTTTCTACAAAAGTTCGATACCACAACATTATTGAATCGTATTTAGGTACATTACGCACACCGTACTCACGTCGAAATTCCCTTTGAACTCTTTTAACACTCTCAAATTTAGCATACCAAAGAACACATTGTGCCCGCTGTTGATTTGTAGTAGCCATTTTAATCATCTACGATTTTCATTTGTCCTTTCAGATTATGTATTGTTGATTGTCATATATGGAAACTCCCATCTTTTAATCATAATATAATCATCAAGAGATTTTTCCTATCATAATAGCTTTATAATAATAAATTAATATTACCCATACCCAAACGGATCAGACTGTGCGGGCTATTCCATATGAAATCGATCAGTAAAAAAACCTCGCATTTTTTTAATACTCTAATTTTTTCCCTATTTATACAAGGTGCTGAGGAGAGTGCATTTTCAAAAATATACTATCGAAAGTCAAACGGTTTTCGTACTATTGAGCGACAAATTTAGCGTATTTTATAAAAACAAGCCTCTTTCAGCGCTCAGAACTCTGGAACCATTTACTGCAGAACATTGAACGAGGGCGTATTTTGAAGCTGACATTTGGTAGGTTATGTTAAGAAGTAATCCTTATTTTTATTGTATACAGAGAGACAGATAATCTGATTTTACTTACTTAGGCTTTTTGCCGATTTGTAAAATGTAAAAGAATATTGAGAAAAAACCTTGCATTATTAAGAAAGATTCCGCATTGTTTGCTTAGTGGCGCGGCAATAAGTTTCGAGGGTATTAAATAAATCATTTTCACACGCCTAGACATGAACGGCGCAGTACCGCACGCACTGGCCGAGAGCTGAATATAAGCGAGCGTTAGGCGTCATTTTACTCCTGTGTTTATGAAAACTTGTGATAAAGCTAGCCCAGCTATGCGCTACTAGACGAAACATCACGTGTTTGTCTCTTGGCCTTGCTTGCCTCGGCTATATCCCGCCTCACAGTCAGCTGGTTAGCTCACGCGCGTACTATTTATTTTCTTTATTTTATATTTTCAATACTTTATTATCAAAGGTGCACCAGTAAAAAATATGTGTTTATTTGTACTTTCAATGCGGAATCTAGCTATATATTTTAAAAATATTTTTTCGTGGTCAAAGGCGTCTTAATGAAGAAAAATCTAAATTTCTCCATTTCCATAAAAAGTAAGAAAAACTGTTTACATGTCAATATAAACTTTAATTTCTCAGCATCAAAATAAACCATGATTTTGATCATTGGGTGAAAGGGTTTCGGAGCCACAACAGTTTAAAGTTGCTAATTTTATGAAAATACGATAAATTTAAATACATATTTTTTATTTTAACACTTTGAAGTTCTGATGCCTCAAACTTTGCACAAAGGATTGTATCACATTTGTCAAGGGACAGAAAAAGCTTCATTGTATTTAAAAATTCCAAGGTCAATTTTCTCTATATTTCGGTCGATTTGAGATGGAATACATTGCAGAGGAAAAGTGAATATAGTTATTTACTTGACATATTCATTACCTTTTCTAGTTTAGTTTCTTTTCAGTTCTAAAGTAACTATTCTTACATTTTACTTACGTTTATTTTAGTAGTACCGGTACCACAGTCTAATATATACAGTCACGAAGCTCAATACGTAGTAAATATGCATCCATAAATAGTTGCTAACCACTAGGATCGCTACTATCGCCTCATTACAGACAATGCGAAATAATACCTGCACAGTCTATTGTTTCTAGTACCATCATAAACTCAAGCTTCGTGACTGTACATACTAGACTGTGGTCCTACCAGCTTTAAGACTGTATTCTGATATTACGACTCTGGAAATACTTGAGTGAGATACAGCACTCAGTTGCTGGTGCCCCGTTTGGATTCATTCTATTAAAACGAGTGGGGTGATGACATAAATCTAGTGTGACTAAGAAACTAAGCTTGGATTTACGTAACAAAGAAGACCGCACATCTGACGCTAATCCGTGGTCCCTAGTTTGTAGAGGACACCGAGTATGGTGTAATGCAAGAGTTAGGGGATCTGATAACACACGCTTTCATCTCATTCTTCTCTCTAACAGTTTTATCTTTCCTCTTTTACCCGGTTCGTTTTCTTCTTCTATTATCCAAAGTTCGTTAACCCTAAAGACCGTTTCTGTGCATGGAGTCGACCTGCTTCAGGGAAGGGCTGTAAAGAGTGGTTCATTCATTCATGCATTCATCCATAGTTTTCTGCCCAAGGGCAGGTCTTTCACTGCAAACCCAGCATTCTCTAATCTTTCTCATTTCCTGCCTTCCTCTTTGTTTCCGCATATGATCCATATACAGAGTGATTCAGACCACCCGTAACAGTAATTTATTTCGGAAACTAGTGTATAAGTAAAGCGATAGGGTTGGAAGTAAATCCCGAAAAGACTAAGTATATGATTATGTCTCGTGACCAGAATATTGTACGAAATGGGAATATAAAAATTGGAGATTTATCTTTCGAAGAGGTGGAAAAATTCAAATGTTTTGGAGCAACAGTAACAAATATAAATGACACTCGGGAGGAAATTAAACGCAGAATAAATATGGGAAATGCGTGTTATTATTCGGTTGAGAAGCTTTTGTCATCTAGTCTGCTGTCAAAAAATCTGAAAGTTAGAATTTATAAAACAGTTATATTACCGGTTGTTCTGTATGGTTGTGAAACTTGGACACTCACTTTGAGAGAGGAACATAGATTAAGGGTGTTTGAGAATAAGGTTCTTAGGAAAATATTTGGGGCTAAGAGGGATGAAGTTACAGGAGAATGGAGAAAGTTACACAACACAGAACTGCACGCATTGTATTCTTCACCTGACATAATTAGGAACATTAAATCCAGACGTTTGAGAGGGCAGGGCGTGTAGCACGTATGGGCGAATCCAGAAATGCATATAGAGTGTTAGTTGGGAGGCCGGAAGGAAAAAGACCTTTGGGGAGGCCAATACGTAGGTGGGAAGATGATATTAAAATGGATTTGAGGGAGGTGGGATATGATGGTAGAGACTGGATTAATCTTGCTCAGGATAGGAACCAATGGCGGGCTTATGTGAGGGCGGCAATGAACCTCCGGGTTCCTTAAAAGCCAGTAAGTAAGTAAGTAAGTAAGTAAGTAAGTAAGTAAGTGCATTAAAATTTTCGAAGCAATAATATTTATAACTAAACCACATGTGAACTTTCACTTGAGCTTGAGTTCCTCGCTCAGCCCTAACAGGAAGTAGGGTCAGTGGCGTGTCATTTTAAAATTTCAAATGAGAGTCGGGATCAAATACCGTACCATTTGATAGAGCTCTACAAAACAAACAACTTTCATAGGAAACGTTTTTACTAATTCCTACTCTTTCAATGAGAAAACGTACAAAAAAGCAATTGGTGATTCGAACCACCTGTAAGTTATTTATTAAAAAAGTAGTGCATTAAAATTTTCGAGAAAAAAATATTTATAACTAAGGCACATGTGAACTTTCACTTCAGCTTGATTTCATCCAGTCTTTCAGTAACATATCAACATTCATTGTCTTACGATGAAAGAGTAATGGAACGGAGAAAAACTCTCTCCGGCGCCGGGATTTGAACCCGGGTTTTCAGCTCTACGTGCTGATGCTTTATCCACTAAGCCACACCGGATACCCACCCCGGCTTCGGACAGAATCGTCTCAGTTTAAGTTCCAACTCTTGGGTTCCCTCTAGTGGCCGCCCTCTGCACTGCGTCATGGATATCTATGAACGTAGGACTGAAGTCCACACATGTGCTGAGGTGCACTCGTTATGAGTGACTAGTTGGCCGGGATCCGACGGAATAAGCGCCCCTTAAATCACGAAGTGATTTACGCATATCATATATATTATTTTAATGTACCGAAGTACATATGATATCTCCATGCAGATATTCTGCGTCATCATATGATGAAAGAGAGTTTTTCTCCGTTCCATTACTCTTTCTTCGTATGATGACGCAGAATATCTGCATGGAAATATCATATGTACTTCGGTACATTAAAAAAATATATATTAATTGTCTTGTTTACATTTTCGTCTTGTAACAATTCTCAATATTGATGACATTGTCTTTTTTACGTTTTCTCATTGAAAGAGTAGGAATTGATAAAAACGTTTCCTATGAAAGTTGTTTGTTTTGAAGAGCTCTATCAAATGCTACCCTATTTGACCCAGACTCCCATTTGAAATTTTAAAGTGATACGCCACTGATCCTGCTTCCTATTTGGGCTGATTGATGAAATTAATCTCAAGTGAAAGTTCACATGTGGTTTAGTTATAAATAGACTTCGTGGAATTGCCACGAGAATCGCAAGGTTTACTGCGCACGCGGTATAGACTGTATGAGAAGGGGACGTGCAACGGATGGAGTATGCCTATGATGTAAACACTGAGCAGTATACCGCGGTTACAATAAAACCTGTATCCTGCATTCAAGAAATATACAGTAATGAATGATCATTGAAGTAGGAAATGTTTAAACATGTAAATACGCAATTATTTTGTAGTGAGATATATTAACTCTTAAAATTCAATGTAAGATACTCACATCATCTTTGAATATGTGCATTGCAGTGAAGAGTTACGTACATTTTAAGCGACTGCAAAGTGAACCTCCTCCGATGGTCACTCAAACAGTTTTTATTTTGGGGAAATGTACGTTCAACATCACACGATATAATAGGTGCATATTTGAAGAACGGAAAGTCACTACTTTTTAGTACACCAACTTCAGATGTCTTGTCGTGACCTGATAGTACATAATTTATAATACGAAGTTGTGAATAGGCAGAATTTTTAGCAATAATGTTTCCCAACTTAAATTTCACTTTTTCTGAAATTAGTGAATTGTTATTTTGGATAACGATTTGTGATACTTCATACACTATATTAAGGGCTTCTGAGAGTTGTAGTTTAGACGATTCTAACAGGGTGATGCTTTTGGACACGATTTTAAAATTATAATCAATGAACAGAATATCTTCTAATAGTTGTTCAGGAGGCAATGATATTACAGCTGCAACAGCGGAACTGTCTGTGCTCTCCAGTGCATAAATTACCTCCATTATTTTGCCGTAATATTCTGCATAATAATTAACAGCATCCAACCATGTTTTCCAACGGGTCAAGACTGGCTGCGGGGGTAAGGGTATTCCAGGGGCAATTCTTTGGAACAGCAACACTCTCATTGTAGTACGTTTGATTGAATTCTTGTCTGCACTGAACAAATGTTAAGCTTTGACTATTCCAACCACAGTAATGCAAAAACAAGTGCTTACATAGGTATACATTAGCTGTAGCTGCTCTGTCTATTTGGACCGGTCACAACTCTTAACATGAACTGCTTATACTACGAGACAGAGCGGTCGTTCACCTCTTCTATACTACCGTACATCGGCAACCTGATTGCATGCTGCGTGTGGCAATTCAACGAAGTCTAGTTATACATATTTTGTCTCGAAAATTTTAATGCACTAGTTTCCGAAATAAATTACTGTTACGGGTGGTCTGAATCACCCTGTATATTAATGTTGTCTCTTATTTGATACCTTTTTCTTCCTTGAAATCTTCTTCCGTCCATCATTCCTTCCAGCGCATCCTTCAGAAGGCAATTTCTTCTCAGCTAGTGAACCAACCAATTCCTTTTTCTTTTCCTGATCAGTTTCAACATACTTCTTTCTTCACCCAATCGTACCAACACAGCTTCATCTCTTATTCTGTCTGTCCATTTCACACGCTCCATTCTTCTCCATATCCACATTTCAAATGCTTCTATCCGCTTTCCTTCACTTCGTCGTAATGTCCATGTTTCTGACCCAGACAATGCTACACAAAGCACTTCACTAGTCTCTTCCTTAGTTCTTTTTCCAGAGGTATGCAGAAGATGCTCCTTTTTCTATTAAAAGCTTTCTTTGCCATTGCTATCCTCCTTTTGACTTCCTGGCTGCAGCTCATGTTACTGCATATTGTACACTTGGTCAAAATGAAAGTGGCCGACGTCTGAGAGGCTAATCGGGTATTTCCGTGAGCGCTCGGGACAGCCAGGCTTTCATCAAAAGATTGCGTACATTTTTCTAGTAGTTACAATGCGGAACAAAAACTATTAATCACTAAAATATTCCTAGAAAATAATTCATATACGACGTTTAATACAGACAGATCGTTCAGAGTGTTTAAACAGTGAATATTGTAACACAAACACTATATACTGTATAACAGGTTCTCGAGTGGAGTATGACCATTGCTAGTTACAATGCCATTCTGACTGCAGTAAAACTCCTAGCGTAGTTGGTAGAACAAATAACACTCTACAAAAACATCTCAACACACAAACTACACAAACAAACAAATACAACCACACAGGCGTATACAAACTCAAATGTAACACCTGCAACAACTTCTACATAGGACAGACAGGCAGATCATTCCAAACACGTTACAAAGAACACATAACAGCCATTACAAAATTACAAAACACTTCCACATATGCAGAACACATCACAAATGCTAACCACACCTACAGAGACATCAACACAGACATGGAAATTCTACACGTCCAACCATAAAGCCAGACACTAAACACACTAGAACAATACGAAATATACAGACACACGAAAACACATCCGAATGAAATTCTCAACACACAACTCAATTTCAGAACACACACACCCTTCGACTCCACATTACACTACACAAACACACCCCCGACAGGAAACAAAACAAAAGACGCCAAGACCAGCAACAGCCAGTTTTGAAGATGGCCAATAGCAGGCCGAAACATGTATAAAAGGTAATTAAAATTTAGCACGTGGAAGACAAATAATAAGTTTTCCGAAATTATGCTTAGTTACTTATGGCTTTTAAAGAACCCGGAGGTTCATTGCCGCCCTCACATAAGCCCACCATCGATCCGTATCCTGAGCAAGATTAATCCAGTGTCTACCATCATATCCCACCTCCCTCAAATCCATTCTAATATTGTCCTCCCATCTATGTCTCAGTCTTGCCAAAGATCTTATTCCCTCCGGCTTTCCAACTAAAACTCCATGGATTAAGGTTAAATCCAGAGAAATCGCAAGCAATCGTAATGAGACATAATCGTCTACGAAAGCACTCTTGATAGTAGTACTATAACACATATAGTATTGAATGGGGTTATTGTTAAATACAGTAAAACCGTTAAAAATCTTGGCATTTTTATGGATAGCGATCTAAATTGGAACACTCAAAATATTTTCTCAACTTCACTCCTTGTTCCATATGAAAGAATTTCTACCACTTAGTCTAAAAAAGAATCTTATTCAGACGTTTGTAATGCCCCATTTTGATTATTGCGATTCCTTGCTAACTAATGTAAGTTCACTCTTAGCTGAGAGACTACAACGTGTTCATAATGTGTGCATACGATTCATCTGCAATACTCGTAAATTTGACTATATAACACCTTCCCTCCAGTTACTTTCATGGGTGCGTCTGAAGGAACGAAGAACAATACATTCACTGTCTCTTCTGTTTAGAATCATGCATACTTCTACTCCGAATTATCTGTTATCGCGCTTTCAATTTCTTACAACTCTTCGAAACCGACATCAAGCACTTTTTTCTATCCCTCATCGTAGAACGTCTTTATACTCATCTTCCTATACTGTAGAAATACCTCGCCTCTGGAATTCGTTACCTAATGACGTCAGGGACTGCCGGACTTTATCACAATTCAAAATTAAATTGGAAAATTTTGTCTTAGTTAATTTAAGGTTTTAGGTATTGCTAGAAGTATTGATTTGTGTTTTTTTTTCTTTTTCTTTTTTAATCTAGATTAAAATTGCAAGTTTCTTGTTTATGTTATTCAATTAGTTAGGATACAATTAATTATGATACTTAATCACTCATTTAAAGTTTGTGTGACTGCAACCTGTGTATATTTTTGTGTGGCTTTACTTTGTTTATAGTGTTTTTTTTCTCTCTCTCTCTTTATTTCTTGTGTAGCTTTACTTTGTATATAGTGTATTTTTTTCTGTTTATTTCTATTATTGTATTTCTTTCCTGGTGTTTTGGAAGAGAAGGCCTGATGGCCTTAACTACACCAGAATAAATAAATAAATAATAATAATATAATAATAATAATAATAATAAATATGCATTTCTGGTAAATTATTAATAAATTATTAAATAAATAAAATCGTCTGTCTTTTGTTAAGGTCGACAAACTTATGACGTCGTAAACTTAAGTAAAAAAAAGAGCTGGAAGCTTCCATTAAAAAACTGAACATCGAGTAAACCAATGCCCAGTTCTCGAAAATGTAAGAGATTCTGTTCTCAGATATTTTTCGTCTGACATGGTTCCCAACAGCGGCATTGAGAAATCCAGCATCCCCAAGTTCGTCAGAAATCTCAGACGGCTGGAGTGGGGAAGAAATGAACCAAACGATCTAAAACTTGTAAGTTAATGATAACTCCAAAAACTTGAGGAAAATCTCGAACCACGTTTTATCAGAAGGCTGTGGTGGGGTAACATTAATGGAAACTGCAAACAGTCGTTAATCAGGTATCACTCAGCCCAAATGTCAAAGTTCTTGGCGATAACGCGCCCTGCCCTGCAGTCCGCAGTTCGTTTAATAGCGGGCCACCCTCACGCAAGTTCTGGAAGGTTTGATTCACTGCGGAACTCAGATAATAACCCGACCGATGCTCAAACTGCGGACGTCAGCGGATGTTCATCTAGCCGGCAGAGGTCGCACTGGAGTCCCCGGTCCGTATCTCGTCCGGATGTATGCCGGCACAGACAATTTTTCCGTCCCGCACAAACACTTTATTGCAACATTCCCTTCCGCCCTTCGACTGTTAGCATAAATCGTCCAAATGGCTTAAATTCCTTTGTACGTGCTTTTACGTAGTCATAGCAACAGAAAGCCTGCCAAGGAACTTTGCCTCTATGTATTAAGAGGCGAAAAGTCTAGCCTAAAAGGGAGAAGTGGGTACAGTGAGACAGGGGGAACAGTGAGACATTTTTTATTAGATGGTAAATTTTGATGTTGAGATGTTGGTAACAGTGCAATTATATGTTGTATGAGTAAAGTAACAGTATTTTCATACTCGATTTGATTTTAGTTATAAAGGTGAGTGATGAAAAAATAATTCGTAACTTTTCACTCTAGAAGTAAAATTTTGGCTTGTGTTTAATGAAGGTTATATTGGATATACAAATGAAATAGAAATATGAGTGTTTTGTTACCTAATACTATGGTATTTGAGGTTATATTTGGCAAAGTTTCGTCTTTCGTGTTTTAGTTTTGAAGTGATGGCGTCATTTTTAAACGAACTATGCGTAAAGCACGACGTAAATACCAGATCACTTATCTGTGGCACGCTAAGTATACCTCTTCATAGAACATCTTGTTATTCATCATCTTTTACAGTATCCACCTCGCGTCAATGGAATTCCTTGTCACAAAGTATTAGGGGCTGCAAGACAATAAACACCTTTAAGAACAGCTTAAAAGATAACCTTATTAGCATTTCACTCCAATCTTACTGATTTAAACTATCACTGACTACATTGTTACTTTTTTCTTTAGACATCATCCTGATTGTGCTGTATTTTAATTGTCTCGTAATAATCTCTTTCTATTATCTAATATTATTTGAAATATATTAACATTCTATGTATATTAGTTTAATTCTGCTACACAGTTTCTTTCAGTGTTTAATTAATAGTTCATAGTATTTTGTTGTTTAATTTGTAAGTAACTTTTGTATACATGTAACTCTCATCTAAATCAAATTGTTGGATTCTTTGTAAGTTCATGCATATGTATATACACTTTTTGCTGGTTGAGTGGAAGAGAAGGCCTTACGGCCTTAACTCTGCCAGCTAAAATAAATCATTATTATTATTACCTTCACCCATTAATATAAATATAATATATAAAGGGAACAGTGAGACATGCCATTGAAGGGTACACTGAGACGTCTCACTGTTCCCATTCACCAATGATTTGCAAAAACAAACTGTAACTATATTACATTTACCAGTAACTAACATTAAAAATGAACGTACTAGTAACCAATTTAGGAACTGTAGCTTAAAATAATGGATACATTACGTTTTAATGGTTTCATAAATAAAAAATTATTCACAAAATTTAAGAAAATGTAAAAAATAATGAAGAATTAAATTCTTATAATTATAAGCTTTGTTGTCACCAAAAATTCATTTAATTTTTTCGCAAAAATTTGAAATGTCATGGAAAATTCACTTTTCCACATATTCCAGATGTTTCAATGGTTACGAAGTCGGACATCAAAATGTTTCTAAATAAGCCTACAGAACATGTCAAGATAAAGAGACAGCAAGCTTTCCTTTCTTTTGAAATAAACGTAAATCATTTCAATGTCCGTTAACAGACACTGTGGTGTCTCACTGTACCCTCGTGAATGTTTTTTTTAGTTGGTTATTTAACGACGCTGTATCAACTACTAGGTTATTTAGCGTCGATGATATTGGTGATAGCGAGATGAGGCTGAGGATTCGCCAGAGATTACCTTGTATTCACATTACGGTTGGGGAAAACCTCGGAAAAACCCAACCAGGTAATCAACCCAAGCGGGGATCGAACCCGCGCCCGAACGCAACTTCAGACCGGCAGGCAAGCGCCTTAACCGACTGAGCCACGCCGGTGGCCTCGTGAATGGTAACAGTGAGACATTTGCATTTTGTTGACAAACACATATTGTATATTATGTCCTTTATCTATTAACATTTTTGTTTATGTATTATTGTACTCCATGTTTAAATGTCTATTTCTATTGCACTTGATTTTAAAAATACTTGAATTATCACTTGCATGCATAAGTCTTAATATTTTGTGTCTCACTGTACCCACTACTCCCCTACTCTCTTCAGATAACATGCCAATATAGGACAAACTAAGTGATTATTAAGTAAAATATTTATGGTTGCTATGGAAACTGTTTTGCAAGCACGTGTTTAGCAAACATCAGAAATCAACTGTAACTGGCATATCGTGGTCAAGGGGATTCGAAGTAGGTCTATAGTGCAGTCCTTTTGAAGCATTTTTCTCCTTTGAACTAGTCAAATGAATCGCTTTTCCAGTAAGTTTTTCTTGAATAAAATGTTGAGAGATTACAACGCGACCGTTTCTTTATAATTCCGTTTACGTCATCAATATGGCCACTGCACGCAATATATCTATAAGTCAAACGACCAACTTGCAGCTCTGAGGTAGATGTTTTGTCGGCTTCTTTCTGACCTCCTACATACAACTCTCTTTAGAGTACGCTAGAATATTATGGCGGTATTTGTTCCTTACAAAGTAAGTAATGGGCGGGGGGCTTTTACCAACTTATGCGCTTCTAATTTTATGTAGTTTGGGCCATACCGATACCATCACGTCTTTAACTCGCCAATGACAATCACAGTTAATGTAAACATATGCGTCAGATGTTGATGACAAGTAGTGACCATTTGTAAGATAGTTTACAGATCAATTTACTTTATCTTCTTTCGTTACTTATTTCTATGGTACCAACAATCCATCATCAACCACAGTTGAAATTCATATTAAAGATTTTGACATGAATACATCTATAAATTCGGTCTAGTACTAGGGTGCCATTCTAGAATGTCGACCGACACATTTTCAGGGCAGTTTTGTCGCACCTATAATTTCCAAACTACACGACATATTCCAATGAAGTCAATGTCGATCGACATACGAAGGATCAGTGTATCAAACGTGTCCTTAAGTTGAAGTGAGTGACGTCATCTAGTAATACGCGGGAGGGGAAATATTGAGAAGCGAATTTGAGGGTCGCGTGGCAGCCGAGGCAATGTAACTCAAGAATACTAAACGATAGAACGTTCGCAGTGGTGTCAAACGATTCGTGGTGAACCAGGCTACGACCTCAATGGAGCAAAAATCAGCAGTTGACAAGTTAAATTGGAAAAATTCTCGAATGAATTTGAGTGGAGAGAGAGAGAGAGAGAGAGAGAGAGAGAGAGAAAGAGAAAATTCACAATGTCGAGGAAAATGCAGCTTCATATTGGCTTATTTTTAAATCTATACTAATAATAAATGTGTAGCCGAAATTTTTCTGGTAATTTTCGATTTTCCAAAAATAATTGGTCCTAACATATATAATTAACCACCCTGAAACAGAAAATCCCTTTTTTGAAATATTTGTTTGTATGCCTGCCTGTCTGTCTGTCTGTCTGTATGTTTGTTACCTTTTCACGCGATAATGGATGAACGGATTTCGATGAAAATTGGAATATAAATTAAGTTCGTTATAACTTAGATTTTTAGCCTATATGGCATTCAAAATACATTATTTAAAATGGGGGTTATAAGGGGGCCTGAATTAAATAAATCGAAATATCTCGCTTATTATTGACATTTTGTGAAAAATGTTACATAACAAAAGTTTCTTTAAAAATAATTTTCGATAAGTTTTATTCCTTAAAAAATTTTGATAGGACTGATATTTAATGAGATAAATGAGTTTTAAAATTAAAATAACTGCCATCTAAGGCCGTGTAATGAATTAAAAAACAAATGACTTCGTCTATAAGGGGCCTTGGACAGCAACAATCGAAAGCTATGAAAGATAGCCTAGAGAGAATGTTTCTGTGTTTGTATGAAGTAATATCGGAAGCTAAATTAACCGATTTGTATAATTAATTATTATTTCACCATTGGAAAGTGTAGTTTCTCTAGATGGACATAATGCTATAATGTTATTACAGTAACTTCTGAGTGAATCGAGGACAGGTAAGATTAAAATAGCTTCTTATGCACAGAAAACTTGATAGGCATTCGTTTCCTGTATTTCCTAAAATAATTTTTATGACCAAATGAGTGGTCTCTGGATCAAAATGATAGCATTTCAATTTTTTTAAATACAATTTAAGTAATATAATAAACGATTTATCCTTATATCAAACACGAATTTTCCCTGGATCAAATGTCCTATTTTAATTATGTAATTACTATATATTTATTTGTAACGGGTACAGCGGAGCGCAAGGGTACGGCTAGTACAATAATAGAATAGCTCACTTTGTTCAGAAGCTAAAATATTAAACATAAATAAAAAATAATCTTCAAACTATTCACGACTGTACACAGCTCCACAGAATGCCACTATGCGTTGTTTATGTGAACTGCGTATCGTCTGTAGCGAGCGGGAAAAGGGGGCGGCGCGGGTGACATCTATACCCTTCGCTGTACTCAACTGAATTCTACTGTTTTGGTACAAACTTCCTACCTATGGTTATAAATACTTGACTGCAAACTTCGAGCGAATCATTTTACTGCTAATTATGAATTATTTTCAATATCTGTATATTGGTTCTTAAAGTAGGGTTAGTGAATATTTGTCACACCAATTCAGAATTATTGTACTTTCTGGATTATGGGAGAAAATATTTTTTTGCCCTTCCTAGTGTTGAAAAGTAGATGTAATCCTTTAAGGGGACACTATACAGAAAACTCCCAAGTTCCATATTTTTGCGGGTTCACAATAGTGAAATCAATAACTACCATACTTATAGAGCTAGATTGACCAAATTTTTAGTCCACACCTGTGGAGTAACGCTTAGCGCGTCTAACCGTGAAACCAGGTGGTCCGGGTTCGATTCCCGGTCGGGGAAAGTTACCTGGTTGAGGTTTTTTTCCAGGGTTTTCCCTAAACCCAATGTGATCAAATGCTGTGTAACTTTCGGTGCTGGACCCCAGACTGATTTCATATAATCTTCACCTCATTCAGACGCTAAATAACCTAAGATATTGATAATGCGTCGTAAAATAACCTACTAAAATAAATAAAATTACCAAATTTTGATCACTTGGTATATTTGGTTAATAATGACAAATGTACAAAATTTCATACGTCTATGAAAGTGGTTTGCATTTTGAATAATTTTTAAAGGAAAGTTGTTCCGGGGCCGAGTATCGATCCCGGGACCCTTCCCTTAGCGCAGGAATGCTCTAGCGACTGAGCTACTGCATGAACTACACACGACACCATCACAAGTCTTCCCTTTATATCCACACAACTCAAATGGGCTGAAAAGATGCCGGAACCCAACTTTGAGTGCACACAAATACTGTGTGACTTAAATTGTGGCTTTCTGTTAACGTACCTCCAGTAACGAATGTATTATGCAAATCTGGCTTTCTACCTGAAAGCCAGATTTGCATGGTTTGCATTTTATTAATATTTTATTGAAATATTGAATCGCTTTATATAAAATGTCCCTTGCACCACAATTTACATTATTGTTAACTGATATTCACTTATATGGATCTGTATATACATGGAATCAAAACATACTACAGGGTTTTGTTGTGAAATTAATCAGTAAATTACTGTAATTTTTATTATAAAAGAATAAAAAATAAAAATAGTAATAATCATCATAAAAAATTCCTAGTAATTTTGTCAAAAAATCTGAAAGTTAGAATTTATAAAATAGTTATATTACCGGTTGTTCTTTATGGTTGTGAAACTAGGACTCTCACTTTGAGAGAGGAACATAGGTTAAGGGTGTTTGAGAATAAGGTGCTTAGGAAAATATTTGGGGCTAAGAGGGATGAAGTTACAGGAGAAAGTTACACAACACAGAACTACACACATTGTATTCTTCACCTGACATAATTAGGAACATTGAATCAAGACGTTTGAGATGGGCAGGGCATGTACCACGTATGGGCGAATCCAGAAATGCATATATATATATATATATATATATATATATATATATATATAGAGAGAGAGAGAGAGAGAGAGAGAGAGAGAGTTTAGTTGGTAGAATGGAGGAAAAAAGACCTTTGGGGAAGCTGAGACGTAGATGGGAAGATAATATTAAAATGGATTTGAGGGAGGTGGGATATGATGATAGAGACTGGATTAATCTTGCTCAGGATAGGGACCAATGGAGGGCTTGTGTGGGGCGGCAATGAACCTCCGGGTTCCTTAAAAGCCAGTATATAAGTAAGTAAGTAAGTAATTTTGCGATTCACTGTACAGCAGAACCCAATAGTAATATTTGTTCCAATGTATCTATGCCTATATACAGTGTGGAACTCAAATAGCCTTACAGATTTCCAGAGCGAATAGTTCATGTTATATGTAACAAAAAACTATAATATCATATTCGTGGAAAGTTCATAGTTTTTTTCAGAAAAGAAAGTATTTTCCAAATGTTTAACAATCTCTTATTCGGTAACTATTGTGTGTAGGATTGTGATTTTTGTCCATATCGATAGGGAAACTAATAAAGAATAATTTATCCCTCTGGCGTATTTCAATAGGTGCACCATTTTCGTGTAAATTTAATTTTAAAAACCTCTAAATTCAAGCCACTGCACGATGCGAGCAAGTGGCAACGTCGAAACAGAGAGCAGCTCACGTACCGAGACTCACCCAAATCGTTGACCTCTTACATCTGTATCACGAGTAGTGTGTGTTAGCGACGATGTTGTCGGACTGCTGAAACTTCAAATTAAATTTTATAATTAACCGTACAGGAGTTAGGTACAGCTTACTGCAGTAAAGTTTTTGCAAATATTCAACATTTTTTCCTTCCATTCCTGTATCTTGTACAATAATAAAAAAATTAATATGTGTAAAACACTGTCCTTCTGCTATATTAAAAAAATATTTTTACGATTTAAAAAAATTGTTCACATTCCTTTTTTTTTTTTTTTTTTTTTTTTTTTTTTTTTTTTTTTCAAAATTCCAGTTCACTGTGCAGTGATGAAGCGTTTCCCACATAACTCAAAAAATTATCCATCATTCTGTGATGAAATTTTTTGTATGTATTAATGCATGTCATATCTACAATATGATGCAAGATCACTTCTCTATCTTTGATAGATTGTCTGATAAAAAATATATTCCTTTTACAAAATGATCAAAATAAATATCAGTATTTTCTTTTAACACAAAATAAAAGAAGTATTATTTATTAAGGAATGTCGTTCAAAGAGCATGATATTGTAAATATGAGTTTCAAGGAATAAAATAAAAGAGAGAGAACATGAAAAAGTTAATAAGTTTATGAGTTATGAGGGAAACGCTTCAACACTGCACATTTTGAATAAAAAAAAATAAATAAATATTTGTTTTTGAATCTTAAAAATATTTTTTCATACAGCAGAAGGATAGTGTTTTACACCTACCAATTTTTTGTTATTGTACACAATACAGTAATGGAGGAAAAAAATGTAGAATATTTCCAAAAATGTTACTGCTGTAAGCTGTACCTAACCCCTTAATCACAAAACATAATATAGGTTTTCTGTTCATTTAAGTGTATCATATCGCTTCCAGCCTGTATAAAGAATCATACAAGTGAAGATCAGTTAATAGTACATTATGCAACGAGCCTATAATTGCAACGAGCCAATTTTCATACGAGCGTCTTAATTACCATGATAGTCAAGTTTCATCCGACTTTTTATGGTCGACCATATTTCTAACTTGAAATTATTCATAAGTATTCATGTTATTCTTGTGACTGAGGAGCGGAACTGACCTTGTGCAATACCTCGTAAATTGTGAGCTGTGCGCAGACGCGAAAGTATTGATTTTTTCCGAGAAACAACTGTCGACATTGACCTTGATATAATCTAGAGAGTAAAATAAACATTAATCTTGATATAACCTTGAAATTAAATTAGACATTGAAAAACGAGATGACAAATTGAATTTATTTGAATATTATTTACAATTAACGCTAATTATTATAGTAACAGAACTAGTTGTCTTTCAATTGCATATCCGAGAATAATCGATATTTGCGCTTTCATATTGCTACAATGGTATTTTCTGATTGGTGGAACATCTGAACTTTAATGAATAGGTGTACTTTAATGAGGTCCACTAAAGGGCTGCTACTAGGTGTATAATTACTACATTTCGGCATGGTCGAGCTTAAAAATAATGTAAACTATGGGGCAGAGTCTTCTTTTATAAAAAGCGATACAATGTTTTATTAAGTTATAATGCAAACCACTTATCACAGAGAGATGACCTTATGTACTGTACATGTATTATTATTAACCAGATACACGAGTGATAAAAGTTTTGTGAATTCAGCTTTAAAAACATGGAGGTTAGTAATTTCAGTAGTGTCCCCTTGAGAGGTGGTAGAAGATAGCAAGCTGTGTGTGAATCCCCTCACATGATGTCACATCAGTGATGTCTTCTGTCCCAGGTGATCACGTGACGCCGGATGGCGGACGAGGAAGAGTTCGGAGAACTAGCGGAGATCAATCTGTCCCAGTATGGCGGGCGCTGGGGCAGCAGTGGGGGCAGCTGGGGGCGGAGTCCGGGGGGCGGCAGTGTTAGCGTTATCAGCTCCCCGCACCACCACAACTCCACGGCCCGCTTCTCCTCCCAACCCCCGCACCAACCCTCCCACCGAGCGGGGAGCTACGAGGCGGAGGACGTTATGTACCCGCGGGGCGCGGGCTCCTCCTCCAGGGGGCGCTCCGGGCTCTATTACTCGCCGCCCGGCACCTCGTACACCATCGTGGAGCGCCCCACCACCGCCCCCACGCCGGGCAAGCACCCGCGGGGCACGTACCTCGGCTCCTCCACCACCTTCAACAACTCCCGCCCCAACCACCACCACCACCATCACCACCACCATGCGGGGGGCTCCAACGGCAAGAAACGGCCGATCTCGCCGGAGCAGGTGCTGAGGCTGTTCGGGACCGGGGGCGGCGCGGGCAACAAGATGACGCCCAGCGTGGGGGGCGGGCGGCGCAGCGCCGTGTCCAGCCCGGCCAGCAGCCCGCACAACCTCAACATGCACCAGGACCTCGTGGTGCGCACCGTCAACATGGTGCGGCCGCCAGAGTCGTCCCACGGCTTCGGCATCTGCGTCAAGGGCGGCAAGGACTCGGGTGAGTGTCCCTGTCCCTGCCTATCCCGTCCCCGTCCCTGCTTCTCGGAGTTTTGTTAGCTTGTAAGAACGCGCGACAGTTCATCAGAAAAAAAAAACTGCACCCTCTATCTCTCAAGAACGCTCAGTACGAAGTATTTGCAGGAAATGAAAAAACTTATTTTGTAAAGGATGAAGTTCTAGTGATTGATAACGAACAAAAAAATTAATGGTGATGATGGGTGAAAATTCTAACTTTTACAATATATTTTACCTAGAGAGTTATTTTTTTTTTTTTTACTTTTTATTTTTTTTTTGCACAAATGTACACTGGGAACATTTAGGTTGTACATGCTCCAAAATTTCTTTCATGTCACTGAGGGTTTACATGTTCCTTCAAGGGCGAAAATGAAAGATTTTCAATTTTTCCTGTATTAATTTAATATGATTTCGTAGCTTTACGTTTGTGAAATAAATTTTAAGATATCTATAAAATTGACTAAGTTATGCATTAAAATGTCCTCCCATCCAAATACAAAACCTGCTAGCAATCTGTTTCGCCCATCTTCTCAAACAAACACCTTCCAGTTTAAAAAAGTTGATTTCTCATTTTTCTTATTTTAATTTAATATGAATTTTTAACTTTATATCTGTGAAATAAATATTAAGATATCTATAAAATTGACTAAGTTAAGCATTAAAATGTCGTGCCATATAAACACAACATTTGCCAGCAATCTGTATCGCTCATATTCTCAAACAACACCTTCGAGTTTAAAAAAGTTGATTTCTAGTTTTTTTTATTTTAATTTAATATGGACTCTTAACGTTTTATCTGTGAAAGAACTGTTAAGATATCTATAAAATTGACCAAGTTATGCATTAAAATGTCGTGTGATATAAACACAATACTTGCCAGCAATCTGTATCGCTCATATTCTCAAACATACACCTTCGAGTTTAAAAAAGTTGATTTTTAATTTTTTTATTTGGATTTAATATGAACTTTTAACTTTATATCTGTGAAAGAAATGTTAAGATATCTATAAAATTGACAAAGTTAGGCATTAAAATGTCGTGCTATATAAACACGATACTTGCCAGCAATCTGTATCGCTCATCTTCTCAATCAAACACCTTCGAGTTTAAAAAAGTTGAATTCTAATACTTCTTATTTTAATTCAATATGGACTCGTAACTTTATATCTGTGAAAGAAATATTAATATATCTGTAAAAGTGACCAATTTATTCATTAAAATGTCCTGCCATATAAACACAATACTTGCCAGCAATCTGTATCGCTCATTTTCTGAAACAAACACCTTCGAGTTTAAAAAAGATGATTTCTATTTTTTCTTATTTTAATTTAATATGGACTCGTAACTTTATATCTGTGAAAGAAATGTTAAGATATCTATAAAATTGACCAAGTTATGCATTAAAATGTCGTACCATATAAACACAATACTTGTCAGCAATTTGTATCGCTCATTTTCTCGAACAAACACCTTCGAGTTAAAAAAAGTTGATCTCTAATTTTTATTGTTTTAATTTAATATGAACTCTTAACTTTATATCTGTGAAATAAATGTTTAGATATCTATAAAATTGACCAAGTTATGAATTAAAATGTCCTCCCATCCAAACACAATACTTGCTAGCAATCTGTTTCGCTCATATTCTCAAACAAACACATTCGAGTTTAAAAAAGTTGATTTCTAATTTCTCTTATTTTAATTTAATATGAACTTTTAACTTTATATCTGTGAAAGGAATGTTAAGATATCTATAAAATTAACAAAGTTAAGCATTAAAATGTCGTGCCATATAAACACAAAACTTACCAGCAATCTGTCTCGCTCATCTTCTCAAACAAACACCTTCGAGTTTAAAAAAAGTTGATTTTTAATTTTTCTTATTTTAATTTAATATGGACTCTTAACTTTATATCTGTGAAAGAAATGTTAATATATATATGAAAGTGACCAGTTTATTCATTAAAATGTCGTACCATATAAACACAATACTTGTCAGCAATTTGTATCGCTCATTTTCTCGAACAAACACCTTCGAGTTAAGAAAAGTTGATCTCTAATTTTTATTGTTTTAATTTAATATGAACTCTTAACTTTATATCTGTGAAAGAAATGTTTAGATATCTATAAAATTGACCAAGTTATGAATTAAAATGTCCTCCCATCCAAACACAATACTTGCTAGCAATCTGTTTCCCTCATATTCTCAAACAAACACATTCGAGTTTAAAAAAGTTGATTTCTAATTTCTCTTATTTTAATTTAATATGGACTCTTAACTTTATATGTGTGAAAGAAAGGTTAAGTTATTTATACAATTGACCAATTTATTCATTAAAATGTCGTACCATATAAACAAAATATTTGCCAGCAATTTGTATCGCTCATTTTCTCAAACTAATACCTTCGAGTTTAAAAAAGTTGATTTCTAATTTTTCTTATTTTAATTTAATATGGACTCTTAACTTTATAATATGTGATAGAAATATTAAGATATCTATAAAATTGACCAATTTAAGCATTAAAATGTCATACCATATAAACACAATCCTTGCCAGCAATCTGTATCGCACATCTTCTCAAACGAACATCTTCGAGTTTAAAAAAGTTGATTTCTAATTTTTCTTATTTTAATCTAATATGAACTTTTAACCTTATATCTGTGAAAGAAATGTTAAGACATCTATAAAATTGACCAAGTTATTCATTAAAATGTCGTGCTATATAAACACAATACTTGCCAGAAATCTGTACTGCTCATTTTCTCAAAGAAACATCTTCGACTTTAAAAAAGTCGATTTCTAATTTTTGTTATTTTACTTTAATATGAACTCTTAGCTTTTTTCTGTAAAATAAATGTTAAGATATCTATAAAATTAACAAAGTTAAGCATTAAAATGTTGTGACATATAAACACAATACTTGCCAGCAATCTGTATCGCTCATTTTCTCAAACAAACACCTTCGAGTTTAAAAAAAGTTGATATCTAATTTTTCTTATTTTAATATAATATGAACTCTTAGCTTTTTATGTGTAAAATGAATGTTAAGATAACTATAAATTCACCAAGTTATGCATTAAAATGTCATTCCATCCAAACACAATACCCGCTAGAAATCTGTGTCTCCCATTTTCTCAAACATATACCTTTGAGGTTAAAAAGGTTGTTTCTAATTTTTCTTATTTGATATGAACTCTTAAGTTTATATCTGTGAAAGAAATGTTAAGATCTGTCAAATTAACCAAGTTATGCAAACACAATACGAGCCAGCAATCTGAAAGTTTTATTAGCCTACTTGTTTTCCATAAACTGCAGTTTTCAAAACTTTTAAAATCACATCTTCCATAATTTTTTTAATATTTGCAATAAATTTTTCATGGACCTTTTTCTTAGTAAGATTAACTGTAGCTCTGTATTTAAGCTATCTTTAACAGAGATTATAAAATTAAATCAATAAAACATTTCTTAAAAATTTAAATGTATGAAATAATGTTTTTTCTTCCTCTTGCAGTGAAGATATTCTCACCACTCTTCTAGAGCTTGATGATATGAATGTTACCTTCAAACAAAAAAATAATCGTTACTAAATGTTTAACAAAAATCTTGAGAGTAATTTTTCTTAATAACTGTTTGCTACAAGTCATAAAAATGAACATTCTGATTGTTCATAATTCGAAAAACGTTAATGCAGGCAAATATTTTTTCTTTCAGGTCGAAGAATAATTTCCGGAAATTATACATATAAAATTTAATCAAAATAGGGTTTAGGTATATAACTTCATTTAGATCAAAATTACATAAATTCATGCTTAACAAATTGATTACTTATTAATATTTGTTATTTATAATCAGGGAAAGGATTTATATGTAAATACATATTTACTTATAAAGCTAATATAATTTATATTTTGCATTATCTTTATGTTTCACAATGTGTAGGGTTGAAAAATCCTACTTTTATTTTCCATATTTTTCCATATTTTAGAGTTTAGTACATATTTTCGTTAATTTCCATATATTTTCCATATTTCATATAAAACAGTCCATATTATATTAGGTTTAACAATAAAACAAAACAAAATTCCATTAACTTTTAAAAATACATTTCAACAATAGAGATTTAAACACATGTTCAGTAATCCCTTTAACATCAGAGTTATTTGAAAATTAGCAGTCCTATCAACAATGGGAAAGTAAGTTACAAAACTGTATTAATTTAATTTAAAATTTTTAACAGACTTCAGTTGTGCAGCTCAACAGTTAAATGCCAGTCAGAGTACACATAGGTTCAGTTTTGTAAATCATACTATAAAGACGGTAAATATGCCAAAAGTACGTCATTCAGTCAATTTAAAATCAAAACTAACAAGTTACATTTCAGAATTTAAAGAAGATGGTTTATCAACTGACAATAAAATATTATTTTGTAATTTGTGTCAGTGTGCAGTATCATCTACACAAAAGTTCCTGGTGCAACAACACATTACAACTAGTAAACATCAGGCCAACAAACAACTAAATTCCAAGCAGAGACAATTGTTTTTAACACAACCAACAACATCGAATGTAAGATCTGAGTTTAACATCGACCTGTGCCGTTCTCTCATCTCTGCTGATATTCCTCTCTACAAACTAAAGAATAAGGTCTTCAGGGAATTCCTTGAAAAATATACTCAACATACAATCCCGGATGAGTCAACACTTAGGAAGACGTATGCTCCATCCATCTACGATGAGACAATACAGAAGATAAGAGATGAAATTAAAGATAGTTCAATTTGGGTTTCCATTGATGAGACTCCCGACAAAGAAGGTAGACTTGTTGGTAATGTAGTTATCGGTTTGTTAAGTGAACAATATTCTGAACGAATTCTTTTACATTGTGATGTTCTAGAAAAGTGCAATAACAAAACTATAGTTAAACTGTTCAACGAAGCTATGGGTATCCTGTGGCCAAAGGGTATTATGTACGATAATGTGTTATTCTTTATTAGCGATGCTGCCCCTTATATGGTCAAAGCTGGACAAGCATTATCTGTTGTATATCCTAAATTGACTCATTTTACTTGTGTGGCGCATGCATTTCATCGTGTGGCAGAAGTGGTCAGAGACAATTTCCCTAAAGTAGATTTGTTGATTTCATCAGTGAAAAAAGTATTTCTCAAAGCTCCCAGTAGAGTTAACGTGTTGAAAGAAATGTACCCTGAAATTCCATTGCCACCAAAGCCAATTTTAACTAGATGGGGTACATGGCTAGAAGCAGTTGAATATTATGCCGAACATATAGACTCTATTAACAATGTTCTCCTTGCATTGGACTCTGAAGATGCAGTCTCAATTGATACTGCGAAAACAGTTACCTGTGACATAAGTGTGAAGAATGACTTAGCTCACATTCAGCATACATTTTCATGCATCATAAAAACGCTCAAAAGTCTCCAAAATAGGCACCTTTCACTATCTGAAAGTTTTGAAATTATAAATAGTACTGTGGAACAACTGAATCGTGGTAGAGGTAAAGTTGCAGATGCAGTAAGAGCTAAGGTGGACACTGTACTTTCAAAAAACCCTGGATATGAAGAACTACAAAAGGTTGTTGCTGTGATGAGTGGTGAATCAACAGTGAAGATTAACTTGGACTTATCCCCAGCAGACATTGTGAAATTGAATTATGTACCAGTTACTTCTTGTGACGTCGAACGCTCTTTTAGTCAGTATAAATCTATCCTCAGAGACAATAGAAGAAGATTCACTTTTCAGCACTTGAAAGAAATGTTTGTAACCTATTGTTATGGTAACAGACAATAAAAATTGTGTTTTGTTGAAACTACATTGGAAGATAAGGTACGTCCATTATATTTTTTGTTTAGTTTGATTAAAATGTACCAATATTTAACGTACATAGTAATTTTTTTATAATTTTAAGTCCATATTTAATTCCATATTTTGGTAAAAATCCATATTTAATTCCATATTTTGGTAAAAATAACTACATATATATTTACATATTTCATATATTTTTAGTCCATATAAATCCGTTCCCTGTTTATAATGAAACTAACATCTGTTCATTCTTGTTATTACCATTAATTTCCGGTCAGCGCGTCTCGCCGCGAAACCAGGTGGCCCGGGTTCGAATCCCGGTCGGGTCAAGTTACTTGATTGAGGTTTTTTCCGGGGTTTTCCCTCAACCCAATACGAGCAAATGCTGGGTAACTTTCGGTGCTGGACCCCGGACTCATTTCACCGGCATTATCACCTCCATTTCATTCAGACGCTAAATAACCTAGATGTTGATACAGCGTCGTAAAATAACCCAATAAAAATTAAAAAAAAAAACATTAATTTCTCTAAATAGATTACAAAATCTCTAATAGCAAAATCTCACTACATTAATATTATTATCATTATATCTATATATTTTTAGATTTATATTTATAGTTACAGTAAACTATTATTCAATAAATTGTCATTTACCGAAGTAGCTATCTCAACTTAATTATAATTCTTTACATATTGCATATACATTGAATTGAATTACATTAACTCATAAATTTAGTTATTACTTTTTCGTATAGGCTTTATCTCAAATTAAATAAACATGTACTAGTCATTAAAATTTAACTGAATAATATTGCTGGATAATCTTTTAAGTGTATTGTAAATATTCATATTTTAAATATGTATGTCATTATTGTATTGATTAAGGCTGGTTGAGTGGAAGAGAAGATCTTATGGCCTTAACTCTGCCAGCGAAAATAAAACATTCTATTTTACTCTATATGGTGGAATAACATTTACAAAAATAAATAAATAAATAAATAAATAAATAAATAAATAAATAAATAAATAAATAAATAAATAAATAAATAAATAAATAAATACATAAATACTTAAATACTTAAATAAATAAATAAATACATAAATACTTAAATAAATAAATAAATACATAAATACTTAAATAAATAAATAAATACACAAAAAAGGAAGAAATAAAGAAAGAAAAAAAGAGAAAGAAAGAAATAAAGAAATAAAGAAAGAAAGAAAGAAAGAAAGAAAAAGAAATAAATAAATAAATAAAGAAACAAAGAAAGAGAAAGAAAGAAATAAAGAAAGAAAGAAATAAAGAAAGAAAGAAAGAGAAAGAAAGAAAGAAATAAATAAGGAAAGAAAGAAAGAGAAAGAAAGAAATAAAGAAAGAAAGGAAGAAAGAGAAAGAAAGAAATAAAGAAAGAAAGAAAAATAAAGAAAGAAAGAAAGAGAAAGAAAGAAAGAAATAAAGAAAGAAAGAAGGAGGAAGAAAGGAAGAAATAAAGAAAGAAAGAGAAAGAAAGAAAGTAATAAAGAAAGAAAGAATGAAAGAGAAAGAAAGAAAAAAATAAAGAAATAAGGAAAGAAAGAAGGAAATTAATAAATAAATAAATAAATAAATAAAAAAATAAATAAATAAATAAATAAATTTTTAAGGGTAGAAGGTGTATGTAACCCTCTGGTGGCAAACGAATAAGAATAGTCGATTTTGGGAAAAAAATTACATTCTTTGTTTTCAAAAAATTACTTACTTTTTTTTTTTTTTTACTATTATACCGATTGACATCTTGTGAATAATTTTTGAAGCTTTGGTATCATTGGTGCTTTGTTTCATATTATTATATGCACATAAAGCATACAACATTATTTTATAGATTCCAAAATATTAAAACATGTTTCTATCCCATACTTCGAAGCTTCAAATACAAAATCTATTACGTCCAGAGATATGAGATTTATACAATATGTTGCAACCAAATTCATCAATAAATACTTTCAGTGAAATTTATCGTAAATATATTAGTTTCATAGAAAATAATTATTTTAATTGAACTCATTTAAAAAAACAAAAGAATGAGAAGTGAATTAAAATTTCCATTTATGAATTACAAAAAAACCCGCGTCGAAAAAGTGTGGAGCAGCTTATATAAATTATTGGCTCTGAAAACATAAAGTATATTATTTTATTAACATCGGTTTGCTCCTAATGTTGCAGTTCATGCGCCAAGAATGAAACTGTGATGAATGTGATTTTATCTGTGGTAAAGAAATGCCTTCAAATGAACATCGATTTGTAATAGGTTCGTTTCCTTAAGTAATTTTTAGTTACGATTTTTTTCCCTTAACAAATGCGAAACAATATCAAAATCTATCTCCTGTACAAATTGTAAGTAAGTGATCTACAAATTTCTGTATAGTATCTCTTATATACAGAGTGATTCACGAGGATTTACCGTCCCTTACGGAGCTTATTTCCGAAGACATTCTGAGCAAAAAACACCATATAAAAATTTGTTCTAATCTCAATATTTTCAGAATTACACTAATTTGAAATTTTTGTAAAATACCATTATTCTTGATTTTTAAGGGTAAAAGAATATTACAGATAAAGAATGAACTATTCAGGAGTATCATTTCTTTAATTAGCTAGTATTCTGAAGCTAAAAATGTGTTGTGAATGCCATAGTTGCCCAGTGCAATTTTTTTTTTTCGATTTTAACTACAAAATTACATTTTCTTACGCATTTATCACAACAATAAATTGTTACAAATCACGCCACTCTTGTAAATTCTTTATGGCTGTACATCAGGATGCAGAATTGCACTGTAAAGAATTAAGTTCCTAAAGTCGTATGATTTGTAACAATTTTTGTGATAAGTGCGTAAGAATGATGTCATTTTTAGTTAAAAATTAAAAAATAAAATCTGTGCAAAATAATTAACAACTCGTTTTTTAGTTCCGAACACTAGCCAATTAAAGAAATGACACTTCTGAATAGTTCATTCTCTATTTGTAATATTTTTTACCCTTAAAACTGAAGAAAAAAAGGGTATTTCACTAATAACTTTAAATTAATGTAACTTTGGAAATATTGAGATTAGGACAAGTTACTAAAATATAAACAATTCGATATTTTTACTTAATTAACAATATGTTGTAGAACTTGTAAATTTAATATTGTGGAAACTTTCAGATTTTCAAATATGTACAAATGTGCAAAACATGTAATCCTAAAAAAAAATCACTTTCAAAGAGTACAACAAAGTACTGGGTGTTCATTTCGAAGTGTGTCATGACGTCACTGTTGGTGAGTCAGCGATTTGAAGCGAGTTTCAGCTTTTATGTAAGAGAAGTTGCCTATTAATCAAGGCGTTCAATCTGAACTTAAGAACGTGTGCGGTATAACTTGAACGTCGTAGCAACAGTTGGCGGTCTGTACGGTCTGTGTGCTACCATAACCTCTTTCGAACTGTGTTTTGCGCGGGCAAGTCGTACCCAGGGTATTTGTTATCATCGGTTGCGTATGGCAACATTCCACAATTCAAATCAAATGCTTCGTGTCCATGTTGACCGTCGAAGTTAATGTCAACAAATACTGTACGCAAGTAATCGTCTTAACCCTCTCCCCATATCCCACAGTAAGAAAAAAAAAAACTCACCTCAGTACGTGTTTCCAAACAGTTCACATTCCTGCCACTGCAGGCGTTACCGTACATATCGGTAAGTACTCTTCAGAATGAACGCCGTACTTGGTAGGCACCTTCTCTTGCATATAGGTATTACGCCTTTGCGGAGATGTAGGGAGATTGAATTCTCTAGGATCATCGGCTAGCCACATGACGATATACAGCGAGCCATGACACACTTTGAACTGAACACCCAGTATTTAAAGAGCTCAGATATTTAAATATGACGTCATTACTGATATTATTTTTCCAGTAAAATGAAAAAGAAATGGTAGAAATTTCACCCGTCTCAATCTTAAATGTATTCCCTCATGAATAGTCGTCCATAAATAGGTATTGTAAAAGAAAACTAAAATATATGCAAATTACCTGTCAATACGAAATGTAAATCACAAAAGACGACTTCCAAAAGCAGCATAAAACATACATTTAAGTAGCCGCTTTGCTCGACTATTGCAGACGCTTAGCCGTGATCCTCATTTATCAGCTGTAGACAAAATATAAACATCCCGTCTTCTATTTTATCGTATGGCTTACTATTAGCAGACAGTACACACACAGTTCATAGCAAGTTACACACTGACCTATTTGAAATAATTGTAACAAATATCTGTCTCTCCTGTAGTGTAAGATGCATCATGTCTGTCTCGTCTTCGTTAAAGACAAATAAAAAGGTAATTAAAGCAGTAATAGTAGAATGGAACACTCCGCGATTCATTTGAGATCTGTATTTTGTGTTTTACAAAACGTATTGGCAGTTTCGCTTATTCCAAGTTTTCCTTAATATTAGTAAACACGTGTACAAACTTTCAAGATAGATTTCAATCTGATATTCAAGGCTCTCTACCCGTATAAGGAGGAGCCATTGTTGTGTTGAATTTTCAAACAAAATACAATTCCTTTAGACTTTACTCTTTAATCTTTCGTTTCTATCAAATCTCATCATTATGACCATATTTTTTTCTTTTCATATTTCATTTTTTTATATCTTTTTGATGTTTTTTATTCCTTCCATCTCTTTCTTGTATGATGACGCAGAATATCTGCATGGAGATATCATATGTACTTCAGTACATTTAATAATATATATGATATGCGTAAATCACTTCGTGATTTAAGACGGCGCTTATTCCGTCGGATCCCGGCCAACTAATCACTCATAACGAGTGCACCTCAGCACATGTGTGGACTTCAGTCCTACGTTCATAGACATCTATGACGTAGTGCAGAGGGCGGCCACTAGAGGGAACCCAAGATTTGGAACTTATCTGAGACGATTCTGCCGGGGTGGGTATCCGGTGTGGCTTAGTAGATAACACATCAGCACGTAGAGCTGAAAACCCGGGTTCAAATCCCGGTTCCGGAGAGAATTTTTCTCCGTTCCATTACTCTTTCATCTTTCTTGTAAGCTTCTCCTTCGTATAAGGTTATATTTCCTTTCCGATCATTCAATCTTCTTCTCGAATTCGACCTCTCGTCATTGTGTACTTCTCTTCATCTTTTCTTCTTATCCTTCTTCTCATCTTCTTTCTCGTTATAGTTTTCTTTTCATAGTTTATTCGTCATCATTTTCCTCATCAGCTTTTCTCGTGATCCATTCCTTTCTCATATTTTTCCTTGTCCTTTTCTTCTCACATTTTCCCTCGTTGTCATTTTCTTCTCATATTTTTCTCCGTTATTTTCTTATATTTTTTCTTGTTGTTTTCATTTCATCTTTTTCCGCGTCATTGATTCCTTTTCATCATCTTGTTATTCTCATCTTCTACTTCACTCATTGTTTCCTTCTCAAAATATTCTGGTCACGTTTTCTTTTCACATTTTGAATTGAATTTTAATTTGAATTTATTTATTTAATACTATACACTTGAGCTACATTAGGCATTCCAGCCCGAAAGAGCAGAAGCTCGTGCTCAGGCGCAGTTCAGATCAGTTATACAAAATGTATCACAAAATTAAGAGAGTTTATTGAGCACAATAACATATTCTCATCTTCTCGTTATCTTTATTTTCTTATTTTTTCTCGTCATCGATATATCACTTTTCTCATCTTTTTCTTCTAATCTTTTCTGTCGTTCTCTTCTCACCTTTCATCGTTATAGCTTCCTTCTCATATTTTCTCGTCATTGTTCTCATCTAATTTTTTCTCGTCATTTTCTTCGTATATTTTTTCTCGTCATCATTGTCTGTCTTTTCTCGTCATCCTTTTTCTCGCCATCCCTTTTCTCTTCATCCTTTTCTCGTCATCCTTTTTCTCGTCATCCTTTTTCTCGTCATCCTTTTTCTCGTCATCCTTTTTCTCGTCATCCTTTTTCTCGTCATCCTTTTTCTCGTCATCCTTTTCTCGTCATCCTTTTTCTCGTCATCCTTTTTCTCGTCATCCTTTTTCTCGTCATCCTTTTTCTCGTCATATTTTTCTCGCCATAATTTTCTTCTCAACTTCTTTTCGCATTAGTTTTGCTCTCGCCTTTTCCTTCTCGCTATTTTTCTCAATTTCTGGTCTTCTTCCTACCCTCTTTACCTATCTTTTCCTCCTGCTAGGTCCTACTCACTTTACAACCATAGAGTATCAAACGACTTTCATTAAGGATACAGATTTTACGAAGCATTTGGTACACAGAAGTATCACTTGATAAGTTTTTCAATTATTGCTTATCTATACTAAGTGATTTCTATCCCGAAATTCTTTACTGGTTCTGTCTTCAGAGTATGATTCAAATTGAGTGAACTCTAATTGACTGTATAATCGTTGCAAAATACAAGCTTCTGTGATATAACGTTAAGAAAAGGAAGAAACATTTCTGGGACATTGGAGACTTGTCTCTCACAAAAATATCATAAATAAGGATAGGCTTAAACTTAAGGTTTGTTCAAAGGACTTAAATTATTTCAGCATCATATTTATGTAAATTCAGCCGAAAACTTTGCTGGTAACTCAAATAACCTCAAGAATACTCAGAGAAGAGATATCTCTGCAGGTCGTTCAAAATTAGAAAGGGATTGTATCTAGATGTTTTAGATTACACGGGTATTAACCTAATATAAACTAATTTTGGGCATATTTCCAAAAAGAGGACATGAGCGATTCTTGAGATTACAGAAGAACGAGGTGAAATCTGGTATAAACCAATTTTCTGATGAACCTTCGTGCCATTGTTATTCTCACAATGTAAACAGTAGTGTGGCAAAGTTATCACTCCTATTCTGGCATTTAAATCTCCAATCTAAAGTGTAAAATAAAATTTATGAGCGCATTGTATTTCATGGTTTGAAAATGATGTTCAAGGAAATTTTCAAGTAACATTGTTACGCATGTAGTTACAATATTTAACCAACAAAACTGAGATTTTTCCTTCTAAAAAAATTAGTAAAATATTTAAAGGAGCAAAATTCCAATATCTTACGGTTTTTGAGATATAAATGAGCAATAAAAATGTGACAGTTACGACATAATCTTCGGTGATAATGATTCTCGACTTAAGAATCATTATTTTGTGATACTTTACCCCACTTTCTTCAGTAAAACAAGCCATAGAAATTCGTAAGCTAAATTATATAAGAATTTTGTTTAAATTGCTTTACATTAATTTGTAAAATACATTTGGCTTCATAAGAAGTGCACATTTGTTTTTCTTTTGTTTATTTTAGCGGAAATATTGAAAATTAAATGTTAATTATATATTACTATTCGTTCGGGTGTAATGTACAGAGTGATTATTTCAAAAGGAAAGATGCTAGCCACAATTCCTTATACCTCAAATGGGAGATTTTATCTTTGGGAGATTACAAACCAAATGTTGAAAATTCTTTATTTATTCGGCTGGAAATTCACTTAATGACCAGTTTTTAACGTCAAATTAAGCAGGAGTTTTGATTCCCTATCACGAGATGCGCACTAAGTTCAAAATTTCTTTCAGAGATGTTACTAATTAATAATGTTTAAATGTTATAAGCTGCTGGTTATGAAAAGTAAAGCTCGTAATGTCTTTGGGATAATAAATGCCAGAATAACAGGATACTGGTATCCACTGCAGTGTCATGACTTTGTGTTCACACTGCGTATATCTGTAGTCCACTTTTGATTGTTTCTCACTGGAATCTTTTCTCTCTCTTGCCACGTACAGACGCCGATGGTGAGTCATGCATTGCTTTAGTAAGTTATTTATTGCTTTTGTGGTAAATAGTGCTTGGTTTTCTTTTTTTCTCTGCTGCATGTTAGTTATCAGTTAGCGATCTCAATTGCTTTTGTGTTAACTCTCAGGACTGGAACACCGTTTTTATTCAGGCTGCGCGCAACAATATTTTTGCAGCCGCGCATCTCCGGTAAACACTCGTTTTTCTCACAGTTCTGCAGTTGAAGATTCATTATTATTGTTACTGCTATTGTTGTTACTTACTTTGTTATGGTACGAAGTAAAAGGCTGTTACTTTTACGCTGCTAAAAGTAGATCTTCAATATTTTACGAACATACAGAGTTGGTCAAAATTAGAGACCGGCAAAATATGAACAAAATATTGCAAGATATGACATTTATTTTACTAAACATGAAAATAAGAAATAATTACATCAATGCTAAAACATCTTGGAGCAGGTTTAAATCATTATTTGAGCCGTTCAGAGCAGAAGTGGTGTAAGTCAAAAGTGGGTAATGAGGGTTAAAGTAAACATTATGTAAAATATAGCGCAAAGTAGCAATTAATATTCAATTTATTTAAACTATTAGTAGTCACTGGATAGCAAGAAGGGCATATTAATTGCTATTTTGTGCTTTATTTTACAGAATATTTACTTTAAACCTCATTACACAATTTTGACTTACATCACTTTTGCTCTGAACGGCTCATTTAAAAACTAACAAGCAAACGTTCTGATGGGGGCAGATAAAAAAGTTAAATTTTTTTCTTCCATTATGTTAATAATGTCAAAAGAAGTGCTTTTACAAATTTTGGCCACTCGACTGCAATTACAAGGCCGTCCAGAAAGTGATTTTCCTGGGGTCGTTTATAGATAAAAGCACAATTTCATGGAAATATTTGAGTAGCTTAATATCAAAGACGGACATCTGTCATCGCCATAGTTTTGATCTAAAGGCAATTTTTTAAATCACAATTTATTTTATAAATGTAGTGTTAGAGTTTGCATATCGTTTCACTATAACAGGAAAGAGCATGAAAAATTGCATAAAAAACCACAGCTATCTAAATTTCTATTGAGGTCAGATGTCCGCCTTTGATAATAAGTTACTCATTTATTGAAACAGATACAGCAATTTTTGCGCTATTTGTCAACATATCCCCCACTGGAATTGAGACATTTGTCATACATACCATGGGATTAATTTTTGTGTCGCAGAAGTCAGACGCCTCAGATCGGAACCAGCGTATGACTGCGTCTGCACCTCTCTCTGTCGATCCCATGATGTGAGAAATGTCTCAATTCCGATGGAAAATATGTTGGAAAATAGCTCAACAAGTTGTGTCCGTTGTAATAAATTTGTCCAATGAAATTGTGTTTTTCTTTCTGTTAACGACCCCTGGGGAATCAATTTTTTACGGCCCTCGTAATTGCGGTCGAGTAGCCAAAATTTGTATAAGCACTTCTCTTGACATTACTAATATGATGGAAGAAAAAATTGAACTTTTTTATCTGCCCCCATAAGAACGTTTGCATGTAAGCTTTTACAGTTTAACGAACTTACTAATAAAAACTCTTATACAGACGATGAAAGTTGAGTGGAACAGAGAAAAATTCTCTCCAGCACCGGGATTTGAACCCGGGTTTTTAGCTCTACGTGCACTCATTATGAGTGACTAGAGGGAACCCAAGAGGTGGAACTTAAACTGAGAGGATTTGATCCGACATCGGCATGGGAATCCGGTGTGGCTTAGTGGATAGAGCGTCAGAACGTAGAGCTGAAAACCCAGGTTCAAATCCCGGTGCCGGAGAGAATTTTTCTCTGTTCCACTCATTTTTTTATGATATGATGATGCAGAATATCTGCACGGAAATATCATATGTACTTCGGTACATCATAATAATATCTTATACAGACGTTTAACTGCCTTATACTTATACAGTGAATAGCTCGTTTGTAAGTCCCATGTAAATTCCTGACTAATAAATAATCACTATACACTATACAGGGTGGAAGGGGACCGATGCACCAAAATTTAAGAGGTGATTCTACATGTTAAAAATAACAAAACTTTCATTACACATTTCCTTCGATGAAAACACCGTTAAACAGGAAACAAAAATAGTCTTTGCCCAATGTTTGCAGCGCTCTATTGCGGTAATTGTCCAAGAGAAATGGCTGATTGCTATACAAGCAGATGGGTAAAAATAATCTGAACAGTTAATGTCTTGAATTTTTTTTTTTTTTTTTTTTTTTTTTTTTTTTTGCATATCAAACAGTTTAGCCACGAATTCAAATTGTATAATTGCGAAAATCGTTAAAATAAATCTTGCAACACAGCACACTGTCACCAACTGAGTACACCAGAAGGGGAGGAGAAGGTAAGAAGTGCAGACCGGGCTTTGTAGAGTTGTTGCAGTACTAGTTTAATTTTGGTACAGAGGTTACCATCCAGTCTGTATACATCATGTAATCTGTAACAATACAACTGTTACATAACTGCGTCATATTTTCATCATTATTTTATTACGAAAGGTAACAGAATAACTGAGATTCTTTAGTGCTTCCGATAGTGTGCGCTAGTGTGCCGCTCTAAGTATCGATATATCGATAGTACAACTGGGTCTGATCGATTACGACGCTATATTTTGATCAAAGAGTACATCTACAGAAATATTATTCTAATTATTGTGTGCTCTTTGATTTGTTGTTGTGTGGTTACAAGGCAACCATGATCATAAAATGACAATCGATAAGAACAGCTGTTAGATAGGCCGCCATTTTATCTCTACATACAATGCTTAAACAGGGGGTTTCGTGTATATAACTTAACAAAAACGCTGTTTGTAAATATATCGCTTATGCATGGTTTATTAGTAACGTTTTCTGTTGCAGCTCTGCATAAGTCTCGTATAACCATTATACACGATTTACTAATAAGATCGTAATATTTCTGTCTATATTTATTATTCTACCAAATGAAACGCAATAAATCTACATGATTAACTGTTTCTCAGCATTATCAAATCCTTAACTAAATGTAAGAACTAGGTACCATAACTCAATTTATTACACGAAAAAAGAAAGAAAAAACTTCTTTACATCATACGTAAAGATTAATTTTCAGTCCTACAGAATTTATCTGATTTGGTAACAATGATTAGTAGAAGAGAAAAATTCTCTCCTGCACCGGGATCGAACCGGAGTCCTTGGTTCTATGTACCGAGCGCTCTAACCACTGACCTACGCCAAGTTCCAAAACAGATAAATTCTGTAGGACCAAAAATTAATCTTTACGTAGATTCTTCGCACAACAGTGCATATACTGTGGAATCTCGGCCACCAAGTCACTCAATTGAGTGCGCTCCTTGTATAATGGTAGTTGACTTAATGTAACATGTCAACATATATTTCGAACATGGAGTAAGGCCACAAAAGGAAAAACACCAGAGGAGAGGGATTTGATCTGGTGCTGTGAATTGAACTTCGGTGTAGCTCAGTAGTTAGAGCGCTTAGGACGTAGAACCGAGGACTCTGGTTCGATCCCCTGCGCCGGAGCGAATTTTTCTCTTCTAATAACCATTCTTTACATCAGTTTTTTATTTGGAAACTGTAAATGAGATTCTTTTGCTTTACGAGGCGCATCCAGAAAGTAAGTTTCCCGATTTTTTCCCCTTGAAAGTAAACGTAATTAGCCGTGTCAATTGCGCATGCGTAACAGATCTATGACGTATCAATCATATGCCAGCCGGACAGGTCCCGCCTGGTGCTAGTAGCGTGGCAGCAGTGGTCCGAAACGGTAGCTCTTATTCCTTCTCCCGCCGCCTGCGAGGTTCGGTCGGTGATAAAGTTCTTTAATGCACAAAGCATTGCGCCAATTGAAATTCATCGGCAGCTCTGTCAGGTCTATGGGCCGAACATCATTAGTAAGCAGATGGTGCGTCGCTGGTGTAGGGAGTTTTCCGAAGGTCGTCAAAGTGTCCATGATGAAGAGCGCAGTGGGCGACCGTCCCTCATCAATGACGATCGTGTTGAGCTGGTGCGGCAGTGCATCATGGAGAACCGTCGCTTCACGATTACGGAGCCGAGCAGCCATTTTCCGCAGATATCGCGATCCTTGTTGCATGAGATTGTCACTAAGCACCTGCTGTTCAAAAAAGTGTGTGCCAGTTGGGTGCCGAAAAACCTGACACCCGAACACAAAATGCAAATCTTAGGAGCAATACTGACATTTCTGCAACGGTATCACGATGGCGGCGACGACTTCCTCGACAGGATCGTCACGGGCGATGAGACTTGGATTTCGCACTTCACCTCGGAAACCAAGCAGCAGTCAATGCATTGGCGGCATAGTGGATCTCCGGTCAGGACGAAATTCAAACAGACGCTGTCGGTACGGAAAGTGATGTGCACGGTGTTCTGGGACAGGAAGGGCATTCTGCTCATTGACTTCCTTCCAAGAGGTGAAACAGTGAACGCTGACCGTTACTGTGAAACACTGCGAAAATTGCGACGTGCCATTCAAAACAAGAGGCGTGGAATGCTTACTGCAAGTGTTGTGCTCCTCCATGACAATGCTCGTCCACATACGGCTCGGCGCACAGCAGCTGTTTTGAGGGAATTTGGCTGGGAGTTGTTTGATCACCCACCCTACAGTCCTGATCTTGCTCCCAGCGATTTTCACGTTTTCTTGCACCTCAAGAAATTCCTGTCCTCCGGTGAGCGTTTTGGCAACGACGAAGAGCTGAAGACGTCTGTCACACGCTGGTTCCATTCACAGGCGGCAGAGTTCTACGACAGAGGGATACAAAAGTTGATCCCACGATACGACATGTGTCTCAATTCTGATGGTGGCTATGTTGAAAAATAGCTGAAACATTGCTGTACCTGTTGCCAATAAATGTTTTCCTGAAAGTGTGTGTTCTTTTTTTTTTAATATGGAAACTTACTTTCTGGATGCGCCTCGTACAAATTGTTAAAGCCTGCTGATTTGTAAACATTGTACATTGATTAAGTTATTTCTTCATTGTTTTTTTATACATAGGTTTATCACACCAGTGATAAATTCCTATTATCCAGAAAAACACACGGTATATAAGAATGCCATTTTCTTCCCACATAACGTTCTGCTATCCACGGCCATGTACTCGTTTTTATGGCTCATAGGTCCATTTTGCTACATTGCCATTTAGTAGCCACACCTGAGTAGTCTGCGTTCTATAGACATGTCCATATGTTGATCATGTACAGGGACTTGCATTTTTATTGTACCTGCATTTCTGAATGTACTTCACTCCCACCCCTTCACTAATGTCCTTGCTCCCGTCAGACAAACAAACTTACGGCCGCTGTTGCATTCGAAGTCTTCAAGCAGTGAAGTAAACACTGCAGTGTATAGTGTGTTTCATAAATATGGTTGCGTTTTCTATAGAAGAAAGAACCTATATTAATAATATCGTACTAAAAATTATATTCAAGAAACAATAAATTCAATTTCAGAGAATATGCTTCAAAATGTTTTTAATAATATGCGTAAAGAATTGAAGCCTGCATTGTAATGAACGGCAACAATTTTCAGCAACTTGTTTAAAAATTCAGATTAGCTTATTTTGAATTGAGGTGGCTAGAAGCAAAGGAATGCTAGTGACATTTGTAATAACATGAGTTAAGTGCATCCAGTGTAAGCAAAAGTATCTAACTTTTTAGTGGCAAAGGGATATTTTAATCGCATCACACATTAAAATTTAAATAATTTCACCGATTTTACGAAAGCTTAAATATTTAAACCCCATTTTCTCAAAAGTAACTTAAGTGCACTTACAGCCCTTTACTTATGACCCCCTCAATTTAAATACACTCTCTATATTGTATGTTAACGCCAATAATTAATATGCTAAATAAAGGAGACATTACATAACGAACATAGCCGCCTGAAAAGTTGAGTTTTTGAAAAAAGAATGTTACTACTCTACTGTAAATTCCGTAAAAGTGATGGTCAAACTGAAAATCGTAATATCGTATTTCCCTACAACATAAATGGATACACTACTTTTCTCTCCTCCTATACCTAATAAAATGATTTGTTTACATAAACATCAAACTCCTGTAATGGAAGGGGGCAACAGTGTTTCCGAGTATAGCCAGGTTAATGTTAAAAATGTTGGTAAAAATAAAGTGATGTCCCTGTACAATAGAGTACATTAGATACCCAAGTACATTTTTATATATTTTTTTGAGGATTATAGGCGAATGTGACGAAGTCAAAATTAATTGATTCTACAAAATTGTCCGAAATGGTAATTGAATTACATTTCACTTCGTTTTCATTCTCATTTTTCTGATACCTGGACCATAATCATACAACCCCTGACTCACTCAATGACGCAATACACAATCTTAACGACGACCTTGAATCCATATCTGCATGGGCCAGAAAGTTCGGTTTGACTCTCAATGCAAGAAAATCACAAGCAATCCTAGTGGGACACCAACGTCTATTATGTAACATTACTCCTGCTCTTCCAGTCAAGTTAAACGACACAATAATCCCTTTTGCTTCCTGTGTTAAAAACCTTGGAGTTTACTTTGACACGCATTTAAACTAGAATTATCAAGTAACCCATATTACCAAAAAAGTGCTTTCCATACTACATTCCTTAAACAGCATTCGAAAATTCCTCCCGCTATCACTCAAGAAAATACTAGTGTAAACACTAGTAATGCCCCACGTCGATTATTGTGATTCTCTACTGACCGACCTCAATGTCAACCAGTCGCAAAAATTACAAAGTGTTCATAATTCTTGTGTTCGCTTAGTCTGCGATGTCCGTCGCGCTGACCACATTACCCCATCCTTCCAAACTCTAAACTGGCTACGGCTTAACGAACTAGACATTTTCATTCTCTTGTTCTCCCTTTTCCAAGTCCTTCACACTTCTACACCTACCTACCTTGCCTCCCGTTTCAGTTACCTCTCATCATATCATAATCTCTTCACACGCACGCAAAATAGCCGCATACTAGCCATACCAACACATAAGACATCATCGTATTCATCATCATACACAATCTCGCTTTCGCGCTTGTGGAATACCCTAGCCAGTGACATCAGAGACTGTCGGAATTTAGTAGCGCTCAAAAGCAAACTTATTAAGCATTTTCTTACTGCGTAGAGTAGGTTTAATTTTTACTTAGTTAATTAAAAAACATTTCTCTCTTCTTAATTTTTACAATGAACTGTCTAGCTTTTATTAGTCTGTTAATTCTTTTAGCACTTTGATTTTTATTGTATTTGTAAATTCATTATTAATTGTAATTATAATTGTAATTGTATTCTTAATATTGTAGTTGTAATCCCCTGGTAGAGGGGAAGAGAAGGCCTGATGGCCGTATCTCTACCAGGTTAAATAAATAGATAAATAGTTAGTAGGTAGGTAGATAGATAGGTAGATAGATAGGCAGATAGGTAGATAGATAGATAGATAGATAGATAGATAGATAGATAGATAGATAGATAGATAGATAGATAGATAGATAGATAGATAGATAGATAGATAGATAGATAGATGCATAGATAGATAGATAGATGCATAGATAGATAGATAGATGCATAGATAGATAGATAGATGCATAGATAGATAGATAGATGCATAGATAGATAGATAGATGCATAGATAGATAGATAGATGCATAGATAGATAGATAGATGCATAGATAGATAGATAGATGCATAGATAGGTAGATAGATAGATGCATAGATAGGTAGATAGATAGATGCATAGATAGGTAGATAGATAGATGCATAGATAGGTAGATAGATAGATGCATAGATAGGTAGACAGATAGATGCATAGATAGATAGATAGGTAGATAGATAGATAGATGCATAGATAGATAGATACATAGATAGATGCATAGATAGATAGATGCATAGATAGATAGATACATAGATACATAGATAGATAGATACATAGATACATAGATAGATAGATACATAGATAAATATTTTAGGTTTGTTACAAATGTTTCCTTTCATTTATAAAGAGAAAGTTACAGGGAAATTTATATTTGTTTTATTTTCTCATTCTCATTAAATGGACTTCAGAATGCTCATTCTAGCAATGAATAGTTTGACTTTAATACGTCGAACAGCAAGGATGTAGCAGGACATTAAATATAGGAAAGTTTCAGGCGAATTAGTTCTTTTGTGTGTGCTTGAGGGACTTTTTACGAGTGCAACCTGACAACAATGGAAACGGCTGTGTTCCTCACACAAAGCACATTGATCTCCACGTATGTGCATTGTTTGGTGATTTCAACTCTTCGGCAGGCACGCTTCCAGCACCGAACCCCCGCTCGCTCGTACACAAGACGGCACCAAACAAAGCGACTCTGGCATATTCCGATGCTTGAAGGTTCGCTGTCTCGCTCTTGGAGGGAAATTGCATTGACGATGTGGCTTGTTTGTGGGAATTTTGCATGACGATAATTTTTATAGTTTGTAAAACGAAGTCAATAATTAAACTGGTTATGTATTCCTTCATTTGTTTCCTTTCAGACACATTTTCATATTGTTGCAGAATAATTTTCAGTGTTGCCAATACAAATTATTTTCCGCTATAGGGTAAAATTTATTAAATTCATATTGTTGATAGAGATATTGTTGAATCTTCGATCTCTCTACGTATCACACGTAGGCTCTCTTCGATTTGCGTTGCGTTTCTTAACTGTTCAAATGAAACAGGGATGAAATAGCTTCACAAATGTACAGACGGTACGTTTAACACAATACATTTCCACAGTTACACTTAATAAACATTTTGCAGATATTTTATATCTCTGTCCGTTACATATATGTTACAGTTCTGAGTTTATTCATCAGAGGGCTCTTGAAATCGGTGTCGTATACAGTGGAATGCAACTGTTTTAATAAAAGTGAAACTAATCAACAAAACCTTCTTGACTAGTAACCGTCCACAGAGTTGAATGAAGATTCCATAGTTGGCACAACTGATAACAAGAAAACAGCTAATCATAACACACTAATGCCATCTAGCGTAATATTTGTAATGTTGAGGTGATACAATAATACATTTGAAGACAGTTGTATTTTCGTAAATCAATTAATATTTTATTGTTACTTACTTACTTACAAACTTACAAATGGCTTTTAAGGAACCCGAAGGTTCATTGCCGCCCTCACATAAGCCCGCCATCGGTCCCTATCCTGTGCAAGATTAAGCCAGTCTCTATCATCATACCCCACCTCCCTCAAATCCATTTTAATATTATCCTCCCATCTACGTCTCGGCCTCCCTAAAGGTCTTTTTCCCTCCGGTCTCCCAACTAACGCTCTATATGCATTTCTGGATTCGCCCATACGTGCTACATGCCCTGCCCATCTCAAACGTCTGGATTTCAAGTTCCTAATTATGTCAGGTGAAGAATACAATGCGTGCAGTTCTGTGTTGTGTAACTTTCTCCATTCTCCTGTAACTTCATCCCGCTTAGCCCCAAATATTTTCCTAAGCACCTTATTCTCAACCACCCTTAACCTATGTTCCTCTCTCAGAGTGAGAGTCCAAGTTTCACAGCCATATAGAAGAACCGGTAATATAACTGTTTTATAAATTCTAACTTTCAGATTTTTGGACAGCAGACTGGATGATAAGAGCTTCTCAACCGAATAATAACACGCATTTCCCATATTTATTCTGCGTTTAATTTCCTCCCGAGTGTCATTTATATTTGTTAGTGTTGCTCCAAGATATTTGAATTTTTCCACCTCTTCGAAGGATAAATCTCCAATATTTATATTTCCATTTCGTACAATATTCTGGTCACGAGACATAATCATATACTTTGTCTTTTCGGGATTTACTTCCAAACCGATCGCTTTACTTGCTTCAAGTAAAATTTCCGTGTTTTCCCTAACCGTTTGTGTATTTTCTCCTAACATATTCACGTCATCTGCATAGACAAGAAGCTGATGTAGCCCGTTCAATTCCAAACCCTGCCTGTTATCCTGAACTTTCCTAATGGCATATTCTAAAGCGAAGTTAAAAAGTAAAGGTGATAGTGCATCTCCCTGCTTTAGCCCGCAGTGAATTGGAAAAGGATCAGATAGAAACTGACCTATACGGACTCTGCTGTATGTTTCACTGAGACACATTTTAATTAATCGAACTAGTTTCTTGGGAATACCAAATTCAATAAGAATATCATATAATACTTCCCTCTTAACCGAGTCATATGCCTTTTTGAAATCTATGAATAACTGATGTACTGTACCCTTAAACTCCCATTTTTTCTCCATTATCTGCCGAATACAAAAAATCTGATCAATAGTCGATCTATTACGCCGAAAACCGCACTGATGATTTCCAATAATTTCATCTACGTACGGAGTTAATCTCCTCAAAAGAATATTCGACAAAATTTTGTACGACGTCAACAAAAGTGATATTCCTCGAAAGTTACCACAGTTGGTTTTGTCCCCCTTTTTAAAAATAGGTACAATTATGGACTCCTTCCATTGTTCTGGTACAATTTCCTTTTCCCAAATAGCAAGTGTTACTTCTAATCTCTATATACTTTCTTCTAATCGCATAAAAGTCAATTAAATTCCATTCGAGTTTTGATTTTCTCTAGATAAATCAAAACCTCTAATAAGAGTAGTGTTGATAACACATACATCAGTTTAGTGACTTCTGCACTGTTTTATAGCGGGCTATCAAGAATCCAGTTTGAGAACACTAATAATGTGCCTGTTGTTTTTCTGTATTTGTGTTTTATTTATTTTTCCATTTGTATTTGTACTATTATGTCTCTTTATTTATTTCTTCTCTATTTTTTTAATTTTTATTCCTGCTGGTGTGGATGAAAATGCCTGATGGCCAAAGTTCACTAGAATAAAATAAATAAATAAATAAATAAATAAATAAATAAATAAATATAAATAAGTAAATAAATAAACGAATGATTGAATGAAGGAATGAGTTAATGAACAAATGATTGAATGAATATAAATAAATAAATGAATAAATAAACGAATGAATAAATAAATAGATAAACGAATGAATGAATGAATGAACAAATGGCTGAATGAATAATTGAATTAATGAATAAATAAACAAATAGTTAAATACACGAATGAATAAATAAATAAATAAATAAATAAATACATAAACGAATGAATAAATGAACAAGTGAATGAATGAATAAATTAATAATTGAATGAAGGAATGAGTTAATGAACAAATGATTGAATGAATGAATGAATGAATAAATAAATAAATGAATAAGTAAACAAATTATTAAATAAACGAATGAATAAATAAATAGATAAACGAATGAATAAATGAACAAGCGAATGAATGAATAAATAAACAAATAATTAAATAAACGAATGAATAAATAAATAAATAGATAAACGAATGAATGAATAAACAAATGAATGAATGAATAAATTAATAAATGAATAAATAAACAAATAATTAAATACACGAATGAATAAATAAATAAATAATAAATAAATACATAAACGAATGAATAAATGAACAAGTGAATGAATGAATAAATTAATAATTGAATGAAGGAATGAGTTAATGAACAAATGATTGAATGAATGAATGAATGAATGAATGAATGAATGAATGAATGAATGAATGAATGAATGAATGAATAAATAAATAAATAAATGAATAAGTAAACAAATAATTAAATAAACGAATGAATGAATAAATAAATAGATAAACGAATGAATAAATAAATAGATAAACGAATGAATAAATAAATAGATAAACGAATGAATAAATGAACAAGCGAATGAATGAATGAATAAATTAATAAGTAAATAAACGAATGATTGAATGAAGGAATGAGTCAATGAACAAATGAATGAATGAATAAATACATAAATAAATGAATAAATGAACAAATAATTAAATAATCGAATGAATGAATAAATAAATAGATAAAAGAATGAATGAACAAATGAATGATGAATAAATGAATAAGGAAATGAATAAATAAATAAACGAATGATTGAATGAATAAATTAATTAATAAGTAAATAAATAGTAAAGTAATAAATAAATTAGGAAAACTAATAATTAAAAAGTAACCCTAAAGAAATAAATAATATATTTGGTTTTTATGTAGTTATATTTCCATAGGTTTCCTGGTTGTTTAATAGTCCTGTTTAATTTAAAGTTCCGGATTTGTTATATAATTCTCTTGGAGCTTTTATTCTGTGCAGTTTCCTATTCGTTGTAATAATCATTTCTGTACAATTAAACAGCATATACAGAATACAAAGGATGAAAACATTGTTTACTTATTATTGTATACAATTTATTATGTCAACCGACTGTACACAAGACACGGAAGAACGTAGATGCATCATACGCGCTTGTAGCATATAGTCAATGCTTATCTAACTTGTGTAAAGTGTGACGAAATACTGGGCTTTAATAATACGCACAGGTTGCGCATTCCATTTGATCAATGTTATAGCAGAAGCAATACCTGGGTCATGAATGAACAAATGAAGCTCTCTAACTGACGAATGCATCGCGGACGAAGATTTTTGTGTATAGTGTTTCACATGACTCGTTTTAAGCGTCTGTTCTCGCAGAGCACCGAATGTCGTTCTTAAAATTCGTGGTACTTGCATTCACAGCAACCTCGTTACATTTTTCCGTACATAAACACGCCCGGCGTTCTTACACAACTATGATTAGCTGCTTATTTCCATATCGGTCTCTTTTTTTTTCATAACTTACACGCCCTATTCTTTCTCCGTATGTATGTTTCGTGTTTTTCTCCTTGCAGACACTCCAGGGTTATTTTCCGAGGACACGCACCTGCCGTCTATTGACCATGCGATTCAATCTAGACTCCAGTTCATTCCGCCGCGCCGCTCTGCCGTCGCAGTGTACATACCTCAATCGATATGTGACATTCTGTACAGTGGGATATATGGACACCATTTATTTCAAATAGTTTTCCGATTACTCCAGACGGTATACGATAAGGTGGATTCGTATCTAAGTTACGAAAAAGTAGAACAACGTATTGCGGACTGATTTAAATTTCTGTATTTTACTGCATGAAATATATCAGATTATTTCCATAATGTAGAAGCGTGCTGTGTGTACGAGTTCATCGTGCCCCTAAAACATTATTATTATTATTATTATTATTATTATTATTATTATTATTATTATTACAGTAATTATAATACAAGAAGGAACACAATGTTTCATTTCAAGGAATGGAAAACTTTAATGTCTACTGATATGAAACATGGCTTCAACTGTGATTTAAAAGTATATATTAACTAGTGGCTTGTGCAGCAAATGCTGCAAACTAAGTTCATTAGACGTTCAAATAAACGTTTTTCACATTTTTTTTTTCAATGAAGAATACCAGACATTCTGAAAGTTATTTGCTTCCATAATAATGAAAGATACTCTCTCTCGAGCCAATACTGAAGAGAACCACACATATAGATATGTACGCCACACCGCCATTAAATATATGAAAAAGACTCAACCCCACTTGATTAATAACTATAAAAATAATTGATTTTTAATAATATTATCTTACGTAAGTTTTATAGTTATCAGTAACATATACTACATATACTATATAGCCGCCACTCAGTAAAATATAGAAATCAAAATCTAATTTAATTTATTATCTACATCTACTTATATAACCCCAAAACGTTTCACTTTGATATCATCAATATAGCATTAATATGTATAATTAATGAAAAATAGTCACATCACGGCATTAACTACAATAATATTTCATTTCTAATGATAATAATGTCATCAAAGCACCCCAAGTTTTGTAGTTTTTAATATCCAATACACAGCTGTACCCAGAAAATTACACACCACAGAATCGAACCTGTAAATTATTTTTAGTAAGTTGAGTTTTTGATAACCAATTTAATTTGAGCTCTAAATATGTGAGCATTCTTGCAGATCATGGCCTTCGTGTAATATTGTTTACTGTAGTGTGTGTTTTGTTTTATTCTGAAATGCAATTAGCTAGTTCTCAAAACTGACGACAGATGGATTTTGGAAAATAGGAAAATTATGTTGAAAAATTGACATTTCACTGAAAACTACTATTTTTCTGAAAAACTTTGTGATCCAAGCTTCAAAATGAGGGGTCATTTATTAAAATCCGTTCAGCCGTTTTCCCATAATTTCCATTACGAGTTCAAATTATATATATATATATATATATATATATATATATATATATATATATATATAGATTTCATATCTCAGTACCTGATTTATAAATTACAAATAAAGTGAAATTTAAACTTAAAATTGAGCACGTCATTAAGAAAAATTAACATAAGGGCATATAATCAATTAAAAAATATTAAATTTTACTTACGTTTGTCAGTAGGGGACACAATTTAGCATATTTTCATGTTTTATTCCTTAGTTGGAAATCATATGCTACCATTATACACCGTGGGCCAAAAAAAAGCACAACATTAGAAATACTTTATTTTCTGAAATACATAACATTAATTTAGTCACTGGCGTGGCTCAGTCGGTTAAGGCGCTTGCCTGCCGGTCTGAAGTTGCGTTCGGGCGCGGGTTCGATCCCCGCTTGGGCTTATTACCTGGTTGAGTTTTTTTTCCGAGGTTTTCCCCAACCGTAATGTGAATGCAAGGTAATCTATGACGAATCCTCGGCTTCATCTCGCCAAATATCATCTCGCTATCACCAATCTCATCGACGCTAAATAACCTAGTAGTTTGTCCACACATGTTGGAGTAACGGTTAGCGCGTCTAGCCGCGAAACCAGGTGGCCTGGGTTCGATTTCCGGACGGGGCAGGTTACCTGGTTGAGGTTTTTTCCGGGGTTTTCCCTCAACTCAATATGAGCAAGTGCTGGGTAATTTTCGGTGTTGGATCCCGGACTCTCTTCACCGGCATTATAAGTTTCATTCAACTCATTCAGACGCTAAATAACCTAAGATGTTGATAAAGCGTCGTAAAATAACCTACTTACTTACTTACAAATGGCTTTTAAGGAACCCGAAGGTTCATTGCCGCCCTCACATAAGCCCGCCAGCGGTCCCTATCCTGTGCAAGATTAATCCAGTCTCTATCATCATATCCCACCTCCCTCAAATCCATTTTAATATTATCCTCCCATCTACGTCTCGGCCTCCCTAAAGGTCTTTTTCCCTCCGGTCTCCCAACTAACACTCTATATGCATTTCTGGATTCGCCCATACGTGCTACATGCCCTGCCCATCTCAAAATAACCTACTAAAATAATAAAAAACCTAGTAGTTGATACAGAGTCGTTAAATCAACTAGAATAGAAAAGCAATAAAGAAATACATTTATAATGAATACACTGTTGGATTTGGAAGTAAATCCCGAAAAGACAAAGTATAGGATTATGTCTCGTGACCAGAATATTCTACGAAATGGAAATATAAAAATTGGAGATTTATCCTTCGAAGAGGTGGAAAAATTCAAATATCTTGGAGCAACAGTAACAAATATAAATGACACTCGGGAGGAAATTAAACGCAGAATAAATATGGGAAATGCGTGTTATTATTCGGTTGAGAAGCTCTTATCATCCAGTCTGCTGTCCAAAAATCTGAAAGTTAGAATTTATAAAACAGTTATATTACCGGTTGTTCTGAATGGTTGTGAAACTTGGACTCTCACTTTGAGAGAGGAACATAGGTTAAGGGTGTTTGAGAATAAGGTGCTTAGGAAAATATTTGGGTCTAAGAGGGATGAAGTTACAGGAGAATGGAGAAAGTTACACAACGCAGAACTGCACGCATTGTATTCTTCACCTGACGTAATTAGGAACATTAAATCCAGACGTTTGAGGCGGGCAGGGCATGTAGCACGTATGGGAGAATCCAGAAATGCATATAGAGTGTTAGTTGGGAGACCGGAGGGAAAAAAACCTTTAGGGAGGCCGAGACGTAGATGGGAGGATAATATTAAAATGGATTTGAGGAAGGTGGGATATGATGATAGAGACTGGATTAATCTTGCACAGGATAGGGACCAATGGCGGACTTATGTGAGGGCGGCAATGAACCTTCGGGTTCCTTAAAAGCCATTTGTAAGTAAGTAAGTAAGTATATACTGTTGGAAAGAATAGATTTTAAAGATGAGCAGGACTTTTTATGCGTTTTTTTAGGCTCACTTAACTCTTAAATTGGTAAAACTTCATTTCTCACACTAGTTTATTAAACCTTGTCGGACTGTAAAGAAAACAACTGTCGCAATGTCTATATTTTAAATGTTGTTTAATATTATAGTATGGGGAAATTTTAATTTTCCTTCCAATTTTTTTTCTCTTGTTCTATTATTAACGTGGTATATCGTATAGGATACTTTGCCAATTTAAGCGTTAAAATCTTATGGAGATCAATACACAATGATGCGAAAAATGTAGTTTTTGAAGACAATTTATTAGGCCTACTGCAAAATGCAGAAACTAAATTTTGGTAAAATTAATAATAATTAATGATCTTTCAAATAATCAAAATTTAAAATGGTGCTCTATGTGACCGCCATTTGCCCGCACAACCATTTGTAGGCGTCTTTTCCATTGTCCAATACCATCGGATATCTGTCTTTGATCAACCCGGTCCCAACATTCAAGAAGGCGTTGTCTTAAATGTTCAATATTACGAATTCTTGTTTTGTAGTAAACTGCTTTTTTAGTTGACTCCATACAAAATAGTCCATAGGATTAAGATCTCGTTTGAAACTCCAGCGGAAACCATCAGAGAATCTGAGAAATGCGATCTTTCACGCAATAAACTCCCAGGGGGGATATCATGTCCGTATCTTGCTAATCAATCGTTGTACATTTGAAACAGACCATTCTCGCTCAGCGTAGTTCCTTGCAATATGACGGGCAGATAAATTATCATATTGGTGCAAATGTTTAATGAAAATCTTGTCCTCGTTCGTTAAGCGACCCATTATTCACAAAATGAGAACTCAAAACGAAAGAAAACAAATGAAGATAGCACAACAAACGGCTTGGCCTGCTGAACTCGTAAGACCATAATGTTTAGTTCGGCATAAACGATTGATTTTGCACTGCCTTAGAAAAAATAAAAAATAATGTTTAACAAATGGTAAAAAATTAAATGTTACAGCACTTTCCGGTCTACAAGGACTGTGAAATTTTCCTATGAATTACAATACATTGCTTCTCGCTTCTTGACTTTTAAAATAAACTGTCTAGCTTTTATTAATCAGTTAATGTTTTAGTACTTTGATTTTTATTGTATCTGTAAATTTAATGTTAATTGTAATTACAATTGTATTCTTAATATTGTAGTTGTAATCCCCTGGTAGAGGGGAAGAGAGGGCCTGATGGCCTTATCTCTACCAGGTTAAATAAATAAATGAATCAATGAATAAGTGAATAAGTGAATAAGTGAATAAGTGAATAAGTGAATAAATAAATAAATAAATAAATAAATAAATAAAGAAAGAAATAAGGAAATAAATAAGGAAATAAATAAGGAAATTAATAAGGAAATTAATAAGGAAATAAATAAATAAATAAATAAATGAGTAAATAAATGAGTAAATGAGTAAATAAATGAGTAAATGAGTAAATAAATAAATGAGTAAAGAAATAAATAAATGAGTAAAGAAATAAATAAATGAGTAAAGAAATAAATAAATGAGTAAAGAAATAAATAAATGAGTAAAGAAATAAAGAAACGAGTAAAGAAATAAATAAATGAGTAAAGAAATAAATAAATGAGTAAAGAAATAAAGAAATGAGTAAAGAAATAAAGAAATGAGTAAAGAAATAAATAAATGAGTAAAGAAATAAATAAATGAGTAAAGAAATAAAGAAACGAGTAAAGAAATAAATAAATGAGTAAAGAAATAAATAAATGAGTAAAGAAATAAAGAAATGAGTAAAGAAATAAAGAAATGAGTAAAGAAATAAAGAAAGAAATACATAAAGAAATAAATAAAGAAATACATAAAGAAATAAAGAAAGAAATAAAGAAAGAAAGAAAGAAGTAAAGAAATAAATTTCACGCGGAATATTGAAGGAATAGAAATGTGAAGCAATATGCTTGGCTTGTCTTCTTCGAGGTCCGAACCGGTAGGAAACCAGGCACTTAAGACGTTAAAACATAAAATAAGTGGGCCATGGACCTACCTACATCTGCTACAGGGCATCAATCAAAATATTCTGCATATTTAATTGTGATATGAAATCATTCTTGGTATAAATTTATGTCAATTCTATAGGGTCACCCCTGTGGAGTAACGTTTAGCGCGTCTGGCCGCGAAACCAGTTGGCTCTGGTTCGATTCCCGGTCGGGGCATGTTACCTGGTTGAGGTTTTTTCCGGGGTTTTCCCTCAACCAATATGAGGAAACGCTGGGTAACCTTCGGTTCTGGACCCCGGACTCATTTCACCGGAATTGTCACCTTCATCTCAATCAGACGCTAAATAACATAAGATGTTGATAAAGTGTCATAAAATAACCTACTAAAATAAAAAAAAATCAATTCTATAGGTGAAATATTGTCAATACTTCGATTTTTTTTATATTTACAACAAAAGAACATCGCTATTTATACATTCTGTCATTAGAGGATTTCACGTTAAAAAAAAAGCATTGAGCATATGAGGCTATTCCATCAAAAGACCAGTTGCCATAGAAACGTCAACCTACCACATAGCTTGTACAATGTACTAGGCAAGGCCCATAAAACCGATACTTTTTCCTAAACGTGGAATGCTCTTTTTTATAACTAATAGGAACATGAGATGAATAATTTCGAGGGAAAAATTGTTCCGGGGCCGGGTATCGAACCCGGGACCTTTGCTTAAACGTACCAACGCTCTCCCAACTGAGCTACCCGGGAACTCTACCAGATACCGATCCAAGTTTTCCCTCTATATCCACAGATCTCAAAGTGGGCTGACAACCGTCAAGCAACCAACATTGAGTGCACACTAACTCTCTGTGACTTGGATCGGTGTCTGGTAGAGTTCTCGGGTAGCGCAGTTGGGAGAGCGTTGGTACGTTTAACCAAAGGTCCCGGGTTCGATACCCGGCCCCGGAACAATTTTTCCCTCGAAATTATTCAAATCAACTTCACAGGGAGTTATACCTGAAAGCTTGATTTGCATAATACACGTTACTGTTCGTTAACTGAAAACCACAATTTAAGTCACACACAGTTAGTGTGCACTCAATGTTGGCTGCTTGACGGTTGTCAGCCCACTTTGAGGTTTGTGGATGTAGAGGGAAAAATCGGATCGGTGTCTGATAGAGTTCCCGGGTAGCTCAGTTGGGAGAGCGTTGGTACGTTTAAGCAAAGGTCCCGGGTTCGATACCCGGCCCCGGAACAATTTTTCTCTCGAAATTATTCAAATCAACTTCACAGGGAGTTATACCTGAAAGCTTGATTTGCACTTCACATGAGATGCTCTCGTACTGTGTGCAATTCCTAGTAAAGCATTCTTTCAAAATCCCACGTTGCTGTGTTCGCACCTGACGTATTTTAGATAATTTCGCAGCCAATACAGCACATCCGCTTCTATCTCTTCTCAATATATCAGTCTCATTGGATGCCACTGGTCTGTTTGTATTTATAGTTCGACTCCAAATTGCAGTTGCGTGTCCGCTTTCACTTGTTGACACTATCTTGGCCTATATTCGTACCATTTATTTGTTTCCAATTTACCATAATGTTCTGTATTGGCGAATATACTCTTTCATGTCGATTTGTTACATTATTTTTGCGAATAATACACATACTGTATAATCTTCTTTACTTGTCGTTACACGAATTATAATAGATAAACATATTATGACGCAGCAAAAAATAGTGTTATAGATTTTATCGGAATTTAACGTATTCGGCATCCATAATAATGAAAACTTGGCTTTGGCTATGACGTTTTTCTGTGCTGAGAGATTTCTCCTAAAGTACGAGTATTTGATGAATTTTTTTTAATATTCAATATTTACGAGCCAGTTTTTCCAGGAATGTTGCTACATGGAACATACATTCTTAGCAAAAAATAATTTATTAGGTAAATTTGTTATACGGAATGAACCGTAAGCAATGTTATTAATTTCAGTGGGTTATTCTTTGAGATATTTTAAACAAAAAGGTTCAATACAATTTTGGTCGTTTTTCCTTCCTTTTAAAGTTGAAAATTTATTTATATGAATCATTTCGTAGCGCGTTTGGGAAAGCCATTAATTTAATTCCCAATTCAGTCGATTTAAGAGAGCTGTGTATTTGATTCAAATAATTTTAGTTTTGTCCTTTAAATGTGTATAAATTTCGAACAAATTTAATGTAACATTGTAAAATTCCTTTGTAGAACGAAAATTTACATATGTTCGGATCAAATTACAAAGGGACGAAACTAAAACTCTTTTATTTACTTTATTGGGTTATTTTATGACGCTTTATCAACAGCTTAGGTTGAACAATTTCAAGAGAAAAATTGTTCCGGGACAGGGTATCGAGCGCTGGCAGAGCGCTGGTACGTTCAACCAGAGATCCCGGGATCGATACCCGGCCCCAGAACAATTTTTCCCTTGAAATTGTTCAAATCTGCTTTACAGGAAGCGTTACCTGAAAGATTAGATTTGCATAATATATACGTCACTGTGTACGTTAACAGAAAACCACAATTTCAAGTCACACAGAGTTTGTGTGCACTCGATGTGGGTCTCTGGCGTTTCGTCAGGCCACGCGAGTTGTGTGGATATAAAGGGAAAAGTTGAGACGGTGTCGGGTGTAGTTCCCGGGTAGCTCAAGTTGGCAGAGCGCTGGTACGTTCAACCAGAGGTCCCGGGATCGATACCCGGCCCCGGAACAATTTTTCCCTTGAAAATGTTCAAATCTGCTTTACAGGAAGCTTTACCTGAAAGATTAGATTTGCATAATATATACGTCACTGTGTACGTTAACAGAAAACCACAATTTCAAGTCACACAGAGTTTGTGTGCACTCGATGTGGGTCTCTGGCGTTTCATCAGCCCACGCGAGTTGTGTGGATATAAAGGGAAAAGTTGAGACGGTGTCGGGTGGAGTTCCCGGGTAGCTCAGTGATAGAGCGCTGGTACGTTCAGCCAGAGGTCCCGGGATCGATACCCGGCCCCGGAACAATTTTTCCCTTGAAATTGTTCAAATCTGCTTCACAGGAAGGCTTACCTGAAAGATTAGATTTGCACAACAGCTTAGGTTATTTAGCGTCTGAATGAGATGAAGGTGATAATGCCGGTGAAATGAGTCCGGGGTCCAACACCGAAAGTTACCCAGCATTTGCTCATATTGGAGTGAGGGAAAACCCCGGAAAAAACCTCAACCAGGTAACTTGCCCCGACAGGGAATCGAACCCGGTCCACCTGGTTTCGCGGCCAGACGCGCTAACCGTTACTCCACAGGTGTGGACACTAAAATTCTTCCAATAGTTTATGATCATAATACACAGCTATCGTAAATTGACTGAACATATTGGGAATTAAATAATTGGCTTTTCCAAAACACGCTATGAAGTGTTACATATAAAACAAGTCCACACCTGTGGAGTAACGGTCAGCGCGTCTGGCTGCGAAACCAGGTGGCCCGGGTTCGTATCCCGTTCGGGGCAAGTTACCTGGTTGAGGTTTTTTTCCGGGGTTTTCCCTCAACCCAATACGAGCAAATGCTGGGTAACTTTCGGTGCTGGACCCCGGACTCATTTCACTGGCATTATCACCTTCATATCATTTAGACGCTAAATAACCTAGATGTCAATACAACGTCGTGAAATAACCCAATAAAATAAAATAAAAACATATGAAACAATAATTTTTATCTCTAAAAAGGAAGCAAAAACGAGCAAAATTGTATTAAGCGCTTTTGTTTGAAATATCTTTAAACAATTTTTCTTTTTTCTATGTTTATTGAAACTATAATGGTACCTTATCTTCGTCAATGGCTAGTTGTTTCTTGATCTCCTCCATTTTCTGATTTATAGCGACGTCCTACTCTTGTTTCTAGTTTCTTGTTGTTGTCTTGGTGGTGGTGTAGTGTAGTGTCAAATAGAGTGTGCATTCTGAAATTTTGTCTGTGTCAAGGATGTATTGTGCATGTGCTTTTGTAAGTTGGTATTATTTCATATTGTTCTAGTATATGTAGTTTCTCATTTTTCAATATGTAGGATTTCCATGTCTGTGTCTATGTTGCTGTAGTTGTGGTTGGTATTTGTGATGTGTTCTGCGTATGTGAAAGTATTATGTGGTTTGGTTATAAATGTGATGTGTATATCGTGTCGTGTTTGAAAATATCTCCCCGTTTGTCTGATGTAGAAGCCGTTACAACTATTGTTCTCTTCAGACTTTACGAGGTAGCATTTTTGTTCACGAACTTCCATTGTTGCTCTATTTCAGTTCTTCTTGTGTCAATGAATATTAGTATCCAATAAATGCGCTTGTAAAAATATGCAGCTGACTTGTGATTGGTATCCACATGGAACGTAATAATTCAACATAGAAACTTGAATGCTGACAACAAAATTTTGAAGGTCTTATACAATTGATACACGCTTCTGACGATGAGAAGTTTTATAAAAATGTTATGTCCCACTTTGGTAATACTACCATACCCATGCATTGATAAAGATAGGATTGTGAGGTATGGCGTATTTGGATATCATGAATAATTTGAGATTCAGACGAACAACTTTGTGTTTGAAAGTTTTGAACGCCAACAGTAAAACCTTTGAAGAAACTCTGGGAGAACGCAGGTGTATATACTGAACAGAACTCTAAATGTGTGAACGATGATGGATAGAAATAATTCAAAGCTAATTCAGTTTGACGAATTCTCACTAAAAAAGGGAACCTGAGTTTGATCCCCTTCAGATCTTCTAATTTTTGGTAAACGATCAGTAGGGAACATTTCCTAGCAGAAACATGATTTTTTGTGATACCATTACGCTATAAACATGTTTCTGTTCATTCATTCACACTGTTCTGTCCAAGGACAGGTCTTTCACTGTAAACCCAGCATTCTCCAGTCTTTTCTATTTTCTGCCTTCCTCTTAGTCTCCGCATATGATCCATATATCTTAATGTCGTCTATCATCTGATATCTTCTTCTGCCCCGAACTCTTCTTTCATTCACCATTCTTTCCAGTGCATCTTTCAGAAGGCAGTTTCTTCTGTCAGTGACCCAACCAATTCCTTTTCCTCTTCCTGATCAGTTTCAGCATCATTCTTTCTTCACCCACTCTTTCCAGCACAGCTTCGTTTCTTATTCTGTCTGTTCACTTCACACGTTCCATTCTACTCCATATTCACATTTCAAATGCTTCTAGTCGCTTCTCTTCATTTCGTCGTAATGTCCATGTTACTGTCCCCATACAATGCTACACTCCACACAGAGCACTTCACTAGTCTCTTCCTTAGTTCTTTTTTCCAGAGGTTCGCAAATGATGCTCCATTTTCTATTAAAAGCTTCCTTTGCCATTGCTATCCTCATTTTGACTTCCTGGCAGCAGCTCATGTAACTGCTTATAGTACACCCCAAGTATTTGAAGCTGTCCACTTGCTCTACTGCCTCATTTAGAATTCGCAGGTTTATCATCTGTATTTTTCTTTCTATGACCGTGTCCTTCGTCTTGTTTGCATTTATCTTCATACCATACTGCTCACAGCTGTCATTTAGCTCCAGTAGCATATCATTTAATGTCATTCCTTTTTCTGCTAACAACGTCATATCACCAGCAAATCTTGTGTACGTTATTCTTCTTCCTCCTGCTATCACCCCTCCCATGTTATGAAAACAGTTCTTTAGTAAATCTTCCAAGTAGATGTTAAACATGGTAGGGGATAAAGGACATCCTTGAGGTATTTCTCTTCCTATTTCTCTTCCTTCTGACATTTCTTCTCCTATCCTGACTTTGACTCGTTGTTTCATATATTACTGAACAGCCTTCTCTCTTTCCAATCCACACCAACTTTTTTTTCAGGATCTCCATTTTTTATTCCAATCCACTATGTTAAATGCCTTTTCTAGGTCCACAATATACACACACTTCTTTATTATTCTCTATGGAGGATTTCACGTTAAGAAAAAAGCATTGGTTTTATGGGCCTTGCCTAGTACATTGTGGTAGGTAGTCGTTTCTATGGCAACTGGTCATTTGATGGAATAGCCCCATATGCCCAATGCTTTTTTCTTAACGTGAAATCCTCTATAGGTAACTTGTGCCGATTGTTCGTAGCAGTCTAATTGCTTCTCATAATGATAAATTTAGAAGTGAGTTTTGAATGATCTTATAGATAGAACATATAAATCGCAATATTTCTGTAATGCTTTTCCTCTCTGATTTAATATTTTAAATGTCTTTTCTAGATGATTAAAATCTGATTTCCATTGCTGAAATATTTGATATATGGTAATAGTTTTATAGTTTCTCTTATTGAAATGTTCCTCAATCTTTACCTTTGTCTTCGAATCGTTTATGGAGCTGCTCTATACGTCACAGGGGCGGGTTTGTCCTCCAGAAAGGTCAAGACTTCAGTTTCTGAGATATGGATTGCGGAATTTTTCTAAACTTAGCACGTCGTTTCCCAAGATATCCGGATCGAAGCTTTGACAAAGTATTCTTCAATCAACTCATGTTTCAGATGTATGGGAGATGGGTGTGGTTGACAAGTACTTATCCGTCTAGGCTATTCATGATACTTTCTGAAAATTAAACTAGATGATGATAATTCTGTACTGATATAAAAATACATTCGTATAAATTTAGCAATGTATTTATGAAATACAATTCGAAGTAACCTACATATAGGATAAGCCGTAAGTAATGTCATTAATTTTAGGGGGTTATTCTTTGAAATATTTCAAACAAAAAATTTAATACAATTTTGCTCGTTTTTGCTTCCTTTTCGAGATAATATATTTTTTATGTGACATTTCATAGCGTGTTTTGGGAAAGCCATTGATGAAATTCCCAATATGGTGAGTGAATTTAAGAGAGCAGTGTATTATGATAATAAATGATTGAAAGAATTTTAATTTTGTCCCTTAACGGGTAAGGAATAGCTTACAAGAGTAAAATTTTGGAAATATTCCACTTTTTGTTCCTCCATTACTGTATCTTGTACAATAATGAAAACTAGTATGTGTAAAACACTGTCCTTCTGCTTTATGATAAAAATATTTTTACGGTTAAAAAAATTATTTGTTTAATTAATGTTTTCAAAATTAAAAATGATGGTAGTTCACTGTGCAGTGATGAAGTTTTTCCCTCATAACTCAAAACTATCCAACATTCTGTGATGAAATTTTTTGTGTGTATTTAAATGCATGCCATATCTACAATATGATGCAAAATCACTTCTCTATCTTTGATAGATTGTCTGATAAAAAATAAATTCATTTAAAAATTATCACTATCTTCTTCTAACACAAAATAAAAAAACACTATTTATTAAAGACTGTAGTTGAAAGTGCATGATATTGTAAATCTGAGTTTCAGCAATAAAATAAAAAAAGAGAGAACATGAAAAAGTTAACAAGTTTATGAGTTATGAGGGAAAAGCTTCATCACTGCACAGTGAACTGCCACCGTTTTGAATTTTGAAAAAAGACTACATAAATATATACATTTTTTTAAATCGTAAAATTATTTTTTTACATATATCAGAAGGACGGTGTTTTACACATACCAATTTTTATTATTGTACAAGATACAGTAATGGAGGAAAAAATGTTGAATATTTCCAAACTTTTTACTGTTGTAAGCTGTACCTAACCCCTTAAAAGCACAGAAATTTGATCCGAACAAATGTAACTTTTCGTTCTGCAAAGAAATTTTACAATTTTACATTTCTTCGGTTCAAATTTCTGCACATTTAAAGAGCAAAATTAATTTTTTTTTTTCAATAATTTATTATCATAATAGACTGATGTCTTAAATTGACTGAGGTCCACACCTGTGGAGTAACGGTCAGCGCGTCTGGCCGCGAAACCAGGTGGCCCGGGTTCGATTCCCGGTCGGGGTAAGTTGCCTGGTTGAGGTTTTTTCCGGGGTTTTCCCTCAACCCAATATGAGCAAATGCCGGGTAACTTTCGGTGCTGGATCCCGGACTCATTTCACCGGCATTATTCACCTCCATCTCATTCAGACGCTAAATTACCTAAGCGTCGTATAATAACCTACTAAAATAAAAATAGACTGACTGAGCATATTTGGAATTAAATCAATGGATTTCTGAAAACACGCCATGAAATGTTTCATATAAAAAACTTTCTTGTTAGAAATATCTAAAAAAAAAATTAACCCCATGAAATTAATGATATTACTTTCGGAACACCCTGTACATGTAGGTCAAATTTAATCTCTACAGGGTAACAGTGATGAAGCTATAGACGAACTGGACTGATAAGAAGGAAGTACCGATGTGTAGGCCTACAGTTGGTCCGGTGGGATAATTTCTTAGAAGATAAAATCTAACAAGTGTATTCCTAGTTATGCTCTACTGGTGCCAAACATGGAATGTAACGAGAAACAAAAGAAAGGCCTGGAAGTATGTCAAAACAAATGTAAAGAAAGTAACTACATATCTTATTAAGTAAACAGGACTACAACAGAATCGAAGAACAACACAAACTGGGTTGACACAAATGGTAATGGATGGAGAGAATATTTTTTATTTCTTACGAATCGGAAGATGTCAGTGGCGGTAAAGAATTTCCCATAAATTCCTCCTTCAAAACAGGGTGTTTCAATGGGATGTCGTCCTTTTTAAATCGGTCTGTCGTTTGACTGAATAACGTAACCGAGAAGTTAACTCTGGGAAATAATTTGCAGTTACAAGATGTGCTGTAAATGTCTCCTTCTGGAGACACATTCTTGCATGTTTCACGATGTTGTCAGGTACACGCATCAACATGTCTACATCGATATTATTTATTTCGACTGTGACGTTTCGCTGACGTCAAGTCTGGTGACCGTGGAGGCCACAAACATATAGAGATAACACGGTTCTCGAAGAAGCTACTGATTAGAGGTGTGGTATGTGACGCCATCATGTTGAAAATATTCATGCGTAAGTTCGATGTTGTCTAGCTGCTCCACGAAGTCCGTAGAAATGATCTTACAGGCCTACACATCAGTATTTAGTTTTTTCTTTTTCAAATAAAATTGATTCACTGATACTTTGACCGGATATTGCACACATTACTCCTGATTTTTCTGGATGAAGTGATGCCTCGTGGTACACGTATGATTTTTCTGATTCCCATAGCCTTATGTTTTGAGAATTTACATAATCTGAGAGATGAATGGTTATGCCACAACAATGAATAATATTATAACGTTGCATCGAAGGAAATTTGCCAGTATCTACTGAAACTCCTGATTTCGTGTAGCATTTTATTGTACTTTAAACTTAAAAGTCATCTATGGAACGCAGAAGTTATAGCTATTTAAAAAGTTGGATATTACTCTAAAACACCCTGTATATAAATTTATCTGTCCGCATGTGTACAGTATATAAACATACGTACACTGTGTAGTACAGTTTACTATACAGGTAAGCAAAATCAATTATTTGTATATGCTATCTTCCCGTGTATTTATCTCAGAAAAAAATTATAAGCAAAAATGTTAAGCAACTAAAAATATATCGAAATCCATTGACAGCTGTTTTGTTTTCTTAATAGGTTCAGAGGATAATTTGCACACTTCCACTCGGTAATGAGTTTCGGAATAATATTCTGGGGAAATTCCACAGATAGTAACAGTATATTTCTATTACAAAAAAGAGTAATTAGAATAATAGTAGGTGCCAAATCTAAGAAATCTTGTAGGACTATTTAAAAAAAACTACAAATAATGCCCATGGCTTGTCATATCTTTTCATTAATAGTCTTCCTCGTATGTAATCGTGAAAACTTTGTAACTAATTCAACAGTTCATAGCATAAATACACGTCAAAGAAATGACTTTCATATTCCATCGGCAAGTCTATCGTGCTATCAAAAAGGAGTGCGTTATATGGTAGTAAAAATTTTTAATAGCCTCCCTATCGATATAAAAAATGAAACTCAAAACATAAGATTATTTAGGGCCAAATTAAAGAAAAGCCTAATTTGTCACGCCTATTCTGTAAGTGAATTCATGACATTCAATAACGCTTCATGAAATTGATACTAAAACTTTGTGTTGTACTAGTAGACTATATTGTAAATCTCGTCTGTATATATTTCATCTAGACTGTGACTATAAATTAAGATTTTATAATAGTATTAAGTTTTTTGACTTGTTCCGTATTCTAGCTGTAAGCATGTATGAATACCATGGAATGTTAATAAATACAATACAATACAAGAAATTAAGTGGAATTCGAAAATCAATTATATGTATATGATATCTTCCGTGTATTTATCTCAGAAAACATTTATAAGCAAAAATGTTAAGCAACTAAAAATATATCGAAATGCATTGATAACTGTTTGTTTTCTTAATAGGTTTAGAGGAAGAAATTAAATGGAGTTTGAAAATCAATTATTTATATATGATGTCGTCCAGGTATTTATCTCAGACAAAATTTATAAGCAAAAATGTTAAGCAATTAAAATATATCGAAATGCATTGACAACTGTTTTTTTTCTTAGTAGATTCAGAGGAAGAAATTAAATGTAATTAGAAATTCAATTATTTATTTTGTATATGCTAACTTCCCTGTATTTATCTCAGAAAAAAATTATAAGCAAAAATGTTAAGCAACTAAAAATATATCGAAATGCATTGACAACTGTTTGTTTTCTTAATAGGTTTAGAGGAAGAAATGAAATGGAATTAGAAATTCAATTATTTGTATATGCTATCATCCGTGTATTTATCTCAGAAAAAAATTTATAAGGAAAAATGTTAAGCAACTAAAAATATATCGAAATGCATTGACAACTGTTTTTCTTAATAGGTTTATAGGAAGAAATTAAATGGAGTTTGAAAATCAATTATTTGTATATGCTATCTTCCGTGCATTTATCTCAGAAAAAATGTATAAGCAAAAATGTTAAGCAACTAAAAATATATCGAAATGCATTGACAACTGTCTTGTTTTCTTAATAGGTTCAGAGGAAAAAATTAAATTCAATTCTAAAATGTAACTTCATTTGTTTTACACTTAAATACATGCTTGCGGAAGATGATACCAGTGAATAGAGATTATATAGAATGGACACTGAAGAAATTTTCCTGCTCTGTTTTTCTATACGCGTGCGCTCCGTTTTAGTTTAGTTACAATTTCAAGCACTAGAGGTCAGTGTAATCGAGCACCCGCCAGAGTTTCTCGATAATAATTGAATAGCAGAGTTGAGACACAAGATCCAAACATGGCCTACCTTGTTGCATAATCCAGTAACGTCTTTACTTCCAATAAATTCGAGTTAACAGCTTTTCCTTTCTCCTCAGTCATCATAAAGTAGTTGTAATAATAATTTTTATGTTTTATATACTCGTATAATAAATTATATTATAAAATAATATAATACATTATAAAATTATATAAGTATCAAGTCCACACCTGTGGAGTAACGGTTAGTACGTCTAGCCGCGAAACCAGGTGGCCCGGGTTCGATTCCCGGTCGGGGCAAGTTACCTGGTTGAGGTTTTTTCCGGGGTTTTCCCTCAACCCAATATGAGCAAATACTGGTTAACTTTCGGTGTTGGACCCCGGACTCATTTCACCGGCATTATCACCTTCATCTCATTCAGACGCTGAATAACCTAAGCTGTTGATAAAGCGTCGTAAAATAACCTACTAAAATAAAAAATAAATATAAGTATCAAATTCGTTTAATATTTGTATGAAATATATATATATATATATAGGCGTATAGTTTTATTTCTCATAGGAGTTTTATTTTTCCATTGCCATTGATATCAAATCATTACATATTTTCATTGCTGATGGGGTCAACGTCTCAACTCTCATTATAGAGGAACTCTAGTCTAGACATTACAGTTAATTACAGAAAACTGCTATAAAAAGGAAAGGTGTCTGCTATATTTCCGCTGTGTCGACTGCTAGCTGGTGTGATGTCAGTTCCAACTCTAGGGGAAAAAGCAGAATTTCACGCTCAAGCTGGTTTGAAGGTCACTGAAATCAGTCACTGGTAAATCAAAGGTACCGACGTGAAGTGTCCATATTTGTAACTCCCTATACGCTGATAATACAATAAAAATGCGTTAAATCCAGCGCTGTGCTAACTTTAACTCAATTTGCTGAATTGAATTGAAAGAGGAGAATTGAGAGGAGAAATTTAAAAGGTACACAAAACGCGTCCTCGCAAAGGATTCGGGACTGAAAGAAACAGAATATGTGAGCTCCAAGCCTGTTGGCCACTTGTCTCACTCCTGGTTATGCTTCTCCACTGAAGGAGCTCTAGAAAATTTTGAAGGGAAAAGCCGAAAATGGACGTAACCTCTCAGGTACCACGTACGCGAGGGGAGGGGAATGTGATCAAACTGATCACAGGACACGAAAACCACGAAAAAACTTTAGGCAGGAAGAACTCAAAACCAGGTGACCCGGGTTCGAATCCCGGTCGGGGCAAACTACCTGGTTGAAGTATTTTCCGGGGTTTTCTCTCAATCCAATATTAGCAAATTCTGGGTAACTTTCGGTGCTGAACTCCGAACTCATTTCACTGGCATTATGACCTTCATATCATTCAGAACCTAAATAACTCAATTTTCTCAGTAACGAGTGGATATATCTACGTGTAACGGACCTCGCTGAAAACGATTTGCTGAACTGTTGAATAACACGTGAGAAGTTAAAAAACTAAAATGAATGGGTAATCTATACTAATAATAAATCTGTAGCCGAAATTTTTCTGGTAATTTTCGATTTTCCAAAAATAATTGGTCCAAACATATATAATTAACCATTCTGAAACCGAAAATCACTTTTTTGTAATTTTTGTTCGTTTGTATGTCTGTCTGTCTGTATGTTTGTTACCTTTTTACGCGATAATGGATGAACGGATTTCGATGAAAATTGGAATATAAATTATGTTCATTTTTTAGGCTATATGGCATTCAAAATACATTATTTAAAAGGAGGGTTATAAGGGGGCCTGAATTTAATAAATCAAAATATCTCGCTTATTATTGATTTTTATGAAAAATGTTACATAACAAAAGTTTCTTTAAAAATAATTTCCGATAAGTTTTATTCCTTGAAAAAGTTTGATAGGACTGATATTTAATGAGATAAATGAGTTTTAATATTAAAATAACTGCCATCTAAGGCCGTATAATGAAATAAAAAACAAATGACTTCGTCTATAAGGGCCTATAGAGAATGTTTCTGTGTTTGCATGAAGTAATATCGGAAGCTAAATTAACCGATTTGTATAATTAATTATTTTTTCACCATTGGAAAGTGTAGTTTCTCTAGATGGACATAATGCTATAATGTTATTACAGTAACTTCTGATATAATATAATATAATATAATATAATATAATATAATATAATATAATATAATATAATATAATATAATATAATATAATATAATATAACATAGTATAATATAATATAATATAATATAATATAATATAATATAATATAATATAATTTAAGTTATTTGAAGGGTTCAGAACCGTAGTGGGCCAAACGCCATTCACCGAATACGTAGAAAACAAGGGTTAAAATTAAGTTATTACCATATTTCAATGGAAACCTATAACAAGTAAAATAAAGTATACACATTAAATCTAAATGATGTCAATGTTCATTAAACTATGGTTGCATGTAATAAAAATTAGAAACATGTTAAAGGAATTGTCATTGCACCAATGAGTGGTCTCTGGACCAAAATGATCGCATTTTAATTATTTGGATGCAATTTAAATTAAGTAACATATTAAACGATTAATCCTTCTATCAAACACGAATGTTCCGTGGATCAAATGACCTACTTTAATTATGTAATTACTTTATATTTATTTCTAACGGGTGCAGCGGAGCGCACGGGTACGGGTAGTAAAACATATTTTAATATACAAAATGTAAATAATCCAGTAACTTCAAAAACATGCTTTTAACAGTGTGTGGATTGAGCAAGATTGTACCACGTGCGTCCCATACTGCAAGACAAAGCATTATAGTTCTGCGCAATATGTATGATTTCCCAATTTCCTCTCATATGATCTCTTTTGACGTAAAATACATCTTTCCGGAATCCGTGGTGAAAGAAAATATAATAATAATAATAATAATAATAATAATAATGATTTATTTAACCTGGCAGAGTTAAGGCCATACGGCCTTCTCTAACACTCAACCAGGAATAAAGACTGCGTTACAAAAACACTACAAATTAACAAATTACACTACAATTTTACACACAAAACTGAATAAGATAATAATAATAATAAAAAATAAACAACAAATAAGAAGAAATCAGACATAATATATAACATACAGAAAGAAAGAAAAAAGCATAATAATATGTGAACAGCAGGTCAAAATAAATGAGGCATACAAAAAAAAAGACAATTATTCATAATAATAATAATAATAGTAGTAATAATAATAATAATAATAATACTAATAGTAGTAATAAAATAGTGCAGTACAAAGTATACAGTGAATACAATATTTCTAAGTACACACAAAAAGGAAAATTAAGATTATATATAGCTCAACTTATCACATTAGAGATATAACATTATCGGAAAATATGAAAACAAAAATATAAAATAAGTTGAATATCATTAGAACATAAAAAAAATGTGAATACGTGGAAACATGCAATACAACACTTGTCATAATAGTAAGTTAGTTTGGCAACTCGTCATAAGATAATTTTCTAACTTGGATTTGAAAGAATTCAATGTTCGGCAGCCCTTGACTTCAGGCGGCAGAGAGTTCCAGTGACGAGAGGTAGCAACAGTGAAGGATGAGGAATACAGAGACGATGCGTGAAGTGGAATTTCTAGCGTGTTATCGCGTTGTGCTCGAGTATTAATATTATGATAGCGAGAGAGAGTATGAAATCGAGCGAATAAATAATAGGGGGATGAAGAGTGCATAATTCGATATAAGAGAGAAAGTGAGTGCAGATTTCTCCTCTCATGTAACCTAAGCCATGATAACTTCTTGAAAGAAGGTGAGATATGATCATAGTATCGAACATTACAAATGAAGCGGACGCCCGCGTTATGAACACGCTGTAGTTTCTGAGCGGAATCAATCCTGAGATCACTGAACAAAACGTCGCAATAATCGAAGTGAGGTAGAATGAGTGTCTGTACCAGCGTCTGTTTTAATTTAGATGGATAATGATACAATCTTTTTAGTGAATGGAGAATAGAGAATGCCTTCTTACATGTATATTTAATATGCGTATCCCAATTTAGATTAGATTCGAAATGTACTCCGAGATTTTTTACGGTAGAGCTAAACGGGAATTGGCAGAATTTGAAGTATTGCTTTGTGTAACAGTAGTGGGGGGGGGCAAAAGCTAATTAGGATTTCCCGGTCTCTGATCGGGTCAAAAACTCAGATAGAACTGATATTTAACCCTTGCGGTGAATTTCGGTGAAGTCCGGAGGACACAATTAGTCAAATCCATTCTTTTCACCTCCAAGCTGGGGCCCCCTGGGATCTTTTAAGATGCGAAAGAGAGAGTAGTGTGTGGAAAGCAACGGAAAGCTACCGGATTTAACCTTAACACGAAAAACTGCAAACATGTCAGGAAAGGAGAAGAAATGTCTGAAGGAAGTGAAATAGGGAGAGGAGTACGACAAGGTTGCCCTTTTTTATACATACTTGGAGGATTTGGTGAAGAAATGTTTTCAGAACATGGGAGGAGTAAAAGTAGGAGGAAGAAGAATAAAGTGCATAAGATTTGCTGATGATATGGCGTTGTTAGCAGAAGAGAAGACGATACTAAGGGATATGCTACTGGAGCTAAATGACAGCTGTGAGCAGTATGGGATGAAGATAAATGCAAACAAGACGAAGACCATGGTCATAGGAAACAAAGTAAAGGAGGTAAACTTGCGAATTCTAAATGAGGCAGTAGAGCAAGTGGACAGCTTCGAATACTTGGGGTGTACTATAAGCAGTAACATGAGCTGCTGCCAGGAAGTCAAAAGAAGGATAGCAATGGCGATGCAAGCTTTAAATATAAAAAGGAGCATCTTCTGCGGGTCTCTGGAAAAAGAACTAAGGAAGAGATTAGTGAAGTGCTTTGTGTGGTGTGTGGCATTGTATGATGCAGAAACATGGACATTACGACGAAGTGAAGAGAAGCGAATAAAAGCATTTGAAATGTGGATATGGAGAAAGATGGAGCGTTAGAAATGGACAGACAGAATAAGAAACGGAGCTGTGTTGGAAAGAGTGGATGAAGAAAGAATGATGCTGAAACTGATCAGAAAGAGAAAAAGGAATTCTACGTACCGGTGTATCCCTGATACAGCGCAATATTTTAGAGTCGAACTTGTTTTCTCTTAGTTTTTGGCGCATCCTTTCGTAACACGGGCAGTTGGATCAGGATCATAGCGCCTTTTGTATTGTATTGTATTGCATTGTATTGTATTGTATTGTATTGTATTTATTTACATATCATGGTATTCTTACATCGCTTCGCAGCTGTAAGGTTTATCTTGTCTCAGTGGCAATAAAACAAAGTCCCTTCTAATGAGGATGGAGATTATAGGAGGGTTGTAAATTTTCAGGATTCTTTTCAAAATCTTGTTATTGTACAGGCTGCCGGAACTCAGTTTCTTGAAACACAAGTTCAGTGACGGAAGTACACAGTACGAAGAGAGAGATTTTGTTATTTTATTTTGCGCTACAGAATGTATCAACTAGTCCCTTACGCCACCGCTCCACTCCCCCATCGCCATTACAACACTGACGAAGTAAGACGTATCTCCTTTCTCTCTCTTTCCATAGTGAGACAAGATACATCACACAGACTTTAGGAAAAAGATCTTAATAGTACTACAAAGTCTTAATAATAGTCACAGTCTAGTTGAAATATATACAGAAGAGTTTTACAATATGCTAGTACAACACAAGGGGTTAATATCGATACCTACTTAGTACAAAACAGAAATATTCCTGCAGCGTTGTTGAATGTCTACAGAATAGAAGGTGTGAGAAATTAGGTAGGTACTTCTTTAATTTTGCCCTAAACAATCTTATGTTTTGAGTTTGATTTTTTATATCCATCTGTCAAAAAATCTGAAAGTTAGAATTTATAAAACAGTTATATTACCGATTGCTCTTTACTTTTTTATTTTATTAGATTATTTTACGACGCTTTATCAACAGCTTAGGTTATTTAGCGTCTGAATGAGATGAAGGTGATAATACCTGTGAAATGAGTCCGGGGTCCAACACCGGAAGTTACCCAGCATTTGTCCATATTGGGTTGAGGAAAAACACCGGAAAAAACCTCAACCAGGCAACTTGCCCCGACCGGGAATCGAACCCGGGCCACCTGGTTTTGCGGCTAGACTCGCTAACCGTTACTCCTCAGACGTGGAATTGTTTTTTATGGTTGTGAAACTTGGACTCTCACTTTGAGAGAGGAACATAGGTTAAATGTGTTTGAGAATAAGGTGCTTAGGAAAATATTGGGGCTAAGAGGGATGAAGTTACAGGAGAATGGAGAAAGTTACACAACGCAGAACTGCACGCATTGTATTCTTCACCTGACATAATTAGGAACAATAAATCCAGACGTTTGAGATGGGCAGGGCATGTAGCACGTATGGGCGAATCCAGAAATGCATATAGAGTGTTAGTTGGGAGGCCGGAGGGAAAAAGACCTTTGGGGAGGCCGAGACGTAGATAGGAAAATAATATTAAAATGGATTTGAGGGAAGTGGGATATGATGGTAGAGACTGGATTGAGCTTGCTCAGGATAGGGACCCATGGCGGACTTATGTGAGGGCGGCAATGAACCGCCGGCTTCCTTAAAAGCCAGTGAGTAAGTAAGTAAGTAAGTAAAGGAGGCTATTATACATTTTTACTGTCATATAACGCACTCTTTTTGATGACACGATAGAATTGCCGATGGAGTATGAAAGTCATTTTTTGACGAGTATTCATCCCATGAAATGTTGAATTACTTACAAAGTTTTCACGATTACATACGAGAAAGGTTATTAATGAAAACAAATACTGACAAGCCATGGGCATTATTTGTAGTTTTTTTTTTAATATTCCTACACGATTCCCTAGATTTGGCACCTACTATTATTCTAATTACTCTTTTTTGTAGTAGGAATATACTGTTACTATGTGGGGAATTTCCCCAGAATATTATTCCAAAACTCATTACCGAGTTGAAGTATGCAATATATATTGTTTTTAAGGTATTGATATTTACTACCTCTTGCATAGATCTAATAGCAGAACATGCTCAATTTAGTTTAGGGGTAATGCCCTTAAACCTAGTGCTCGATCAACGTGCTTTAACAGCGACAGTAGATTACTAGTCTGGCCACTGTGCCATTGTAACTAAGAAGTGGTTACATGAGAACAGTTTAAATCACTCTGCCACCACAGCTGCGCATGCGCAAAACGATGTTGAAAACCCGCTTGCTTTCCAGACCCTGTATTTCTGCAGCCTTGTCTAATGTGCAGCCCCTGTTGGGTACTTTCATTGCTTCTTGAAAATGGAAGTGTTTAAAAAGGCATGTAATATTGTTCCCTGGAGCATTATGAAGTGGAAGTTATCTCTAAACCAAAGTCACTTAAAACTTCCAAACTTTTGCGTCTTAGTTTTCAATATTACTTACTTACTGGCTTTTAAGGAACCCGGAGGTTCATTGCCGCCCTCACATAAGCCCGCCATTGGTCCCTATCCTGAGCAAGATTAATCCAGTCTCTACCATCATATCCTACCTCCCTCAAATCCATTTTAATATTTATCTTCCCATCTACGTCTCGGCCTCCCCAAAGGTCTTTTGCCCTCCGGCCTCCCAACTAACACTCTATATGCATTTCTGGATTCGCCCATACGTGCTACATGCCCTGCCCATCTCAAACGTCTGGATTTTATGTTCCTAATTATGTCAGGTGAAGTATACAATGTGTGCAGTTCTGTGTTGTGTAACTTTCTCCATTCTCCTGTAACTTCATCCCTCTTAGCCCCAAATGTTTTCCTAAGAACCTTATTCTCAAACACCCGTAGTCTCTGTTCCTCTCTCAAAGTGAGAGTCCAAGTTTCACAACCATACAGAACAACCGGTAATATAACTGTTTTATAAATTCTAACTTTCACATTTTTTGACAGAAGACTAGATGACAAAAGCTTCTCAACCGAATAGTAACACGCATTTCCCATATTTATTCTGCGTTTAATTTCCTCCCGAGTGTCATTTATGTTTGTTACTGTTGCTCCAAGATATATGAATTTTTCCACCTCTTCGAAGGATAAATCTCCAATTTTTATAGTTCCATTTCGTACTATATTCTGGTCACGAGACATTATCATATACGTAGTCTTTTCGGGATTTACTTCCAACTCAATCGCTTTACTTGCTTCAACTAGAATTTCCGCGTTTCCCCTAATCGTTTGTGGATTTTCTCCTAACATATTCACGTCATCCGCATAGACAAGCAGCTGATGTAACCCGTTCAATTCCAAACTCTCTGTGTTATCCTGAACTTTCCTAATGGCGTATTCTAGAGCGAAGTTAAAAAGTAAAGGTGATAGGGCATCTCCCTGCTTTAGCCCGCAGTGAATTTGAAAAGCATCAGATAGAAACTGGCCTATACGAACTCTGCTGTAAGTTTCACTAAGACACATTTTAATTAATCGAACCAGTTTTTTGGTAATACCAAATCAATAAGAATATTATATAAAACTTCTGTCTTAACTGAGTCATACGCCTTTTTGAAATCTATGAATAATTGATGTACTGTACCCTTAACTCCCATTTTTTCTCCAATATCTGTCGAATACAAAATATCTGATCAATAGTTTTCAGTATTGGCGAAAACGATTGCAGCCATTAAGAAAAATTCCGTCCCTCCACGAAGGGAAGCTCGTAGTTTAGAATCCTGGTAAAGCATGGAAATTTTTCTGTCTTAACATGGCATTCCTGCGTTTTCCTTAAGTTGACGTTTGGCGTTGTGCTAGTTCCACGTAAAGAAAATCTCACCGAACGTGTTTGTTATGTTGAAAGTTTAAGATCCTCCGAAATAACTATGTGCATTATAAAAATGATAAGGTGACCTTGAGTTGACGTAAATTATCTGTAGTAATGTCACGAGATTTATTAGGACTGTTTTGTGAATAAAATAAAAATATAAATAATATATCCCTAAAATTCGCTTACAATTTGTTAATAATTGTATAGTTACGAATACTTGACCTATTCAGACATTGTGAAGTTGAGACAGATGAATATCGATTACTGCAATAAAGAAATTGGATGTTTCAGTAATGCCAATTGCGAAAAGCGAAATACAGGTTTAACAATGTTAATTACATGTACTGCACTTTCCTCTTATTATTGTAACAGAAATACGTTTTCATTATCTGCTGAAGTCATAATATAATTTAAACATTTTATAATATAATTACAAATAACCTGATTAATACATTAATTAAATGAACAATTGTTAAAAACGCAGTTATCAAATTAAATAGTGTAATTTTTTTCAGATAGCCTACAATGGACATGGAATTAAAAGATGAAGATGTGGAAGTGGAATTTCACACTTTATTTAGTACTTCGTCGTTACAAACTACACCGAGAACTAAGAAGTAGGCCTATGTAATATTGTGTTTCAAAAATACGGGGCATAATTTCAGGTATGTATTTCCCACATGTAGACAATCAAAATAGTTCATTACAACATGTGTCCGGAAATGCTTCATTTCCGAGTTATGGCCTTCACAACATTGAAATTCACCGGAACGTTTTTCTTTCCGCAGGTCGTTGCCGTCAAAGCAGACATTAAGAGGGCACTCTGACAGTTCATTCCCAGGCGAAGGTTACATTCAGTGTTGTGTAGGCGTTAGACTGTGCGACATATATTCAAATCAAGAGCTGGCAGAGATACACTTCATGTACGGTAAGGCGGACAGCAATGCTGCGCTGGCTCGTCGTTTGTACCAGGAGAGGTACCCACAGCGACAATGTCCAGATCGGAAGACATTTGTACGTTTCCATTACCGTCTGTGCGAGTATGGAAAATTTAACTCTCCTGGTTTGGGAAGGGGACGACCAAGATCTACAACTCCAGAAGTACAGGAGGAGATTCTGGAGGCTGTCAATGAGGATGTCAATGAGACATCGATGTGAGGTCTGTATTCAAGCAGGAGGTGGACATTTTGAACATCTTCTGTAATGGCAACGACCTGCGGAAAGAAAAACGTTCCGGTGAATTTCAATGTTGTGAAGGCCATAACTCGGAAATGAAGCATTTCCGGACACATGTTGTAATGAACTATTTTGATTGTCTACATGTGGGAAATACATACCTGAAATTATGCCCCGTATTTTTGAAACACTCTGTATAGCAATGCTTATGTATTCACACTACAGCGAGACATATGTTGCTAAATAGTGAAGCCATCTCTGTATAGATAATTAAAACACGTATTTTTATTACGCCATACGGAAGGCAATTTGATCAGAAACCTTGTATAGGTCTTTGGGTTTGATATGAGCTTATGTTACATAAATTTTAACATCTGACTTTCTATTAATTGTTTAATTTCATTCACGTAATACAGATTTTATAGGTTGCAATTAGGTTAGTTACCTGCGGGCGCGGGACCATGTGTCAGCTGTGCCTTATTTCGACCGTTACTCCGTGCTACAGGAAAGCATTTTCCATAGATCGACAAACTCATTCTCGCTGTAGTGTGTAACGGGACTGAAGCTGCAGCTACACAGTTCAATTTTCCATGCGCTTATGCATGCAGTCTGGAAAGAATATTGAAATGATCAAGTTTAAAACGTACGTTCAATTAAGATGCATGGTGCACCGTTTTGAACATCGTCTTCACTGCGTAAATATATTAATTAATATTAGCAATCAATCTTACATTCATTGCCTGAATGCATAAACTTGAAAGAAGAGTTTAACCGCGTATATGCATCTTAATGGATTCATGCTCATCAATTTATGGGGTACCAGTTGGCGACATCGACTAAACAAAAGAACGACCATGCGATAAATTGATAGCGATAAATCTAGCTGCAAAAATTATCGCGATGTTTGATTGTGATTGGTTGAAATTCAAAATTTCATTACACTTCATTGGTCGAAAATATAATGACGTCATATAAACGTAATAGTCTGTTTATGTTTTTACGCGTATCGAAAAAAATAGTAATATACGTTACAAGAGCGGTATGTTGACGTTTTCATGGTCGAGGAAAAGATTGAAAAAGCGAAACGTAGTTGAGCTTTTTTAATTTCCGAGAGCATGAGAACAAACATACCGCTCGTGTATCGTACATTATTTTGTGCGAAGATCGTTTATTACATACCTGAAAGACGAATTTATAATTAGTTGCAATGAAATCTCCATGTTGGTTTCTGTTTAATGACGGCAACTTCGGAAAACCAAAATATCTTTCTTCAACATTGTTGCTATAAAATGTTTTCTGTGTTTACTATACTCCAGCAGACCGTGATATACGTCTGTCTTTTTTTTTCCCCCAGTCTATAAATGCGAACTTAAAAGAAACGGTAAGGTTATGTAATGATTAATTTTTCATTTTAATATTTTAACAATATTATTTATATAACATATTGCAGTAATAACATCGGCATCTGGAATCTTGTTGATTTTTTCACGGCTTCCTTAATGTTACTTGTATCAGGAGTGCAATAAGTTTCGTGGAGTAGTAGACTTTACTTAATTTTTGCAAATATTTAAAAACAATAATTAACAGTGCAATTTAGGTGAAATTGCAGTGGTAAGTTTCCAATTTATAATTATTACTATGTTAAACGTCTCTAAAAATAATATGTTAAAAGCTTAAAGCAGTAAAATGAATGTCGCGCTTGAGCGGTAAGAAGAGGGAAATTGTTGTGCGTTACGTTGGGAATACTGAATGTGGTATTTTACACTTACCGAGTATTGGTTCTGTGCGGAAAACAAGCAAATACGCACGATCTCGCACAAATATCAATTTGTATCACTTTACCAGTCACATTGATGTTCATATTTTATTTCATCGCGAAATGTTTAAGTACTCGTATGAAATGTTACAAAAAATTAAACATCTGACCTCAGTTGCTTAGCAACCCTGTAGCACATGGACACAACTGCTTACTTCTTCATCCCGTGGAAGGTCTAAGCTGTGTTTTAAACGTTTATACTTGGATTCGGAGAACACTAAAACACTTGCAACGATATAAAAGAAATAGTATTTCAGAAAGATGATGTATTTCTACGTAAGGGGTACGGAAACCCAATCCTGTGCCTCTGTAACGCAAAGCTGTACCCTGCTTTACTTCCTAGAAAGCTGAGGACACCGTCTGAATAATTGATAGCCCGGGACCAGAAATAGAGCTCTACTAATTTTATCGATCTCTCAATTACGTGGAATCGATACCACGGCCACACGTATGAATGGCAGGAGTGCGAGCGGGTTCAGAACTGTCTTACCACGCAGTCGCACCCTTGGGACAGGTCAGGGTTGTTGTGCGTGTGCATTTGTTTTAATTAACTTCATCTTCAAGATGAGCTCTGTAATCATACGCTTCCCATCTCCACTGTTCTTGTTTCATCGCGTTCTTGCAATGTAAGTACCTGTTTTGTTTGCTTGTTCAAGTAGTTTATATTTTATTTTTCTCATTCCTTTTCTTCAAGATGCATATACACATTCATTAGCCAAAATTCTTGCCCAAATTTTCTGTATTTCAGAGTAGGATTTTCGTTCAGTCTATTTCTTCACCTCAAACTTCTTGAATGAAATATGAGCCTGATACAAATTCGTTACTCCAGAGTCTAAATCACGAGCAAGAAATATGGAATATTGGTTATCATTTTACAATGTTTTAGTTTTCATTGCAAATCTAAATACAAGATCTATTAGGCATACGTAATTTAATATTATCATCTCTTATCAGCCACCAGAGTAGCTCAGTCGGCTTAGGCGCTTGCCTGCCGATCCGGACTTGCGCTCGGGCGTGAGTTCGGTTCCCGCTTGGGCTGATTACCGAGGTTTTCCCCAACCGTTAGGCAAATGTCAGGTAATCTATTGCGAATCTTCGGCCTCATCTCGCCAAATAGCATCTCACTTTCACCAGCACCATCGACGCATATTTTAATATAAATATATTTACAATTTTAACCCATTACTGCATAAAGTTATTAATGACTTGAAAAATGCGTTTCTGAGTTTAAGTTTGCTAGTTGGTGACTTACGAATGCTTTCTTACCATTTTTATCTTTATTTACTTTCTGGGATAAAAATTAAGGACCGTCCCATAAATAGGACGCTATACATAATGGTCAGTGATACAGTAGTTGAATAGAATAGCCCCTTTTTGTAGTTGAAATAGTATTTATGTATTTATTACGTAGCAAATACATATACATATTAGAATCAGTGGTTCAACTGTCCTTCTCACACAAGCCTACGCATTGTACAACAGTATTTTATGTGGTAAGGGTAGAAACATTTAGGGTGGCGTCCAATTTGACACTTGCTGCAGATGGATTTTGCTTTCCCTGTACAATTAGCACATCTTCGCTGAGTTTCATTTTCAACTGGCCAGTGGTGTTGACCATCAAATCTTATGTCTCCTGATGAAATGGGAACAATTTTTTCTTAGTGGGAACTCACCCCATGGCTTTTCAGTAGTGTAAAAGCTAGGAGACGGCAAACGTTGAGGAGCGGTTCTGAAGAGTTTTGAGGCTTCATTTTTCTGTACAGAAACCAAGCATTTACTACGGAAACATCAAGAAAATAAGCGAAGATGGACCACCACTCTGTTGTTGCCGCTGTTGCTAACATCGGTACTGCCAACGCTGGTGCTGCTATTGCTGTTGCTAGCGCTGGTGCTGATGGTGGTGATTGTAAAAAAATTCGTCGCTCTACAGCCCATGAAGGGCCAAGACCGACCAGCCTGCTGCTGGTCTCATGTCCACATGCCGAAACAGAGGTGGACAATCATCCAACCAGAATGGCGGTATCGTGTGGTTAGCACGATGATTCCCCCCCCCCCCAGCCGTTATAGCTGGTTTCCGAAACCGGATTTTCGCTACCTATCGTAGCTCCACAAGTGCATGATGATGCTGGGTGGGCACCGGTCCCATACACTGGCCGAAATTTCATGAGAAAATTTCTTCCCCCATGAGGACTCGATCCAGCGCGCATTCCGTAACGCGAGTCCGAGGCAGGATGCCTTAGACCACGATGCCACGGCGCGGTACGTTGTTGGTTATAGTAGTAATAATAGTTCTTGTAGCAGTACGATGGCCTTCTAGCCTGGAATTACCTTCCCTGTCTTGGAAATTTTCATATATTAGCTTCCTTCTTTTCGGACGGCAATAACTTGTGCGAGATACCTCAGCTACATTTTTGTCTAATGTACTTTCAAAATCATTTGTTGCAGCTTTTATGTTAGAAGACTGGCATACTTTAATCAACAATGTCATCTTCATTATCATCATTACATATTTTTTTGTATTGCGCTTTATAAAGTATAATATATACGTTACTGTGTACGTTAACAGAAAACCACAATTCCAAGTCACACAGAGATTGTGTGCACTCGTTGTGGGTCTCTGGCGTTTCGTCAGCCCACGCGAGTTGTGTGGATATAAAGGGAAAAGTTGAGACGGTGTAGGGTGGAGTTCCCGGGTAGCTCAGTGGTAGAGCGCTGGTACGTTCAACCAGAGGTCCCGGGATCGATACCCGGCCCCGGAACAATTTTTCCCTTGAAATTATTCACTTACTATGAAGTTAGAAGATACCATTTTTGTTGCTTTGTGAGTAAACAATAAAAGTTAGAAAAAAAAGTTTCAGTAAAAGTTGCTTCTTTTTAAAAGTAGTTTCAAATGGTACCTTCAATGACCCATGTTCTCATTTGAAATTTCGAAGTTGACCACAGGTACCCCTACTTTCGGCTTGTTATGGGAAATGGTACTACCACCAATCGATTCTTGAGATAAATTTTGGTTTTCAAATTTTTTTTATGAATAACCAGTATCACATAGTTTTCGAGGAAAAAGGCTGATACGGGTTTCTGAAACACCTGGTATAGGCCTGTATGCAATACAAGTCGGATGAGAGTATTCCTGATATACGCGTGTGAAAGTTTCCACGACGAGTGCAATAATGTATTGCGCCACAATAAATCCTTGACAGCCACAATGTTACTATAAATTACTAGAAATTAAATTAATAGTACATTATGCAACGAGCCTATAATGATAGTAATTAAAACGCGAGGATGTTTATGAAACGAGCGCAAGCAAGTTTCATAATTTTCATACGAGCGTCTTAATTACCATTATAGGCAAGTTTTATACGACTTTTTATGCTCGACCATATTTCTAGCTTGAAATTATTCATAAGTATTCATGTTATTCGTATGTGACTGGGGAGCGAATTGACCTTGTGCAATCTCGTAAATTGTGAGCTGTGCGCAGACGCGGAAGTATTGATTTTTTCCGGGCAACGAATGTCGACGACCTTGATATAATCTCGAGAGTAAGGTAACGTTAAACTTGATATAACCTTGAAATTGAATTCGACATTGAAAAACGAGATGACAAATTGAATTTATTTGAATATTATTTACAATTAACGCTAATTGTTATAGTAACAGAACATAACCTTCTGCGACAGTATTGGATTTCCAGCCTCCGTGACGTTTTGCTAGTTGTCTTTCGATTGTATTTCGGAGAATGATCGAAAACCTGGACTTTAATGAATAGGTGTACTTTAATGATATGCATTAAAGGACTGCTACCAGGTGTATATATAGATAGATAGACAGACAGACAGACAGACAGACAGACAGACAGACAGACAGACAGACAGACAGACAGACAGATTTATTGATATAGTTCACAAAAGTACACAACTTAATAATTTAACAAAAGATCTATATGCAAATGTAGTTCTACATAATAAATATACAATTTCCTAAACTAATTAATCTATCGCAAATCTCAATAATTTATTGGTTCAAACTTGCACTTACGTCTTGTTTTAGTGCATGTTTAAACCAATCGTGATAACCAGGGAAAGGATTTATATGTAAATACATATTTACTTATAAAGCTAATATAATTTATATTTTGCATTATCTTTATGTTTCACAATGTGTAGGGTTGAAAAATCCTACTTTTATTTTCCATATTTTTCCATATTTTAGAGTTTAGTACATATTTTCGTTAATTTCCATATATTTTCCATATTTCATATAAAACAGTCCATATTATATTAGGTTTAACAATAAAACAAAACAAAATTCCATTAACTTTTAAAAATACATTTCAACAATAGAGATTTAAACACATGTTCAGTAATCCCTTTAACATCAGAGTTATTTGAAAATTAGCAGTCCTATCAACAATGGGAAAGTAAGTTACAAAACTGTATTAATTTAATTTAAAATTTTTAACAGACTTCAGTTGTGCAGCTCAACAGTTAAATGCCAGTCAGAGTACACATAGGTTCAGTTTTGTAAATCATACTATAAAGACGGTAAATATGCCAAAAGTACGTCATTCAGTCAATTTAAAATCAAAACTAACAAGTTACATTTCAGAATTTAAAGAAGATGGTTTATCAACTGACAATAAAATATTATTTTGTAATTTGTGTCAGTGTGCAGTATCATCTACACAAAAGTTCCTGGTGCAACAACACATTACAACTAGTAAACATCAGGCCAACAAACAACTAAATTCCAAGCAGAGACAATTGTTTTTAACACAACCAACAACATCGAATGTAAGATCTGAGTTTAACATCGACCTGTGCCGTTCTCTCATCTCTGCTGATATTCCTCTCTACAAACTAAAGAATAAGGTCTTCAGGGAATTCCTTGAAAAATATACTCAACATACAATCCCGGATGAGTCAACACTTAGGAAGACGTATGCTCCATCCATCTACGATGAGACAATACAGAAGATAAGAGATGAAATTAAAGATAGTTCAATTTGGGTTTCCATTGATGAGACTCCCGACAAAGAAGGTAGACTTGTTGGTAATGTAGTTATCGGTTTGTTAAGTGAACAATATTCTGAACGAATTCTTTTACATTGTGATGTTCTAGAAAAGTGCAATAACAAAACTATAGTTAAACTGTTCAACGAAGCTATGGGTATCCTGTGGCCAAAGGGTATTATGTACGATAATGTGTTATTCTTTATTAGCGATGCTGCCCCTTATATGGTCAAAGCTGGACAAGCATTATCTGTTGTATATCCTAAATTGACTCATTTTACTTGTGTGGCGCATGCATTTCATCGTGTGGCAGAAGTGGTCAGAGACAATTTCCCTAAAGTAGATTTGTTGATTTCATCAGTGAAAAAAGTATTTCTCAAAGCTCCCAGTAGAGTTAACGTGTTGAAAGAAATGTACCCTGAAATTCCATTGCCACCAAAGCCAATTTTAACTAGATGGGGTACATGGCTAGAAGCAGTTGAATATTATGCCGAACATATAGACTCTATTAACAATGTTCTCCTTGCATTGGACTCTGAAGATGCAGTCTCAATTGATACTGCGAAAACAGTTACCTGTGACATAAGTGTGAAGAATGACTTAGCTCACATTCAGCATACATTTTCATGCATCATAAAAACGCTCAAAAGTCTCCAAAATAGGCACCTTTCACTATCTGAAAGTTTTGAAATTATAAATAGTACTGTGGAACAACTGAATCGTGGTAGAGGTAAAGTTGCAGATGCAGTAAGAGCTAAGGTGGACACTGTACTTTCAAAAAACCCTGGATATGAAGAACTACAAAAGGTTGTTGCTGTGATGAGTGGTGAATCAACAGTGAAGATTAACTTGGACTTATCCCCAGCAGACATTGTGAAATTGAATTATGTACCAGTTACTTCTTGTGACGTCGAACGCTCTTTTAGTCAGTATAAATCTATCCTCAGAGACAATAGAAGAAGATTCACTTTTCAGCACTTGAAAGAAATGTTTGTAACCTATTGTTATGGTAACAGACAATAAAAATTGTGTTTTGTTGAAACTACATTGGAAGATAAGGTACGTCCATTATATTTTTTGTTTAGTTTGATTGAAATGTACCAATATTTAACGTACATAGTCATTTTTTTATAATTTTAAGTCCATATTTAATTCCATATTTTGGTAAAAATCCATATTTAATTCCATATTTTGGTAAAAATAACTACATATATATTTACATATTTCATATATTTTTAGTCCATATAAATCCGTTCCCTGGTGATAACCCTTAAGACTTTAAACCTTATTTATTTGCTCCTTTTCAAAATCTATACACTTTTTGCTGGTTGAGTGGAAGAGAAGGCCTTACAGCCTTAACTCTGCCAGCTAAAATAAATCATTATTATTATTATTATTATTAAATCTAATTGTAATATTTAGGTCTTATTTTACATAATAATTTATTATTCCAATTAGGTGATCAGATGTCGACATATTATAAGTCATGAACCTGAAATAGCTGAATCGGTACATTCCATATGTAGGTTAATCTTTCTTTCTTGCAATATTTTCATGTCAGCAGAAACGTTTGCGTAACTTCTATGAAGACTACCGCATACCTGCTTAAAAACAAACTTGACAAGTTGCTTACATAATCAACCTCAATTTAGTTTCATCATTGTGTCGCATGTACTCGCTACCAGGTGTATAATTACTACATTTCGGCATGGTCGAGCATAAAATAAATTAAAAATTAATTAAATGAAATGAAAATTAAACTAAAAGTAAATTTAATTAAATATGCGAACCAGATTTTAAACGCCATGAAAACGATCTCCCTAGTGTTCAGTATCAAGTTAAGTTGCCATGAAATTTTAGCATTTTCTTATTCCTATAGAATTTTTAAATATTTTTCCCATTACATGAGCAATGCGTAGATCTGATATATATAAATGAAACAATGTAGAAAATTAAAACAAAAATAGTACTGAGCAGGAGGTTCAACAGACATGGGCTACATCGTTTATCTATGCATTGAGCATAAAACTCGCTCCTTGATTGTGACCTCATGGCTATATAATTTCTAGTGCCGAAAGTTACTATTTAAAATTGAACACGGTTATACAGGGACATCATTTTATTTTTACTTCAATTTTTATTGTACCTGCGTTTCTGAATGTACTTGACCCCCACCCCTTCCACTAATGTCCTTGCTAACGTCAGTCACACAAACTTACGGTCGTGTTGCTAGCAGTGAAGTAAACAATACAGAGTACAGTGTGTTTCAGAAATATGTTGCATTTTCTATAGAAGAAAGTGCTTATATTATTGAAGTTTATTTTCACACAGGTATCGTGTGTAGCATAACTGAATTTATCTGTGTGGACTGAGCACAAGTGAAGATTAGAGTTACCGAAAGTACGGTACCCTATAATATGGTACGGTACTTAACATCATTATTTAAACAAGAGTTTTGTTTTACTGTTTGTAGGTATGAAGGACGATGATGGAAACTGGAATTACAATATAACCGAATGTGAACAACAGTTTTTTTCACAATTTCCTGATTATATCATTACGGAGTATTTTCGTAGAAATGTCATTAATCTGGTAGATACATTTAGAGCAACAGAGTGTACAGAAAGGAAGAAAAGTGTAAGATGGCCAGCAAAGGTCAATGTTCTGAAATTTGTGGGGCAAATCATAGATTTACACCTATCGTAATAATCGAAAGTATTTCAACAAATGGTTTTATTAACTGTGACAGAAGATGCTGTAGAAGATGCTTGAGAAAGGATGCAGCGAGATTCTAATAAGTCGGTCAAGAAGTTAGCTGTAGAAATTGGGGTTTCTTACGGAAGTGCTCACAAAATTCTCAGGAATAAATTAGGTTAGTAATATGCTGAATAAAGTAGACATTACATAATTAATATAACCGCCTGAAGAGTTGAGTTTGTGAAAAAAATTGTTACTATTCTACTTTTTTTTGATAAAATACTGTAAAAGTAATGATCAAACTGAAAATCGTAATACTGTATTTCCCTGTAACATAAATGGATACACTACCTTTCTCTCCTCCTATAGCTAGTAAAATGATTTGTTTACATATTGTACTAGTAACACCAAACTCCTGTAATGGAAGGGGGTAACAGCGTTTCGGAGTACAGCCAGGTTAATGTTAAAAATGTTGGTAAAAATAAAGTGATGTCCCTGTAAGAGACTGTATCTCAGGCACGTTGTTGTCAGTTTGTTTTGGTAATTGAATACATGTAGTGATGGAGGAAATAAATTAAATATCGATATATTGTTATTGCAATATATTGCAAACCTAATTTCGATAAACGATATATATCGCAGAAAGTATATCGATATATCGAACGATTATCGATATATCGCTATTCCGCAAGCAAATTGCATTCTCAGGCGTACATTTACTACATTAAAATAAAATTACTTAAATTTTAATATTCCTTTTTATCATTGAAATTAACATCATAACAGTCAAAAGCATAAATGTAAAATTGTAACAATAAACAATACATTTTCAATACCATAATTATGATGTAGGTCCTAACCTAAATCAAAATTATAGTGGAGGCAAGCGAACTTAAATGATATAGTGAGAAAGAGTTAAGTGAACTCTACATGATTGAGTGTTTGATATTGGAACACGATTCAATTATTCTAATGTTATATAGGATTCAATCCAGGACACAGATATAATGCTTTTTTCTACCTAACAGTGTAATAATTTTTAAGTGTAAGTAAACAGAGCTTGTAATTGTTTTTAAATGTAAGTAAACCGTACTTAGAATGCTAAAAGTTTTAACAAACTTCACAGTTGATTTGATACAATCCTTCTATAGTAAATTCCCATTGCAAGTTATTGTTACACTCCAACATTCCAAACAACAATGTTGATGATTATACGAATACTAGTGGCTTGTGCAGCAAATGCTGCTGCAAACTAAGTTCGTTAGACGTTCAAATAAAAATTTTTCAGATTTATTTTCAATGAAGAATACTTGTCTTTTTGATAGTTATTTGCTTCCCTAATAATGAAACATACTCCCTCTGAATGGATTTTTTTAGGCCAAATACTTTTTCTTGAACCTATCCAACTTCAGTTTTTGAGTTTCAACGCGAAAACGCAAGTATCAATGTCAGGACGATAGCAGTAGCTATTTCAGGTCATTGTGGATTGTAGGCAAAAGTTAAAAAAATGTCAGGTTTGCTAAGCTTTCGAACAATAGCATTTTCGTATAGCTGCTGTATGTTGAACTTGAAATGTAGAGCGTAAAATCATTTTATCCTACTAAGAGATCTTGCTGAAATTATCTGGAGACTACAAAATTTTCTAGGCCTCTAATTTTATCAGTAAGTAATACCTCTTTATCTTTCCTTAGGAACTGTAATTTTTGCGCTCTCTCGAGCCAATACTGAAGACAATGACACATATCAATATCTACACTACACCGCCATTAATTATATGGAAAAAGACCCAACCCCACTGGGTTAATAAGTATAAAAATATTTGATTTTTAATAACAATATTATTATCTTAATTAAGCTTTGTAGTTATATATAGCAGCCACTCAGTAAATTATAGAAATGAAGATCTAAATTAAGATATTCTCTACATTTACTTACATAACCACAAAACGTTTCACTTTCATGTCATCAATATAGCATCAATATTATATACAATTAATGAAAAATAGACGCATCATGATATTAACTATAATAATATTTAATTTCTAATGGTAACAATGTCATCAAACCACCTCAAGTTTCGTAGATTTCAATATCCAATACACAGCTGTACTCAGAGAATTATAAGTACACTGGAGAATCAGTTTTTAATAACAAATTGAATTGAGCTCTAAATATGTCGGCAATCCTGCAGGTCATGGCCTTCGTGTAATAGCCTATTGTTTATTGTAGTGTGTGTTTTGTTCTGAAATTCAATCAAGTTGGCCGTGATTCAATAAAATTAGTTCTCAAAACTGACAACAGATGGATTTGGGAAAATAGGAAAATTATGTAGGAAAATTGACATTTCACTGAAAACTACTACTTTTCCGAAAAACTTTGGGTTCCAAGCTTCAAAATGAGGGGCCATTTATTAAAATCCGTTCAGCCGTTTTCCCGTAATTTCCATTACCAGTTCAAATTATATATATATAATTATTTTTATGCAGTAAAAGATATAATAAGAAAACAATGTCAGAACTAGGTTGTGCATAGAAATCATAGACGTAAACAAATGTCACATCGGTATTGAATCTTTGTATCTCTTTCCATTTCAGAATATAGAAATAAAATCTTTGCTACCCGTTTTGAGGTCAGACAGTTCCCTTTCAGGGTGGGAGTGTAGCCCCTGCCTTGGAGATCATTAATAACAATATTAAAACTGTGAAAGATAAACCTCCCGTCTGTCTCACGTTCGCACACGCTGCATTTTGAATTTGGTGCTGCATATTAAACGTTTTGAATTCGAATTACAGTCCAGCCAATTAGAACAAGGTATTGAGTGAGTTGCACAATTATGTAACTGTCCATCTTCAGTAGCGCCATCTCTCGGGAATTATCGGAGTTGTCTATTGTAGTTTTTGTTGTTGTTGATAATGATGATAATTCCACAAAAAATCGATAAATTTATGAGAAAACCGATATATTATACGATATATTGAATCAAAATTTCGATATCGATATATCGTTATACCGAAACGAATATATCGGTATTTCGTAAAAACCATATATCTTTCCCATCTCTAAATACATGGCCTCCATTGATCTAGGGATGGTGGAAATAATTTAAATACCGATATATTGATAGTGCAATATATTGCAAACCTAATTTCGATAAACGATATATATTGCAGAAAATATATCGGCATACCGAAACGATTCGATATATCGCTATTTCGTAAGCAAATTAATATATAGGCCTACTAATGCAATTACATTTGTAGGTGTACATTTATTACAATAAACTTAAATTTTTATAGCCTATTCCTTATTAGCATTGAAATTAACATCATGACAGTCAAAAGATTAAATGTAAAATTGCAACGATAAACAATACATTTTCAATACCATAATTGTTATGTAGTTTCTAACCTAAATCATAATTATGGTGGAGGTAAGATGAGCTTAAATGATACAATGGGAAAGTGTTAAGTGAACTCTATATGGGTCAGTATTTGACATTGAAATGTTCATTCATTCATTCATTCATTCATTCATTCATTGTGTTCTGCCCAAAGGCAGGTCTTTCACTGCAAACAGAGCTTTCTCCAGTCTTTACTATTTTCTGTCTTCCTCTTTGAAATAAATAAATAAATAAATAAATAAATAAATAAATAAATAAATAAATAAATAAATAAATAAATAAATAAATAAATAAATATAATATATATAATATTAATATTCATAGTATTATGCCCAAGGGCAGGTCTTTCACTGCAAACCCAGCATTCTCCAGTCTTTCCTACTTTCTGCCTTCCTCTTTGTCTCCGCATATGATCTATATATCTTAATGTCTTCTATCATCTGATATCACCTTCTGCCTCAAACTATTCTCCCGTTCACCATTCCTTCCAGTGCATCCTTCAGTAGGCAGTTTCTTCTTAGCCAGTGATCCAATTCCTTTTCCTCCTCTTGATCAGTTTCAGCATCATTCTTTCTTCATCCACTCATTCCAACACAGCATCGTTTCTTACTCTGTCCATTTCACCCGCTCCATCCTTCTCCATATCAACATTTCAAATGCTTCTATTCGCTTCTCTTCACTTCTTAGTAATGTCCATGTTTCTGCCCCATACAATGCTACACTCCACACAAAGCACTTCACTGGTCTCTTCCTTAGTTCTTTCTGCGGAGGTCCGCAGAAGATGCTCCTTTTTCTATTAAAAGCTTCGTTTGCCATTGCTATCCTCCTTTTGACTTCTTGGCAGCAGTTCATGTTACTGCTTATAGTACACCCCAAGTATTTGAAGCTGTCCACTTGCTCTACTGCCTCATTTAGATATCACAAGCTTACCTTCTTTACTTTTCTTCCTATGACCATGGTTTTCGTCTTGTTGGCATTTATCTTCATTCTATACTGCTCACAGCTGTTATTTAGCTCCAGTAGCTTATTCCTTAGTATCATCTAACAACGCCATATCAGCAAATGTTAAACACTTTATTCTTCTTCTTCCTACTATCTCTCTTCCCGTGTTCTGAAAACAGTTCTTCACTAAATCCTCGAAGTATATGTTGAACAGGGTAGGTGATAAAGGGCATCCTTGTCGTACTCTTCTCCCTATTTGAGTCGATTCTGACATTTCTTCTCCTTTGACTCGTTGTTTCATTTGTAGGGTTACTGAAAAGCCTTCTCTCTTTCCAATTCACTCCAGTTTTCTTTAGGATCCCCATCAGTTTATTCCAATCCACAATTCAGTTATTCTAATTTTATATAGGATTCAATCGAGGATACAAATATAATGCTCTTTTCCAGATAACAACGTAATCATTTTTAAATGTAAGTAAACAGTTCTTATATTCATTTTTAAATGTAAGTAAACAGTAGAGCCTACTTGTATACATTTTTAAACGTAAATAAACAGTACTTAGAATAATTTCAAGGGAAAAATTGTTCCGGTGCCGGGTATCGATCCCGGGACCTCTGGTTGAATGTACCAGCCCTCTACCACTGAACTACCCGGGAACTCCACCCGACATCGTCTCAACTTTTCCCTTTATATCCACACAACTCGCGTGGGCTGACGAAACGCCAGAGACCCACGAGTGCACACAATCTCTGTGTGACTTGGAATTGTGGTTTTCTGTTAACGTACACAGTAACGTATATATTATGCAAATCTAGTCTTTCAGGTGAAGCTCCCTGTAAAGCAGATTTGAATAATTTCAAGGAGAAAATTGTTCCGGTGCCGGGTATCGATCCCGGGACCTCTGGTTGAACGTACCAGCGCTCTACCACTGAGCTACCCGGGAACTCCACCCGACACCGTCTCAACTTTTCCCTTTATATCCACACAACTCGCGTGGGCTGACGAAACGCCAGAGACCCACAACGAGTGCACACAATCTCTGTGTGACTTGGAATTGTGGTTTTCTGTTAACGTACACTTTAACGTATATATTATGCAAATCTAGTCACAAAGATCAAGGGAAAAATTGTTCCGGTGCCGGGTATCGATCCCGGGACCTCTGGTTGAACGTATCAAATCTGCTTTACAGGGAGCTTCACCTGAAAGACTAGATTTGCAGAGTACTTAGAATGTTACAAGTTTTAACAAACTTCACAATTGATTTGATACAAACCTTCTATATTAAGTTCCCATTGCAAGTTATTGTTACATTACAACATTCCAAATATCAATGGTGATGGTGGTGGTGGTGGTGGTGGTGATGGTGATTATGGGGATAAAATTTTTATATACTAAAATATATAATAAGAGAACAATGTCAATGCATAGAAATCCTAGCCGTACACAGATCTCAAACCAATATTACATCCTTGTCTATCTTTCCATTTAAAGCGAATAAATAAAAGTTTTGAAGTCAAACGGTTCCTTTTCAGAGTGGCAGTTGCTCCTGCCTTGGAGAACATTAATACTAAAACAGTAGTAGATAAACCTCCCGTCTCAGTCTCATATTAAATATTAAATAGTTTGAATTCGAATTCTAGATGAGCCAATCAGAGAAAGGCATTGATTGGATTGGATATTTCAATATTGCACAATTATGTAACTGTCCACTTTCATTAACGCCATCTCTCAGGGAATTGTCGGAATTGACTAGTGTGGCTTTTGTTGTTCATAATAATTCCACAAAAACAAAAACAAATATAAAAAAAACCCGATAAATTTATGAGAAAACCGATATATTATACGATATATTGAATCAAATTTTCGATATCAATATATCGATATGTCGAAACGAAAATATCGGTATTTCGTGAAAACCGATATATCGTTCCCATCTCTACATTGATCTCTGAAGAACTTAATTAATACGTTTCTTTCATGAGGTTATTCTGATCGAAATGCTAGTAGTTGAATAAGTTTCTTACTGTAGTAAAATTAATTATAAAAAAAATAATTGAGAACCCACAAAGAAATGTGATACCTGCTGCACGAATAAAATTTTATAAACTAAATGCACAATTTTTAATTGGTTTATTTTGCGACGCTTTATCAACTGATGTGGTTATCTAGCGTCTGAGTGATATGAAGGTGATAATGCCAGCGAAATGAGTCCAGGGTCCAGCGCCGAAAGCTACCCAGCTTTTGCTCTTAAGGGGTTGGGTACAGCTTACAGCAGTAAATTTGTTTGGAAATATTATTTTTTTCCCTCCATTACTGTATCTTGTACAATAACGAAAATGTTATGTTTTATTTAACGACGCTCGCAACTGCAGAGGTTATATCAGCGTCGCCGGATGTGCCGGAATTTTGTCCCACAGGAGTTCTTTTACATGCCAGTAAATCTACTGACATGAGCCTGTCGCATTTAAGCACACTTAAATGCCATCGACCTGGCCCGGGATCGAACCCGCAACCTTGGGCATAGAAGGCCAGCGCTATACCAACTCGCCAACCAGGTCGACTATACAATAACGAAAATTGGTATGTGTAAAATACTATCCTTCTGCTATATATGAAAAAAAATATTTTGAAGATTAAAAAAAGTAATTTATATGTATATATATATATTTATATATATATATATTTATATATATATTTTTTTTTATTTAAAATTGTGGTAGTTCACTGTGCAGTGATGAAGCGTTTCCCTCATAACTCATAAACTTGTTAACTTTTTCATGTTCTCTCTCTTTTATTTTATTGCTGAAACTCATGTTTGCAATATCATGCTCTTTCAACTACATTCCTTAATAAATAATATAATTTATGTTTTTTGTGTTAAAAATATTCACATATGACTATTTTTAAATGAATTAATTTTTTATCAGACAATCTATCAAAGGTATAGAAGTGATCTTGCATCATATTGTAGATATGATATGCATAAATATACATAAAAAATTTCATCACAAAATATTGGCTAGTTTTTGAGTTATGTGGGAAACGCTTCATCACTGCACATTGAACTAAATTTTGGAAAAAAAAAATATTTCTTTAATCGTAAAAATATATATTTTTTTCATATAGCAGGACAGTGTTTTACACATACTAATTTTCATTATTGTACTAGATACAGTAATGGAGGAAAAAAATGTTGAATATTTCCAAAATTTTACTGCTGTAAGCTGTACCTAACCCCTTAATCGGCTGAGGGGAAACTCCGGGAAAAACCTGAACCACGGAACGTGTCCCACTAGGATTTGAACCCAGGCCCGCTCATTTCACGGTCACATACTGTATGCTAGCATTACTCCACAGTAGCGGACTTGCCTGCATAATATTAATGATATTTGCCTAATGGATTTTTATTCATAATTTTAATGGAATTTTATATTAAAACATATAAGCAATATTCCATATAAAATATTCTTTTTTTTCACTTTATACGAGTATATCACCTAGCACAGATTAGAAGTTTATCGATGGACTTCGAAAAAAACACAGTAGCGTCACACTTCTTTGCTAGCTTGCAAAGTTGATTTAAAATTCAACACTTCACAGGAAACTTTTAAATCCCCGTTCTTTTACACCTTAAGGTTCAAAGCAGCCCAGAAAACATTAAATGTTAACCTGTCAATTTCATCTAACAAGGAAATGATCAGGTTAACATTACCATGGTTACATCGTTCATTAATAGATGCTAAACAGGAATGTTTTTGCACGATAGTGTGTTTTTTCGTATGTTGAAATCAACGACTTAGAAGGTTAAAATATTACAAATAAATGCTCTAGGGTTGTGATTAAGACTACTCCTGCCGTCTACCGACACCTATGACAAACGTCTTGCTGAGAATTCGTCAGCTCTTCATAGTCCGTGGCTAACGAGAAAGACAGCCTTCGGCACGAATTGGAGTCATGTGATTTTCATGGTTTAGTCATGGCCATCTTGACAATCACCTAATATAAATACATGTTCAAAGTTTTATAAAACAAAGGAATTGCTATATTAAACTCATGTTAAACGTGCATTTATATATAAACTTGTTCAATGTTGGCCATGTTATGATTAAGAATGTGACGTCACGCCGTAGCCTGTCTTTCTCGTTAGCCACGTTCATAGTCTAATGTACGTAGGTATTTTATATAAAGATTAAAATAATAATAATAATAATAATGATTTATTTTACCTGGCAGAGTTAAGGCCGTAAGGCCTTCTCTTCCACTCAACCAGCAAAAAGTACACATACATATGTATGAACTTCAAAGAATTCAACAATTTGATTTAGATAAGAGATACATGTATACAAGAGTTATTAACGAATTAAACAACAAAATATTATGAACTATTAAACACTGAAATACACATCATGTAGCAGAATTAAGCTAAAATACATAGAATGTTAATATATTCCAAATAATGTTAGATAATAGAAAGAGATTATTATGAAACAAGTTTGAAAATACAGCACTATCAGGATGCATGTCTAAAGGAAGGAGTGTGTGATTGGAGTGAAATGCTAAGAAGGTTATCTTTTAAGCTGTTTTTAAAAGTGTTTATTGTCTTGCAGCCCCTAATACTTTGTGACAGGGAATTCCATTGTCGCGAGGTGGATACTGTAAAAGATGATGAAAAACGAGATGTTCTATGAAGAGGTATACTTAACGCGCCACAGATAAGTGATCTGATATTACGTCGTGGTTAGAGTATAGATAAGAGAAACGAGACGAAATGTAATTTGGTGCTGAGGTGTGCAGAATTCGAAAGAGTAAAGACAAAGAGTGTAAAGTTCTGCGTTCTTTAAGTCGGAGCCACGAAAGACTTGGGAAGGACGGTGATATGTGATCATATCGTCGGATGTTGCACACGTATCTGACGCACATATTCTGTTGACTGACAGTTCAGAACTTAGGTCACTTAACAAAACGTCACAATAATCGAAGTGCGGCATTACTAGGGTTTGTACTAGGGTAAGTTTTACTTGCTGGGGCAAGAAGTTTCTTAAGCGACTCAAACAGTGAATGGAGGAACAGATTTTTTTTTATCGTTTCTTTAACTTGAAAATTCCAATTTTGATTATTATCGAAAAAGAAGCCCAGATTTTTTACGACAGATGAATAAGGGATTACCGTGTTGTTAAGGGTAACAACTGAAAGATTACTGTTATTAAGAGAGTTAACTAAACGCTTATGTCCAAAATTATAGCTTGGGTCTTACTTGGATTAAGTGCCAGGCCGACAGAATAATACACAATGACGATAATGATAAAGCAATAATAATAATAATAATAATAATAATAATAATAATAATAATAAATAATCTATACTAATAATAAATCTGTAGCCGAAATGTTTCTTGTGATTCTCGATTTTCCAAAAATAATTGGTCCTAACATATATAATTAACCGCCCTGAAACCGAAAATCGCTTTTTTGACATTTTTGTTTGTATGTCTGTCTGTCTGTCTGTCTGTCTGGATGTTTGTTACCTTTTCACGGGATAATGGCTGAACCGATTTATATGAAAATTGGAATATAAATTAAGTTCGTTGTAACTTAGAATTTAGGCTATATGGCATTCAAAATATTTTATTTAAAAGGGGGGTTATAAGGGAGCTTGAATTAAATAAATCGAAATATCTCCCTTATTATTAATTTTCATGAAAAATATTACATAGCAAAAGTTTCTTCGAAAATAATTTCCCATAAGTTTTATTCTATGCAACATTTTGATAGGACTGATATTTAATGAGATAAATGAGTTTCAAAATTACAATAACGCCATCTAAGGCGGTGTAGTGAAATAAAAAACAAATGACTTCATCTACTGGGTGTTCAGTTCAAAGTGTGTCATGGCTCGCTGTATGCCGTCATATGGCTAGTCGATGAGCCTAGAGAATTCAATCTTCCTACACTTCCGCAGAGGTGTATTACATATGTGTCAGAGAAGTTGCATAGCAAGTACGGCGTTCATTCTGAAGAGTACTTACTGATATGTACGGCAATGCCGGTAGTGGCAGGAATGTGAAATGTTTGGAAACATGTACTGAGGTGGGTTTTTTTCTTACTATCAGGATATGGGGAGAGGGTTAAGACGATTTCTTACGTATTTGTTGACATTAACTTGGACGGTCAACATGGACACGGAGCATTTGATTTGTGTTGTGGAATGTTGCCGTACGCAACCGATAACAAATACCCTGCGTTCGACTTGGCAGCGCAAAACATAGTTCGAAAGAGGTTATGATAGCACACAGACCGTACAGACCGCCATCTGTTGCTACGACTTTCAAGTTATACCGTACACGTTCTCAAGTTCAGATTGAACGCCTTGATTAATAGGCAACTTCTCTGACATAAAATCTGAAACTCGCTTCAAATTGCTGACTCATAATAGTGACGTCATGACACACTTTGAAATGAACACCCAGTATAAGGGGCCTTGGACAACAAGAATCGAAAGCTATGAATCATAGCCTACAGAGAATGTTTCTGTGTTTGTATGAAGTAATATCGGAAGCTAAATTAACCGATTTGTATAATTAATTATTAATTCACCATTGGAAAGTATAGTTTCTCTAGATGGACATAATGCTATAATGTTATTTCAGTACCTAACTGCTGAGTGAATCGAGGACAGGTAAGATTAAAATAGATTTTTATGCACAGAAAACTTGATAGGCATTCGTTTCCTGTATTTCCTAAAATAATTTTTATGACCAAATGAGTGGTCTCTGGATCAAAATGATAGCATTTTAATTTTTTTAATACAATTTAAATTAAGTAACATAATAAACGATTTATCTTTCTGTCAAACACGAACGTTCCTTGGATCAAATGTCCTATTTTAATTATGCAATTACTTTATATTTATTTCTAACGGGTGCAGCGGAGAGCACGGGTACGGCTAGTAATAATAATAAAAATAATAAAACCATAAATATAGCCTACTACTAAATAGCTGGCCTATTGCGAATTACGGATATATTATATGTAGTAAAATCCCCTTTGTTTCGGGTTAAAATAAAATAACGTATATAAAATAATGTAAATAAATTATCAAATAGATAAAAAAAGAGAATAAGTTAACCCAGGTTCGCACCTGGGTCCAATTACACACACCACAGCCTTCCACTTTACCAATACACTGAAGGAGATCGACGTAGCAAAACTGTTGAATTAGGTGTTATGAATGTTTTCAGGTTTGTTGCCTATTATGTTTAATTGTAAACAAAAATGTGTTTTATGACATAAGTTATAGATATATTTTGATGTACCGAAGTACATATGATATTTCCATGCAGATATTCTGCGTCATCACATGATGAAAGAGTGATGGAGCGGAGAAAAATTCTGTCCGGCGCCGGGATTTGAACCCGGGTTTTCAGCGTGGCTTAGTGGATAAAGCATCAGCACGTAGAGCTGAAAACCCGGGTTCAAATCCCGGCGCCGGAGAGAATTTTTCTCCGCTCCATCACTCTTTCATCATATGATGACGCAGAATATCTGCATGGAAATATCATATGTACTTCGGTACATCAAAATATATATATGATATGCGTAATAAATCACTTTGTGATTTAAGACGGCGCCCATACCGTCGGATCCCGGTCAAACCGTCACTCATCTGAGTGCACCTCAACACATGTATGGACTTCGGTCCTGCGTTCATAGACATCTATGACGTAGTGCAGAGGGCGGCCACTAGAGGGAACCCAAGAGAAAGAGCTTAATCTGAGACATATTATTTCAATGTACCGAAGTACATATGATATTTCCATGCAGATATTCTGCGTCATCATACGATGGAAGAGTAAGGGAACGGAGAAAAATTCTCTCCGGCGCCGGGATTTGAACCCGGGTTTTCAGCTTTACGTGCTGATGCTTTATCTACTAAGCCACACCGGATACAACCCCGACGCCGAACAGAATCGTCTCTGATTGAGTTCCAACTCTTGGGTTCCCTCTAGTGGCCGCCCTTTCCACTACGTCATAGATGTCTATGAACATCGGACCGAAGTCCACACATGTGCTCAGGTGCACTCGTTATGAGTGACTAGTTGGCCGGGATCCGACGGAATAAGCGCCGTCTTAAATCACTCACTTCGTGATTTACGCATATCATATATTATTTCAATGTACCGAAGTACATATGATATTTCCATGCAGATATTCTGCGTCATCATACGATGGAAGAGTAATGGAACGGAGAAAAATTCTCTCCGGCGCCGGGATTTGAACCCGGGTTTTCAGCTTTACGTGCTGATGCTTTATCCACTAAGCCACACCGGATACAACCCCGACGCCGAACAGAATCGTCTCTGATTGAGTTCCAACTCTTGGGTTCCCTCTAGTGGCCGCCCTTTCCACTACGTCATAGAAGTCTATGAACATCGGACCGAAGTCCACACATGTGCTCAGGTGCACTCGTTATGAGTGACTAGTTGGCCGGGATCCGACGGAATAAGCGCCGTCTTAAATCACTTCGTGATTTACGCATATCATATATTATTTCAATGTACCGAAGTACATATGATATTTCCATGCAGATATTCTGCGTCATCATACGATGGAAGAGTAATGGAACGGAGAAAAATTCTCTCCGGCGCCGGGATTTGAACCCGGGTTTTCAACTTTACGTGCTGATGCTTTATCCACTAAGCCACACCGGATACATAACGAGTGCACCTGAGCACATGTGTGGACTTCGGTCCGATGTTCATAGACATCTATGACGTAGTGCAAAGGGCGGCCACTAGAGGGAACCCAAGAGTTGGAACTCAATCAGAGACGATTCTGTTCGGCGTCGGGGTTGTATTCGGTGTGGCTTAGTGGATAAAGCATCAGCACGTAAAGCTGAAAACCCGGGTTCAAATCCCGGCGCCGGAGAGAATTTTTCTCCGTTCCATTACTCTTCCATCGTTAATCTGAGACGATTCTAAACGGCGTCGGGATTGTATCCGTCGTGGCTTAGTGGATAAAGCATCAGCACGTAGAGCTGAAAACCCGGGTTCAAATCCCGGCGCCGGAGAGAATTTTTCTCCGCTCCATCACTTCTTTCATCACATAATTTATAGAGCAAAAATATATTCCTGACCAGACATTCTGGGTGTTCATTTCAAAGTGTGTCATGACGTCACTGTTGATGAGTCAGCGATTTGAAGCGAGATTCAGCTTTTGTGTCAGAGAAGTTGCCTATTAATCAAGGCGTTCAATCTGAACTTGAGAACGTGTACGGTATAACTTGAATGTCGTAGCAACAGATGGCGGTCTGTACGGTCTGTGTGCTACCATAACCTCTTTCGAACTGTGTTTTGCGGGAGCTAGTCGTACGCAGGGTATTTGTTATCATCGGTTGCATACGGCAACATTCCACACTACAAATCAAATGCTCCGTGTCCATGTTGACCGTCGAAGTTAATGTCAACAAATGCGTAAGTAATCAATCGTCTTAACCCTCGCCCCAGTAAGAAAAAACTCACCTCAGTACATGTTTCGAAACAGTTCACATTCCTACCATTACAGGCGTTACCGTACGTATCGGTAAGTACTCTTCTGAATGAACTCCGTACTTGCTAGGCAACTTCTCTGGCAGATAAGTAATACACCTCTGCGGAAGTGTAGGAAGATTGAATTCTCTATGCTCATCGACTAGCCACATGACGACATACAGCGAACCATGACACACTTTGAACTGAACACCCAGTATTCTGTCGAAGATCGTTCGTCGTATTACATAATTTTTAATTAATATTATTTTATTTCACTAGCAATATGACCGCACCTACAATGTTATTCCTTCTCAATGAAGTTGATGGTGAAGTTTGTACGTCGGCCAGACTGCTTATCAGTCATCTGTTCATAGTGCAATGTACGTACTGTATAAATGAAGATTAAAAAAATATATATTACTTTCAAAATATACTATCGTGCAAAAAATACTGTACAGTAGTGGCAAAAAAAAAACCGGACCGACCCTTGTAGCTGATTTCAGAGCCTTGTTCACTCCAGAGAACGGTAGACTGGTAACTAAGACTTTCGTGGCTCGAATCCTGCCTTGGAAGGAAACTTTTTTTTTTCAACAATTTTTCCCTCAAAATTATTCAAATCAACTTTACAGGGAGTTACACCTGAAAGCTTGATTTGCATAATACACGTCACTGTTCGTTAACAGAAAACCACAATTTCAGTCACACAGAGTTCGTGTGCACTCAATGTTGGTTGCTTGACGGTTGTCAGCCCATTTTGAGGTCTGTGGATATAGAGGGAAAAGTTGGATCGGTGTCGGGTAGAGTTCCCGGGTAGCTTAGTTGGTAGAGCGTTGGTGCGTTTAACAGGGTTCGACACCCGGCCCCGGAACAATTTTTCCCTCAAAATTATTGAAACTTTTTTTTGTTCCTTATTCAAATATATTTGCAATACTTTTCGATTGCACCGATATTTTACTACTTAATTAACTTATTATTCCCAGAACATGAATTTTACCAACAATTGAAAAGTATTGGGAATAAATTTGAATAAGGGCCAAAAAATAGTTTCCTTCCTAGGCAGGATTCGAACCACGAAAGTCTTAGTTACCAGTCTATCGTGCTCTGGAGTGGACAAGGCTCTGAAATCAGCTACAAGGGTCCGTCCGGTTTTTATGCCACAATACACGTTCTTGAAGTGCATTACAAAATCTCGGAAATTGAAAAACTCGTCCTGCTCGTTTTTGAAACTTTTCCTCAATTTTGTAAAAAGCATTTCCCAACCTTGTATCGTAATATACTATTGTGTTACAACACCTGTGAATACGAGCTGAAACAAATTAAGAAATTGGGGTAGGTTGTGTTGGTGTGACACCCGCGAGACTTTATGTACAGACTTTGAACATTTTTAACATACTAGTTATCGCTATACTGGAGAATTAGCACGGTAGCTTTGAACCGTGCCGTTACAGTTACGACCAAATTTAACTAAATACACATTGTTGCCAACATAAGAACATGATTTTGGTCTGTGGTGCCGTTAGAAGGAGAAATTTGTTTCTTTTTCCTCTCTATCTCCTTTGTTCTGAACATTACTGAGAGATAGCACCACTGTTACTCTCATCTATTGCAATGATTTTTCCCTGGACCATCAATTTACTTGGACGATATTTCTACATAGAAGATTAAGACAGATCTTACAAGCGATCTCCAGTTACTAACAGCATGGTCATCAAAATTGTGTGTCCATTTTATTTCGAACTAAAATCTCTCTCGCATTTTCTTTTGTTTCATCACGGTCGAATGGGTTTATCTCTTCGGTACCGATGTTTCTAGTCGGTCATGGCCTTTATGACAGTTTTTGTTTCGTTATATTGATAGACGGTAATATAATTAAAGCGGTGAATAATTCCAAGGCCCCTAAAAGTTCTTTTTTTTTCCGTAAAAGGCTAGGTATTTTCTCTAGGCCACAAATAAAACTGCAACGCGGTCATAATTATGTACTTAACGCTTTGGTGAACATTCACCGGAAATTTACTTTCCGTTATTTAAAAGATATTCCGCGAACCACACCTTTTTCCTCTTTATTTCGTTGTCATAACCTAATTTTAAGATCTTACTACATAAGCATTTTCTTTTAGTGCGTTCAAAACATCGCTGTACTGCGTAAATCTTGCACTTGACTAATAGAGTGATTTATTTAAGAATATAGTCGCGAATTTTACTACCAACATTTCGATTGTCTTCTGTTTGACACGGCTCGGTACGGCCCGGTAACTAGTGGCCAGCGAGTAACGTCGACTGCCGACATTGCTCTGCTGTGGGTATTATCCAGTTGTTCCCCAGTTATAAAATAAATAATTCTCATGTATATTAATTGAAGACGTGCGTAAAAAGAGTCTGTCCCTCAAAATGGAAATTTTCTGAATTAGTGCTACTATGTCTTGGCTTCAAGGGATAGCGACTATTTGAGTGATCTAACATCAGGAAAAATTTTTAGGATTAAATATATCCCATCAAAGTTTGTGTTTCTTGTTGTAGACTTTTTAAAACCATCTTTTTTTTTCTTTTTCTTTTTTTTGCTCTTTTAAGAAAGAGAGTTGAACCGTTTTTGTGCACATGTTTTCAGTTGTGAAGTTCCTGTAGGTATGAGAAGAAAGTTGCACTGAATTTTGGAAAAAAATAGATATACGTTCAAGAACAAAGAGAGAGCCATTATTTTTCTGGATAGTCTATACGGGTGCTATTCATAGACTTTTGCTAGCCCGCGCTACGAGCGTGCTAAACAGGATTCATATCATATCATATCATGTCATATCATATCATATCATATCATATCATATCATATCATATCATATCATATCATATCATATCATATATCATATATCATATCATATATCATATATCATATATCATATCATATATCATATCATATATCATCTCATATCATATCATATATCATATATCATATCATATATCATATCATATCATATGTCGTATCGTATCACATAAAACACATAACACACACCACACACACCACACATCATATATCATATCATATATCACACATCATATATTATATCATATCATATATCACACATCATATATCATATCATATATCACACATCATATATCATATCATATATCACACATCATATATCATATCATATATCACACATCATATATCATATCATATATCACACATCATATATCATATCATATATCACACATCATATATCATATCATATATCACACATCATATATCATATCATATATATCACACATCATATATCATATCATATATATATATCACACATCATATATCATATCATATATATCACACATCATATATCATATCATATATCACACATCATATATCATACATCATATATCATATCATATCGCTAACACTGGTTTATGAATACGAAAAACGTTAATTCGCTGATCATCCACCGAAAGCCCGCGCTAAGAATGTCTATGAATACGGCCCTACATTTTTTAAGAATTTCTAGTCGTCGTGACTAAAACTGAACATATTCTAATTTAAAACTAAAGTTCCATTATAAATTTATTAATTTGTCCTACAGAATAATCTCTGTAATATTGACAATTAATATTTGAGGAGAAAAATTCGCTCCGGCGCCGGGGATCGAACCCGGGTCCTTGGTTCTGCAGTGCAGTTCATAGCTGCAGTGCATATATTTCTACAGATTACTGTGCACGTAACTCCGGAATCCCGGCCAAACAAGTCACTCAACTGAGTGCGCTCCTAGTATAATGGCAGTTGACATTGGACATATACGTCAACATATAGGGGAGAGTCGGGTAGTATCGGACATCGGGTAGTATCGGACACTGCGTTTCTTTCATCTACCACCATATGGTAGTACCTGAATGACATGGTTACGTTTCTCTATGCGACATCACAGAAACGTAACCATGTCAATCAGGTACTATCATCGTGTGGTAGATGAAAGAAACTCACTGTCCGATATTACCCGATGTCCGATACTACCCGACTCTCCCCTATGCCTAACTTGGAGTCAGGCCACAAAGGGAAACATTGAAGGAGGAGGGTTCGGTCCGATGCTGTGGATTGAAATCGGCGTAGCTCAGTGGTCAGAGCGCTTGGTACGTAGAACCAAGGACCCGGGTCCGATTCCCGGCGCCGGAGCGAATTTTTCTCCACAAATATTAATTAAAGTTCCATTGTTTTAAAATTAAATTTAAAGCTAATAATATATTTCAAAAACTAGCTTCAGTGCTTTTTCACAGTACTTATTTTATGTTAAAAGCGCTTAATTTGTTCCCAGGAGAGCGTTGGACAAAATTACTGTGCAGGAAGGTCGTACAATTATTGACTGTTAGGTAGTATATAAATTTTATGCATAATTGTAGCATATTTATAAAACATATCTACTTATGGTACTCATTTATGTGCAGTATGTATAGGCATGAATACACATACAGAGTGTTTCCGAGGTGGTGTTACAAACTTTCAGGGATGATGGCGAAGGACACATGTATCAATTTGAGATAAGGAACCATGGTCCGGAAATGACCAAGTCGAAAGTTACAAGCAGAAATATTTGTGTGGAAATGAAATAATTTTATTCCTCTGTACACCTTATTGATGTGTATTTATCTGTACATCTTATTATTATTGTATCTCCAATGAGGGGTAGCCCTATTTTACATATGTATGCTAGGGCTATAGTTTTACACAAAAATAGGCCTAAGCATAAAACAAATTGAAAAGAAAAATAAATTAGCTCACACAATGGAAATAAAACCTAAACAATCCGTAATTTAAACATTGCGATTGCAAATCAAACATCAGTCATCAATTGAGACATACAGAAAACAGTTACAACACATAAACAAAACATTTCTTATAGCGGTACTCTATAACACAATTAAGCAACTTTCCCTAACATACATAATAAATTAATACACAATAGTCACACAAACACAATCAAGCATCCCACAACTATGACTCACATACACAACAAATGAAGCATCCTCTACAACAGATACACTTGAACATGATAACTATACTTTTAAAAGTTACAAATTGGCTGCAAAAGAATAAATAGGACACTGTTACTAAATACTGTTATTTCTACAAGCTCTTTACACATAATGTATTCATCTGACGTTGTTTACGTTGTCTACTTACAGTATTCCATTCAGTGCGCTGTCTGAGGGGTGGGGACAGGAAACTATACTAAAGCAATGCAGATAGCGTAATGTGTAACGGACATGGTCGGTCCTGGTATGCACGTCTGTAGATAGCAGTGTATGTGTACAAGTTGCAGTGTCCAGTCGATCAGTCCTAGTGAAATGGAGGAGTACACGAGAGCGGAATAAGCAGACCTGATTTTCGAATACGGATGAGCCAATGGGAACAGTAGACAAGCTCACAGATTGTATCGGGGCAAGTACCCACGTATGAGACATCCGGCCCATACCATCTTTCCACGACTCTTCCAAATGTTAAGGGAAGGAGAGCACATGGTGCCAAATTACAATTCAATTTCCACACAACTATTTTTGCTTATAACTTTCGACTCAGTCATTTCCGGACCATGGTTCATTATCTCAAATTGATACATGTGCCCTTCTCCATCATCCCTGAAAATTTGTAACACCACATCGGAAACACCCTGTATATGCATGAACACATATGCATGTACACAGTATTTTTTATATGCATGCTCAAATATATTTATTGTACATACATGCATTTATAGCTTACTCGTGGCAATGTGAGTTTTGTACACTTTTTTAAAATGAAAGTGGTCGGTCTCTTGAGCAGTGAAATTTTTCTAAGTCCCTTCGGGTGAGAGCGCAGTTCACAACCGTAAACCTCCGTGCGCCGGTTTAGTTAACTCCATAACAAGGCGCTGATTTGTGCTATCCCCAAAGCATGCTCCGAAAATCCATAGAGAATTTTTTGTTTTGTCCTATCTTTTATTTTTTACAACTCCTTTTAGTGTAATATAAAGTGCAAGTTTGAACCAATAAATTATTGAGATTTGCGATAAAATAATGAGTCTAGGAAATTGTATATTTAGTATGTAGAACTACATTTCTTTATAGATATTTTGTTATATTATTAAGTTTTGTACTTGTGAACTATATCAATAAATCAATATGTCAAAATCAAAATCAATAGTGTAATATAATTAAATAATTTTGCTTATGTTAATTCATGTTGCAGATAATTACAAAATTGGTGAAAATTTGTGGTTATAATTCAAGAAAATCAGGATATATTTTGTCATCAGAATTATGGTTTTTCTTCTTGTTTACAATTACTACGTTTAGGCCCTGATGATTACGGATTTAGATTAGTATAGTAAACATATTCCCTGTAGCACAACTTACAAATGAATTATTGCCAATTATTTTAAATTCAGATATACAGAATAATGAAATATAATTACAAAACAAACAAAGAGAAATACAAATAAAATAATACAAGCAATATAAAAAGAAGATACAGTAGTATTAACAAAATTTGAAACCGAATGAGCAGCGCTCGTGCTCGGTCGCAGTTCAGATATAATATTAAAATAAAAAATAATAATAATATAAATAAATAAGTAAAATAAAATAGGAACTAAAATATAATTACAGCGGCAATGGAATTATATAATATAATATAATATTAACACTAGAGAAGAATAATATCGCACGTGAAAAGTAGGACTAATATATGTCAAAATTATAGAATACAAATATAATATAGGTTGATTAATTCATACACATAGGCTATGAATTTATTTAATCAAATTTAAGATATTAAACACGTTTCTAATTTTCTTGTTATATGTTAGTGGGTTACATGTTAGAAGTTCTGGGTGTAATTTAGTTAAAGCATTGTACAACCGAGGGCCAAAATTTATGCTATGCTTTAGACCAGCAGATATGAGACATTTAGGTTCTACTAATGTTGAATTAATATTTCGTCTTGTGTCATAATTGTGTGTCTGTAATACAAACTTATTACGATTTTTATGATAAAATTTTAACAGCGTATACTTATAAATTTGTTCAATATTAAATACATTAAATTCAGAATAAATTAATTTAGTTGGATAATCGAAACGTTTCTTCAAACAAATTTTAATTATTCGTTTTTGTAGTAAATTTAACGGAATAAGATTAATTTTTGTACTTCCACCCCAAACAATTATATCATATTGAATGATAGACTGAATAATGGCCAAATAAACATTTCGTAGAACTCTAATAGGTAAGTAGCATCGAAGATTAACGAATAACCTGAATATTACTTAGGCAATAGAGTGCAAGGCATTAGGGATTAATAAAATAATTAACACAGCTTTTTAATACCTCCACAGTATGCTTAGCGTGGAACAGTGGTTAAGGGAAGAGGATGGTATTTTTTGGTGAAAAATTAGTAAATTTTCGAAAAATAAGATTTTTTTCCTTAAAATACTCTGTGATATCTGTGGAATATATTCTATGATATTTTGTGGGTATTTGTGCCCTTATCGGATGTTGAAACGCCATTTTTAAACTTCCTGCGCTCTGGATTTTTAAATCACACCTCCCTTTGTTTGTTGTATCCGGAACTTCATTTTTTTTTTCAAAACCAAATTTTTCTTTAAAATACTCTGTGATGTGTGTGGAATACGTACATTGTATAACTTTTGTGGATAACTGTGCTCTTATTGGATGTTGAGACGCCATTTTTAAAGTTCCTGCGCTCTGGATTATTAAATCACACTCCCTTTGATTGCTGTTTCTGGAACTTTATTTTTTTGCTACATTGCCAGACAAAAATCGATATAATTTTTGAAGTATTAAATATATATGTATGAAATTTAGAATACACATTCTCCAGACTACTAGGAAACTTTTCTCTGTAACAGAATTTTCCTAATTGATTTCATTTTAAAAATAAGTCTGTCTGTTTGCAAGAAAGAAAATAAAAAAATGCCATTAAATTTTAATTTTTTATTTTACAAATGTAGGGATTAATATCAAAATTCTGTTATAGACAGTTTGTAGAACATGCTTTTACAAATAAATTGTAACAAACTGTTTGAATTTATCTTTAAAAATTGCGTAGATATATCGAGTTTAGTAAAATCCTGCACTGGGTACATTTTTGTTATCAAATCTGGCTCCCAAAAATTTTTTTCAAAATATTTATATTTGGTTGAGTTGCTATAGCCATGAGCTCTCTACATACAAAAAATTAATATTTTACACCAAATAGGAAAAAAGTTTTAAAAAATACCATCCTCTCCCCTTAAGCTACTTAACTTCTATGCAGAGAGCTCGAGTTCGAATCTCCGTAGTGAATTTTTTTTGTCCTTTTATTTTTTTACAACGCCTTTTAGTGTAATATAATCAAGTAATTTTGCTTAGGCCTATGTTAATTCACGTTACTTACAGATAATTACAAAATTGGTGAAAATTTGTGGTTATAATTCCAGGAAATCAGGATATATTTTGTCATCAGAATTATGGTTTTTCTTCTTGTTTACAATTACTACATTTAGGCCCTAATGATCACGGATTTAGATTAGTATAATAATAATAATAATAATAATAATAATCCCTGTAACACAACTTGCAAATTAATGATTGCCAATTATTTAAACATCAACGTATTTACTGAATGTTCAATAGATTTCTAGTGCAATAGATTTCTAGTACGTACCCAGAGCTCTCAATACGAATCCTAATCCCTGTGCAGCCGAAGTAATCCTCCCCTTTTCTTGTCAGCTCATGTTTCGAGTTACACAACATGTCCTTTAAGTCGCTTACATTCCTCCTGCATTGCCAACTCAAGCGTCTCCCCCTTTCTCAGATTGAGTTTCACAGAAAACAAAAACAGAATTGGTCAGCTCAAGGACAAAGGTGAAGCGACGATTGTCTTCTTTTTTTTTTATTTCGAAGATCTGTCTGCTTCGGATGCATTGCAGATTATTGATTTATTCTCTTCGTATTCGTGTTTTCTGTACATATCTAATTTTATTTACCACAAAGGTTTTAGAATAACATTAATTGCATGCTAAAAACGAAATATAGAAACTGACGCAACAATAATTGCAAAAACAACAAAATTTTTCATACGAAATTTTCATTATTTTCTAGGCCTACTGTAATAACTAAAACAATTGCTGCACGATAGTTGATTACATGGCCATCTATACAATTTTACCAGCCTTTGAAGTATATAGAAACTGTTCAATTTGTAAAATAAAATGAGTTCTATTCCTACAAAGAAACAGAAGTGAGAATAAAAAATCACACATCAGAGAGGTTAATATATTATGAAATCAGATAGAACTGACCCTCTTAAAACAACAAAATATATAGTTAAATTAATTTCTAATGAAACAGTTTACATAATAAGAAACACAATAATACACAAAAAATAAATAAAGTCAATTCTTGTCCTTCTACGTAATTGTGGACTGTATCAACACGGAAATATTTACCTTAAAACTTTGATGAAAATGAATTTATTATATTGTAGATATCCCCAAAAATTATTGATGCGATCGGATCCAATATGATGAAAACATATTGCGACAAGAAAATAAAATTCAGAGCGAAAAAATGGGATATCAGGGGAAAGATCAATAAGACATGAAGTCAGATATACAGGGTGGGAAAAATAAAACTGGCCCAGAAAATCTGTAATATTTACATTTATATATATATATATATATATATATATATATTTATAGCTGTAAGACTGTTTAAGACTGACCTTTGGTAATGGACATCACAGAACATGCTGGAAATGGCCACGGTTTACTGCATTGTCAGGGTCATTTCCGCGTCAGTCTTGTACATATAAATTAATATATTTCATATTTATTTTCCGCGGGCAAGTTTCATTTTGGCCACCCCGTAGCTGCCCTTAATAATATCTATACTAATAATAAATCTGTAGCCGAAATGTTTCTGGTAATTTTCGATTTTCCAAAAATAATTGGTCCTAACATATATAATTAGCCACCCTGAAACCGAAAATCGCTTTTTTGAAATTTTTGTTTGTATGTCTCTCTGTCTGTCTGTCTGTCTGTTACCTTTTCACGCGATAATGGCTGAACGGATTTCGGTGAAAATTGGAATATAAATTAAGTTCGTTGTAACTTAGATTATAGGTTATATGGCATTCAAAATACATTATTTAAAAGGGGGGTTATAAGTGGACCTGAATTAAATAAATCGAAATATCTCGCTTATTATTGATTTTTATGAAAAATGTTACATAACAAAAATTTCTTTAAACATCATTTCCGATAAGTTTTAGTCTTTGAAAAATTTTGATAGGACTGATATGTAATGAGATAAATGAGTTTTAAAATTAAAATAACTGCCATCTAAGGCCGTGTAATGAAATAAACAAATGACTTCGTCTATAAGGGGCCTTGGTCAACAACAATCGAAAGCTATGAATCATAGCATACAGAAAATGTTTCTGTGTTCGTATGAAGCAATATCGGAAGCTAAATTAACCGATTTGTATAATTAATTATTATTTCACCATTGGAAAGTGTAGTTTCTCTGTATGGACATAATGCTATAATGTTATTACAGTAACTTCTGAGTGAATTGAGGACAGGTAAGATTAAAATAGCTTCTTATGCACAGAAAACTTGATAGGCTATTCTGTGTATTCGTTTCCTGTATTTCTTAAAATAATGTTTATCTCAGAGAATTAACGACCAACGAGAGTGTATTGATTTAGTATGCAGTAATAATACGTTAGCTTAGCATTTCATTATTTTATAATCCAAATTTTAACTATGCTCAATTGAAACGAGCTAAAATACATAAAATACATATGCATTAAATGCAATGCAAAAAATTTGGGTAATGAGCCAAGCAGATTATGTTGCCCTGTTGTAAAATAAAATTTGTTCCTCCTGAGATTCAAGAGCCCCCATAACAAATTGAAAACTTACTTATCAACACACTTTTTATATAATATAATGTAATGTAATATAATGTAATATAATATAATATAATATAATATAATATAATATAATATAATATAATATAATATAATTTATTTAAGTTATTTGAAGGGTTCAGAACCATAGTGAGCCAAGCGCCATTTACTGAATACGTAGAAAACAAGAGTTAAAATTAAGTTATTACCATAATTCAATGGAAACATATAACAAATAAAATAAAGTATACACATTAAATCTAAATGATGTAAATGTTCATTGAACTATGAATGCATGTAATAACAATTAAGAAACATGTTAAAGGAATTGTCATTGCACCAAATGAGTGCTCTGTGGACCAAAATGATCGCATTTTAATTATTTAAATATAATTTAAATTATGTAACATATTAAACGATTTATCCTTCTATCAAACACGAATGTTGCCTGGATCAAATGTCCTATTTTAATTATGTAATTACTTTATATTTATTTCTAACGGGTGCAGCGGAGCGCACGGGTACGGCTAGTTGTTTAATATATTCGTTTTATGTTCAAATGAAATTATATGTAAACGAAATAAACCTTAAAAAAGAAATATTACAATAAGACAAAATAAAAATAGACTGATTCTGTTTTGATGATCTTATGTTACTATCTGTTAAGTCATACGACAATCTGGAAAGGGTAATAGGCGTATCAGGAAAATTTGTTAAAGAAATTGGGACTAGAATGTTGTCGAAGTATCCTGAAGCATTGGTTTAATGCATAGCAACGTACTTCAATGCAAAAAGAAAAATTCGTAATTGCAGCAAAAATATCAGTTTTTAATTGTTATTGTTATACATAACGTCACAAGCGCTTCAGCTGACTGAGCTACGCCGGTGTCTGATTCTGTGGTTCTAAAGCAAAATATTAAATGTCAAATTTTGACAAAAAAAAAAAAAAAGAAGAGATATCATATGTTTTCTATTCTAATGGTATCTTTATTGTGGCAAAAGATGACATGCATATCTCTATTATTTTTCTCTCAAACCCGTTGTTGTGAAACATGATTTTCTGTGATTTTTATACGTTTCGTTCAAATTCTGAATGCTCGCTCCTGAAAAAAACTGCAAGAAATTACATATCACAGTTTGCCTTCGAACCACAGAATTATAATCCAAATGTTTATAGAGAAAAGGAAGACCACCGATAAGACTACTGAACAAGGACGGAAGAAGTCCATTGTGTTTGGAGTTTTTTTCATTGCTTAGTTGGTGATTGATGTGGTTAACTGTTGCCAACTTGACAAATTGTGATTTATTTGAAAACTGATATAACGAAATGTTATCTTTTTCAACTTATTTTTACGTGATATAAAGTGATAAATGGAAGTATATGGATAGCGTGTTTGCAAAAAAAAAAGTTTCTAACAGCGAAATTGATTAGATTCCTAATTTATTACGTCTGTAAGCTAAAACTTCTTCATACCAAATCTTCAGAGTTTAAAATATATAAATATTTTCAGATCTAATCACAACTATAGTAGTTGAGATTAAATTTTTGCAATTTTTTATAGTTTATTTATATTCGTTTGTCAAGGAGGTAATTGCAACTGTGTATTTGAAATGATAGATTGTTCATGCGTATGGTTTCCATTTCGCTGCCACCTACCGGCCAGTTTTTAAACGTGTATTTCCGACGTATTGTCATCGACCGGTATGTACCCGGCGTTACATTCCATGAACCCATACCGATACACAGGGTGTTTCAAAAGTAGCGCATAATTGCATTTAAAATTGAACGAGGAAATTTTGAGCTGAAAACTCAGATGCGTCACACATTTTATTTAGAGAGTGATATTTATAAGCAAACGAAATATTTTTGTTACTATTGTTGTGCGAGTTATGATGTTATTATGAGAAAATTAAGAAATCGCATTACATTCTATTTTTTTATAATTTAAAAGAGCATATAGAGGATTTCACGTTAAGGAAAAAGCATTGAGCATATGGGGCTATTCCATCAAATGACCAGTTGCCATAGAAACGCCTACCTACCACATAGCTTGTACAATGTATTAGACAATGCCCATAAAACCAATGCTTTTTTATTAACGTGGAATCCTCTATAGTCTATTATATTTTTATGTAGTATTTCATTTGTTTTGTACAGAAGCACCGTGGTTATAGTTACTATGGTAACAGTTTTATTTTTTATACTTTTGTCAGTCTTTTGTCAATGAAAACGGTTTTATTGACGAAGTTAACATAAAACAGTATTTTCTTAACAGAACTTTAATCTATTATTTTATCTTTGTGAATATCCAGATGTACTGAGGTTCTATTATGCGTTTTTAATTTCAACAAGTTTGTGCCAATTTGTGCTGATTAATCACATATTCCAGTTTCTTCGGTAAGACATTTAAGTGATTTTATGCTCGACCATGCCGAAATGTAGTAATTATACACCTGGTAGCAGTCCTTTAATGCATGTCATTAAAGTTCACCTACTCATTAAAGTACAGGTGTTCAGCTAATGACAACTCAGCTTACAGGTGTTCAGCCAATGACAAGTCAGCTTTGTACCGTTATAAAACCGCAAGTATCGATTATTCTCGGATATGCAATCGAAAGAGAATTAGCGAAAATCACGGAGGCTGGAAATCCAATACTGTCGCAGAAGGTTAATTGTAAATAATATTCAAATAAATTCAATTTGTCATCTGGTTTTTAATGTCGAATTCAATACTCAAGGTTATATCAGTTTAACGGGATTACATCAAGGTCAATGACATTATTGTTCCTCGGAAAAAATCAATACTTTCGCGTCTGCGTACATCTCACAATTCACGACCTAGAACAAGGTCACTTTCGATCTTGTCAGATACAAATAAATTGGATACATCTGAATAATTTCAAGTGAGAAATATGGTCGAGCATAAAAAGTCGTATGAAACTTGCCTATAATGGTAATTAAGACGCTCGTATGAATATTATGAAACTTGCTTGCGCTCGTTTCATAAAGAACCATACTTGCGTCTTAATTACTATCATTATAAGCTCGTTGCATAATGTACTATTATTGGTGTGGGTTCTTACGGTTCCTATGCAACAATATCATGATGAAATCCCACAGCACATTATCACAGATTTGCACAAAGCTGGATTGGTCGTTGGTTAAACATCTTACCAACTCCTCTCGATTGGCCATCTCGCAGTCCTGATCTCACAACCTGTGACAATGGGCTGTGGGGTTTCATCATGAATGATGCGTCACTATTGACGAATAGAAGAACGCCGCGCGACGCGCTTTCCAACAGATTACAGCAGCAATGCTGAGGCGAATGTCACACCGAACCGGTGAAGCATTATTTTGTGAGGAGAATGATGGAGGACATACTGACCCTTTGCACACTAGGACACACAGTTAGCGTAAAGTGGATGTATGTCTGCATTATGACCGAAATTACATACTGTATATATTTGAGGTGTTTGTAGGGTGTAACGGGACTTTGTGCCCACCCTGTATAATGATTCAGTCAATTACACAAAATTAACTGTAGCACTTAACGGTCATGATAGCCTTCATATTGGATAATTATAATTATGAAATTATAAATGGAAAGCGGGTCATGTGATCACTCTAAATTGTGTACAATTTTGTTGCAAAATCAATGACAAAATCGGTTTTATGATATCGCAAATTATGTAGAAAATATCGCACTTCAAAGTTACTGTAACATTGAAAAAAAATTTGTTATTCCAAATGTTGTTGCTGTTAAACATTGTTGTTTTTTTTTTGCAATAATGCCCTTTAGTCTCTTGTTCTCTAATATAAAAATTATGTAGCTAAAAGAACAACCATTTTAATGTAGGCACCATACTGTATTTTTATGTTATGGCGGAGGATCACAACTTCCGTTGTTTAGCATGTCCATATGACATAGCTAAAGAGAAAGGCAGGGAATAGATAAGATTGGAGAATGCTCGTTTCTAGTGAAAGAACTGCCTTTGGGCAGAACACTATGTATGTATGACCAAACTGGGAGGATTGTTAGACAACTCTACCGACCATATCCCCTCTTCACCACTTAGGGGATGCTTTTGCATGTCATAGCAGAACAGTATGCCGAAATAGCATTTTCTGCATTTTTTGAAGGAACAGATATACCGCTGTGACTCTGTCCACAGAGCCTCGTTTTTTAAAAACAGATTGCACCATGGGAAAGTGAGTACAGGATTTGAATAGGAGGGATTATGAAATGTCCATAACATTAAAATTTTTTTACACAAAATTATGCTCAACATGCTGTACATTTTCGAAAATGCACAGTCTTAGACGTTTTCCCCACTCAGAACACTTTCAAGAGTGGCATTGACAAAAGTTTGAATGAAGCGGGAACAATTTTATGGAAAATTTAATTTGCGATATTTCCTATAGAAATTATGATTCATTGAAACCGATTTCGCCATCGGTTTTGTCACAAAATGTAACAAAATTTGAAGTTGTCACAGACCAATTTCCCATTTTAAATTTCAAAGTTGTATTCCACACGGCGGCTTTCAAGTTGGCGAAGTGTTATAATTGTGTGTGTAATTGGTGGATTGATTTGTGTTGTAATGAATGAAAACATCTATATTCACTTACCATACAGTAACATATATGTAACAAGATGGTTTCATAATAATTGAATCACCCTATATATGCGCAGAATGGATTTCAGTGAGGCCGCCATCATAACTGACGGTTGCTGTAACACATTTATCAACATGATTAACTGATTTCTGTATCTTCTTTGCAGGAGTGGGCGTGTACATCTCAAGAGTTGAGGAGGGGAGTGTGGCGGAACGCGCGGGTTTGCGTCCCGGAGACACCATTCTGGAAGTTAATGGGACACCGTTTTCCACCGTCTCCCATGAAGAAGCGCTTAAGGTAAGATTATACTTTATTTACACAAACGTAGCCAAATTATGGTACTAAAAATTGGTTTTCTTTTAATTTAGCACTCTAGTACATAAACATAGTAAATACAGTGTGTATCTAAGTTCGAGAGACATAGAAATTGTAGGGGAAACAATTGCGGACACCACTGTTTGTACACGTATGATGTGATATACAGGGTTAGTTAAAAGTCCCGCACCGCCTAAATAACTTTTGAAGCATGTGGTTCAGTGACATGAAACTTGGTATGTGGGGATAACCATATACTAAGAACTCAATAATGCTATTACTGAGTTTTTTTCTACTTCTGGTTTAACCGAAAGTAACTCCAACTCTCTTATTTTAAATGAAACACCCAATATATATTTTTCTTTTTGAATAAGACTCATTAAGAGCTTTTCAAAAAGTATTGCTAAATAAAAATGGAAGTGGTGCAAGATATTCCTAAAGCCTGGTTAAATCATTCCTTAAATGGCTTCTATGATCGAGTAAAGCAGCTGAGGGCTACCAATTTGAACACATAATTTAGAAGGTGAGCTAGCTTTGTTTTGTTTTTGTTAAGGAAGGAGTATTTTATTATTTCAATATTCGATACACTTTTCTGTTTTCTTGACTTAGTAACACTGAATTTGTACAGAAGTATCAAGTGTGGGTAGTTTTTGAAAAGCTCTTAATGAGTACTATTCAAAAATAAAATAATATATTGGGTGTTCCATTTAAAATAAGAGAGTTAAACCGGAAGTAGAAAAAACTCGGTAATACCACTATCGAATTCTTAGTATATGGTTATCCTCACATACCAAGTTTCATGTCACTTAACGGTATGCTTCAAAAGTTATTTAGGTGGTGCGGGACTTTTAACTAACCCTGTATAATTTTTAGACAGAAAATAATGATTTAGGAAGTAACATTTTATGTTTCCATCATGAATTTGTTTAAGAAATGTCTTTGGAGGAATATTCGGAGTTGCGTATAAGATTCAGCTTTCTGGTACGCGATATTAATAAAAACAACTTGCATATCGCAATAAAAAGCTGAATATAACTTTAGCTATTCACAATGAACCAAGATTAAGGGGCCTAGGTAGTGACTCCTGTACGATTGAAGTATTTCACTAAAATAGTTCAGTTCAATATTTCTATGGCTTTTAGTGCTCAGAGCGGAATAAAAATTGTCATGATTACACAATAAATCATTCTGCATTCAGTAGTATAAAATACAACTAATTAGCACCTTGTACGAATAAAAAAAAAGATGTCCTTATGGGAAGGAATTTTCTCGTGAAATTTAGGCCAGTGTATGGGACCAGCGCCCACTCAGCATCGTGTTTTCCCACTTTGCTAAATTCACCTCGAACTTCAAGTGCACATTACTTTTTACAGTCTTCACTCATATGACTTTTAAGTTGTCAAAGAATGTATATTGTATATTGTAAAGCAATATTTAGTTAAATATTTCACCCTTAGTGAAACAGAAAAAAAAATTATAAATTGATAACTTTTTTGCCATCTTGTTCAATGCATATTTCTTTACTTATGTTTTGTATGTGGTTCATAAACCTATAGATCTACTTTGTGGAACACATACTTGAGAAAACAGTATAAAATATCATGTAAATAGATTTAGTAGTTTCAGAGAAAAGTGCACATAAGTTTGAAACATCTTAACTTAAGAAAAACTTCGTTTAAAAATAAAAAAAAGTATGAATTATAGGAGCTGCCAAATTTAAAGAAATTATGTGGAGAGATACCCCCATTGTCCGGCTTACTTTTAAGTAGGGCTCGGCGAGTTATTAACCGATTATTTCCCCTACGATAGATTGGACCAGGAGGACCAGTAGCTTGTCCAGCCCGATCTCCTGAGTTCGCTCCATATGACTTCTTCTTGTCGGGGAGAATTAAATACATGTTCTATGAGGTGCGTCCAACAACTAGATAAGGCATGAAACAAAGAATTAGAGAAGCCTGTGGGTCTTTCAGCTTGGCTGAAGTTCTCCGTTGAATCACGGATGTTAGGAGGAGATCAGAACATTGTTTAGCACAGGGTGGCGTACATTTTGAACACGTACTATGAAGAGTGTACGTACATAAACAAAATACAGCATTTCTCAGACGATATCATTTTTGTTGCTTTGTGAGTAAACAAAAAAAGTTAGAAAAAAAAAGTTTGAGTAAAAGTTGCTTCTTTTTAAAAGTAGTTTTGAATGGTACCGTCAATGACCGCAGGTACCCCTACTTCCGGTTTGTTACGGGGAATGGTACTACCACCAATCGATTCTTTACGAAGGTTTTGGTTATCAAAAATTTTTTATGAACAACCAGTATCATATAATTTTCGAGAAAAAAAGGTTGATATAGGTGTTCTGAAACACCTGATATATATACTGGGTGTTCAGTTCAAAGTGTGTCATGGATCGCTTATGCCGTCACGTGACTAGTCGATGAGCCGAGAGGATTCAATCTTCCTACATTTCCGCAGAGGTGTATTACTTATCTGCCAGAGAAGTTGCCTAGCAAGTACGGCGTTCATTCAGAAGAGTACTTACCGATACGTACGGTAACGCCTGTAGTGGCAGGAATGTGAACTGTTTGGAAACACGTACTGAGGCGAGTTTTTTTCTTACTGTCGGGATATGGGGAGAGGGTTAAGACGATTACTTACGTACAGTATTTGTTGACATTAACTTGGACGGTCAACATGGACACGGAGCATTTGATTTGCCCGCGCAAAACACAGTTCGAAAGAGGTTATGGTGGCACACAGACCGTACAGACCGCCATCTGTTGCTACGACGTTCAAGTTATACCGTACACGTTCTCAAGTTCAGATTGAACGCTTTGATTAATAGGCAACTTCTCTGACACAAAAGCTGAAACTCGCTTCAAATCGCTGACTCGTCAACAGTGAGTCATGACACACTTTGAAATGAACACCCAGTAGACAACATAGCTATTTTAATGAGCAAGTTTTGTACTTTTTTTAAAGACAAAATAAAAAAATCGAGGTGTTCACCCCAAATCACTACCCAGATCCGTTAATGCTTCTTCTTATTCATCTTATTCCTGTCATATTTTAGGCCTAGTGATCTGTAACTATCCCACTCTGTTGTATTAATGGACGGCCCAAAGACCTTTTTCCAAAAGTACGGTAGTTTATTTACTTGGCGTGATATTCTTCTAGGTGGAATTTAGAGTACATGAGATTACCTTTCCTGTTTATAATAATTTTGAGTGTTCTCTAAAATAGCATCTACTTCAATTTTTTTAAATGTCTATATCCTGTTTAATTTAGTATAGCTCGCAGTTCTTCAACATTTGATTTCACTGGAGGTAATTTCGTGTCTGTCATATTTACTTATGGTCCGAGCTTCAGATTTGTAAATGATATGAAAATAGTTTCAAAATATAAATAATAGGTCTACGTGTAAATTAATGTAAATATTAAATATACAAGGTGATTAAAAAAAGTAAACACTTATATGCGTGATTCAGTTGATAATAATTATATGACTGTACTGAGCCCATTGCTGTCTTATTTTGTTAAAAACTAGCCGTACCCGTGCGCTCCGCTGCACCCGTTAGAAATAAATATAAAGTAATTACATAATGAAAATAGGACATTTGATCCAGAGAACATTAGTGTTTGATAGAAGGATAAATCGTTTAATATGTTACTTAATTAAAATTCTATTTAGAATATTAAAATGCGATCATTTTGATCCAGAGACCACTCATTTGGTGCAATGACAATTCCTTTAACATGTTTCTTAATAATTGTTATTACCAATTATTTTTTGAAAAGCGAAAATTAACAGACAAATTTTGGCTACAGTTTTATTATTATGTTTATATTATATTATATTATATTATGTTATATTATGTTATATTATATTATATTATATTATATTATATTATATTATATTATATTATGTAAAAAGTGTGTTGATAACGGATGTACTGGAATTAGAAAGTTTTTAATTTGTTGTGGGAGCTCTTGAATCTCAGGAGGAACAACTTTTACAACAGCGCAACATAATCTGCTTGGCTCATTACCCAATTTTTTTTGCATTGCATTTATTGCATATATATTTTATGTATTTTAACACGATTCAATTGAGCATAGTTAAAATTTGAATTATAAAATAATGGTTTGCTAAGCTAACGTACAGTTTCCCTGGAAAAGGATGAGACGATTGAATATTCCTAAGTCTCAGATGTAAGACACTGCGCATGATCGGAGACCAGAGCACCGATACACAAGATAACGAATATTGAGTTACTTAAATTCAGGCTATTTGGTTTGTTACTAGCATCGTTCCGAAATTCAATTAAAAAACTGCAAAAAATATGATAATATTACGTAAATAAAAGATAAATATATACATAAATCGTGTAGTTAAATCGACAATGGACCTTCATGACTAGATCGACACTCCGCACAGAAAGGAAAGCTTTCATGTCGTTTCCATAGCTCAGACGGTAAGACTTCTGCGTGTTGTGTAGAAAAGTGCGAGTTCGATTCTTAGTCTACACAACAATTTCTTTTTGTCTAAATAACGTTGAAATAGCTAAGTCACGTTGAAATATAGTTTTACAAAGTCCTGACATTAAGTGTTAATGATCGCAAACAATACAAAATTACAAGTTATAATATTATAAACGTTAATCTAATGAATGCATTTATACACACACATATATGCAATGTAAATGCATATATATTAAAAACTAACAATTAAAATGAAATTAAAAAAATATATAATAATAGACAAACTTTTACAAAGGTTTAGAGTCTTTAGGCTATGTCATTTGTTGAGTAATTATTACAATAATTTATTAATAGCTTTCCCATATGTGTAAGAAATGCACTCGCACAAAACAATTTTTGTTAAAAGTATGGCTTTGGATTATTTCATTCTCACCCCTGCAGTTAATTTTAACTATTTTATCTACGTGTTTGCATTCAATTTTATTCATGTTATGATTGAATGAAAAAGCACTGTTGCAGTTATTGACTAATTACATATATTAATACTAATTATTAACTGCATCTGTTAAGTAAGCAATTGCAGTATCTTTTGCAAAATCTTGAATGTTTAAGTTGTCAATAATATTTCTGTACTATATACTATAATACGTTAAAAGAATTTGCAATAGATTTGGGATCCTCTACTTTATAATCATTGGTTTTAATGAAAAAATATTTTCTTTCTTAGGATATCTACAAGTTTAAATTTAATAATATTACGAATAGGTTTAATTGCATTATCTGAATTTTGTACTTTTCTATTCAAATATATTCTATTTCCCTCTTTCATAATTTTTGATAAATTACACTGTACTTCTTGCAGTATTTAAGAACATGAGGATCATTACATTGCAACTCATTACATATAGATTCTTCTTTTTAATACATGAGATTTTGAAGTCCCTGCGTTATCCACATGTTTTAACTTTTGAATGTTTTCACAACATTGAGTGGAGAACATCCACTGAAGTGATTATGAAATTAAGTGAAAAATTCAATATATTTACTCTTAATATCAGTAGTACCAGTATCATATGTGTTTTTCCAAGATTCATTTTGTAGACATAAATGTAAATAATCACTAGATACAGCAATTACGATCCTTTCTTAGTTTTTAAATTAATATTTTGAAATTGTTCAGTGACATTGGAAACACATGGGATTTGTTTATCATGGTCAGACAAGCCATTGATTATAGGTTCTGTCGAATAGGAATTCAGTCTAATTCTGTGTACAAAACGTTTATCAATGGCTGTGTTACTTCAGCTTGTATGCTATGGGAAAATGACCCTACGAATAAGGTTTCCAGTTTCAAGGAGTGAATTTAATTTACTTTTACGGAAAAGTTCCGAGAGATAATCTATGTTTATGTCACTACAGATCACAAATTCCATATGAGATTTCTAAAGTCTTTTCTTTACAAATTCAATGTTGGCTATAAATATTAATAAATAATGTAAGAAATATGAATGATTGTAGTTATAAGTCTGATTTACATTATAAAAAGCAAGAAGTTACATTCCTCGGCAAGATTCGAACTTTCGATGTTTGGTTTTGTCGTCCAACGCACAACCACGGACCTATTCAATGCTTATGTTAATAACATACAATTTAGCTGTAGCAATGTGGTGTCATAACTTGGGGTTTGTTTATTTAATGTAATTAGATTTAATTTGATTAGTTTCGCAACAATTGGACTTCCTGTTATATCCTGTTATTTAGATATTTAATTTAGGGTTGATTTATTAACTCTTACTATGCAAGATGCCTCTTATTTCAATAATTCTATATCATGTTAAATAGTCATTGTCTACACTAAAGTATTATCGTCATCTCTCATTTCTCATCGTAATGGCGAACCGACGTGACATGAGACAGCGAGTTATAGCTCTAGTTGAGGCTGGATATGGGGCTAGATCTGCTGGCCGTTTGGTCGGTGTTCCTGGAAGTACAGCCGCGAGATGGGTTCATCGTTACCAAAATTTTGGGGAGGTCGAAAATCGCCCTATTCCTGGGCGTCCGCGGATTTCTTCATTGGAAGAGGATGCTCTTTTATTCGAGACAGTTCGACAGGACCCCTTTCTGACTGCTAACGAAATAAGAGCAGCATCTAACTTTCCCGGCTCTTCACAGACTGTGATCAGCAGGTTGAGGAACCGCGGTATTAGGAGCCGGAGGGCTGCGCAAATGGAAATATTGGGGGAAGCACAAGCTGTCGACCGTCTTGCCTTCGCTACCAATCGAGTGGATTTCGATTGGAGAAATGTAATTTTCTCCGACGAAACAACCATCTCGAGTGATTACGAAGGTCCTGTCCGTGTCTATCGTGAGGATGGTCTCCGACATGATCAGCGCTATGTGCACCGACGTGAAAGATCGGGGCGCTTTAGCATATCGTGTTGGGGGTGGATGTCTTACGATGGACCTGGCGTTATAGAACGCATCGATGGCCGGTTTAATGCGGAAACTTACGAGCACATTCTGGAAAATATATTCCTTCCCTCCGCCCGAGAACGTTTTCCCGAAGGAACATTGCTGTTCCAGCAGGATAACCATCCCGTGCACTATGCTGCAAGCATTCAAAGATGGTTTCAAAGGAGACCCGAGATCGAAATCATTAATTGGCCTCCGAAGTCACCTGATTTGAATGTCATCGAAAATTTATGGGCGGAATTGAAAAAGAGAAGTATTGCCACCTATGCCCACCGACGCCCTCGAAATCGAGACGAATTGTGGGATCAAGTTGTTGACACCTGGGAAGATCTCGCCGGGGATCAGAACTTATTCCACAATCTCGTGACATCCATGCTGGATCGACTTAGAGCTGTAATAGAAGCTGATGGCATGTGGACAAGATTTTAAGTTAACAGGTCTCTTTTTGTTTCTTATGATTTTTGTTTGAGGAAGAATACTTTTAACTTCCAAGTAAGATTTATTTTTTTTGACGAGGTTCAGCCCACTTGTAAGACCCAGAAATTGGGCATAAATTATTCCATATATTTCGACAAATTAGACAGTCGAGGAACTCTGAACAAATTAATTACACCTCAATAAAAAGTAAGTTTTACCTGGGATCGAACACGAGTCGTTTCGGTTATACAATGGAACCGGCACGCTACTATATGAGCTACCGAGACAAGACAGTGATAGCAGCAGTCCAGAATGTAGATCCCTTAGCAGGCATTTGCCATTCGGTACAGTGAAGCAATGATATTTTGGGACTCGAGCTATGTTGTGAAATCCTGGCCTTAAATGGCAGTCTTCTTCGTGATCCTTATTCTGGTCCTTGTCCTTGTTGTGGTCCTTGTAACAATTCTTGTACTATCTGTCATGTTATGTATCCCTACGTCGATATCGAGTGAACCGCGCTGTAGAACTTTAACTTCCGACGACCAAGAATCGTCTCATTCTTTTTCAGGGTAACTGTACTATTACTGCATACTAAATCAATACACTCTCGTTGTTCGTTAATTCTCTGAGATAAAAATGAATATGTTCGTAAACATTATTATAAGAAATACAGGAAATGAATATACAGAATAATCCAAGTTTTCTGTGCATAAGAAACTATTTTAATCTTGCCTGTCCTCAATTCACTCACAAGTTACTGTAATAACATTATAGCATTATGTCCATCCAGAGAAACTACACTTTCCAATGATGAAATAATAATTAATTATACAAATCGGTTAATTTAGCTTCCGATATTACCATACAAACACAGAAACATTGTCTGTAGGCTATGTTTCATAGCTTTCGATTGTTGTGTCCAAGGCCCCTTATAGACGAAGTCATTTGTTTTTTATTTCAATACACCGCCTTAGATGGCAGTTATTTTAATTTTAAAACTCATTTATCTCATTAAATATCAGTCCTATCAGAATTTTTCAGAGAATAAAACTTATCAGAAATCATTTTTATAGAAACGTTTCTTATGTAACATATTTCACAAAAATCAATAATAAGCGAGATATTTCGATTTATTTAATTCAAGCCCCCTTATAACCCCCCTTTTAAATAACGTATTTTGAATGCCGTGTAGCCTATAATCTAAGTTACAACGAACTTAATTTATATTCCAATTTTCATCGAAATCGGTTCAGCCATTATTGCGTGAAAAGGTAACAAACATACAGACAGGCAGACAGACAGACAGACATACAGAGACAGACATACAAACAGAAATTTCAAAAAAGCGATTTTCGGTTTCAGGGTGGTTAATTATATATGTTAGGACCAATTATTTTTGGAAAGTCGAAAATTACCAGAAAAATTTCGGCTACATATTTATTATTAGTATAGATACAAATAGTAGATCATAGAAGGCCATGATATCTCCATGGTTTCCATGGAGACGAACTGAAGTCCGTTGTGTAATAATAAAGGTGTTTATTTGAATCACAATATATTGTCGTTCCTGCAATAACTCCTATGTGCAAAATATAAAATTTTCCAGTAGGAAGAAAAAAAACACATGTATTCATCCTATGGCAGCCGTACATAGGGGATTGTGAATTCTTACGTTTTCGAAACAAAGAAATCTAATTACATATAGGAGATTTTATTATTATTTGCTGTATCACTATTTAAGTTATTTAATAGCGCAAAAATCTGAAAATCAATAAATATGTCACATAGGAGTTATTGCAGGAACAACGACGATATTCATCCATATAAGTGTTCACATTTTTTTAATCGCCCTGTAGATAATATGAAAAACAGTAAGACATTGAGACAGCCATGTTTAAGCCCATATCTCCTTAACCTGACTTCGCGGACCCCAAGTTGTCTCTCTCAAAATGTTCTGCATAGCATCTCCTTTTTCTTGTTTAATTCTGGATGCTTTTATTGAATCACCCTGTATAACATTAATACTACAATAATAGCATTCTGTTTCCATAGGGACAAGTCTTTTTGTTACGGTAATAAACAAAATTGTGTGTATGCAACTTGTGTGTGGCGTGTACTTCTTGTAATTTCAGCACTCGTGTTAAGAAATTTCACTTTACAAGCAAGTTGCATAAATAACATATCTACTATTACGTCACTGCCGATATAATTTATGCGGCGATATTTTAACAACATGAGTATGTTTACAGAATCACTGGAATATTGTGTAAGGAAGAATTGATATTCCTTGCTGCAAGAGGGATTATTATTATTATTATTATTATTATTATTATTATTATTATTATTATTATTATTATTAGTATTATTATTAATGTAATCAGTGAAGATATCCTCTTTTGGCATGCGGTTGAAATATCCGATATCTGCTGCTATCAATCGTAATAACATTCGTGGCGCCAACTATGTAAATTGTAGAGAACTAAACTAATGGAATTCCTGTGGTATGGTTGCTATGGATACGCCTAATACATAATGGAATTTGTTTACGTATAAAGTTAATTTCATATTTAAAGAGTGATTTATGAGTTATATGTAATCGATTTTGGCATCCTGGCTTATAAAAATAGTACATCCGATGGCTTCACCCGGTTTCTTGGAAACAAAACGAATCAAGTGAGCTCAAGACTCCATCTACTAGACAAAAAAAGTTACAGCTTCAGCCATAAAGTGGTTTCATATTGTGGAAAATTACTTTATAACTTTCATTGTAATAACCTACTTCAAACTTCACACAGAGTTCCTTCTCTCAGATTGTTGCAAGAACTCCGTGTTAACTGTTCATCTAGTGAAAACTGACGCCTTTATCAGCAACTGACGACAAAATTTTCTGATGTAATTCATTATATAAGACTAGCTTAACGTTAACCAAATTTACGGACTGTTAGTTTTACACTTCAAGGTCTAGAGTTCGAAGCACAGCGAGTAGAAATGTAATTTCTTCTTCTTCTTCTTCTTCTTCTTCTTCTTCTTCGTCATCGTGATGTCATTCATCATCGTTGCTTTTAGTGTCACGGTATTGTGGATTTACAATTCCATAACTGTATTTTTTTTCTGTTAAGTCTATTTATACTTACTTACTTACTGGCTTTTAAGGAACTCGGAGGTTCATTGCCGCCTTCACATAAGCCCGCCATTGGTCTCTATCCTGAGCAAGATTAATCCATTCTCTATCATCATATCCTACCTCCCTAAAATCCATTTTAATATTATCTTCCCATCTACGTCTCGGCCTCCCCAAAGGTCTTTTTCCCTCCGGCCTCCCAACTAACACTCTATATGCATTTCTGGATTCGCCCATACGTTCTGCATGCCCTGCCCATCTCAAACGTCTGGATTTAATGTTCCTAATTATGTCAGGTGAAGAATACAATGCGTGCAGTTCTGTGTTGTGTAACTTTCTCCATTCTCCTGTAACTTCATCCCTCTTAGCTCAAACACCCTTAACCTATGTTCCTCTCTCAGAGTTAGAGTCCAAGTTTCACAACCATACAGAACAACCGGTAATATAACTGTTTTATAAATTCCAACTTTCAGATTTTTTGACAGCAGACTGGATGATAAAAGCTTCTCAACCGAATAATAACAGGCATTTCCCAAATTTATTCTGTGCTTAATTTCCTCTCGAGTATCATTTGTATTTGTTATTGTTGCTCCAAGATATTTGAACTTCTACACCTCTTCAAAAGATCAATTTGTTAAGTTTATTTATACTTGCTTCAACATCTGTGGTCATATCGCATGTGTAGGATCTTTTGGGTATATCAGTAGGCCGTTTTTACTATTGTTGAGTTCCTGTTTCAACGTCATTTTGTTGGGGAAGTGACTTCATCTGTGAGGTCGACTAAAAAGCACTAAAAGATCCTAAAAAGTTAACAATGAATTAAGATTATAAATTGATAAAGTCTCATCCCAAAACAATAAAATTAGCTTTTATGTAAAGCAGTTGTGTTTGAACAAATTCATTGTCTGTACCATGGCAACTGAATATTTAAACCGAGAAAAGTATAATTTTCTTCTGCAACAGTCCTCGGAGTGTGTTTGAATAATAAATTTGTGTCCCGCGCCGTAGTGTCGTTAACTAAAGCATCATGCCTTGGACTAACGTTACGGAATGCACGCTGGTTCGAGTCCTCATAGGGAAGGAATTTTCTCATAAAATTTCGGCCAGTGTATGGAATTGGTGTCCACCCAGCACCGTGATGAATTTGGGGAGATGCGATAAGTAACGAAATCCGGCTCCGTGAGCCAACTGAAAGGCTGGAGGATTATCGTGCTGACCACACAACACCTCCATTCTAGTTGGATGATCGTTCACCTCTGTTGAGACATGTGGACGTGAGGCCAGCAACGGCCATGCATTTATTTTATATTTATAACAATTTTAACGAAGTTACGAGGTTTTAAATATTAGAAAACTGTCTATTGTACATTAATTTTTTTCTGGTGGTGTGAAAGAGAAGATCTGATGGCCTTAACTCCAACAGAGTAAATAAGTAAGCAAAAAAATATACATAAGTAAATAAATGAGTAAATGTATAAATAAATGAGTGAATGAATGAATAAATAAATAAATAAATAAATATATAAGTAAATAAGTAAATAAATAAATATGTAAATAAATAAGTAAGTAAATAAATATGTAAATAGATAAATAAGTAAATAAATAAATAAGCAAATAAATAAATAAATTAGTAAATAAATATATGTCAATAAATTAGTAAATGTATAAATAAATGAGTGATTGAATGAATGCATAAATAAGTAAATAAATAAATAAATAAGTAAATAAATATATAAGTCAATAAATTAGTAAATGTATAAATAATTGAGTAAATAAATAAATAAATAGATAAATAAATAAATTAGTAAATAAATATATGGTAATAAATTAGTAAATGTATAAATAAATGAGTGATTGAATGAATGCATAAATAAGTAAATATATAAATAAATAAATAAGTAAATAAATATATAAGTCAATAAATTAGTAAATATATAAATAATTGAGTAAATAAATAAATAAATAGATAAATAAGTAAATAAATAAATAAATAAGTAAATAAATAAATAAGTACATAAATAAATAAGTAAATATATATAAGTCAATAAATTAGTAAATGTATAAATGATTGAGTAAATAAATAAATAAATAAATAAATAAATAAATAAATGTGTAAATAAAAATATAAATAAATAAATGTGTAAATAAATATATAAATAAATAAATTAGTAAATGTATAAATAATTGAGTAAATAAATAAATAAATAAATAAATTAGTAAATAAATATATGTCAATAAATTAGTAAATGTATAAATAATTGAGTAAATAAATAAATAAATAAATGTGTAAATAAATATATAAATAAAAAAATTAGTAAATAAATATATGTCAATAAATTAGTAAATGTATAAATAAATGAGTGAATGAAAATAAATAAATATATATATGTATACATATATAAGTAAATAAATATATAAGTAAATTAATATGTAACTAATAAATAAGTAAAAGTAAATAGATAAATAAGTATATAAATAAATAAGTAAATAAATGTATAAGTATTACCATTTATATTTTGGTCATTGATGATTCTATTGGGTTTGCATTTTTTAGTAAACAATTCCTGTATTTATTATTATTATTTTTTTGTCTTTCTAAATTATTCTGTAGGCTTTTATTCTGCATCTTTATGATCACCCTCATTGAGGGCAGATTATTTTGTTAAAAATTAATATATAAATAAGTGAATTTATAAATAAATGAATGAATAAGTAAATTTATAGCTAAATATATACGGGCTGGAGATCCGACCATTCAGTCACCGTATGGGTTGGTCTGACCGGGACTTGAACCCTGACCGTTTGTGTGATACGTTGATTATCTAGACCACGCAGATACAATAGGGGTGAAACTTCTTCTTAGTTCCCAAAAATTCTGTACATTTTTGCAACCAATAATCGCATTTTCAACTAATTTATTACTTTTGTAGAAAAGCGGGTAATGAAAGATGACAGACGGATCCTGGCGATGACGCATTAGCAAATTGCCTTATTGATTCCAACTTGGTTCTCTCCGCAATCATTTCGTAGGCAGTTAGCGTGCGTAATCCGTCTTTTGTGAACGATACGAGAGCAGTGCCTTGGTTCCGGCCACGTCTTAGGATCGATATGGAGGTTTTAATGATGGCGAGAGCTGTGATCAGGTTGCTCCAGGTCAACATTAAGTAATGACATCTGTTGTCCACGAAATGAAATTACAAGACTGTTCGCTTAAAGGGTTCATTAACTTGTTAGGTAAACAAGCTTTGTAAATTGATCCTACCTGCATACTCTATTTGAGCTAGAGTCCTATATCATAACTTGCAACAAATGAACAGAAGTTGATCAAACGTCGTATAAACAAAGGATAATGTAACCCATTAATTTCGATTGGTTAATTGGATCATTACTTTAAAATAATTGAAAACCTTTCTCTATATTTCATGCAGTCACATTTATCATTCACTTTTGATTCCATTAATATACAGGGTGATCTGTGACCTCTACAACAAACTCTGGGGATCGATAGATCTCGCAATGAGGATAATTTTTTCGCAAAAATAACACATGTTGGGGATTTATTTTTTAAAATCACTCTGTCCTTGACAACCAACACATTAGCAGCAATAAAATTCCATAAAGTAATTCATTTATAACTTCTTCACGCAAGACACATAACAAGCAAAAGAACTATAATTTGAAATTAAATCTAAACACCACATTAAGGGATTAGGTACAGCTTACAGCAGTAAAATTTAGGAAATATTTAACATTTTATTTTCCTCGATTACTGTATCTTGTACAATAATGAAAATTAATAAGTGTGAAACACTGTCCTGCTATATGAAAAAAAAAAATATTTTTACGATTTAAAAAAATTATTTACATTTTTTTTTTTCAAAATTCAGTTCACTGTGCAGTGATGAAGCTTTTCCCACATAACTAAAAAACTATCCAACATTCTGTGATAAATTTTTTTGTGTGTATTTATGCTTGTCATATCTACAATATGATGCAAGATCACTTCTCTATCTTTGATAAAAAATTAATTCTTGTTCAAATATCAGTATTTTCTTCTAACACAAAATAAAAAAAAATATTATTTATTAAGGAATGTAGTTCAAAGAGCATGATATTGTAAACATGAGTTTCAGCAATAAAATAAAAGAGAGAGAACATGAAAAAGTTAACAAGTTTATGAGTTATGAGGGAATCACCACGGCATGGCGCGTCCTCAGGTTGCGGATAGAGACCTGACATAATTAGGAACATTAAATCCAGATGTTTGAGATGGGCAGGGCATGTAGCACGTATGGGCGAATCCAGAAATGCATATAGAGTGTTAGTTGGGAGACCGGAGGGAAAAAGACCTTTAGGGAGGCCGAGACGTAGATGGGAGGATAATATTAAAATGGATTTGAGGGAGGTGGGGTATGATGATAGAGACTGGATTAATCTTGCACAGGATAGGGACCGCTGGCGGGCTTATGTGAGGGTGGCAATGAACCTTCGGGTTCCTTAAAAGCCATTTGTAAGTAAGTAAGTATGAGTTATGAGGGAAACGCTTCATCACTGCACAGTGAACTGCCACCATTTTGAATTTTGAAAAAAAAAATTAAATCGTAAATATATATTTTCATATATCATAAGGACAGTGTTTTACACATACCAATTTTCATTATTGTGCAAGATACGGTAATGGAGGGAAAAAAATGTTGAATATTTCCGAACATTTTACTATTGTAAGCTGTACCTAACCCCTTAATGAAATTCAGATACCAGTAATGGATAAAATATTGTATAGCATACGAGAGTAAACCAATTTTATGCACCCATGAAAATTATCACTCTCGTCTTCGCTTCGGGCGCTAAATTTTCCAATCGCGGATAAAATCTAATTTTAATCACTTGTACCATAAATTACAATTATTATTCTATATTTCCGATATAAAAATCGTAAAAATTATACAGTATTTGTAATTTTAAAAATATGATCGTGCAAAAAATAGTATGCGATACACGCCTATTTAGAGTGCATAACAGAATAACGATTTCGTCTCGTCTTTTCTAACTTTACATCGATCATATTATAATCCACTTCATTCTTTTCCGTTTCCGATCAACATTCATCTGACATGCATTAATGCAGGTACAGGTTTGCAATTTTTTTAGCAACAAGAGAAGAATATTAAAGATTTTATTAATTTGTAGTACAGAATAATCTCTGTAATATTGACAATTAATATTTGAGGAGAAAAATTCGTTCCGGCGCCGGGGATCGAACCCGGGATCCTTCGTTCTACGTACCAAGCGCTCTGACCACTGAGCTACGCCGAATTCAATCCAGAGCACCGGATCGAACTCTCCTTCTCTTGTATAATGGCAGTTGACTTGGACCGTGGTGGGAATATATTACCATCACGACTTGGACATAAAACGTCAACGTATATGTCTAAAGGCTGGTTCACAATAAACCGGGAACGAGGACCAGAATGAAAACGAGAAGCAGAGGACGTGAATATGAAAATTTTTGATTGACAATAAACCGAGAACGTAGACGACTATGCATATCGATATGTATGTCAATAACGATATGTAAAGTCGATATTACGCATTCTGATGTTATTTGTTTATAATTGACCAATGGCGTTCTCTCATGAGTACAAGGCAGCCAACATAAACACATGTTAACCAACTTCGAAATTTCAACTGAAACATTTCATTAGGTACGGTACTATAAATATGCCCATGCATCTTTATTATCACAACCTATTTTAAGTCTACCATAACGTAAAATAATTAGAGAAGAAACATTTGTAATAGAACAAAAATGAACACAACAGTAGTTATTGAATTGAAGCGTGAATATGTAGTGTGTAATACAACCAATACAGTAATAAAATATGATTCGCTTCCGATCGGTGTTCAAAGAAGCAGCTATTGAAAGCCACGTATTCTCCTTCATTTTCTCATCTTTATACGAGGCGCGCCGCTTATCGTAAACGTGAGGATTTCAATATTAGAATCTCATCAAATAAAACTTGCTCCATGATGCACAGCACAGAACAAAATAATGCATAGGTTATGTCACGGTCTTCTTGCTACAAAATATACGACGACGAAATAGCTTTTAGATAGCAATAGAATTAATCTAGTGGGCTGTGATCGGAAACGTGAACGCCAAAGTTGAAACTTGGCCAACTCTCCGTTCCCGATCTCGGGCTCCGGCAAGCTTTTCGTTAATTGTGAATGCTCACATTTAAATGTATACATATTAATAATTTTACCGTTTTCGTTTTCGTTCCGATTCTCGTTTCCGGTTTATTGTGAACCAGCCTTAACTTGGAGTCAGGCCACAAAGGGAAACCTCGAAGGAGGAAGGTTCGGTCCGGTGCTGTGGACTGAATTCGGCGTAGCTCAGTGGTCAGAGCGCTTGGTATGTAGGACTAAGGACCCGGGTTCGATCCCCGGCGCCGGAGAGAATTTTTCTCCTCAAATATTAATTAACAAGAGAAGAGTTTAACATTGAAGACAAAATACTGTTGGCCATAAAATTATTTGCCCGTCACAATGAAGTAAACCTTTTCGACCCCTTGCTACTATTATTGCTGCTTTACACGATTCGCTTTTGTCCACTTATTGCCTCGTGTGTAACAATTCTGGTGCGCAACCTGTGACTCCACAACCCCAACACATCAAATATGGTGCAACAAGTTGGATGGATGCGTCCATCAGATATTTCATTGTTAGAGTGTTACACACCATCGATTGATCTTCATTCAAGCCCATTCGGACATGACTCACGCGAGAACTAACCCTTTTTAAACTCGTGCTAATGCATTCCTGCCTTTAACTGCTACCAACTTGACGAGGGGAGTTTGATGAAGAACTGGAATGGAGTGTTGTAAATTGTCCACATATTGAGTCAAGCTTTAGATTGATTTAGAGAACTAGGAGCAGTTTTTAAGCGTATTGTTTATATCTACACACCAATTAATTTTTAACCATATGTATGCAGTCATAAATTGAAAGAAACCCATGAATACTAAAAGACAACAGAAATACGGAAGTCTCCGTGGCATTTGTAGAAATTATTTCTACTCGTTGCCCCGGTTACGAAAAAAATGCTATCGCTAACAATCACGCTACAGATCGATGTATATACATATAGGTCGGGTTAAGGTACACGCAACCCAGATGTAAGCTTCTAGCAGTAAGGGAAGTTATTTTGTTTTGTGAAACTCTGTGCAATTTCTACTGTAGGTCTGTTGGACACACTGTTGCTGAATTAGGTACATTATTAATCTTGTTATTCTTCTTTTTCATCAAAGTATGAACTGTTCCCAGGCTATTATAAAGAATTACTCTTATACTCATCAGTAGACTTCGTTGAATTGCCACACGCAGCATGCAATCAGGTTGCCGATGTACGGTAGTATAGAGGAGGTGAGCTACCGCCCGGTCTCGTAGTATAAGCAGTTCGTATTAAGAATTGTGACCGGTCCAAATAGATAGAGCAGCTACAGCTAATGCATACCTAAGTAAGCACTTGTTTTTGCATTACTGTGGTTGGAATAGTCAAAGCTTAACATTTGTTCAGTGCAGACAAGAATTCATTCAAACCTACTACAATGAGAGTGTTGCTGTTGCAAATAATTGCCTCTGGAATACCCTTACCCCCGCAGCCAGTCTTGACCCGTTGGGGAACGTGGTTGGACGCTGTTAATTATTATGCAGAACATTACGGCAAAATAATGGAGGTAATTGATGCATTGAATAGCACAGACAGTTCCGATGTTGCAGCTGTAAAATCATTGCCTTCTGAACAGCTATTGCAAGATATTCTGTTCATTGATTCTAATTTTAAAATCGTGTCCAAAAGCATCATCCTGTTAGAATCGTCTAAACTTCAATTCTCAGAAGCTCTTAACCCAGATTTTCCCACCGTCCTTTTTTAAGGACAGTTGCAGTGCCTTCGAATATTATGTCATTGTTGGTGTTAGGGACATTTTATAAGTTGTGCGATAATGTTGGTAGTATTTGTTAGCTTTAGAAAATATACGTTCCTTGTTTCAGTTTATTTCAACATCATTTAACCGATTTTTGAGAGTAACTAATGTGCTATTGTATTTTTATCACAAAAAATGTTTGGGCTGATCTGGGTTAATATAGTGGATAAAGTATCACAAACCGATATCCAAATTAACAATTCACTAATTTGAGAAAAAGTGAAATGTAAGTTGAGAAACATTATTGCTAAAAATTCTGCCTATTCACAACATCATATTATAAATAATGTACCATCAGGTCACGACAAGACATCTGAAGTTGGTGTACTAAAATGTAGTGACTTTCCGTTCTTCAAATATGCACCTATTACATCGTGTGATGTTGAACGTACATTTTCCCAATATAAAAACTGTTTAAGTGACTATCGGAGGGGATTACTTTGCAGTCGCTCAAAATGTACGTAACTCTTCACTGCAATGCAAATATTCAAGGATGATGCGAGTATCTTACATTATATATCTCACTATACATGTTTAGACATTTCCTACTTCAATGATCATTCGTTATATTTCTTGACTGCAGGATACAGGTTTTATTGTAACTGCAGTATACTGCTCAGTGTTTACATTAGAGGCATACTCCATCCTTTGCACGCCCCCTTCTCATACAGTCTATACCACGTGCGCAGTAAACCTTACGATTCTCGTGGCAATTCCACGAAGTCTACTCATCAGATAAAACTACTATATAATAATATCTTTTATCGTATTTAGGGAATACGGTTGTTTTGTGTGAAAAATTAGAAATAAATTGCCACAGATTCGCTCCTAATGATCGTATCTTTTTTATTATTTTTTTCGTGCCTGTGTAGCTCAGTCGGCTAAGGCGTTTGCCTGCCGATTCGGAGTTGCACTCGGGCGCGTGTTCGATTCCCGCTTGGGCTGAGCAAATGTCTCGTAATCTATGGCGAATCCTCGGCCTCATTTCGCTATCACCAATCCCATCGAAGCTAAATGACCCCATAGTTGATACAACGTCGTTAAATAACCAAGTAAAAGACTAATTTGTGCAGAATTTTGTACGTTTGGCTATTGTACTAACTATAATGTTTGTTACCTGCTGTATCATAAGCTACAAATTAATTGTTAAATTTTAAATATGTATTTTTAAAAATATTATTACATCACTGCAGATTAGTGTACTTCATTTATTTTACGAGCGCCGTCCAGAAAGTAAGTTTTCTTAGGCCGTTTACAGAAAGAAAACACAGTTTCATGGAAAGATTTATTGGAACAGATAAAGCAATTATTGCACTATAACTATTTTTCTACATGTTCCCTACTGTCATAACGTGAGATCAAATTTTTTTATCCTTGTGCTTGTAAAAGTCTGCCCCGCCTGGGATCGGAACCAGTGTGTGACAGCCGTCTGCACCTCTCTGTCGATCCCATGGTATGACGAATGTCTCAATTCCGGTGGGCAATATGTTGAAAAATAGTTCAATAATTGTACGATGAAAGAGTAATGGAACAGAGAAAAATTCTCTCCGGCACCGGGATTTGAACCCGGGTTTTCAGCTCTACGTGCTGATGTGTTATCCACTAAGCCACACCGGATACCCATCCCGATGTCGGACAGAACGTCTCAGTTTAAGTTCCAACTCTTGGGTTCCCTCTAGTGGCCGCCCTCTGCACTACGTCATAGATGTCTATGAACGTAGGACTGAAGTACACACATGTGCTGAGGTGCACTCGATATGAGTGACTAGTTGGTCGGGATCCGACGGAATAAGCGCCGTCTTAAATAACGAAGTGATTTACGCATATCATATATATTATTTTAATGTACCGAAGTACATATGATATTTCCATGCAAATATTCTGCGTCATCATACGATGAAAGAGTAATGGAACAGAGAAAAATTCTCTCCGGCACCGGGATTTGAACCCGGGTTTTCAGCTCTACGTGCTGATGCTTTATCCACTAAGCCACACCGGATACCCATCCCGGTGTCGGACAGAATCGTCTCAGTTTAAGTTCCAACTCCTGGGTTCCCTCTAGTGGCCGCCCTCTGCACTACGTCATAGATGTCTATGAACGTAGGACTGAAGTCCACACATGTGCTGAGGTGCACTCGATATGAGTGACTAGTTGGCCGGGATCCGACGGAATAAGCGCCGTCTTAAATAACGAAGTGATTTACGCATATAATATATATTATTTTAATGTACCGAAGTACATATGATATTTCCATGCAAATATTCTGCGTCATCATACGATGAAAGAGTAATGGAACAGAGAAAAATTCTCTCCGGCACCGGGATTACTCTTTCATCGTATGATGACGCAGAATATCTGCATGGAAATATATGTATTTCTGTACATTAAAATAATATAGTTCAACAATTGCTTTATCTGTTAATCTTTCCATTAAATTGTGTTTTCTTTCTGTAAACGGCTCAAGAGAAACTTACTTTTTGGACACGCCTCGTATATAGTTTTGATGGTAATGAAGTTTCGACCACTTAGTGTCACAGGATGTACATCTATTATCAGGCAGTACATCTTACAGTGGAATATGTAGCTAGTCGGCGTTGTATGCAATGGAGGGGAAAAGGAGCTGGCTACACTAATCCCTTAATCTCCTGGTTTATTTGCCTCATAAATGATGCCATTTTAGTATCACTTGAGAGGTTCAGACCTGTCTTCGGACATTGTGAAATTCATTTTCAGAACGAAAAGTTACATTTGTTCAGATCAAATTCCTGCACATTTAAAGGACAAAACGATTTTCTTCTATCAATTATTGTCATAATACACTGTTCTCTTAAATTGATTGAGCATATTGGGAATTAAATCAATACTTACTTACTTACTGGCTTTTAAGGAACCCGGAGGTTCATTGCCGCCCTCACATAAGCCCGCCATCGGTCCCTATCCTGAGCAACATTAATCCAGTCTCTACCATCATATCCTACCTCCCTCAAATCCATTTTAATATTATCTTCCCATCTACGTTTCGGCCTCCCCAAAGGTCTTTTGCCCTCCGGCCTCCCAACTAACACTCTATATGCATTTCTGGATTCGCCCATACGTGCTACATATCCTGCCCCTCTCAAACGTCTGGATTTAATGTTCCTAATTATGTCAGGTGAAGAATACAATGCGTGCAGTTCTGTGTTGTGTAA